>NC_050578.1:185569607-186769607 GCF_011100635.1 Trichosurus vulpecula
TCCTAGGGATATATATACATGGAATGAAAAAAAACCAGATTGTTCAAATCCCTTTTTTAAAAAGTACGTAATAGATTTGTAGTTTAATATGCAATCATCTTTTTAAAAATTCTACTATGTTGTAGAAATGCTTGTTTTATTTCATGAACTGAAAATAAAATAAAATGTTTTAAAAGGAGCTTGTATTCCAATGAGAAAAACAAGGGTACACACAAGTACATACAGAATAAATAAAAAGAGAATAAATACAAGTAAGCACAAATCAATTACATATAAGATAATTTGGGAAGTAAGGGGCTAGTAGTTGAGGAGATAGGAAGAGCTTCATGTAGAAGCAGTATTTTTAAGTAAAAGAGGGTGAGGTGGAATCATGGAGGAAGTACATTTCAGGCATAAGTGATGGCCATGCAGAGTCATGGAGACCCAAGATGGAATATTGTGTGTCAGCAGCAGAGTGAGTGCCATATTGCTTGGAGAGTAGGATGTGGTACTGGAAATAATATTCAGTAAAACTTGAAAGATATGTTGGGACCAAATTGTGAAGGACTTCAGAAACCAAAAAAAATCAATTTATATGTTATCCTAGAGGCAATAGGAAACCACTAGGGTTGATTGATTTAGGGAAGACTTGTAAGGAAAATCAATTTGTGATGGATAGACTGGAATAGTCAGAGAATTGAGGCTAGAAGACCAGTTAGGAGGCTGTAGGAATAAACTGGGTGAAAGGTGATAAGGGCCTGAACTAAGGTAGTGGTGGTGAGTCTTTTCACATAGAAGGGTCAAGATGTGGTATATTGTAGGAGAGGAAATTGGAAGATTTCACAACTGATTGAATATATGTGGCTAGATGGAATGAGGGGTTAAAGATGACCCCCTGGTTATCAGCATGGGAATTGGAGATGGATGGCAGTGTCTTCAACAGAAATAGGGGCATTTGGAAGATGAGTGGATTTGTGAGGGAAAATGATGAATTTGGTTACAATAGAGAATATGTGTATGAATGTACAAACATGTATGTATAATAGAAATATGAATTATCATTAAGGCATTTGTGCTAGATAGAACATAAAACTGAAAATATTCTCTTCAAAATGCTTAAAATCTAGTAAGATGGATAAGACATTTGTGTAATTCACTCTAACAGAGGTCAGAATGTTTTAAGGTCCAAAGCTATATCCAGGCAAAGTTCTATGAGAAATATATGTTTGTTTGTTTGTTTTCTCTTCTGAAAGAAAGGGTGCTGCTTCGGCAGTTCTGCTGCTAGCCACTGGCCAGCTCAGGAAGAATGGACCATGTGAAAGTATCTAACACAGATTCCCTGCTGAGTAGCATGTTGATACCAGCAGACTGCCAGCCTGGCCCCCTGATGTTTTTAATACACAGATCCATATCAGCATTATGAAGTTCCATATTAATATAATGCTAAATAGGGATTCAGATGATAGGAGGGGGAAAAATTTGAACCAGGTCACAAGTAAAAATGAAAGCCACAGGAATGGAATAGCAGACGTATTTCAGGTGAATATTGAGATGCATTAGCAGTGGGGGGAAGTTTGCACAGCATCTGCCTGCATTATGTTTGGTTCCAGCCCAGTGCTCCCTCTCTCCTTTTTCTCATTGAATTTGGTGCTTAGGCAATCTGCATAGTCATAAAAATAGCACAGCTACTGCCCCTTCATGACATTCCTCACCCTAGGATCTCAAAGCCCTCTGTGGATATTAATATTTATTGCTGGAAACCTGGAACATCAGATAAAAAACATCATCCCAGTTTTACAGATAAGAAGACTGAGATCTGATGGCTAAATGACCTGGTAGAGGTCATTTCCACCTCAGGAGTAGTAGGGCTTAGCCAAGTACAACTCTCTGGGCAGTGTGATCTTTTACCAATGTCCCTCTAGAGTAGAATGCCCTTTGTTTACTAAAACAAACAAACAAACAAACACAAACCAGAACAAAAAATCACCCCAAGGGAGGAAGAAGAGGGAAAAACAAATTTCTCACCTATTCTCTGAATCTTATTCCCCTCCTGATATATTCTAAGGACTTCATTTTCAGAGTCTGAATTGCTTTTCCTTGATATGCCAACTTTGCCAATTAAACAGGCTAGTTAAATGTCTGTACTTGGGTATCATGTATATAGTTTCTATTACCACATGTGCAGGAGTAAACAAAGGACATTAAAAAACCAGGTCTCTAGAAGGGAAGTTTTCTTAGGTGATTTTCTGGATCTCTCTGTTGTCCTCACCACACTTTTTTGTGCAATATTTATTTTCGGCTTGCTATTTCCTTCCCTTTCACATACGCCCATCAATAGATTTTGAGTTCCTTGAGGCCAGAGACTATAGTTTTTCATATTTGTATTTGTAGGACATGATGTAGGGCCTTCTTCATAATAAATACTACTTTTTAAAACATTGAGAATATAGAATTAGTTGAGAGATTCAATTCTGGGCGCCATGTTTAAAGGAAAAATAGACAATGTGCATAGTGGCCAGAGGAAGATAACCAAGGGGACAACCAAGTCTTGAGGTCATCCCATACGAGAATCCATTGAAGGTGTTAATGGTGATTAGCCTAGAAAAGAAATGATTTAGATAGGACATAACAACTGCCTGTGAATATCCAAAGACTGTCAAATGGAAAAGAGACTAGATTTGTTCTGCCTTGTCTGTGCAAAACTAGGCAGAATGGGTGGAAAGTGGAAAAAATCAGATTTTGGTTTGATGTAAATAAGGAACAACTTCCTCCTAATTAGAGCTATATGAACAGGTTGCTTTTGGTATTGATGGATTATTCCTTCCTGGGAATCTTCAAGCAGATGCTGAATGATTGATTACTTGTTTGTAAAGTTGTAGAAAAGATTGTTGGCCAGGATTAATTTAGACTAGATAGCCCTTGAGTCATAAGTTTTTTCTATCTTTTTACATACAGAATAAGAGAATCCGAGTTAGAAAAAAAGACCTTTCAGTACATCAGAAAGTTGAAGGTTGAGGACAGGAAGGATATGATCTAAAACTCTGAAATCATAATGCAGAGCTACACCAGAATCTTCCTGGGCTTTTCAAAACACTATCCTGTTTGAGAATCCCTGGATTCTTATCTGGAAGACTTTGCATCCTTCCCTTTCTCCTTGGATCCATCCTCCCTCCAAGTAATTGATGAAGTGGGAAGAGAGATACTTACAGCTGTCTGAAGATTTCGTGTTGTATCCAGTTGCCCTTGTGTTTCCATAGATTCTAAGACTGTATCTGGGCACTACATTGAGATTCATTGCTTCAGATATCATCTTTTTGGAAACAATAACCATGACTCTATCCCTACCCCAATGGCAGCATCTTGACTTCCACATTGGACATCTCCACCTGAATGAATGTCCCACCGATACATATCTCATACCTACTGTGTCCAAAATTTAGTATCTTTTCCCCAATCATGCTCCTCCTGTTGACTTCCCTATTTCAATACCTTTTTCTGTTGTTAAACTTGGTATTATCTTTAACTCTTCTTTTTCTCCCAAAGCTCTCAAACATAACCAGTATCTGTGTCCTGCCAATTTTTTTCTAGAATATCTTCTTCATGTGGACTATCTCCATTATGCTATTTCTTTTAATTTCAGCCATTTCTTATTATCCACCTTGATTATCATAGTAGCTTCTTAACCAATCTTCCTATTTCCATTCTCCAATCTGTTGTACATACTGTTGCTAGATTAATCTTTTTTGTTTGCACATCAGACCGTGTCATTACATTAAATAATTCTTTAAAACCTCCCATTGCCTATCAATAGTTTATACGTATAACCTTTAAGTCCTTCCATTATCAAGCACCACCCCACATTTTCAATCTCATATCTTACCTCATACTGGTGCCTTCTATACAACCTATGCTGCACCCAAAGGAGACTACAGACCCATAATGCCAACATCTCACTTCTGAGATCATGTTAATGTTCTTCAAGACCTGTAATGATATTCCCTTTCCTACAGTTTTAAAAATCTAAGCCAAATGTCATTTATTCCATGAAGACTTCCCCAATTCACCAATCAGTAATGACTTTCCTCCCTTGGACTTAACATAGCACTTTGTTTGTATTTCTCCCTTGTCTTTGCCTTCTATTTCATGTCATACTTATTTGTGAATTCACCATAGCGCTCTACTAAATTAGAAGGTACATGAGTGTATGTCTTATTTAATCTTTGTCTCCCTCATAAATTACCACAGTTCTGTGAATATAGTAGCTGTTTAATAATTGTTGAATGAATGAATGCGCAGAGGGGAGCTGGAGGTGGACATTTCCATTGTTCCTGGATTCCCTATCATTGGTTAGCTGCATTATCAATTAGGATCATGCCAGCTGGCTGAGTATAGCAACAAATTAAAACTACCGCTGGCTAGAAATAACATAACAAGAATGGCTAACAAGGAAGTTATACCCAAGATAAGTAAAGAGAGAATAAGAGAGTACTTAGTTATCCTCAGTCGATTCAAGTCACCTGGCTCGGATGGACAACATCCTCTGGTACTTAAAGGACTGTTGAATGTGATTGCTCAGCCACTGTTAGTGATATCTGAAAGGTCTAAGAATAGAGAGAATAGATAAAGGAAAATGTTATAATTTTCGAAAAAGGGGAATTATCTGTAAATTATAGACCAGTCCTTGAGTCAGATTCAGTCAGTAAATCATTCAGTCAACAAGAATTTATTAAATGCCTGTTATGTGGCAGGCACTGTGCTACATTTGAAGGTTATAAAGAAAGGCAAAACAGAGCCCCTGTTCTCATGGAGCTCACAGTCTAATGGTGAAACAATTATGTACAGAGAAGATATAGTCAGGACAAATTGTAGATAATCTCACCATTAAGGTGTTTGTATATATGCATATGCACACATACATCTGTATATGTATACACACATATAAATACACATATACATATATAGACCCACATATTCATCCACATGCATACATACATACATACCTATACACACAGTTTTTTGCTTCTGGTCTCTTCCCCTATTAGATTGTGAATTCTTTGTCTTCATCTTTCTTTGTGTACCCAGTGCTTAGCACAGTGCCTGAAATATAGCAAGCACTCAATGAATGCTTGTTGACTTGACTTGAGTCAACTTGAGCTTACATCCTAGTTGTGGAAATAACAAGTACATATACAAATAGATACTTAATAAATGTAAATAATTAAATACCTTTTTCTCACAAAATATTTTGGTAGGGTGGGCATTAGAAGTTTTGGCTAGAAGGGATTGGGAAAGGCTTCACACAGAAGATGATACTTGAGCTGCATGGCTCAAGATTATGATGCAGAAGTTGGGGGTGAGGTGCCTTCCAGTCATGTGGGATCACCAGTTTGAGGGCACTGAAGTAGGAGATGGAGTGACCTGTGTGAAGTAGAGAAGGCTCATTTCACAGGGAGAGGGGTAAAACAGTGAGACTTGAAAGACTGGTTGGGGGCAAGTTGTATAGTTTTTTTAAAAAGCTAACCAACGGAGTTTATATTTTATCCTTTAGGTAATAGGAAGCTATTGGAATTGGTTGAGTAGGGGAGTAACAGGGTCAGATTTATGCTTAAGGAAAATTACTCTGGCAGCAGTGTACAGAAGGGACTGGAGTAGTGAGGAGCTTTGGTCAGGGAGATCACTTATTTTGTTCATTTTGAAACATTATTTGACAAAGGGTTCATAGGCTTCACCAAATTGCCAAAAACGACCATGACACCAAAGTGGTTAAGATCTTCTGGTTTAATGAGCATGATCAGGAGTTTAGTGTTGTGTTTAGTCCCAGTTCATTTTAACAAGGGTGAGATAAAGTGAAGAAGCTTTCAAATGACTACAGTCAGGTGTGTAAGGGCCTTGGCTTGATGTCATATGAAGATTAGTGGAAGTAACTGGGCATGTTTAGGCTGGGGAAGAGAAGATTTATGTGAGTGGTGACATGATACATATATTCAAGTAGTTGAAGGGCGGTTATGTGAAAGAGGATTAGTTGGGTCTTATTTGGTCCCAGAAGGCGGAAACAAAGAGGCAAAGTTAAGACTTAATGTCAGGAAAAACTTCCTAAAAATCGGTGCTGTGCCCCAAAGTGGTGTAGGCTGCCCGAGGAAGCTGTGAGATTGCTCTTCATTAGAGGTTTTCAGGCAAGGACAGGCTGCTGACCATTTGCCAAATATTTTATAGTGGGTTGAACTAGATGCCAGTGAATGTCTCTTTGAACTCTGAAATTTGGTAGCTGTTGCTGCTTTTTAGTAATGTTCTAAAATCAAATACCATTCATTAAGAACAGGATTTCCAAGCTCTAAGGAAGCTTCAAAAATTAATAAGCAAGATTTCCTAAGGATCCTTTCCCTCATACCCAAGGTAAATGAGCAACAAAATACCATGTCAAAACTGGACCTCTTTCCTTAAAATTGTTTTACCCTAACACCATCCTCCCTAATTGACTGCCTCTTCTTCCCTGGTAAGGCCACATCATAAAGTGGGCTTTTTTTGGCTTTTTTGTTTTCATAATGGCAAGAGAATAGACACATACATATCCACATATATTTGCTTATGTGCATAAAATGCATATAATTACATTTAAAAAATAAACACAATTGTAGGATTTGGTTCTTTTTTGCATAGTAATATGATTTTTTTAAAAAATTCATTGAAGTACCTTAAAAAACAGCACAGTACTCTATGAATGTAAATTTTTATATAGAAACCATCATAAACAATAGTTGTTAGAAATCACCAACATGAGTAACATTGAAATGAATGCAAACTATAGATATCATCCGAGCAAATAACTGCCTCTTCACAAATGTATTTTCTGAAATTTTACTCTTCATCGTATTAAAAGTATCTAGTTGAATTGCTTAGGTCATAGAACGTTGTCTCTTTTTTTCACTCCCTCTTTCTTCCTCTCTACCTCTCTCATATTCTTTAATATTGATGTGTGATGCTAGCAAGGTCAAGAATCCATTTAAAAATAGCTTTATGAGGATCCCTTTGCAGTGAGTTAAATGATAGGCACTCTTTAGTGCCTTAAGCAGAGTCATCCCAAAGATGTGCTATGTTGTGGTAGTGATTGAAGATACAGAAGCAAGCCTAGGTAAGCAGAATCCAATGCTTGTTCCATCTATAGTATTGCTACAAGGGAGAGGCAGAGGTGCTTAGGGTTTCCAGGGACCCAGAGCGAAATGATAATTTCCGGCTGAGTTGCCCTACATTCCGTTGACTTTTGGGAATAGGAGAGAAACTGGATCCTTACAAAGCCTTGAAAGAATGCTGGAGAGAGAGTGGAGGATGGGAAGAGAGCAGGTCCTTATGGGTCAGTCAATCTGCCTTAGAAAGGCACCATGGAAACTTGAGACATTTGTGCTATTTCTCTAAATTTGGGATAGCTGTGCAGATGAAACCACCATGGCCAAAATGCACCGCTGCCACATCTGTGCTCGAAAACATTGTACAAAGAAAGGTTCAGCAGCCAGCTTAAAAGTATCAAAATTTCTAGTTTTTTTTTGAAAAAACAAAGAAGCCCCCTTTCTTTCTCATCTGAAGTACCATCTCCTTAAAAACTCAAGGTGTTTGTCAGTAAGATGAATTGCTGAGTGTGAAATCTCAACTGTTCACTTGTGGAAAATACCATTTGCCAACAGGTCATTGTACCTGCCATCGCCACAGGGATAATGCAGTTTGCAGTAGTACTAGAGTGTGTATTCAGCTTTCAGCTTACCATTTTTCACTAAAATAAATTATATGTATTGTGGGATTTGTATTGATACTTTGGATAAATTCTGAGAAAATTCCCAGAATCCAAGAATCTGGTGAGTTCAGCTGCTCCTCTGCATTTAAAGGTCAGGAAAACATCACATTTAGTAGAACATTCTGTGCTTTTAGACACGTAATTCAGGATACAGTTTGTGCAAATTGCTGCCCAAACATCTTCGGGATTGATACATTTTCTTCAGCTAAAATGGTGATGGTATTTTGGGAAGATTGTGGAGAAGCAATTGTTGGTGATTAGTTTCATGGGTGAGCTGGGCAAAAGCATAGGGAAAAATAGCAGTCCTTAGGATCTGTTGCCTCACATTTCTGTCTGGTGAGCCTTACTCTTTAGGCCTTCCTGGCTCTTAGCGTACTGTGTAATCCTTAACCATCCTCAGTCTTTGTTCTTTCCCTGTTGTTCCGCTTTGCTTCAGGTTGGTTAGGCTAATGTCATCTTTCCTTTCACAGATTCAATATGTATTTTTATTTAAGCAATTGGAAACCAAATCTACAAGTGATAGACTTTTCCTCATTATGCTTAGGGCTGGTGTTACTCTTTTGCTTGAAATCTTTCAGTGCTTCCTTATTGTATTACAGCTAGCATTCAGACTGATTACTGTGGAAATTCAAAGTCTCTGTAATCTATGTTACCTTTCCAATCACAATTCATGCTCTTCTTCCTCTCCCCCCGCCCTAGCTTCCACCACACTGGACTACTTGCTACCTCCTGTCTATAAATCCTTTCTTTTTTTTTTTTATAAATTTCTTTATTTATTTTTAGTTTACCACACACGGTTCTACATAGTTTTGAGTTCCAGTTTTTCTCCCCTCCCTCCCCCCTCCCTCCCCAAGATGGCATGAAGTCTCATATAACTGTCATGTATAACGTCGCATTGAATTAATTTATGCACTAGTCAAGTCGTGGAGAAGAATTTTGACCAATGGAATGAATCATGAGAAAGAAGAAACAGAACCAAAAAAAAACAAAAACCCAAAAACAAAAACAAAAGAGAAGCAGAAAAGGCGAGCATGTAGTGTGCCTCAGTCTGTATTCAAACTTCGCAGTTCTTTGTCTCAATGAAGATAGCATTCTCCATCGTGAGTCCCCTGGAGTTGTCCTTGCCCCTTAGGTTGCTGAGAAAAGCGCAGTATGTCAGGGTTGGTCCTCACGGAATCCATATATCTGTGGCTGTGCACAACGTTCTCCTGGCTCTGCTCCGCTCACTCAGCATTATGTTGTGTAGGTTTTTCCAGGTTGTTATGAAGTCCGTATCATCCCCATTTCTTATAGCACAATAGTATTCCATTACCTTCATATACCACAACTTGTTCAGCCAATCCCCAATTGACGGGCATCCCTTTGATTTCCAATTCTTGGCTACCACAAAGAGAGCTGCTATGAATATTCTTGTACATATGGGTCCTTTTCCAGCTTGCGTGATTTCTTTGGGATACAACCCTAGAAGTGGTATTGCTGGGTCAAAGGATATGAACATTTCTATAGCACTTTGGGCATAGTTCCAAACCGCCCTCCAAAATGGCTGGATCAGCTCACAACTCCACCAGCAATGCAACAACGTTCCAATTTCCCCACATCCTTTCCAGCATTTATCATTCTCCTGATTTGTTATTTTAGCCAATCTGACAGGAGAGATGTGGTATCTAAGAGTTGTTTTGATTTGCATTTCTCTAATCAGCAGCGATCCAGAGCATTTTTCCATATGCCTGTAGATAGCTTTAATTTCTTCCTCTGAAAACTGCCTGTTCATATCCTTTGACCATTTCTCAATTGGGGAATGGCTTGTATTCCTATATATTTGGCTCAGCTCCCTGTATATTTTCGAGATGAGGCCTTTATCAGAGATACTAGTTGCAAAGATTTTCTCCCAATTTTCTGCTTCCCTCCTAATTCTTGTTGCATTGGCTTTTTTTGTACAAAAACATTTCAATTTGACATAATCAAAATTATCCATTTTGCATTTTGTAATGCTCTCTATCTCTTGTTGGGTCATGAATTCTTTACTTTTCCACAAATCTGATAAGTAAACTATTCCTTGCTTTCCCAAATTACTTATAGTATCAGCTTTTACTCCTAAATCATGAACCCATTTTGACTTTATTTTGGTATATGGTGTAAGATATTGGTCGATGCCCAGTTTTTTCCCTACCATTTTCCAATTTTCCCAACAGTTTTTGTGAAATAGTGAATTATTAGCCCAGAAACTGGCCTCTTTGGGTTTATCGAAGAGTAGATTGCTAAACTTGTAGATTTCACCTACTTGTGTACCTATCCTATTGCACTGATCCACACCCCTGTTTCTTAACCAGTACCAGGCAGTTTTGATGACTGCTGCTGTGTAGTACAGTTTAATATCTGGTGTGGCTAAGCCACCATCTCTAGCATGTCTTTTCATTAATATCCTAGATACTCTAGACCTCTTGTTTTTCCAAATGAATTTTGTTATTATTTTGTCCAGCTCAGTAAAAAAATTTTTTGGTAGTTCGATTGGTATGGCACTGAATAGATAGATTAATTTAGGTAGAATTGTCATTTTTATTATATTAGCTCGGCCTAACCACGAGCAACTGATATTTCTCCATTTATTTAGATCTGATTTTATTCGCGTGAAAAGTGTTTCATAGTTATGTTCATATAGGCCCTGGGTTTGTCTTGACAAATAGACTCCCAAATATTTTATAGTGCCTTCAGTAACTATAAATCCTTTCTTTACAATTTCTCATCTTTTGCTCACTCCATTTTCTACACCTGGAATTTCCATCTCTTGCTTCTCCATCTGTTGAATTCTTCCCCATCCTTCAATGCCCAAGTTCGAATGCCACCTCCTCCAGAAAACCTTTCTTATATCCTTCAAATAAATAATGACTCTACATTCCTCAGCATTCATGTAACATTTATTTTTTGGCTCTCGTATGTGCTTCATTTTGTGTTATTTTATCTTAGAGGTATTTGCATATTTGTTACATTTCCTATTAGATTATAAATTCTTTGAGGGCATGGACTAAAGTGTATCTAAACTTTGTATTTCTTCTAGCACCTAGCACAGTGCTCTGCATACAGTTGGCATTTAATCAATGTTTGTTGAATTGGGTTGAATTGGTTTATGTGGATCCCATATGGGAAATGTTGCCTTTAATACCAGCTCTTTCCTTAGTGTTTGTGAGTGTATAGTCAGCAGAAGTAAATTAGCTTGCAGATTTCAGTAGAGACTGTTATCAGTGTCCTCTGCCAGGTATCATGCAGAGTGCCAAATTACAATTGATTTCTCAATAAAATTGAGTTCAACCGTTCCCTACATAATCCAAGACAGAAATGACAGAGAATGCTTTCACTCACTGAAAATTTTAGAATTTTCAGTCCATTTTGTTCTCAGAGATATTAGGTTTTGTGTAATGTCATCACCTTGTTGGAGGAAATGCATAGCTCACCTGCTTTTTTGCATAATGTACCAGAAGGAAGCAGCCAGGGTGGCCCAGCCTTCCTCCATCCAACCACCCTATCTAACTGAGTTCTTCAATTTAACTTTAGATGAAGATGCTCCTGACCTGACTGCCCCTGCTTCCAAGAGTAAAAATTTTCTTTCTGTGCTGTGAATCACAAAGCTCGGAGCACAACCAGCTGTTTACAGGAAGTTTTTTTTTTCTTTCTCACTCACAGCACGTTGCTTTGGGAACCACCAACCAACCAACCTAATTAAAACAAATTTTTTTCCAATTGCGGAGCAATTCCCTCAGTGCTATACCTTGCCACAACCATGCTGTGCCTGTTCAGCTCGCTACCTGTATCTGACTCCCCCAAAGACTCATCTTACTTCAAAGGAAATGAATCTGCCTAACATTGCTTGAATTTTGAGATTTAATATATCCATCAGACTTCTAGGTAACCTATTTTAAGAAGGGGACAAACATAACCTTCCTTCTCCAGAAAAAAGCCAGGCTATATAAATAGAAACTTGCCATATTAATAGCAAGTCATCAAGAGATTGGTTTTCAAAAATTACACATTGCTTTCCTATAAAACAGACCTATATTTATTTGTCATAAGGGCAATGGGACCTAAGTATTAAAGAAGGGAATTAAATTTTCCTTTTTGATTATTATCTTATTTAGAAAATTGAAGGTATGCAAAGGAGAAACAAGCTCAGTAAAAATTAACCTTTCATTCTTCACCCCTCATATTAGCTTCTTCAATTGGGTCTGGAGAGATGAGGAGTGAGTGGATATCTCCAAAGTGGGGTGGAGAATGACTCTTTATTTGTCAACTTGTTCCAAAGTAGTGTTTGAAGAATGAGTAGAAGAGTGTGTATCATGCTAGAAGTTATCTATAGAAGGGGAAGGGTGGTTGAAATTTTACAAGATAAATTTTGTAAATGTTCTTTTCACCCTTCTTTTGACAGGTGTTCAACTTTTTACATTTATGTATCAGAGGAATTGAAGTAGGGAGGAAACTTCTAAATTATATTTCAAGCTCAGTCCTTTAATTTTACAAATGATGAAACTGAGGTCCCAGGAGGTGATGTGACTTGCCAAAGGTCACACTGCTATTAAGTTGAAGAGCTAGTTTTCAAATTCAAACCCAGGTGCTCTTGCTTCAACTTTAGTACTCTTTAGACAAGAACTCTTTATCTGTTTTCTGCTCTAGTGCTATTAACTATGAATTTACTTTGGGGTAAGGGATTGAAGTGGAGGTGTGTAGGTAAGGAGAAGGCAGAAGGCAAGGGGAAGGGAAGAAGCATTTATTAAGTGCCTACTTTGTGCCAAGCACTCTGGTAAGTGATTTAAAATATTAACTAATTTTATTAAGAATATTCTTTAGAATATAATAATTGACCTACTTAGGAGAACATGAATACCAATCCCATAAAAGCAAGTATGCTATGTGAACTGATAGATAATTGTAATTAAGAGATGTTGGTAGGAGATAGGCTGCGAGGAAAGAAAGGCAAATCAAAAAGAGAGAAAAAAATTTTTAAAAGTCTGGAAAAGGAGAAGTTGGGGCATCAGGATGACAAATGGTCTGTTTCTTTTCAACCTCTGCTTTCCTAGCAAGAAGGGAAAAATATCCTGCAGAGCTTAACCCTCCTATGGTCATAGCTGCCAAAGTTGGAGACCTTGGAATAAAATTAGTGTCAGTTCAGGATCTTTAACAGTAAAATTCAAAGAAATGCATATTAATCATTTAGCTTGAAAGTTGCAAAATATCTGGTCTTTTTGGAACCATGAACCAAAATGGTATCAACCACAAAAACCTCTGTAAATTCTCTCTTCAATGAATGAATGATTAAATGAATGAGTGGAAAAGCATTTATTAAGCACTTACTCTATGCAGATCACTTTGTTAAATGCTAAGGAATACAAATAGAAAAGCAAATCATTTCCTAGCTCTCAAGTAGCTTACATTCTAATTGGAGTAGACAAAATATACAGGTGGTTTCAGCTCGAAGTCAGATAGAAAGACCATGAGTCTTAGTAAGCAGCAACAAAGTCTGTGGTAATGTATCTCCTTAAATGTCCTTTCCATCAATAAAACTTTATTGGTTTCTGATGTTGAATTATTTGATAGGGTGAAGGACTTTAATGGCTGAACTTCCCTATTACATTATGGCCTCAAGGGCTACATTGGGAGCAGGGCCATTGTGTGTGTGTGTGTGTGTGTGTATGTGCGTGTGTGTGTGCCTGTGTGTGTGTGTGTGCGCGCGCGCCTGTGTGTGTGTGCGCACGTATGTGCGTGTGTATCTGTAGAGCTGCTGTTCCCAGGGTTCTTAGACTTACCTGTGTGTCAAGGGCAGTGGGTTAGAGATTGTCGGTCGTGGTGGTGGGCATGGTGGCCCATCACTGCTACACATCCCACTACTGGGGAGTTGCATTTTTTTTAATCCTTTTGGACTGGTTACCTACACTGACAAGTGGTTTGTGTGTTTTCCACTCTTTGACTGTATGACTTTGAAATGGTCTTCTTGTGGGGTTTAAAAAGTCTAAGAATGAGCCAGATTGGAAAAGATATTTGATGACAAAGACGGGGAATGATGCTTGAATGTTCTGACCAGTATTATGTCAGAAGAATGCATCGGTTTACTTTTGCTATTAGGTTGAATCATAGTCGGGTCAGATTGCTGGTAAACATGATCTCACACAGTTTGGGTTGCTGACACCTACACTGTTCCATTTCTCAGGAAACATTTGAGAGAGAGACAGAGAGAGAGAGAGAGAGAGAGAGAGAGAGAGAGAGATTTACAAGTATAAATAAATATATACTTATATAAATAATAGGTTTACTTACAAGTATAAATAATATGATAATATGATATGATATGGGAATATCTAATATTTTATATTTTCATTTATATGTTATATAAATATATATTTATATATTAATTTATATATAGTGATACATAATAATTTATAATAAATATATAATAATGTAAGTATACTTACAAGTATTTATAAGTATATATACATAATTAACTTTTTAAAAAATGTGCATATTTAAGCTTCAGCTTAAACTAATTTTCTAAAAATTGTTAGCCTTTGGAATGGTTACTCAGGTCCCTTTATGTCATTAGTTCTTGGCAACATCACCTCGTATATTCATAGCCTTGGGGTGGGATGGTGTTTGGAGAACAACTTTGACACTTTATGATATAATCATGTAGTGTAAATTTATTCACCATTTGGTATGTAGTCTCCCAAGTGAAAGACTCATTGTGTGTCACAATCCCAACTCAGCTCTGTTGATTATCTGTGGAAATGCTCTATGCTATTAGGTGCCTCCAGCAAACACATTGAAAGTGTCTCTTCACCTGTTCATCCACTTACTACCTTTGATAAGGCCTTCTTTTCTCTCACTGTTTAGTTATCATTAGTGTACATACCAGCTATGAGTGTGGCAATGCTGGGCAATCTGGGAGGTTCTAAAGTATTGACCCAGGCCTTACGATATTGGCTGTCATTTAGTCTCCCCTCCCCTTCTCCTTGCCCCTTTGGTTCTGTACAGTGTCTGTTGTTGTTTAGTCATTTCAGTCATGTCTGGTTCTTTGCGATCAGGTTAGAGAGAAATCATAGTACTCGCCTCCAGATTTTTTTTGGTGTGTAGCCCTAGAGTAGGAGGTTTTTACTTCTTCAGGACAATTAAAGACTCAGGTTCCAATCTTAATTATCTTTTACGATTTACTCAACTGGCTCACTTGCCCCACCCAATTTAAAAAAAAAACATTTGGGGTTTTCTTGGCAAAGATGCTGGTGTGGTTTATCATTTCCTTCTCCAGCTCATTTTACAGACGGGGAACTGAGGCAAATGGTTAAGTATCTTGCCCAGGGTCACAGAGCTAGTAAGTGTCTGAGGTTGCATTTGAACTCAGTTCTTCCTGACTCCAGGCCCAGTGCTCTCTCCATTGCTCCACCTAGCTGTCCCCCATATAGTATCTAGCCTTACCCAGTTCCAGTTATAGTCCAATCTTCTTTTGTGAAAGTAGGTTTTTCTGGCCTTCTGGCATACTTCAGTGATTGTTATAGATAGGTTCTTAAATACTACACTTTTAAAAAAGAAAACAAAACAAAACAGGCAGTTCTCGCAGGCGACAATGCAAATCGCCAGTACCATATATTGTCTTTGTTTAAGCTTCATATTAACTATATTAACAACCCCAATTCCCCTTCCAAATCTATGAAGGATTATCATAATAGGATTGTAATGTCATAGATTTAGAGCTGGAAGGAACTTAGAGGTCATTGAGTCCAAATCCCTTATTTTTATGGATGAGGATAATGAGGTATAGAGTGATCCTAATACTCCTAAAGAATAGGTCCTCATCTAATCCTACTATGCACATTTAAAAAAATAAACTTTCTTGATGACAAATAATGCTTCTTTTCTGTATACTTTTAGTAAAGGTGATGATGATAACTCATAATACTAGCATTTATATGGTGTTTTAGGGTTTGCAAATATGTTATCTCCTTTGATCCTTTCAATGACCCTGTAAGGTAGGTGCTGTTATTATCCCCATCTTACAGATAAAGTAACTGAGGCTGAGAACAATTAAGTTGCTGGCCAAGAGTCGCCCAACCAATAAGTGTGAAAGACAGGATTTCAACTCAGACCTTCATATTTAAAAGCCCCAGACTCTTTCTTCTATTCTAAACTGTCTCTTGGATCTATCATGTTGAATGGTATCTTTTGTAATATAAGTAATATGCAATAAAAGCTTTTTATAAGAGCTCATTGTCAGATACGTCCTCATAGCATAAATATGTTAATGAATGAGAATTGGCTTTGAAGTTAAAAGACTTATACAGGGCTTCAAAACAGTAATGTTTAGCTCTGTCATTGGCACACTAGATGTTTGATATTGGGCCATTCAATTAATTTCTCCAGACCTTAGTTTCCTCGTTTTCAAATTGAGCAATCATTTGTTAAATTCCTGCTGTGTCAAATGGGGATAATAACGCTGGTACCTTAGGGTATTGTTGTGAGAATCAAATGAAATAATACGGGCAAAGTTCTTTCTTTGTCAAAGCACTATAAGTTATTTTCATTATTATCACAAAGGATCATTGTGTAAAAAAAATCAATTTTGCTTCTTTATATCAATGTTATTAATTCTACCACCCTAAAAAAACCCTCTACATGTGATGATGATTTTTGCCATGTCCTGTTCCCTTGGCTTTCCCATTCAGATTCTAAAGACTTCTTTTACCATGCCACAGTCTTCAAGAGCAAGCTTCATGAGACCACCATGCAATATTTTTCATTACAGGTACCAGTGATTTTGGATCAGAACTAAGTATCTTTTCACAGTATTTTCCTCATGATTTCCCTTGCTCTTCCACCTTGAAACAAAACCCTTATTAGATCCAGGGTAACATTTGAAGGGGGAATGAGATAATAGAAATCAGGTTAGAGAGAAATCATAATGTTCGCCTCTAGAATTTTATAGCTGTGTAGCCCTAGAGTAGGAAGTTTTTACTTCTTCAGGACAATTAAAGACTCAGGTTCCAATCTTGATTATCTTTTACAATTTACCTAAGTGGCTTACTTTTCCCACCCAGTTAAAAAAAAAACCCAAAAGCCAAAAAAGAGTACCACTGAAGTTAGCTGAAGTCTAGTTAATTAGATGGACACCGTAATAACAGATCCAAGCAAGGAATAATATTAAAACATTAAACATTTTAATTGGGACAGAAATAGCAATCCAGTAACATTGAGCCACATTCTGAATTAGTACAAATTCCTTTCCCTCACCATAATAGTTTAGGAAACAATTTCTTCCAAAAGACTTGACTGTAGTATATCCAAGTTTCTTCCCTTATAATAAGAACGAGAGAGGTTTAAACTTTTAGTAAAAAACGGGCTCAGCATTACTACATGAAAACGACTCTTGCCAATATCTGGCCACCCCCTCCCCACAACCCCTAGCTATTGCTCATCTCTGGTGTAGTTCTCAGTTTAGCTTGTCTCAAGCCCTTGCAATGAGAATAATGGTTATTTTTGGTGTCCCCAGAGGTTTCTCTCTTTTTATGTTCACAAACCTCTGCTAACTACTTCATTTCCTTAATATCACATTTTTTACTCCTTATTCCATCAGTACAGTCAATCTGTGGCTTGGGTATATATGATCCCATTGGAATTGCTGTCTCGAGTTCCCCAATGAGAATTTGTTTTTTTCCCTAATCCCAGATGTTTTTCCCTTCCATCTCCTAATATTTTCCCCCAATTACATGTAAAAACAATTTTTACATTTTTTAAATTTTGAGTTCCAAATTCTCTTCTTCCCTCCTCCTCCTCCCCATTAAGCAGGCAAGCAATTTGATATAGTTTATATATGTAAAGTCATGCAAAACATTTATTTCCATATTAGTCATGCTGTGAAAGAAAATACAGACAAAAACAAGAAAAATAAAGAAAGTTTTAAAAAAGTATGCTTTAATCTACATTTGGATTCTATCAGTTGTTTCTTTGGATGTGGTTAGCATTTCTCATCATAAATCCTTTGGAATTGTCTTAGATCACTGTATTGCTGAGAATAGGTAAGTCATTCACAGCTGATTATTTCATGTTATTGCTGTTACTGGGTACACTGTTTTTCTGGTTTTGCTCACTTCACTTTACGTTAGTTCATACATGTCTTTCCAGGTTATTCTGAAAGCATCCCGCTCATTAATTCTTATATTACAGAAGTATTCCATCACAATCATATGTCCCAACCTATTCAACCATTCCCTAATCGATGAGAACCCCTTCAAATTCCAGTACTTTGCCACCACAAAAAGAGCTGCTATAAATATTTTTGTACAGCTAGATCCTTTTCCTTTTCAAAAAAAATCTCTTTATGATACAGACCTAGTAATGGCATTTCTGCATCAAAGGGTATGTACAATTTTATAGCCCTTTGGGCATAGTTCCAATTTGTTTTCCAGAATGGTTGGATCAGTTCACAATTCCGACAATGGTGAATCACTGTCCTAATTTTTCCATATCCTCTACAACATTTATCATTTACTTTTTCTGTTATATTAGTCAATTTGATAGGTGTGAGGTGGTACCTCAGAGTTGTTTTAATTTGCATTTCTCAAATCAATAGTGATTTAGAGCATTTTTCATGATTATAGTTTTTCTGAAAACTACCTTTTCATATCCTTTGACTATCAATTGGGGAATAATGTTTCTTATAAATTTTACTCACTTATCTACATATTTGAGAAATGAAGCCTTTACTGGAGAAACTTGCTATAAAAATTCCCCCCATGCCTCAGTTTTCTGCTTTCCTTCTAATCTTGGCTGCATTGGATTTGTTTGTGAAAAACTTTTTAAACTCAGTGTAAGCAAAATCACCCATTTTACATCCTATAATGCTCTTTATCTCTTGTTTGGTCATAAATTCTCTCCTTATCCATAGATCTCACAGGTAAATTATTCTATGCTCCCCTAATTTGCTTATGATATCACCCTTTATGTCTAAATCATGTAATCTACTTTGCTATCAGCTTCCATTTTATGGATGAGATCATCTCATTCAAATTCACAGTCATGATTCCTAACCGTGTATTTCTCTCCATCCTATTTTCCTTGTTTATCCTACTCTTTCCATCCTTTCATTCTGTGCATGCTCAAAAGTGTTTTGCTTCTGACTACTGCCCCCCTCAATCTGCCCTACCTTTTGTAGACCATTCTAACATAATCAACTCACATCTGTGTCTTCTGTCAATTCAAACACCTTTTAACCTCCCTAATAATGAGAAAGTTCTTATGAGATAAAAGTATCATTTTCACATGTAGGAATGTAAGCATTCTAACTTTATTGAATCACTTATGATTTCTCTTTCCTGCTTACTTTTTTATGCTTCTCTTGAGTCTTTTATTTGAAAGTCAAAATTTCTACTCAGCTTTGGTCTTTTCGTTAGGAATGCTTGAAAGTCCTCTATTTCATTAAATATCCTTTTTTCCCCTGAAGGATTATGCTTATTTTTCTAGATAGGTTATTCTTGGTTATAATCCTAGCTTCTTTGCTTTCTGGAATATCATATTCCTTGCCCTCCTATCCTTTAATGTAGAAGCTGCTAAGACTTGTGTTATCCTGACTGTGGCTCCATGGTATTTGAATTGTTTCTTTATGGCTGCTTGCCATGTTTTCTCCTTGACCAGGGAGTTCTGGAATTTGGCTATAGTATCTCTGGGAGTTTTCATTTAGGGATCTTTTTCAGGAGGAGATTGGTGGATTCTTTCAATTTCAATTTTCCCTTTCATTCTAGGATATCAGGGCAGGTTTCCTTAATAATTTCTTGAAATATGATATCTAGGCTTCTTTTTTAATTGTGGCTTTCAGGTAGTCCAGTAATTCTTAAAGGATCTTTCTTTGATCTAATTTTAGGTCAGTAATTTTCCCAATGAGATATTTCACATTTTCTTCTATTTTTGTTTGATTGTTTCTTGATGTCTCATGGAGGATTAGCTTCCACTTGCCCAATTCTAATTTTTAAAAAATTATTTTCTTCAGCAAGCTTTTGTATCCCCTTTTCCATTTGTCCAATTCTGTTTGTAATGAGTTCTTCTCTTCAATGCATTCCCATACATCTTTTTTTCCATTTGACCAATTCTGTTTTTTAAGTTCTCTCCAGTAGATTTTTGTGGATTTTACCACTTGACCTATTTTGTTATTTTCTTCAATATTTTTTGTGCTTCCTTTACCAAACTGTTGACTCTTTTTTCATGGTTTTTTCCTTGTAGCACTGTTATTTCTTTTTTTTTAATTTTTTTTAAATTTATGGACTAGAACAAGCATTCTCCCCCCCATCCCAATTTTTCCTCTACCTGTCTTATTTGATTTTTAAAATCTTTTTTGAGTTCTTCCAGGAGTTTTTTTTGAGTCTGAGACTAATTCACATTGAAGCTTCGCATTTAGCTGCTCTGCCCTTGTTGCCTTCTGAGTTTGCATTTGGATCTTCCCTGTCGCCATAGTAACTTTGTTTGCTCATTTTTTAGCTTATTTCTTGACTTTTAACCTTATGTTAAAGTTGGGCTCTGCTCCTGGAGTGGAGGGGACACTGTTCCAAATTTCAGGTTTTTTATTCTGCTCTTTTCAGAAATAGTTCTGGGAGTCAGTAAGTTTTCAGTTCTTCTGAGGTGGTACAATCTAAGGGGAAGTGTAGTCACTGTTCTTGCACTGGTTTATAAGCACCCAAAAGTACTCTTTTCTACCTTGGAACTGTGACCGTGGTTCCCACTCCTCTGAAGCTTCATGCTCTAGTGTGCAAGTTCTCCTCCTTACCCTAGGAATGTGACCTAGAAATTCACATGGGCAGTGCAACAGAGTCCTGCACCCAGTGCCAGAAAAGGGCCACCTATAATCTTCTTCTGACCAGTTGTCCATTCAACCCTCTTAACCATCTGTGGGCTTAGAGTTCTAGAAGCTGCCATGGATTCAGTTGCCCCCAAGGTCTATTGCTGGCTTGCTGGGGAGTGGCCTGCACTGGCATGGCTTGTGCTGGACTATGCTCCACTCTCACTCCAGTGTGATAGACCTTTCTTGTACACCTTCTAAGTTGTTTTTGGCTGGAAAATTGTTTCATCCTGCTGCCTTAGAATTTGTTTTGAGGAGGTATTTTAATGTTTTTTGGAGGGGAATTTGGAAGAGCTGAAGCAAGTCCCTACTTTTGCTCCACCATCTTGGGCCTGCCCTCCTTCCACCCTTTCCTTCCTTTTCCCCAGGTTTTCTTTAGAAGATAGCCCTTTCAACAATGTTGGTGACAGAAATATAGTGACTATATTTTCTGAACCAAAACCAAAAATACCCATGGTTTGGAAATGTTTTTCTTTTTAATATGTGTTAACACAATTGGGACAATTACATCATATTTTATACTAATGCAGGCAGGGAGGTGTTTAGGGACTTTATGACAAGAATAATTGTGACCAGTTGGTATTGCTGGCACATGATACCAAGTTTCCCAGACTGTAGCGATAGACATCAAGGGCTTTCTTGGGTAAAACACTCTTTTTTCAGTCTACAAATATCTTTTTGGTTCTCAGGTCTTTCAGTTTAGGTCAACAAATATTTATTAAATACTTGCCATGTTGAAGACACTATATTAGTTATTAGCAATGCTCTCCCCTTAAGTAGCTTTCATTTTAATAGGAAATACAATAGGAAAGATGATGGAGCCCTCAGAAGAAACGGGGAAGTTCAAATGAGGGGTAGGTTTAGGAGAAAGATAATGTAATAAGATCTGTGAAGCACATTGTAAACCATCCATACCTGCTCATCCTGTGGGACTCACTGTTTTCCGCTGACAAGGCAATATCACTTCAGAGTTCTTACTGATAGTTAATATTATTTTCCTTCACAAGCATAGGTCACTATCATTACCTAGCTAAACACTGTTCATTCTTTAATCATGACAAGTCTCACTTCCTTCATAAAGGCCTCCATGGATACTTTAGCAAATAATGAGTTCTCTCTTCTATGAATTCTGGAGAAGCAAGGTGTGGCATGTATATAATCATCTTTGTTATCATCAGTATCTCTTTATATCCATAGAAAATTGAATGTAATGAAATAATATCATAATAAATTGTATTAGCACTATTTCTATTGAAATGGCAAGCAAAGGGGACCTTTTGTTTTGCTGTTTTTTCTTTTGGAGTTCTACTTCTTCTCAGCACTAAGGCAATCAAGTACTTTTGATTGAGTCTTGCCTTTATTTGAATCAAGAGTCTTTGATGACCTGCTTAAGTCATAAGAAAGCCTAAGTCACATGAGTTTGGGTCACATGGTTGTGATGCCCTCTGTGGGCTGACCCTGAAGAAGTGTATATATACTCTGAGGTTAGCATTTTGATTTGGGGGCTCACTCATTGGAAGAGCATTCCTGTGATTTCATCAGACAAGACTTTGGGTAGCTGTTATGGAGCCCCACCTCTGGCTTGGAAAAACCAGATGTTGGTGCTTCTCTCCCTGATAACTATGTATGTATTGCTATGGACAGATGGTTAGAAGCCCTGTCTGCTGATTTCTGTTATTTGCTCTGTTTATATAATTTCTGCTTGTAATTTCTGTTTGTGTTTTCTCTGAAGTTCAGGGTGATGACTTTTTCCCTGAATGATATATGTAGTTTAATTAAAGTGAGATTGTAAACCCCTTAAAGTTGCTTTCCTTAGAAAGCAGATCAAAGAACCTTCCCGTGTGCTGGTGTTATTGGCCTTATACAGCCACAGTAGCTGCAGGTAACATTGTTGTTACAACCTCATAGAAAAAGATGGGAAGGATAAGATGATGATGATGAAGAAAATGGAATCAAAAGGCTTTCCATGAATGAGACATAAACTCATAACAATTTGTGAACATGTTCATCATAGAAAGGACTGTCACATGAATTTGTTTATAGAAAGTTTATCATGACAGTTAAGGACCAGATTACTGCCACTAGAAATTATAGAAAGGTTCAAAAATTAATATTAATAGGCAAAGAATAGTTAGAAACTGTGCAGCATGAAACTACAGTATTCAAGTTTATCATCAACCAAATATCTAGCAAGACAGGACTTGGTGGATAGGATCATATATCAGAAGGTTGCTATTTTTCATAGACTGACAGAAGACAAATCCCTATATCAGAAATATAGACCTGAAATATTTCAGAGACTCATCCAATAAATCATGCTATATCTGGATCTTTGCCATATACATACTTTTGCCCACAAAAGATTGATCCATAAAAACTTAACAGTACCATAGATATTGCCGTACCAGATTCTCATAATCTCTAAGCTACATAAAAATCTTTAAAAATACAGAGATAGATCGATGGAGATGAAATTCATGGGGGTATAGGATGGGATTTATATATCATCATTGTCCTCTTCATTGCTAAAATTCTACCAGGATGCTTTCAACACGTTTAGATAAGATGAGCTTATATCCTCATACTTTTATTCAACTACAAAGATGATTTCTTTTATCCTTTTCTTCACTAGTTTACACAACATTAAATATAAAAGAATAATAGCAAGATAGCTAGTATTTTTCAAACCAATTCAATCTGAAAAATATTTTTAAAAAGAAGACCGAAATGATGAGTGATAATTTGTTGAACTTTGAAGATGATTCATACTGCTTTGTCTCAGTTGAACTCTTAATTTCAACTTAAGCAATAATATGTTGCTGATAAGTTTAGGGAAACTTAAAAGAAAAACCACCTCATCCTTAAAACTAGATTGAATGAAAACAGCTGTGACGTAGAGGAGCTACTACAACCTGAAAAGGGAAAAGTTCAAAGACCTTAGGTAATTGAAATCACAATACAGAGCCTCCAAATTATGCCTGTTGGGGAAATGACTGACCAAATAGCACCAATATTTCAAGTGATTTCTTAAAGGAGATGGGCAAACATGGGCTTCACATTGTGAGATGCTCTTTGTATGATCAGTATCCTGAGTCCAACTATTAGGCCAATTATAATCAGACAGAACAATTCTTAAAAACTGACATCTGTTATTAAAATTGCAAATGATTGTATTTTCCCCTAATATTTGACAAAAATATGAAAACATTTCAGGAGCTACACACAGTAGTTTATGAGGATGCTCTATTACAATTAGAACCAGAGGAGGAAAGGTAGCCCAATCAAATAATACCCTCTCAGTACAGGCATCAAACATCTTTTTCATTTTTTATTTTTTTCTGAAAAAGCATCTTGAGGGAGCTATTGTTAATGTGCTGAGAGGCATTGGTCTAGTTGGTACTGCTGGAGAAAATTTCAATACCACATTGCCCAGTTAAAGATAATAAAAAGGAAACATGCAGAATGGAGTCCAGAAAACAAAAGGGCATTTGAAATTCCTAGATTCCCTTAATTAGTATTCAGAATCAGAAATCTAAAAGTTAAAATGATACAGGGGGTCAAAGTAGTGCATATAATAATGCAATATCAAACATCGCTGTAAGCCTTCAGAAACTTGAGAACCAAAGAAATTAATGTAAAGGGAGAGAACCATCAGAGAAAGGAATGTGTAACAATTTTGGTCCTCTGTGACGTTGCAAGAAGTGCAACACAAGGAAGACAAAAGTTGGATCAAACAAGAGACTATTTGAGCATCATTCATATAAAGATAGAAGAGATTAAGTACAACAGGCTTCACTGTAAGCTGGAAAAGCAGCAGGGCTGAAAGAGCCTTAATAATTGGCTTAAATCGTTCGCCAAACATGCCCAAATGATTCGCAAGGCACTTTCCCAGCTTCTTTTCCTGAGCAAAGCCTGATTCCAGCTTTGTTTTTGGAGTTAGTATCATGGTGTAGTTGTAAGAGCATTGACTCTGGAGTTAGGTCAGATCCTGCCTCTCTCACTCCCTTTGAGATCTTAGGTTAGTAACTAAATCTCTGTGGAACTTAATTTTCTTATTTTTAAAATGAGGAGGTTGGCCTAGATTATGATTACCTCTGAGATCCCACCTAGCTCTAGCTCTATCATCCTTATCACCATTATTGACAGAAGGTTTCATATATCTATCATCAGAAGATGAGAATGGTAGACCAATTTCATGCTTATCTATTCGGAGTTTATATCACCAAAAATAACTATAAGGGCTTATTAGAAAACAGTGTATTGGCTGAGGGGAAAAAACTATATACCAAAAAGTCCCAGGACTATAAATAGCAATTAATTATCCTTTTACAAATAATTGATAACCTACCAGAAAGCACTAGATATTTTTACTGTCTTTTTGATCATCACAAAGTCTTTGACTCAGTTCTGCACTCATAGCTCATTCCCATAATTCTGTATAAAATGGACCCATTTATAGTAATGAAGCCAGTATATTTGATGCCCACATAGAATACTCTCTGTTTAAATCTTGCTAACACTACAGCTATGTCAAGAACAATTTCTATATAAAATGTGGCATTTTTCAGGGAGAGAGTTTAAGCTCATTTATACTTATACTTTGAGCTAAATCTGTTATCTCTTAAATAGAATTGTCTGGTTCCAAATTAAAAAGGGAGTTGAACCAAAGCTTCTTATTAATCATTGATGAGTGAATGATAACAAGTTCTATGTCTCCATCGAAACCACATTAAATAGCTTTTTTTATCTCCTGAAATCTATCTCCAATAATATTGAAATGTCATTTGGACTCAAAAAGTATAAAATCCTTAATATACATTGAGCAAATGTAGAGACTGAAGACTTTGAGCTTGAATCAACAAATCAAATTGAATCAATGGATGAAGGTACACATATCTGTGTCCCTTCTGTGCAAGATGTATCTAGCATAAAGGTATTAAAGAGAAGGCTATAGTTGAATATATTAGAAACTCACTGGCATCCTGAAGGCAAAGTTTAATGCAAAGAATGCATCTGAAGCAATTAACACCTTTGCAACAGCAGTTTTAATGCACACTTTTGCAACTATAGAGTGGACCACAGCATATCTTAGAACCATCCTAAAAAACCTGTACATATTAACAAAACACAGGGTCCATCACTTTGAAGTAAATATAGAATGATTACTACTTTTCCATAGAAGATCAAGGGGATTGATAGACATTTTTAGCACATTTGAAATATAGAAATGCTTTTGCAATAGGCCAGCATGACTACGACACATTAGGAAAGGCCAAGAGTGAGTACATGTTTTTATATTTGTCCAATGTGATTAAATGTGGCTCACTTCATAATGGAGCCTTTGAAACAGCTAAGATACAAAAGTGGAATCAAAAGACCCTCCACGGGTGATGTCTACATGAAATCAGCCAATTAAAGATTGATAAAGAAGCATAAAATAAATAATGAATCAAAAGGATTTGTTTTTGGAAACACAAGATTTTATTATGACAATTCAGTGCCATGTAATTTGCAATCACCAGAAATTTTGCTGATTTTATCCTTAAGGAGCTCAGTCTTAATGATCAATGTATTCTATATTATGCAACAAAATAGTGGAAACTGAGCAAAACATTACTGCAGGCTGAAAAATCTAGCATCTATCTAATACCTGAAAGGTCAGAAATAATTCAACATGAAAAATTCACTGTCTTTCATGGACTAACTGAAGACAAATCTCTATTCCATAGAGACTTTGAAATATCATGCAGAACTCAACAAATAAACTACATTAGAACTCTGCCTTGATTGCAGGCCAAACTGTTGCCCACAATTTCTCCAATATAACCTTCATGTATAAAAAACTCAAGATACTGTTGTTGCTGTTCAGTCATTTTTCAGTCATGTCCAAGTTATATTTGTTGTTGTTGAGTTGTTTCAGTTGTGACCTACTCATCGTGATCCTCTTTGGGATTTTCTTGGCAAAGATACTGCTATTTCCTTCTCCAGATCATTTTACAGGTGAGGAAACTGAGGCGAAGAAAATTAAGTGACTTGCCCAGAGTCACACAGCTAGTAGGTGTCTGACGTCAGATTTGAACTTAAGTCTTCTCGAGTCGAAGCCCAGTACTCTATTCATTGTGCCACGTAGCTGTCCTTTATTTGATACCGACATGCCAAATACTCATAAATGCCAAGCTACATGGTATGAATAGATTTCAAGTAGAACTCTACCAGGGGGAATATAGTAAGATGCATATTATTCCTATTGTCTTGTCTTTCTAGAATGGCATGAAGAATGCTTTCTTTGGGCCTGCAGAGAATGACCTTACATTCTAATAATATTCTTATCCATCTACAAATCAATTTATATTACTTCCCCATTCAGTGACCTATAAAACATAAAAACAAAAGAAAACAGGATATCCTCTTGTTCCTAGATTATTTCTGTCTGAGCCCCATGGAAAAAGATGAGAAGAATGAGATAAGAAGTCCGGATACAGAAAGTATTTTAGAGTTTGCAAAGTATTTGAGCCTCACTAAAACACTGTCAATACTACAGGGGTTATCATCCCTACTTTACAAATGAAGAAACAGGGGGAGACCCTTAAAGTTTTGTGGGTAAAGCAGTGGAACCATTTAGTCTTAGAGATGGAATTTTAAGCCAAGTTTTACTGATTTGAAGTCCAGCACTCTGTATGATGACACCAGGCCTAAATTTAGAGTCAGATAATGGGTTCAAATCCCTAAATTGATGTGTAATGTATTCATTATGATGATTTCCTTATTTCATATTCAGTTTCATCCTCATTAAGTAGCTGGGGATCAGAGGATTTCTAGTTGTAGGGTTCTTTTAGGTCTAACTCATATGATCACTTCCTGTCTGTACTACTCACATTTGATGCTTAGATCATAGAATGTTCATGTTGAAGGGAATCTTAGAGATCATTTTCCCCAATCAAATGACATAGTATTTGTAAAGTGCTTAGTATGGTGCCTGGCACATAGGAGGCTCTCTATAAATGTTTATAGTGCCACCCCACTCTGTAATCACCTTTTTCTAGAGGTCAGACATCAGGGACATTGAGTGGTGAAGTAATTTATTCAAGTTCAATTTTAATCATATAAACCTTACATTTGTTAGTTATCTCTTTCATGAGTGTATAGCTCAGCTCAGCTACCAAACTAGTTATATTGTTTTGTTGCCTCACCTCTCCCTTCCCCACCATACTTCCCTTTCCCACCAAGTCTCCTCACACCAGCCTAGCAATTCCCCTTCATATGCCCATGTTGCAACTGGGAGCTGTTAGCTACCCATAAGGCCCAATATACTCAGAGAGTGATCTCAGATTTCATCTACATTTAAAAATCTTTCATTTTCAATGAATCTCCTTGCCTGAGCCATATTATATACATGACACTAAAGGGCAGGATCTTTAATTAAAGCAGTACATTGTTAGTAAAATGGAAAAAAAAATCTTCCTCTTACCCTGAATAAGTACAAGCACATCCTCCCACAAAATCCCATTTCATCATTGGGAGAAAAATCTCATTTAATATTTTATTTTTCCAACTACATATAAAAATAATTTTAGCATTCTTTTTTCCCCCAAATTTTGAGTACCAAATTCTCTCCTTCCCTACCTCCTCATTGAGAAGGCGAGCAATTTGACATAGGTTATACATATGTAATCATGCAAAACACATTTCCCTGTAAGACATTCTGTGAAAGAAAACACAGACCAAAAAAACCATCAAGAAACATAAAGAAAAAGTTATCTTTGATCTGCATTCAAGCTCTACCAGGTCTTGGAAAAGCCCAGACTGTGCAGGCTCCCAGGTGTGTCTAAACAGAAACACCTTTTTTGCCACTGATGGAGAGGTAGTTTCTTACTGCTACCCCTCAGAGCTATAGATATTATATGCTTGGTACCTTCTCTTGTGAACAATCTGCTTTTGCAACTGTTTGTGATGCTTCTGTCATCACATGCCTCTCCCTGAGGTTCAACTGCTATACAGCTCCTTCCTCTCAGATATGTGTGTGTTTGTATATATTGTATGTATTTACATATCTTTTCTGAGTTAGACACAGCCTAACTCAGCCAGGAAACCACAAATCCATGAGTCAACTTTGTCTTTTTGATTGACTATATTTCCCCCTTCTGGAAGGGGAATTTCTCTAGAATCACTTGATATTTGGGTTTGGGGAGGGTTCATTCCTTGTAGCTCCTGTCATATTTCTTGCATCTATTAAAAGAGCCATACAAATTATCTTGGAGCATCATTTAGCAACAATTAAGTGGAAAGGATGAAATCAACAACCTTTGTCCTCCATTTCCAAAATCATGAAATATCAAGTGATGCTAGAGATCTCAGAGGTTATAGTTCAACCAATGAATGAACAAGAATCCTCCTTACAACATACTGAACATTTATTTATGATAGCTTCCATATAATGTGCCTGTCATTGCACCCTATTCTGCCACCCATCAGCTCTCCAGGAATTCTTATCAAGTTTTTCTTGTAGTGTAGCTTATATTAGCCTGTTTGCAACATCCATCCATTGCTTCCAGACCTGCCCAATGAGACCAGGAAGAATAAATCAACTCTCTCTTTCACATGACAGTCCTTAGGATACTTTAAGATAGATAACTTTCCCCTTGTGTCTTCTCAAGGCTTACCTAGTTCTTCACCCTATCCTAGAGGAATGCAACCATTCTGATTGCCTTCTTTTGGAAGTTTTTCAGTTTGTCAATAGCTTCCATATCCATATGCATATATCCTAGAATTGTAGATGATACCCCAGATGTTGCTGGCCTCGATTTACAGTAGGATTATCATCTCCTTAGTTATGTATCCTAAAAAATTAATTAGCTTTCCTGGTAATATATGACATCCTTTGATTCTTAGGGTCCTTATATCCTTCTAAAACCCCAAATGTTATTCTGACATTGTTTAGACATACCCCCTACATCTTGTACTTGTGAAATTTATTTTTGATCTCAAGTTAATACTTTAAGTTTATCCCAATTATATTTCATCTCATTTATTTTGGCCCATTGTCGTAGTCTGTTGAATTATCTTTCAGTCCTAACTTTACCTGTCTTACCCATAGCCTTCACACTCAGGTTTGTGTTATGTACACAATTGTTAAGCATACCATTTATCCCTTTTCCCAAATGATTGATAAGAGTGTTAAAACAGCATAGAACCAAGCATATTTCACTAAAGAATTCTGTTGGAGACCTTCCAAGTTGACACCAAACTATTCTTTTTTAATGTAGCCATTATATGCTTTTAATGTAACCATTTAGCCAGTTTTGAATTCAGCTACCCGAATATTGTCTAGTCTGTATCTCACTGTAATTTCCACAATAATCCTTTCATTAGATTTGAAAATTGCCCTATTAAAATCTAGATAAACAAAACCAATAACATTACCCTGGTCAAGTACCTAAATAGGTTAGCAGAGGCTAGTCTGACACAATCTGTTACGGATGAAGCCTTCCTGGCTCTTGGTGACCATTTCTTTCTTTTTTAGTTGCCCAATAATTATCCTGTCTTCCTCAAATCCCTACAAAACAATTCTTTTCATGGAAAAAAAAAAACAACTTTGCTACATTGTTTCCTCTGAGCTAAAATCTTGGAGTTATTTTAATTTATATTTCTGTTATTCATTAGTGATATGGAACATTTTTATATGGTTGTTGCCAATCTGGAATTCTTATTTTGGAATCCGTTTGTATATTTGAACACTTGTTTATCTTTTGGGGCTCAAAGATAGTTCAGAAATTACTGACTGTGGCTCAGGAATCACATTCTGCCGTTCTACAGGCCCCTAGAGTGACTGGAACGCACTCTTGTCTCCTGATTTAGCCTGGTGATCAATGTCCTATTAGCCATATTTGTTCTTTCATTTCAAATAAATGCTCATTGAATTTTGGAGTATAGTTGATGGGACCAACTTTGAGATAAGTAGAGCATAAAACTTGCCCCTAAGAGAACCTACATTTTTTTGTAGTATCTAGACTATTGATTTCTTTGGTGCAGGTAATACTAGTGAGGAAACTTGTCTACCATAGCAGATCAGCAACTGTTTTTCAATTCATGGTCTAAAATGTTGACCAGAGAAAGCCTTAAGTGTGGAAAGTATCTCAAATTTTGTTAAGGTAATATGGATTTTAGATTTGGAAACTATTTCAAATTTTATCTAGTCTAACTCCCTTATTTTATTTACAGATGTAGAAACTGAGGTCCAGAGAGGTTAAATGATTTGTCCACAGTCACTTAGTTAATAAATAGCAGAGCTGGGCTTTGGATCCCTGTTCATCTACACTAGGATGTTGTTGGGCAAGTTTGTCCCAGGTAACAGACAAGCACTAGGGATTGTGTGGCTGTGTTCTAGTGAGCTCCTCATCATGTTTAAAAAAATAAAATAAAAAGGCAAGACTCCAAGAAAGGATGACTAAAATGATAAATGGATTAGAGGGAATGACTTACTGTATGAAGAGAGATTGAAGTAATATAATGTAGCTAGCCTAGAGAAGAAAAATAGCAAAGGAAAGGGGAAATTGCTAATACTTATAAGCACCTGAGAGGGTGTACCATGGGCACCATTCATTTTGGAATGCTAGCACATCAAAAGACATAAATGGTATGTGGAGATATATTTTTCCCACTTGCCCATTAAGTTTAATAGCACTAAACCAGAAGCAGAAAGTTATGATACAAAATGTTAAGAGTTAGGAAAGAAAAACCTATTAAGCTTATATGTTACCTTGAGGTAATTATATTATTGACTCTCAGGTCAGCAGGGTTAAGAGACACTTTAGTTATGGGACACTATGCCTTTACATCCTCATATCTGCATGTTCTCATGTATTCATACATGTATGTACTTACCTACAGTTCCAGTCAAGCAAAGCTTTGGAAGCGGTCCTATAGTTAGCCTCCTTTCTGGGAGGATATTTTTTAATTTATGGGAATAAAACAATTTTGAATCTTTTTATTGTTGTCAAGAATTAAAGTAATAGGTTGGGGATTTTGTGGTTTTGACTCTAGTATTGACCCAGAAGGATTCATTTGAAGACCTCTCACATTATGTCCTTTTTGCTTCTCAAATTTATTATGACCATGTATACCTGAATTTCCCAGTATAGTCCTGAGTTAAAATATTTTGTCTCATTCACACACACACACACACACGCACATACACACACACACAATCTTTTATCAGACAGTACGTTCCTTTTGTTGTGGAATATAGGACAGGACAAAAAAAAACCCCTCATTTTTAATTTTTCCAATGTGTATCTCGGACAATCAAATACTTTACACATTCCTGTGATTTTTGCATAATTTTAAAAAATCACAAATAGGTGTTTTAGAAGAAATTAGGCATAGAGCTTGGAGAGACTTCAGAGATGACTTATTTGATGCCATGAAACCAGTTGCTACTTCCTATCCACTTTTGTATTCTTGTGTAAGTAGCAGAGCCAGCATTTTCACTCAGCTCCTCTGATTACAATTTATCTTATCATTATCTCCTAGAGTATAGGAAAGTCTTCTTTCCAGTACCTAACAGTACAGAATACAGAGAGAAATAACATTGGCCATTGAAGGCTCTTTGATTTTGTTTAGCACTTAAAATAATGCCTTCTGCCCCCAAAATATGCAGTCGTGGTAATGGTAATGATACCTTTAATGCGTGAATTAGCCATAGTCTCTTACAGTGTTGGAAACTACCTCTTGAGAATCACTGGGCCATGTACGCTGTGCTAGTACTTTGCAGACCTAATGTGTGGAGTATTGTTTCTGTATGTGACTGAAACAATGTTTTCCCTCCTTAAATATTCTTCTAAAAAGTACAGGAAGAGTTTCCTCTTGCCTAACAAGTTACTTTTGATGTGTGCGATGCAGACATTTTGCAACTTTATCCCTTTTTCCTTTTCAAATCCCTCTTTGGAGCATTGCCCAAGTTGCCTGCCAGTAGATGGATGGAGAGTACTGTGCTTACCACCAATGTTACCAATTAGTAGGGTCCCTTGTGCTGGGGTTTGACTCCCTGTACTTATGTTTTGTATTTTGAGATGAGCTCAAGCCTCTCTTGGCTCAGAGGCAGTAATTCTGTGATGTGAGCTTATAGGATGCCTAAAGCAAGCTGAAGCAGTTATAGCTATGTCCCAAAATTTAAAGTTGTGGCTCATAGTCAGGGCTTAAGGAGGCATCTTAAACCTAGAGGTAGGCTGTTAAATTTGGGAAGGCAGTTATGAGGTATTTCCCAAAATGGCTGCTCTGATCATACCTGGAGAAGTCTATGAGGCATTTGACTAATGACACTGTATTTTTTTAAAAGCACAACAAAAACTTTCTTCATTGCTTGCAGGCATCACAGTGGATTTTTTCAGAGGCTCACCACTGTACAACTGAGATTGGAATCTGTCCCTAAAGGTTTTTTTTTTAATAAAGAATGGGCCTTTGTGACAAGCCATAGACCGTTATGACAAAGTGTCATTTCATTTGCTTTCTATGTAAGTGAGCATTCCGAAAAGCTGAAAAGAAGGAAAGGAACACTCCTGAATAACAACTCTGTTCACTTTGGTAGTTGTAAAAGGATTTGCTATGATCATTTGCCACTTTCCTAGAAAGAACACCATGGCCTAGGAGTTCTTGTTGACATCTCTTAGAATTTGGGAAGCAGGAAGTAGCTGCTCCAGATTAAGTTTTCTCATTCAGTTTAGAACAATATGTACATATGCTGTTTTCAAGCCACACAGACTTGGGTGGAGAAATATCCACATCAGAACCTCTTAGGAGTGATTTTGCTACTGGATTCAGATCACTGCTTCATACTGTGCCAGCATTCTGGGCTTAATCAAATTGTGTGTATCTGATTTATAATTAAACTTTGGCTTGTGTGAGTAGTCTGATTCCAGATGAAAGGAGAGGTAGGAAAAGGACAAAGGAAATGATAATTTCAACAATTTGCATCATATTTCTAGAGTACTTCATGGTTTTCAAAGAGCTTTTATATACATTATTTCACTTGAAAACGCCTGAATTTTCCATTTTCTACAAAGCTACTTTTAAAGATCAGCAGCTTCTGATATTTGTTATACAGTGAGATAATCAGATCTAGTCGTCTCAATGCCTGCTCCCTACAGAGCGAAAGCAGAGTGGTAGTAAACAGTGCTCAGTATGCTGATAGGACCCATCGCCCATGGGCACCCCAAACCTCTGGGCTGACATGGATCAGCTTCAGTCCTGGGAGCCTGACTCAAATGAGGGAATTTCTTTTTTTTTGGCTCATTATGCCATGCCCCAGAATTTATGCTGGGAAATCTCCCTTCATAAAGGTTAAACATAACTCACATCTTGGTTTCCCCTTTTGTGAATAACAGGATCCCTAGCTTCTATGCAAACACTCAGTGTAATAAATATGTATTATAGAGGATAGCCATTTGCTCCACTGAAGATATCAAGGACTGACAGGAACCCCTAAACATAGAGAAGATTTAAAACATTCAATAATACCTTTCATATTCTATTGCGTCCTTCTATAACCCCAAAGAAACTCTTCGGGTACTTCCCTACAAGGAAAACACTTTTTGGAGCTGTGGAATGGTAACATCCTTCCCATCAGACCTGCGCTATCTAGATAATTACTTTTAACAGAGTATGATGGCAAGATCTAGATCATTTTCTACTTCCATCTGCTTCCCCTACCCCTTCAATCCCCTTAAGGTGGCTTTGTTTTCTCAAGCTGCAGGGACTATATGGATAATTTTCTTTATCTAAGACTGGGTGCATGATAGAGTCTCTTCTTTATCGAGACTAGGTGTTATTAACATGGGGTTAAGTCCAGAAGAGAAGCCAGGCGGGAAATGATGAGATGTCCACCCTCAACACTCTCCATAGAGGATTATCTGTATGCATGTGACAATTGAGTCTATGAGAGATGATGAGAGCACCAAGCAAAGTAGTATAGACAGAGGAGAGAATAGGACCCAAGAAAGAGCCTTGGGGGACATCGATGGTTAGTATATGTGACATGGATGAAGCTCCAGCAAAGGAGAGAAGAGGAATGATCAGATGGGTTACAGGAGAAACAAGGTGATCTATATAGTAGAGGGCTACAAAGACAATAGAAAACACAAAAAGAATCAGTGTCCTTAAGAAACACATACCAATGGGTGCGACAACACATAAATAAATAGGTATGTACGTGATACATACAGAATTAAAGGAAGATAAGCTCAGTGATGAAGGCTCAAGTGAATGTGGGACCTGGGAAAGCCTCATGGGAAAAATGGCATTTGAGTTTAGTCTTGAAATGAGTCAAGAAATTCAAGAAGCAGAGGTAAGGAGAGTGAGTATTCTGTACATGGGGGAAATATCATGTGTGAAGAACAGCAGATAGACTAAGGTCATTGGACTTCATGAAAGGGAATAAAGTGTGAAAAGACTGGAAAGGGAGGAATGGCCCATGGTATGAAGAACCTTAAATACCAAACAGAGGAGTTTATAATCGATCCAAGAGGTCATCGAGAGTCACTGGGGTATCTTGAGCAGGTGGGTGACATGATCAGATCTATGCTTTAAAAAATAATTTTAACAGCTATATGGAAGATAGATGAGAGTGGAGAGAGACTCAAGGCAGAGAGATGAATTAAGAAGCTATGGTAGTGGTCCAGGAGAGTGGTATTGAGGTCCTGAACTAGGGTGCCAACTGGGTGAAATGAGATGTATATGTGGACATTTTTAGAGAGATTTGGTAACCAACTGCATATATATGAGAGAGAATGTGGAGTTCAGACGGTCACTGCAATTGTGAGCCTGCTCAAGTGAGTGGATGGTAGTGCCCTTAACAGTAATAAAGAAGTTAGGAAAAGGGAAAGATCTGCGGGGCATGATGCTGAGTTCTGTTTTAGACTCACTGAATTGGAGATGTCTATATAGTTGACATTTAATTCAACAGCAGTTTGAACTAATGTCCCTTAAGTAATTGGGTCTGTAGGATTAGAGTCCAGAAGAGAGATATTGTGTGTTTGTGTGTGTGTGTGTGTGTGTGTGTGTGTGTGTGTGTGTGTATAGAGAGATATCTATCATCTCATCTCTCTCTCTCTCTCTCTCTCTCCCCCCACCCCCATCTCTCCCTCCCTCCCTCTTCTATCTTTGTGGATGCTTCCCAGATGAGTCTTACATTCCCAATTATCATCTTTTTGTGATTCCCAGATGGTATGTGGTATGTGTATGTATGCACACACACACATTTATCATCTGAGAGGCATCCACAAAGAGACAATAATTGAATTTATTTAAGTGGTGAATGAATACCTGGTGCAGATACCCGTTCATTCATTCATTCACCAAGAGAGAGCTGTGTCTTCAACCTAGAGAGACTGTATCCAGTAGAAGGCAATTCCATGTCAAATCCTGCAGTGAGTTCAAAAAGTTTGAGAAATGAAGAAAAGGTCACTAGATTTGTCAATTAAGAGAATACTGCCAACTTTGGAGAGAGCAATTTCAGTTGAATTATGAGGTTGGAAGCCAAACTACAGTGGATTTTCAAGAGAATTCATCTTCTTTAGTGTCTTTTCTATTGATAAAACTATAGCTATTTCTGATGTTGAATTGTTTCAACAAATAATTATTGATTTATTTGTATGTATATTCTATTTTGTCTTATAGTTTTTGGCTCCTGTCATCTCTCTAATTAGTGTGTAAGCTCATGAGGGCAGAGAGTTTGTATTATTCATCTTGGTATCTCTCTCTCTCATATGGATATACCGCACTTCCTAGGCCCATGGTAGCTAACACAGTGCCTTGCTTAGTATTGCCACTCAGTATACTTTTGTTGAATTGTTAACATTAGAACTGTCTTTTAACGGCATTTTGCTAAAAAGGAAGGTGCCATTTTTCCAAAAAAAAAAAAACCACAACCAAAACCCGTAAACATTTTTTCATGGTAGTTTTAAATCTGAAATCCTCTTCCTCAAAAGCGCATTGTAGCAGAGTACTATTTTAATGACTCCATTATAGTACTTCAGGGATCAATAGTTTCATTCCTGTAGGTGCTTCCTACATTGATTCAGATTATAATCCCTCCTTTCTTTAGTAGACCATCTTCACGAGTTGCTGAGGCCAAAAAAAATCCATCACCAGGTGGCCAGCCTTCTGGTGATGAGTCTCTCCAAACTTAGCTCGGCTAAGTTCCTCTGACAGACGTACAGTTTGTTGCTAGGCCCATAATCAAAGCCTTTCCAGCTTGATAGCACCTGCCAGCTGGTTTTCTGCTGGCATAGCCTGCAAGAACTCAGGGTCACCTCCATACCATGAGGAAGCATTAGAAAAAGCTTTTAATGGAGGAATAATGCTCTTAACTTTAAAAATATTCACAAGCTTGGTGCACAGTGGCATTTTTGTGGTGTTAGATGTTATGGTTTTCAGAGAGCAATATTTAAATGATCTAGGGGCAAGACTAGAGAATCAGTTTTGTGGTTGAAGGACTCCTATGGATAATCTAAGAAGGACTTTGAGGAATATAGAAAATGGGTAAGTATTGAAAGAGATCATGGAAAGGGAAAACAAAAGGAAAAGTAGGATTTACTCACTTGCAGGGAACAAAATTGCTTGTCTCATGTACAATACTTTTTTGTCTCGGTTCTATTTTAAAGTAGAATTAGGGGACACAAATCTGTAAGTGTAGCACCACATTAACTCATTTTGCTGAGCTCATTATTGTAATTAGGCTGTATTTTAAGTTTATTAGTGGACTCACTAATGTACTCTTAAAAAGCTTTATTTGGAAGAAAGTCAATATCAGAAGCTTATAGAGCTGCAGAGTTTGTGCCCCACACACTTCCACAGAAAATCATGTTATCAATTTTCATGTGACTGTTAATCAATTAGAGTGACAAAGAGATGATTTGAAGTCAATTTTCTGTTTATTGCTAAATTAGCATTTGATCACACATGGTTATTTTGGTTTTCGGTGTAGCTATGTTTTCTTTGTGAAGGAGCAGAACAGAATTAGTTTAGAAGAATAACCTCTTCTCTTTAAAAAAAATCACCTGAGGGTATATAAATTCTAGCATGAAACATGCATTTGTGTGTCATGGATGTATGGACCAGGTACTGCTAATGTCAAGGCTAACGTAACAACTGTAAATATGGTCAGTGTACCTCTATGGAATCTGATCTGGTTTATACCATACCTGATGGGTAGTTCCTGGTCATTTTATAATCCAGGATAAGAAAGAAATGGTGCAGATTTTGTAGGTGCAATCTTAATTTCATAGGTAGTGATGATTCAACACTTTAGCTTTTAGGTAGGGGAGGTGTGCCATGGAATATAATTTCTTATAGGTAAAATGTACAAATATTCTAGCCAGCTTGGAACTGTACCAATATTGTGTTTTTGACAATGTCAGTAGGGTTATGATAGAAGACAAAAAGGAATACAGGAGAAATGAACTCCAGAGATATTCAAAAGGATCGATGATTGCAAGACTGGAGGAGGGAAACCTCCTAAGAAATTAAGTTTGTTGTCTTCAAATATGTGACAGATTGTCATATGGATATGAGATTAGACTTTTTAATATCTTCAGAGATAAGAAGTATGAGTAAAGGGTAAAGTTATAGGGATAGAGCTTTTACCAAAAAAAGGGCCTAATACTTAGTAGTGTTTAAAAAATGAGTTTTTCCTAGGAACTAGTAGTAAGCTCCCATTATTAGAAGTGTATAAAAGAAAACTTGATGACTTATTTCTGGAATTTTGGAAAGAGGGATGCATCTGGTAGAGTTGGAATAGGTCACATATAATTTCTCTCCTAAACTTGGTATTCTATGATTTCTAGGGAACAGCTCCAGCCAAATGGAATTTTGTATCAATTTTTTGATAATGAATGAAATATTTGGATGTTTGTAATATTGAAGGTATGGCTTTTGAAATAGCTTAACTCTGTAGAATTACATATTTTCCTCTACTTTAGGGGGTATAGATAGATCATTAAAGTATATCTTCTTAATATGTGTTATGTAGCAGGTGGGCAAGCTTATTTACTATCAGAATTATGGCACATTTTTGACTTTTTTGGATTAGTTGCCAATTTGAAAGTAGAATAAATTACTGTGGATTTGTAAATAGCTTGGAGGTATCTGGGGAATATTAAAGCCTTTGGATTACATAATGCATTTTGTTCATATACTTGGACAAATGTTCTTTTGTTCATTTATTTCAGTCACGTATGACTCCTTGAGACTCCCGTTAAGGTTTTCTTGACAAAGATATTGTGATGGTTTGCCATTTCCCTCTCCAGATTGTTTTACAGATGAGGAAAGAGAGGCTTAAGTGACTTGTCTAGGGTCACACAGGTAGTAAGTATCTGACGCCAGATTTAAATTCCGTTCCTCCTGACTCCAGGCCTGGCAATGTATCCACTGTACCACCTAGCTGCCCTTGGACAAATATTGTTGAGTTTAAATTAGTTGCAATCATGCTCATTGGTGGACTGGTAAGAACAGTGTTTTCTCTCTGGTGAATGTAATTATATCATGTAAGATGAGACCTCATTGTGCCTCTGGACTATTAAATCTTTGTGTCAAATGAGGTAAGACTGCTGGGTGTTCTGTAGGGAATGATCAATCATGTGAAGCATTTTGTTGTCATCGAGTTACTTCAGTCACTCTGTGAAACTCCATTTGGGGATTTTTTGGTAAAGCTACTGCAGTGGTTTGCCATTTCCTTCTCCTGCTCATTTTATAAATGAGGAAACTGAGGCAAACAAAGGTAAGTGACTTACCCAGGGTCACTGATTCCAGGGGTGGCACTTTGTCCAGAGGTTCAGAATTGATTGGATTCTGCCTTACAGTCATTTCTTTATGTGTTCTCAAAGGGACATCAGAGTAAACATTTGAACCTTATATATGTGTTTAAATAGAAGTTAAACTGCAGCTGGGTACATGGTCTGCCGCACTCATTTGCTTTCACAAACAAATCTAAAGGCAAACAAAAAGTGGTAGAAAAGTTTAGATCCAAACTATCAGCTCTTTTTTGTAAGATGTTAAGTCAAACCTTGAAAATGGCCTAGTTGCATGACATAGAGTTATAGAATTTCAGAGCTGGAAGGTCACATAGTCCAACCACTATCCAAATAGCAATATGATGTTGCTGACAATTTGTCATTTAACCTCTACTGGAACACCTCTGGTCATGAAAGAAGCACTACCTGATGAAGCAAGTGCAGCTCATTATCCTTGTGCATGGCTTTAATTATTTGACTCTTTCCTTACATCTAAGTGAAATCTTTACCTGTGTAATTTTCTTCAGTTTGTCCTTGTCAATTAATTCCAGCCATGCAAAACCAGTTCTAGTTCCTCTTCCCAGTGGGAATTCTCACACTCTTAAATAATGCTTTCATATTCCCTCCTATCTTCCCTTCTCTCTTCCCTGGATAATTCCAGTTTTGTTAGCCCACCCCTACATGGCATTGTTTTGGTAACTCTTGTCATCAGATTATACTCTGCCCCCTCCCATATACATCAATTTCCTAAAATGTGTGTCGAATATAACAATCCTCCAAATATGGTCTGATCAGGGTGGAGTATATTGTAAGACACTAACCTCCCTTCTCCAGAAAGCAGACTGTGCTTCTATTAATTCCACCTAAGATCACACTGGCCTTTTTTGTCTGCTGATAACTTATTGCTTATTCAAACTGTGAGCTAATGTTTGAGTAAAATCCCCAGGCATTGTTAAGGGAAAGTTTAGTCATACTGTGGACACCATATTTGAAGAGTTTAGTTGGGTTTTGGAACCCAAGTGTAGAACTTCACATTTACCCTAATTGAATGTCACCTTGATATGTATAAATCTTATTGTTTTATTTTATCAAAAGTTTCATGGCATGAGAGGAATTAAAGACAAAAGGAAACTGAGAGATCATCTCTTCTTTTTATCAATAAATGGAGATCCAGGGCAACTGAGTCACTTTTCCAGTTTTACACAATAAGTAGAAGAACCAAGAGCAAACCCCAATCCTCTGACTTTAAATGCAACATTTTTTTCTACTAACCTCATGCATTTTGAAGCGTGATTATGTTGTCCAATGTGAGTTATCCCTCTTAGTTTCATATCTTCTACAAATTTGATAAATAAATACCTTGGTAAAAATCAAGCTCATCATCTTGACTTATAAGAACTTTCTTTTTGTAAAATTGAGATACAGTTTACCTCACTCGTGTTGTGGCAGTAGCTTTGTTCTCTCTTTATCATCAGTTATAATTCCTTTTATTTTAAGCGGTAGTGACATCCCTTCTTTGATCTTTTTTTTGACTGCATAGCTAAAAAAAAAAGCCCCTTTTGTTATCCTTAGCATGTAACAGAAGCCTCTGATCATTCTTGGCTTTCGTGTTTCTGACATTCTGACCATCTCACTTTTTGGAATTCATCCTTAGTCGCATATCTTTCCTTCCATCTTCTGTACATATCTTCTTTTTATTCTGCTATATGATGAAAATGCTTCTTTTATTTATAAATTAAAAAGAAAATAAATGAAGTTAAAGAGAAAAATCTAGACTTAACAAACACCAAATAAAATGTGTATTTCCATAGATATAGTAGAACTAAAAAGGATTGTGAATTGAGCTTCAAATCTTCAAATTTATATAATGTAAATTTCATTGATTCCTTTATTGTAATCAAGAGTTTTAGCTTTCGAAGCTATCTTTCTTTTCTGTGCTTTTTTGGCCTTTTGTTCTAGGCATTTAAAAAAAGGCCTCAATGAATCTTTGTCTCTTTGACTCTTTTCCTTTGTATCTCTGTCTTTGTCCCTTCATTACTCCTCTTAAAAAATAATCCTTGTACCAAATATGGATAATAAAGCACAACAAGTTTCCACATTGACTGTGACAAAACTGTATGCTCATTTTGCATCTAGGGTCCCCACCTCTCTGTTCAGAGATGAGTAGCATGATTTTTCAACTATCCACTGGAACATTTGTTGGTTATTGGATTGATCAGTTTTCAAAATCTTTCAAAAGTAGTTTCATTTTTTGGGTAATGTTTTTGAAATTTTCTAAATTGTTCTCCTAGCTCTTTTCACTTTTTACTTCACTCTATATTAGATAATGCAGATCTTCTCAGGTTTCTCTGAAACAATGTTTTGTCTTTTCTTGTCATATGTTGTTATACCATACATTCATACACCATAATTTTTTAGCCTTCTCAAATAGATGGGTGACCCCTTTAGTTTCTAGATCTTTGTTACAGAAAGAGCTACTATAAATTGTTTTTATCACTTTGGTATATATGCATCACCATAGTCATCATCATAATTTATATTCTGCTTTAATGTTTGAAAAGCACTGTCCAAATATCCCACTTCATCTTCAATACAACCTTGGGAGACAGGTGTTATTTGTACTTTGCAAATGAGGAAATTGAGGCTCAAAAAGATTAAGTGACTCTCCTAGATTCACTGAGATAGTTGTTGTCTAAGATTAGATTTGAACTCAATTCTTCCTAACTTAACAGTCCCATTTTTGGACCAGGTATTCCACTGATGCAATAATTTATTTTGCTTGAGGATTTGTAATGGGTTTTGTTTTCTTGACTTCTTAATGGAAGGGAGATGGGGCGGTGGTATGGAGAATATTTGGAACTGTAAATAAAATTGAAATTAAAAAAAAAGAGTATACCTCTTACCCATAGCTACAAAATGTATATGATCTGTTCCTCTTCTAATTTATTATAGCATAACCCTCAAAATTAAGACAATATATCCATTTAAAAAGCATTGTGAAATATTGTGTAAGTTATTCCCAAAATTCCACTTTCCATTTTTTCCAGCATTTTTAAAGTCAGATAGTTTTTTTTTCTGTTGGGCTGCTTGGTAGCACAGTGGATGGAGTACCGGGCCTAAAGTCAAGAAGGGTCATCTTTCCTAGTTCAAATCTGGCTTCAGAAACTTAAGCAGTGTGACTCTAAGCAAGTCACTTAGCCCTGTTTGCCTCAGTTTCTTCACGTGTAAAATAAGCTTGAGAAGGAAACGGCAAACCACTCCAGTTTCTTTGCTAAGAAAGCCCCAAATGGGGTTTGGAAGAGTTGGACTGAACAACAGTGAACAAGTTTTTTCCCCCTAAGTAATTGATGTTTTCCAGTTTATTGACCATTAGGTTATTGAGTTCTATTGGTTTTTATTCTCCCTTGTCTAGAATCTATTTTTTAAAGCAATACTGGATGGTTTCAATAGCTGCTGCTTTATCATATAATTTTAATTCTAGAAGTGCTATTTTCCCTTCTTTATAGGTTTTTGTAATTGCTCTTGATATTTTTAAACATATTTTTTTTCCAAATGAATTTTGCTATTTAATTGAATCTCATAAAGTATGACTTTTCTAAATTCCATGGTATAACTTTGAAATTTTAAGTTTCCATGGATAATATTACCATTTTTTATTACATTGATATAGCCCAGCCATAAGACCTAAATATTCCTCCAACAATTTAAGGTTTTTTCAAAATTGCCTTAAAGGGGTAATTGAATCTATACAAGTATTTTGCGTGCTTTGATGAACTAGTCCTCAGATATTTTATGTATTTTGTAATTTGTTTGGAATGAGGTCTTTTTAAAATTATTGCCTCTTGGATTTTGTCATTCTTATTTAGAAATTATGTTGATTTTGAATGCTTACTTTACAACCTGAAACTTAGCTTAAGTTATTGTCTTGATTAGCATCCTTGCTGATTCCCTAGAGTTTTCTAAATAAATTGTCATGTCATCAGAAAATGGGGATGGTTTTAATGTGTATTCTTCTTGTTATTAATTTTGGGAGTGTTTTTTCATATTGTTGCACTTGCATCAATCATTAATTTTGGCAATGAATCTGTAAATTAATTTAGGCAATATTGCCATTCTTACTATCTTAATGCAATACAACCACAAAGAGTTAAAATTTCTCTACTGGATTTCTTGAAGGAGTTCTTTGTAGTTTTATTTATCTAGTTCCTGTGTGAGTCTTGGGTGGATTTCTAAGTATTTCATATATATTTTTATTTTAAAGTTTATATTTCTTTTTCCATTGAGCTTTATTGGTAATATTTTGGTAATACAATAATTGTTGTTTGATTTCATATGTATACACAAATATGTATACACACATATATGTGTATGTGTATCTACGCAATTTTTCCTCTTAATTTAGGTAGGGTATTTTATATTTTTCATCTCTTTTATTTAAATGGTTGGCTTTGCAATTGGGCAAGCAGTTTCTAATTATTTCATATTTCAACTGTTGTAAATTTTTTTTTATTTTTTAAAATTTTGGCAAATTGATTTTCCTTTTTTAAATCAAATAAGATATTTTTTTCTAGTTTATCAGTTTCTCCCCCAAACCTCTTTGTTTTATTCATCCATTCAGTTTGATTCTTGTAATGTCTTTTATTTTCAGAATTATCATTGGTTAGGACATTGCTGCAGTTTCTGCTTTCTTCCTATGTAATGATAGTCCAAAATTGGTGCTGGGCTCAGCCTGTCTTTGTCTCTTCCTTTTATCACAGTCATTAGTTGAGATTTTGCTTTCTTTGTTGGCGTGGCATGAAATGACTGTCAGAAATGACTCTGGTCTTAGGGCAACTGTATGATTCTCTGTTCTCACCATAGGTGTGCACACTGAGTTATTGAGCTGACCCTGCATCGTTAATTGGTTTTATATGCAATATCTCCATCCAGTGACCGAGTTTTTTTTTTTTTTCTCTTCCTGCTTCTGTGAAAGTCCAGGACCAAAATCCCATTGGCTTCTGCCCCTATTTACGGTTGTTCACACTGACTTTATATTCCTAGGCATATCCCTGATCTGAACATTTGCAGGTTTCTTACTACCTTCCTGGTTAGCCCTCAACTAGATCTTAGAGCTTATTGATATTTCTTTTTGATCCCTTTGGTATTGTTCCATCTAATGCTGTTTTAGATGTTTGCTAAGCTATTTATGGGAGACCTAGGCTCTTCTAGAAACTTTTATGACTTCATCTTAACATCTGAAAAATAAGCCTCTCTCCACTGTTGAAACCACAAGTCTAGACACACACATACAAAAACATATAAATCACTTTACAAACATACATATCACTTTATTTTTAGATACAATACCTAGGATTACCTAGCATAAAAGATGGATGTAATCTTAGAGAATATCATCTCATTTACCTCTCACAAAAGCCCTGTAAGGTTTTGTAGGGCAGATGGCACCCAGAATTATTAAATAGCTTCTTAGAGTTTCTCTTGGCTCTTAAGTGGCAGAACTAAGACTCTTATAGATATCTTCTTATTCCAAATCTTTTTAGCTCCAAATGTCATCTTAAAAACTAAAATTTGAAGCTTTCTTCCTCTGGGGAATGGCAATTTTTCTCTCCTCACCTCCTATAATACTTACTATCATTGGAATCTTGGGATCTAGAACTTAAAGTAACCCTAGAGACTATCTAGGTCTAGTCCAATATTTTATAAGTAAAGAAACTGAGGCCCAGAGATGCTAAATGACTTTCTATAGTTCACACAGATAATTAGCAAAAGAAACAGAATCTGAGCACAGGTACTCTAACTCTAAAATCTCTTGCTTTTTCTTTTCAGTTGTTGGCTCAATTATATTTTTCACTATCACTTCCTCTGATTGTTTCATGGGAATATATCTTGTGTCTCCAACGAGATTAAAAACTGCTTTAAATTAGAGATTATATAATATACTTCTTTATATTTCTTTTGATCAGCAAAAGTGCTCAGTAAATACTTAATGAAATACGTTGACTAAACAAGCTTACACATTCATCAAAAATGACTTGTAAAATTGTCATGTTTTCACCACACTAAGAAATCAAAGTAGTTCTTTCTGAGTACGCACTCTATTTGAGTCCTTTTTGTGTGCATACGTACACTCATATTTGAGTATGGGTGCTTTTTTGTATCTAAATTTATGTACTGGGGTCTCTCTGCATGCAAACTGTTAAGATAAATATCTGTGTCATAAATAAGATGAATTCCAGAAAATCAAACTTTCTACAAGAAAAGCATACAAAAATTCTAACCAATATTCTCATTCAGCATGCCATAGAGCATCATTATATTATATGGCTACTCATCAATCAAAAGTATTTTTTAAAAGTAAATGCCTGACTCATGTAAGGTACTCTGCTAGGTGAGGAAGATACATAGTTAAAAGAAAAAAAGTTATCATTTACATAAATTATTTGCATTCTACTGGAGGATGCAACATATGTATGCATATGTGTGTATGTGTATATACGTATGTATATGTGTGTATACGTACATCCCCACAAGTATATATATATATATATATACACACATATATACACATATATACATACATACATACATACACACACACACACACACACACACACACACATACCAAAATAAATGCAAGGGAGTTAAAGACATGGTAGTTAAAGAGGAGAAGGTAGTAGCAATGGGGGAGAATGAGGAAATTCTTAATATAGAGTTGTATTTTGATGAATTTGAGAGATTCTGGGAGGTAGAAGTGTTAGGATATAATGGGTTCTAGGCATGGAAGACAGCCTGTGTAAAGGCAGAGAGACAGGAGATGGAGTTTTGTATCAAGGCGAGTCAAGCAAAGCAAATTCCTGCAATGGCCATGCCATATCATTCAGTTCATATGTACACATGTCCAAACACATACTTGTGTGTATTTCAGTATGAACTCCCAATCTATCACATCCTTATCTAGGGATAGATATTATATTTCATAATAAGTCCTCTGGAATTGTGGTTAGTCATTGCGGTGATAGGAGTTCCTAAGCCTTGCAAAGTTGCGTGTCTTTACAATATTATTGTTATTGCATATTTTTTCCTCCTATTTTACTCACTTGACTTTGTATTGATTCATACAAGTCTTCTTGGATTTTCTGAAACCATCTGTTTCATCATTTCTTACAACACAGTAGTATTCTAATCACATTCATAAATGATAAGTTATTCAACATTCCCCAATTCATGGGTACCACCTGATTAGTAATAATAGAGATCCTTGCTTTATGTGTGATTTTCTTGGTAAAGCTATAGTTTATTGTGATTACAAATAATACTGGCTCTTGTTATTAGATAGATACTTAATATAAAGGAAAGATTCATTTATTGCTATGTTTTCAAGTGTTTTTTAAAACAATAATGGGTGTTGGATCTTTTCAAAAGCTTTTCTTATGCGTCTCTTCATATAAGCATATGATTTTTGTCATTTTTATTATTAATATGATTAATTACATTTTAATTTCCCAATATTGAACCAGCTCTGCCTATCAGGTATAAATCAGCCTGCTAATAGTATATAATCTTTATGATATTTTTCTGTAGTTTCTTTGCTGATTCATAATTCATAATTATTGCATCTATATTCCTTAGATATATTGTTATAAAATTGTATTCCTTTATTTTGACTGTTACTTGTTTAAATATTAAGATCATATTTGTATCTTTAATAGAACTTGGCAAAACCCTTTCTTTTTCTATTTAGTTAAACAGCTCTTTTAGCATTTGAATGATTATTCTTTAAATGTTTCTTGAAATTCCCTTATAAATTCATTGTGTAGAATTCTCCTTAATCCCTCTTTTTTTGAAAGTTCGTTTATAGCTTGTTCAGTTTCTTTTCCTAAAATAGGATTAAGTCCTCTATTTCCTATTCTTTTAATCTGGGCATGTTATATATTTTTTAAAATATTCACATATTTCAATAGGATTATCAGTTTTCTTGCTTATAACTGAACCAAATGGACCCTAATAATATTTTGTATTTTTTATTGGTCGTAAACTCAGTTTTCATATTAGAAATTAAAAAAAATGAAAATCAAATTAGTTGATGATTGTTTTATTTTATTTTTTCTAAAAGAATCAATTCCTACTTTATTAATTCAGTTTTATTTGGTTGTAATTTTATCGATCTCTGTTTTGACTTGCAGGATTTCTATTTCAGTGTTTAATTGGTGTTTTTTAAATTTATTGGTGTCTCCATGGGTTTGGGGACAATGGGGGAGTTAAATAACTAATTGAATGGTTTGCTTTTTCTCTGTTTTATTAATGACACTGTTCAGAAATGTAAAATTTCCCCTGATTATTTCTTTGACTGATTTTCAAAATTTTTATGTTGTCTCATTGCTGTCATTTTCAATGAGATCATCATGGCTTCTTTCTTTTTCTACTTTGCCCTCTGGTTCTAGGAGATTGTGGCAGTTTTCTTTCTGGGTTTCTTGTAATATGATATCCAAGTTCTCTCTCGTTCTCTCTTGCTCTTTTTTTGTCATGCCTTTTAGCTTAATACAATAATTTTTAAATGTCTCTCCACAATATATTTTAGGTTAATTGTTTTTTGCTATGAGATAGCTCATATTTTCATAATTTTCCAGTCTTTTGGCCAATTTTACTTTTCTTAGAGATTTTTTTTTCTTTTTTGGGGGGTAAGGTTTCATTTCTCTTGTTCCAAGCTGTGAATTCTCTTTTCATATCTTTCTTTCCTAGGTCTCATGTCTTTTTCCTATTTCTTTCCTCTAGTGCTGTCATTTGTTTTTAAAAATCATTTTGAAGCTCTTTAAAGCTTCTTGCTTTATCTCTTCCATGAATTTTGGTTGGACTTGTACCCCAACTATGATTTTCTTTGAGGCTTTCTTTGCTTAATGATATTTTGAAAGTTAATTCCTTCTGGGTTTGTATCTTGAGTTTCCTTGTCATCACAGTGGCTTTTTATGGTAGGATTCCTTTTTGGTTTGTCCATTATTCTAAATTACTTTTTCATTTTTAAATTTTATTTTATGGCTCATCTGGGTACATTTCTGTGGAGTATATTGGGCTAAGCTTGTCCTTTTAGGACCTTTTGCTGCTTTCTTAGGGAATTGAAACTTGCGTTACTCAAGAATCTTAGGGATAGCTCAGGTTAGCCTACGAGCATTCAGTGCTCCCCACATGATATGCTTCAGGGCAATGTGTTCTAATTTCCCCCATGGTTGGAGTCCTGCTGGTTCTTCATCTAGGTCTGGGTATGAGCAATTCTCCCATGGGCTTGTTCCTAATTGGAAGTTAAAGCAGATCATTGCTGGACTTAGCTCTATGCCCTCTAGGAAGCTCTGCAGGGTCAGAGTGACAGATACACAAGTTCCTCTTTGGTCTGAGATTCCTTCCCTATTTATTCCACTGAAGATTTTAGACTGATGTGGCAGTTAGAGTGGCACCCTTCCTTTGTTCCTGCATTTAGAGATAACAGGTGCTGCTTTTTTAAAAAAAATTTTGTTCCTCTCTCTGTACTTAGTTTACCTACCGTAGCTTCAGGTCCCTTCCTCTGTCTGCCCTGTATTTGGAACTGGTGAGTAAGTGACAGCATTGCCAGATGGCATCTTCTCCCACACCAGGTACAAATTTGAGGAGCCCTGGCACCTTTTACTGCTCCAGTGCTTTTTGCCCTGGTACAAAAGCTGGGACCTCTTTCAGTACCTGGACATTGAAATGCTCTGTGCAGCACATTCCTGCCCAGATGCTGTCCTGCGTCTACTGACCTTTCAGTCTTCCTGTGTTGACTTGAACTGGAAAATGGATTCATTGTGATTCTTTTTACTTGTATTTACCTATCTGAATTCTATCTGGTATGTTTTTTAAGATCTTTGCAGAGGGATTTCCTTGTGCTATTGTTCCTGCCCCTCCACCATCTTGCCTCCACCCTTTATGCTCTTCAGGGAAAGTCTATGTCTGAAAAAATTGAGTGGAGGTATATATGTGGTGGGAGAGGTTTGTTTGCTAAAATTGAATAAATATTGAAAAACTCAGGTGGGAGAACATATTAAAATTTCAAACTTAACTTAGTTATACTTTACTGTTTGTATGTTAGTATGAATGCTGTACTCAATAGGGGCTGTATATTTTGATGGACTGTACATCTTAAGGTTTTTATGTGGGTGGTAGTGTTTAGATATATCTGATAAATTTTCTTTAATTATTTAAAATCCACTCTCTTATTTTCTCTTACAAGTTGCAATTTTCCTTAAATCCAGAGTTTTTGATCCATTATGGAGTAATTGGGAACAAATCAAATACTTACAGAATTGTTAAACACCTGTTTTGTAAACTTAATTCAGCTCTCTTAAATAGCTTCAATTAAGTAGTGGAAGTTTTGCTCATCAATAGGTTATTAGAATTACTTTAGAATATACTTTGTCCTATTCAGTTGACCATTCAACTTACTCTACCTGTGACGTACTCATACAATATCTCAATAACTCTATCCTTTGTTACTTTTTTCTTATGTTTCTTTCCAGGCCACTGTATCTCCTTTAAATAAAATATGCTTGTGAAAGCTTCTTTTCTCTAGCAATTTTGTGATTGGAAATACTTTCTATGCTTCATTTAGATATACTTGCCCCCTGAGAACTTTCTAATATCAATAGAAATGTTGGCTAGCTATCCATTTTCTGCTTTAAAAATTCTGTTTTCTTATGAACATTTACAAATCTTTTTTATAAATTAGTAATGAGTAAAATTAATTGTGTCATTCCTTATTTTTCATCCTCTTGACCTTGTCATCTTCTTTTTTCATTCCCAAATCCTCTCTCCTTTCCTATTATGAAAGAGAATTATATGAGCTAAAATTTAAATTTTAAATGACAAAGACATTAGTGATAATGTAATCCACCTCACCCCCTATTTTATACACTGATACCCAGAGAGAAGAAATTATTTGTACACAATCAATAATAGAGCCTGTTTTAACCTAAATAATTTATCTCCTTTTGTTTTACTCAAGGATGGAATGAGATACAATGGGTAAAAAGAAAAAAGAAAAGAAAAATGAAGACAGGTTGACTGGTAGAGAACCACAAGTGTAGGGGTGAAGACGAACAGCCAGTTTGGTGAGATTAGAATTTGCATAGAGGCAAGATACAGAGGAGTTGTCACTAGTAGGCCCTAGAGGTCTAGAGCAAGGGACAAAGTAGGAAGGGAACAGTAGCTGTGTGGCCCTGATCCCAGGACGGAAGAAAGGGTTTAATAGGGATAACCAGGGCAACCAAAGAGGAAACTGTATGTTAGTCACTTCAGATATACTCTAGAGCCTCTCAGTAGGAAAAAAGTGACTGATTATAGTAGTAGTCTACTGAAACTCCCAAGAACTGGCAATGAAACCCAAAACTGTATCAGTAACTTGTACAACTCAGACGGGGAGGATAGTGTGTGTGGCCTTTGCTCTGGATCACATCACTTTGGAAACACCGAATGCTTCCAGCATAAGGAAACAAGAGGAAAGAAGCTTAGGCCACAAATTTATGACAGAAGTGCGCAGGGTCCAGCACTAATATAAAGTTCAATGTCGAGAAGTAGGCTGTAAGAAGTAGCAAAGGAAAAAGGAATCCTACCATAACGAGGTATTGTTGTGCAAGAGAAACTCAATATATAAACCCGGAAAAAATAATTGCCAAAATATCATTAAGCAAAACCTGAAAGAAAATCATAGTTTTAAGTTTAGATTCAAGTTCAACCAAAATTCATGAAAGAAATAAAGAGTTAGAAAAAAGTTCCAAAATAATTTTCAAAATGGAATGACAGCACTAGAAGGAAAAATGAGAAAGAGATGAGAAGAAATGAAACCTATAAAAGAAAGATATTCACTATAAAAGGAAGAGAGTTCTGTTCTTGGAACAAGAGATATAATAAAATCTTACCCAAGGGAAAGGAAAAAAAAAAACTCCGAGAAAAGGAAAATTGACCAAATGGAAGTTAATAACACCAGAAGACATGAAGAAATATTAAAACAAAGTCAAAAGACTGAAAAATGAAACAAATATGTGCTATCTCATAACAAAAACAACTGACCCAGAAAACAGATCGAGGAGAGACATTTAAGAATTATTGGATTACCTGAAAGGTATAACCAAAAAAAGGAGTGTTGACATTATATTTTAAGAATCCTAAAAGAAAGCTGCCTTGATCTCTTAGAACCAGAGGGCAAAATAGAAAAAAGAAATAATCCACCAGTCACTTCCTGAAAGAAACTCCCAAATGAGAACTCCCAGGAATGTTATAGTCTAAACCAGAGCTTCCAAGTAAAAAAGACAAAGTTCTGCTAGCAATCAGAAAGAAAGAATTGAAGGACTAAGAAGATACTTGACAAGACTTGGCAGCCACTTTCTTAAAGAAGCAGAGCACTTGGAACACAATATTCTATAAAGCAAAAGGTCTAGGCTTATAACCAAAAATAACTTACCTAGAAAAACTGAGTATAATCCTAAAGGGGGAAAAATGGATCCTTAATGTATAAAAGACCTCCAAACATGATGGTCTGGTCTGTTGAAATGACCAGGACTGGGTAGAAAACCTGTCATACAATCATAGGAGTCAAGAGAAGCATAAAATGGTAAATATGAGTGAGCAAGCATAAGGGCTTAAACAAGGCTAAACTAATGAGGGGAAATGATACATGTATTTCTTCATAGCTCTACCACTGGAATGGGTGGCAGGGAGTCTAATTAGACAGAGGACATTGAGTCATTCTATTATGCCTTAATAATTTTAATAGAAGAATAGAAAACAAGGGCAAGAGTAAATATAGGTATCCCTTCCACAGCATAACTTTCCCCATTGTGGTTTTGATATATCATGAAGCAGCATAAGAAATTAAATGGGAGTTTGGGCAGAGTTTTGTGGGAAGTTGCAGACAACAAGTGAAGGCCAGCAGACAACACAGAAAAAGTTTAGAAACTCAGAAATGCATAGATAGATAGATAGGTAGATAGTATTGTATAATATCAACACACTTTATGTTACTTCTTCTTTGGTATGAAGGGAGGGCCAAAAGGTTTTATGCAGATTTTCCAGATTGTGGAGATGTCATGCTCCAAACCCCTGTGATGTGGAAAGGATAACTGTACAGGGAGGGAGAGAAGTGACTATAGGGGGAAATTGCCTTATATAATTGGAGTACCCAAATAGAAGTCTATACAACAAGGGGTGAGGACTGAGCAATAAGTGAAACTCATTCCCATGTGAATCAGAGGAAAGAATACACACACACACACACACACACACACACACACACACACACACACACACCTGGATATAGAAATGCATTTACCAAACAGGGAAAGAGGAAGGAAAGGAATTAAAAGAAAAGTGGGAAAGGAAAGAATGAAAAGTCATATTTTTCCATAATGCTTGTTAGTATTGAAAAAACAAAAATATACTAAAGTGGCAAATTGAAAAGGACTTATTCAGGCAACTTGTTATAGTAAAGTTAATATTTAACATGTCAGTATGTTTTGCTTGGCATATTTGTAATAGAAAGATATCATGATTTTTAGTCCATATCAGAACTTAATTTTCATTTCAACACCTTGGTGTCTGAGCCCTTTATTTCTAAACTCATTGGAAGAAGTGGCCAAAAATAATGCTTAGGTACAATGAAGATGGTAATTTCAGTTTGATTTTGTGAGTATACTGGATCAGGGGAAGGAAGTAGGACATCATTACTCACTATACATTGGGGGAAAAAATTGAATCATTTCCTACCAGAGCTAAACAGATTATAAGTTTTATGGCTTTCCTCCCTTCTCTGCACGCCTTCTTGCCCCCGCCACATTCAAGTTCTAAAATGTTTGCTTTAGGAACTGATCCATTTTTATTTTCCCCAATATTTGAAGAAAGCTTCTGCTATATATATTACAAAACCTATTGAAAACAGCACATTTTGAACATCTTACATGCAACTTAGAACTAGATTGCCATTTCTTTTCCTACACAGAGCCTGAATTGAAGAAACAGAAATTTCACTGGTGGCATTTCCAATCCTGCTACTCTCCTAAAAGCCCTTTTCTTTAGAGAGACTGTAAATGATTGAAGGTTGTATAAAGAAAACCCTTAACCTTTCCGAGAAGTTGGTGGGAGCTTGTCTTTAAAGACTTTCAAATTTTCTCTATAAAGTCTTTGAATATTTTTTTTTGTTCCTTTGCTAATCAGTTCCTTTGTAGGATGGAATTGTCTTCTAGAAACTCTGAGCACTGTTATCTCATAATCTTTATTTTTTTAAAAAAATATTCTTGGCTCCATCTGTTTGGAAAGTCCTTTTTATATATTATCTCATTTGAGCCTCCCCACAGCCCTCTGAGGTAGCTACTACTGGTATCACTATCCATATCTTACAGATGAGTTTTGCCCATGGTCCCTAAACTATTAAGGATTTGACAACTGAAATAGACTTCCTGACTGAAAGTCCAGCACTCTTTCCACTGGACCACACTGCTTCTCTAATAGAATCTTAAACATCTTAACATTTTGGAGGTAGAAAGAACCTTACTATTTAGCCCAACTTCCATATTTAGGAATTTGAGATCTCAAGAAGTTTTCTGACTTGCTTAGAATCAGAAAATTAGGAGCAGGGCTGGGGCACAATCCAAGTACACTGACATCTAGTCCAACATAATATATTTTTATTTTCTTAATTTTTAAGAAATAAAGGAATCTTCTAACATAATAAATTCCTATAAATATAAGGACTCAGAGAACAATAAGAATTTGTTTCCATAGACTTGAGAAGTCCTAATGATGGTCTTATTCCCTTCCCTGTCTGGAAGAAAGATATTCTCTTTAGGGGTAGAAGTATAAGATACAGGAGAAAGAGAACAGTGGTTTTACATCTCAACCCGATTTTTATGATATAAACTTCAGTATGGTTTGGTCTACGCATGTGCTCTTAACTTGTAGCCTGGATATATGATGTTTGTCTGTGATGAGGCCATGGAAACCATTTAGGCTCACAACAGCTTTTCTACATAAGCAAGCTTCGCATTTTCTCTTCCTTGGAGACACGATGATGTAATCTTTCTTGAATCAGAAAAGATTTTAGTCAAAATTAAAAAGGTGTAGCCAAATTTAGAATTTTATTTCTGAAAATTATATAGTTATTACTGAAAGTTTAGAGAAATAATGGCATCCTTCTTGATCTTATATTTTTTAGAATAATCATTTCCAGCTTTTTTTGGAGTTCAGATTTAATATTTAATTCCATTATCCTGCTGTCCTGAGGGGCAGTATGGCTGTAGTGGCCTTGGAGTAAGGAAGACCTGGGTGAAAAAGTCATATCTCTGACATGTACTGGCTGTGTGATCCTGGGAAATCACTTAACTTCTTAGTAGTTTAAGTAAATTTCTTTCTTTCTTTTTATTTTTTTCCTTCCTTCCTTTGTTCCTTCCTTCCTTCCTTCCCTTCTATAAGTCTTCTTCCTCCCACCTTTTATCTCATTGAAAAACAAAGAGAAAAGAAAAAAAATTCCTTTAAACCAATAGGTATTGTAAAGCAAAAAAAATTTCCTTATTTTGTTCCTGTTTTGTTATATGTATATATATATGTATAGGTATATGTGTGTATGTATATGATACACATACATACATGTGTGTATATATATGAACATACAATAAATAGATGCATACATATATGTGTGTGTATATATATGTATATATACATATATATATATATCTACACACACACACACACATACATACATATCCTTCTGCCATCTGATTCCAATAGTTCTGTTTCAGGAGGTAGATTACACACACTTTATCATAAGTCCTCTGGAATCATGGATCATCAATGCATGGACTACAGTTCTCACAGCTTTCAAATTTCTCTTTATGACATTGTTATTATTGTGCTCCTGGTTCTGCTCATTTAAATCTTCATTAATGTGTAAAAGTCTTCTAAATTGATCATTTTTCTCATATTTAGTTCATACTATACATTATTCTGGTTTTGATTGTTTCCTTCTCCATATTCTCATACACATTGTTCCATGTCTTTATGAAGTCATCTATTTCTACCTCATTTTTACAGGACAATAGTACTCTACATTCATATACCACAAAATCTTTAGCCAAATGGGCATTTCCTTAATTTTCAGGGTTTTTTTTTAGCCACCACAGAAGGACTATTATACATATTTTTGTATATGTCAGAATTTTCTTCTCTCTTTGATTTCTTTTGAGTGTAGGCCTAGCAATTGAATGAATATGTCAAAGGGCATGTACTGCTTAGTGGCTTTTCATATATAAATTCAAATTGCTTTCAAGAATGGCCTGTGTAACCTTTCAAGACTATAATAGTTACTCACCTGCATTTTGATAGAGGTCATTCTTTATACAAATAAAATCACAGTTAAACATAGCAGAAATATTACACATCTCTAAAAAAATTTCAATGATTTTTAATTAGAAAAACCGATGACCAGAGCAACCTATGGCTGTATTCCATCTTTTCTTATAGGAAGAAGTTTAAGATGTCCTAATATTCTTAATAGAAATATTAGAGAGCTCAACGTGAATGAAGTTGCATTAGGGAATAATGGCCAGAAACAGCTTTGAGTGTCCTGACTACCTTCTAGAAATATATTTCCCAAATCATAAATATTTATGAATAGGAGATATTTAAGACCTTTCCCTTATTTTATATGTGAGGCAACTGAGGCACAGAGAGTTTAATTGACTTACCCAAGGTCACAAAGGTAAATAGTGTTAGACCTAGAAGAACATTTTTCTTTCCCACTTTTCTCAGTTCTTCTTTCAATATGACACCTAAACAGACATCAAATAAGTCCTGAGTTTTATGAAGATTAGCTTTATAGAACTACTCCCTCTTATACCATATGATCCATATTTATGACAATGCCCTATCATTCATCCCTCTTCTCTGTGTTATAGTAGAAGGCCTGCTGCCTTCAATACCATTCAATTTCCTTTGCTCTTTCTCCTCTAACACCATATAACAGCAAATACCCATCTGGTAAGGGGAGAACTATTAGACATAGGAGACAGTCAGTTCTAAATAAGCGTTAGAGACATTTCAAACTTAGATAGGAGAGATTAGGCAAACAGAAAAATAAACAGCTAGAATTTGAGATGATCCTTCAAGAAAGGTTGTGAACATGAACGTGAAGTAAAAGGTATTTCACAGATGTAGAAAAGCACCCCTCTCTCTTGAATCCCTTTTTTCATATGTTTTTTTCTCCCTACCTCTTTTTTTTCTTTTTTAAAATGTTAAATTTATGGAATAAAGCAAGCATTTCCATAACATAGTACAATAAAAAGATGATTGAACATGAAACTGCAAATCTACTATGTACAACTTGCTATTTCTTTCAGATATATGACAAAATTATCATGTAAATTTCTTTTTTTCTTTTTTTCTTCTTTTACTCCCACTCCCTGCCCTAGAGATGGCTATCGTTAGATACAAATAGGTATATATATATATATATATATATATATATATATATATATATATATATATATATATATATATATACATACATGTATATATGTGTGTGTGTGTGTGTGTGTGTGTGTGTATGTAAAATTGTTATATACACACTTTTTTCTATCTACTGCTGCCTTGTCTGGATGCAAATAGCATCCTTCTTTGAATATCCTTTATAGCTAATTTGGGTATTTATAATAGTCAAAATAATGTTCCCTCAAAGTTGTTCTTAAACAATATTGCTGTTACTCATGGTTCTGCTTGTTTCACTTCATGCAGGTCTTTCCATGTTTTTCTAAGATCATTGAGCTCATCATTTCTTGTAGCACAGTAGTTTTCCACCACAATAATACACCACGACTTGTTCAGCCATTCCCCAACTGATAGCCACCCCTGCAATTTCCAGTTCTTTGCCACTACAAAGAGACCTGCTGTAAACATTTTAGAACATATAGGTTCTTTTCCTTTTTCCCTGATCATCTTTGGAAGTAGAACAAGTAGTGGTATTTCTGGGTCAAAGGGTATAGGTAGTTTAATAGCTCTTTGGGCATAATTCCAGATTGCTCTCCAAAATGGTTGGATCAGATCACAATTCCACCACCCATGAATTAATGCCCCAGTTTTCCCACATCCCTTCCAACATTTCTTGCTTTCACCTTCTATCATTTTAGCCAATATGGTGGGTGTAAAATGATACCTTAAGGTTGTATCTTGGTATCAAGGTTATATCTGTCTCTTTTAAAAATTGTCTCAGTCAGAACTCTAAGAGTTCTCTTTTGAAAAGTCATTTCATGACTCATCAAGGTAAATGTGTAGGGTCCAAGAATGAAAAGCTGTAAAGGCAATGAGGTCATTTTTACCATCACAAAAGGAAGACCTTAGTCAGATGCAATGGAAAATTTTGTCTGAAATTCTCATAGCCCCATAGAACTTTGTTTATCATTACTAAAAGAAATAAGCAATAGATCTTTATTTCTATAACCATATGAGATAATTAAATCATACATACTTTCAGGAACCTGGCCAGGGTCAGCCCTTATTTGCATATAACATATAGAGATCAGGTTCAAGAAGACTATTTTTTTTGAGGAGGGAAGACAGGGCAGTTGGGGTTAAGTGACTTGCCCAAGGTCACACAGCTAGTAAGTGTGTCAAGTGTCTGAGGCTAGATTTGAACTCAGGTCCTCCTGACTCCAGAGCTGGTGCTCTATTCACTGTGCCAACAAGCTGCTCCACAGAAACACTATTTAAACTGTCATTCTGCAGTTTATTGGTGATTAGATAGTCATTATAGAAGTGTTTAGAGCAAGTATTTGGCAGTGCTTCCTTGTCTCTAATATAGAATATTATTGTAGTCATTTGCTATTGGAAGCCCAGTATATCCTCAAGTAGGAAGAGTTTGACCAATGGCTTTCATTTATAAATTTCTGGAACACTCAATAGTATCAATCAATCAATATTTATTAAGTATTATGTACTAGGCATTAGGAATACAAAGATAAAAAGAAATGATCTGTGTCTTCAATGACTTAACTTTTTACTGAGAGAAACAACACATATGCATATGTAATTACAAAGTAATTTCAGAGGCAGGGCACTAGTAACTAAAGCAATCAGTATAGGCCTTTTGTAGGAAGTGGTACTTAAGCTGAGCTTTGAAGAAATTAGAATTACTAAATGGAAAAATGAGGAAAGAGTATCTTTCATATATAACCTCCCTTTTGCCATACCACAGTAAGCAGTGACTCTACAGACTTGGGGGAGGAGGGGATTGATCAAATGATTGGAAAATTTATTTAGCATTCAAATATTTGAGGCATTTTGAAGGGTTCTTCTGTGGGAAGAACGAAGAAGTTATCAGAAGGGGTCATCACAAGTAGCCTCTGGGAAGAGCCAAAATGAGAATAATGAGCAGTGGCTGGGGATGTGAGGGCAATGAAGATATGCGGAGAATAGACAATGAGCTAGATTTTAAGTTTGTGCTGTGAACCCAAACTGACTTGGGTTGAAGAGTGAGGGATTCTCTCTCTTCTCTCCTCTCTCGTTTTGCTCCCTGTTTATCGTTTACTCATTTCCATTTCCTGTCTCCATCTGTTCATGCCAGGCTATTTTTGACAAGGTTTTAGATTTGGGGATCTTGGGAAGAGGATGGATTGATTGATTAGAAGTGTTGTTCTTTTCTTTGATACTCATCTTCACTTCTAATCTTTTAACATGTGATAAAACATCCAAGCCTTTCCAATATGATAAAACTTGCTGCCCAGCGTAACCACAAGCAGTCTGTTGCATTTGCTTAATTTGCAGACATAAAGAGGGAAGAGTAGGGATTTTCCCTTTCAGAATAAGACACATTTTGTCCAGGAATTCAGGGCTGGGAGCTAATGCTGCATAAAATCAGACTGAAGGTCAGTGCTATATTCTTTAACTCATGCAGAAACATCTGGGGCCAAATGGAGAAAGATAACCCTAGACATGTTTTATTTTCATTTTCATTTTGTGAAAGAAAGCAAGAGCTCAGGAAATCGGCCCCGTAGAGGGGGAAAAAATTCAGTGTCGCTTCATATGCATTGAGGTATATTTCAAAAAGTTAACTTCTGAGGTGGGATGGAGTCAGTAGTCTTCTACCTAAAAACCTTCAGCTCAGCATAGGAAGTTGCCAGCAAGGTCTCACTTGGCTTACTGACTGTTAAAATGCCTCTTTTTCAGGGGTGGGAGGAGGGGAGCTTGGATCCCCTGGCAAGGTTTTGGAGATGTGGATGGGATGTTTACAAGGAATAGCAAGTATTCCAATTTAACTTGAACATAGATTGCTTGCAGAAGGAGAATAATGTGTAATATGCTTTTAAAGATAGTTCACAGCCAGATTGTTAAAGATTTTAAGGGTAGCGAGGTCTGTATTTTATCCTAGAGGCCATAGGGAGCCAGTAGAAAATGGGGTTACAGGTCATTCCTAATAGTAGTTCATGTTTCACTAATATTCTAACATTTCTAAACAGTGTTTTCTTTATAGGGGGCCCATGAGGGAGATAATATAAATGTCTTCTTCTTAAAGATTAAGGAAACAGATTCAGGAAGAGTTAAAATGCTTCTTCCATTACTTCTCAGCTAGTAAGTGTTGTATTTGGAATTCAAACTTAGGTATCTATTTAAAGATGAGCTCTCTTTTCCTCTTATTAATATTTTCCCCCCAAATTATCAAGCATTTTCCCCTTATTCATCCCTATTCAACACTAAAAAAAGAACAAAAACAAAACTGTTTAATGAATAATCATAGTCAAGAAAAACAGAATTCCATATAATATCCCAAAATGTGCGTCTCATTCTGCATATTGGTCCATTGCTTCTCTGTCAGGAGGTGGGTGTAATTCCTAATTATTCTCATCAGTCTTCTGGAATCCTGGTAGATTATTTCACGGATCATAATTGTTCAGACTTTCATTTTTTTTCATTTTTACCATATTGTTGTCGTTGTATAAATTATTCATCTGGTTCTTCTCACTTCACTTTGCATTAGTCCATCTAAGTCTTCCCAAGTTTCTCTGAAACATCCCCTTCCTTATTTCTTATGGCACAATATAATTCAACTGCTTCCTTATACCATAATTTGTTGATCCATTCCCCAATTGATGTATACACCCTTAGTTTTCAGTTCTTTGTCAACCCACCCCCCCACATACACACATATACACAGCTGCTGTAAGTATTTTTTTATGCACTTAGGACCTTTTCTTCTTTCTTTGACCTAAGGAGGTATTGCTGGACAAAAACCATCCAGTTGAATAACTTTTGGGGCATGGTTCCAAATTGCTTTCCAAAATAGCTGGTCCAATTCATAGTTGCACCAACGATACATTAGTGTTTCTGTTTTCCATACCACCTTCATTTGTCGTTTTCTTTGTTTTCATCTTTTACACTCTGATGGTTGTAAGGTTCAACCTTAGAGCTGCTTTAGTTTATTTGCATTTCTTTAATTAATAGTCATTTGGAGAATTTTTCATATGGCTTGGATTTCTTCCCTTCAGAAATGTCTGTTCATATCCTTTGACCATTCATCAATTGGAGCATTCTTTTCATTATTCCCTGGTATTGTTCCAAAGAAAGAGAACACATCAAGACTGTATTCCGATCTTTTATCTATTAGTCATATCTTAGTCAAGACAGTCTTCCTTGTCCTTCTTTACTATAATTCCTTTTCCTACTATACTTACACCAAACCATCTCTTCTGACTCAGGCACATTCATTCTATATGCTCCTAGCTAATATTGAATTGTAACCCATGTTATTTTAAACACCTTTGCTGACTTATTATATTAGAAAGAAGAGAAAATTCTACCCATTCAAAGAGAATGTCAAGAAGATAATTTGATTTATTGTAATTTAGTGTATATGGTTGAGTTATGTCTCTTAGATAGTGAAACATAAACAACCACTGAAAGATACCTGGCTGTATTGTGGACTTTCAAGACTTAATTAGCTAATATTATTATTTCCTTTTAGTTAATGGGGCAGGTCTAGAGGAAAATGTAATGTGTATCTTAACTGTGACTTTATGGAGATATTGACAGTACTTTGGTTGTCTGATTCGTTAGCAAAATTTTAGTAGTGAGGATATTCAAGGTAGAAGGAGAGAAGTTTTATGGGTAGGTAGGTTTAACAGGGCAAGTCAACAAGATGACAAGCATTTATTAAGTGCTTACTATGTGTAAAGAACTGTACTAAGCACTAGGGGATACCAAGACTTGCAAAAAGAAAGTCAGTTACTGATGTCAAGGATCTTACAGTTTAAATAGAGGAGAATATAACATAGAAAAGTGAACTGGAAAGCAGGAGTAGGGAGAAAAGAGGTAGTATAATAATTAGGAAAAATTAATATTTTTCTCTTCTATTTGATAACTAATTATTGTATTAAGACCAAGGTTTTCCCCTTTTCTACCTCCTCATCCAAAAAAAAAACAACCAGTGTGGGAAATTTCTCTTAAAGATTGACCCAGACCAAGATCTAATCAGACAGTAAAAGAAATTTTAAGTTTGGGCTAATGTGTATATTCCTGCTTATTGTGTTTACTCAGACAGGTCTGGAAAAATGTTTATTCTCCCTTTCTTCCAAGACAGGTGGGAAATTGATGTGTTTTTGACCAAGATTTGGGTGACCTAAGTCTCATACCCGAAGACCCTCATTTTAATGTAACCTACCTCCTATTGTGTTAACCAGAGTTGATTGGCATCCTTGTGAAACACCTATTCTTCAAAAGGCATATAAACTGTGAGCCCACCACCATGATGGGTCTTTGGGTTAAGAGAGATAGCCAAATGACCATCTTCTTATTTATAACATGCTGGCCTTATTAATAAAATGATTCTATTACTCAGAAACTATGTCACTCAGAATTATTTTAATCGCCACATGATGTTGAATTTAGGAAAATACAAAATCACAGCTGATAATGAAATGAAATTTGGCCAGCCTAGGCCCCTCCTCAAAATGGAGGTCCCAGGAAGAATTCGTCATTGGTTGAGGATGGCTGACATAGCAGATGGATGTTGCCAGGGGAAAAGGCTGCAGGTATCAAGAAAACTCACAGGGAGAGACTGTACCTAAGGCATAATGTCCAGAATTTTGGGAGTTCCATAGTGCCCAGAAATGTCAAATGTTTAAGAGCAGTCAGGGGGAGAGAGAGAAGGCTGAGAGCTGAGCCTTGCCTAATAGTCTGTTTACCATTCAACCAAGCAGCACAGGGTATTGAAAAGAGCACTAACTCTTTATGGGACTTATGTAGCATCCCATTCCTGCTTCTTTCTTTCAGTGTGACTTTGAGCTACTTACTGTCCTTCTGACCTATAGTATAAAGCAAGGAGAGTTGACTAGGGTCTTTTTATCCTCACTGTTTCTGGAGCCTCAGATCAGTTAGACTGTCAGCTAGTATAGCTGTTCTGAAGGTAGTAATAACAGTGACATATGTCATTATTACCTATAGAAGAGAATAGAAAGCTCTTTTGTAGATGTCAACAGTTTTGTTGATATTTTCCTAGGCATTCTGAAATGCTTATAGTGCTGTGTTTTACTGAATAAAATTATACCAAGCGAATTGACATTCACCGGGGAGTGAAATACATGTTCAACTTATATGTACTCAGATAATGCTTCAAAGGAAATAGGATAAGAAACAAAGGAAAATTTTGTCACTGATAAAATGGAAGAGCAAGATAAACTGAATCAGCTTGGCTGTGGAAGACCATGCTAGCAGTTACAAGAAGGTACATTTCTCATTCAGAATAAGGAAGAATTCACTGAAAACTGAAATGATCCATGGAAGGAATGACCTACCTATAAAGTTCCCAATAATCAGAGGTCTTCAATTAGAGTTCTAATAACTTCATTGGGTTTATTGTAGAATGAATATGGGCCTCAGGTAGGGGTTGAACCCCATGGCCGCAAAAGGACCAAGCTAATCTTTGCAATAGTAAGACTTTGTAAGTATTCTTGATTCTATAAATTAGGTAAAAGTCCTTCCTATTTTCATTTCCCTCCTTTATTTTTACAAGTCTTTGGTGATAGTACAGCTTTTCTTTTCTTGCTAGAAGGATTCACATTCCCATGACATTAGCAATAGTAAGGACCTTAGGGATATCTAATCTTCCTTCCCAGTTTATGTTGTTGTTGTTCAGTTGTTTCAGTCATGTCCAACTCTTCATGACCCCATTTGGGGTTTTCTTGGCAAAGATAATGGAATAGTTTTCCATTTCCTTCTGCAGTTCATTTTACAGATAAAGAACTGAGGTAAATGGGGTTAAGTGACTTAGCCAAGGTCACATAGCTAGAAAGTGTCTGAAGCTGTTGAGGGAGAAAAAAACCCAGGAATTCAGGAATCCCAAAACTAAAGTTCCCAGGGCAAGGTCACCTGGAATGAATTCATGGACCCAAGTAATCTTTAAGTCAAGTTGGCAAAAGTTTATTCTTATGCTTTCTAGCAAGCAAGAGTCCTTAGGGAATCTGCAACTTTACAGGGATGCAGGTAAAGGTTTTATAAGAGATTTAGGGGTGAAACATGTCAATTAGGTGTTTTGGGGTGGGATGAGGGAGTGGTTAAGGCATGGTTAAGGAGTGGTTAGTTCTTAAAGGAACATGCACATTTGCACATTTAGTATCTACTGCGCAGGTGTATTACCCAGAGTTCACTGGGAAATAGCCCAAGGCAGGGCTAGCAGGGGGTGTAGTTTTGACCATGAAATGTCACTAAGTTAACTAACAGTCAGGGCTGACTGGGAATATTTAGGTGACTCTCATCAAATGTCTTGTTAGACAAAATAAATGTAAGAGAGTATACATTTGACTATATCTAAGATACATATCAGTAAGGTCAGTAAGTAGTAAATATGGTCATGACCCAGTGCACAGCAAATTATCAGTACACAGGAGTCAGTCTATAGTTAGGCACAGCTGCTTACTATGAAAGAGATAAGTGTGCTGCTGGGGCATGCTGCCCTTGAGCTAGAGAGACAGTATTTTGAGGCTAGGGAGAGATGTGATTTTAAAACTGGGTGTGGTTTTGGAATTGGGGTTCAGGCACAGGCACCCAAGCAGAGGCTGTTAGAATTAGGGTCCAAACACAAGCACCCAAGCACCCCATCAAAGCCAGATTTGAACTCAGGAAGATGAGTCTTTTTGACTTTAGGCCTGGTGCTCTATCCATTGTGTCACCTCACTACCCAGTTTATAGTAAAGACATAAAAAATCATACTAATAAAATTCTCATGTTGTGCTCGTATAAAAATCCTAATAGCACCTTCTTATAATAGAAAATAAATGATGTCAGTATTAGTATTAATTGTTCCTCCAAAAAATGTAGAGAAGAAAGACTTCAAAAATTAGGTTAATAACCCCCCCCTTAGAACCATATATAATTTTTCCTCCAAAAATATAATTTTAAAATGATAGGATTATTTAGAAAAGCATTCAGTATCTCCTACCAATGGAAACTTCTATCTTTGGTTTTTAGAATCATCATCTTTTGGATACTTTGCTAATTTTTCCAGTTAATATCATAATTTTTCTCTAATAAAGGAAATAATAGTTGGAAAGGTAGAAGAAATGTGACATCCACTCTACCTTGTAGAATGGGGTTTTTTTGCATTTCTGATGAATTATTAAGTACAAAGTCAGTAATGCAAAGGTAGGAAAAAAACAGGATTCTTTTCCTTTGCCTTTGCTGATTAGTCAATTGTTTAGTTCAAGGAGGATGCAACTTGTGTCAGGTTTCTGTATAGTTTCATAGAAGTGGAGCGTGATACTTACCATATCTTCAGTGAATGATTTTTCAATTAGCCTCCAGTTCCTTGGCGGTATTTTCTTTGCAGTCCTCAGTGGGTGATGTAGAGCAAAGGTTTAAGAGTTTTTGGACAATTTATGATGTTTGGAGAAGCTGTTTGTCATGAAACAGTATCTGCAACCATTTTTATGTTCAATTTGAGTTCTGGGTCTTTTGTTTATTTTTATAGCACTATTTTCTGAGGTGTTAAAGCTAACTTTAAGGTATTGTTAAAACCAGAAAAATTTACCCCATTGGTGTAAAACATCAATATATCAATGGAACACCACAAGACATTTCATAATAGAGGTGGAGAACTCTGTATTTATTTTGGATTGTTGTACTTTACCAGAAAACCCCAAGCAGAAGGACAGATCAGGAAAATTAGAAATGAGGTCATGTGTCTTGCGAACTTTTATCAAGTCTTACCCTTTGTTCTTTCCATCATTACTATTAATAATGCTGCTACTACTAATAGCAACAAAGTCTTGCTGACATTTGAAATATAGAGAACTGTGCCGAAATCTTTACGTTGGCTGGCATTTAAGGAGACTGTGAAGTATGATTTACTGCGCCCCTCACCCCAAACACCAACACAGAAAAACTGTATCCCCAGCTCTACAAAACTAAATTAGATAAACTGTAAATCCTTCTCAAATTGTTATATGCAGGAAGACAGGTTGTAGTTTTCAAAATGTGACTATCTGGATGGAAATATGAAAAAAATAACCGATGACATTTTAAACATTTACTGACTCTTGTTTTGAAAAAAGGGAGAGATGAGAAAGAATTGTACCTATTCAAAAAGAACAGAGAAAAACCATGAGCCTAGTTTCATTTGAAGTTTCATTTATAAGTAGCTTGGTCTAAATCCCTATGGATTTTGTAAAAATTGAAATAATGTTTCATTGGAGCACATGATTGCTATAAATATCTATTTATATTCTTACCTCAGGAGTGGGCTAGGTCCCTTAATTTTCTTTATAAAGGAAAAATAATTTTTTCAAAAAGAGGTTTCTCATATTCATGGTGCTGCAACTAGACCCCTAGAAATTTGGCATTTTTGAGGCTTCTAGCAGAATGCATATTTCAGAGAGAATATTTTTCATTGTGTGTTTTCATGTCCAAATATGTACTTGCCTGCTAATGAACTAACTTGTTATTTCATCAGAGGGTTAAGGGACATTCATGAATATATTTTACACTTAACTCCAAGCTTCTACAAGAAAATAAAAATGTCATTTTTTCTCAAACCTACCAGACCCAGAAATGTGTGTCTGTGTATGTATTCATTTCTTTCCATCAGCTTAATTTTTCATAATGGGAAAAATTTACATTTTGAATCTATCTTGGGAACATAGAAGTTTATCATAAAAATATGCTGAATGAGATAGTCACTACATTATTGTTGGAACGAGGTAGGGTTTTTTTTTTTGATCAAAGTGAGCTTTGTAAAATTGAGAAGTAAGTTAATTTTTCCTTTAGTTTCTCTCGTTTCCTTTTATCGTACTGTCCTCCTTTTAAGTGTCCCTGCTCTGTTCTCCTCAGGTACTTTGTGCCTTCCTGTTCTTTCTATCTGTTCACAGTCTCTAACTGGAAGCTTTCCTGGATAACATCTTATGTTTCAGGATTAGGTCCCAGGGAAACATCTGGCAGATGGCCATGACCATAACGTCTCCTGGCCCTTTTGGGTGACTAGAATCAGACTCGGTAACTAATTTGAGCTAAAGTATTAATGGCTGATAATGGCTTCATGTGTCAGCCTGTTCCAGTCAAAGTATTGGCATTTTTATGGAGGCCTCATTGTTTTAAGAAAAAATGAGTTGGTGAGGTAAGAGTTTGAGGATTGTGACAGTCCACTGTGGAAGATATTTTAGGGGTAGGAGAGGCTTTTTGGCACTTCTCAGATAACAACCTTCCTATTCAGTCTGCAAATAAAGCTGATTGTAGTTCAGAAAATGGTCAGGCCACAAAAACAATTTGAAACATTGTCTTCTTTAAAAGCAATAATGTTCATTAAAGTCAGCAATATCTTGATCTGTGAATACTTTAGATGAGGGCTGTCCAACCATAGGTTTTTATTGAAACAACAGACAATATATTTTGATTTGCCATTTTAGTGAGAGCTCTGCGGTAGCTCAGCTTCATTTACTAAAGCATTTATGTAAATTTCTGTGCTTGTAGGCGGACACATAAATCACACTGCAGGCCACATTTTAGACAGCCCTGCTTTAGACATCTAATGCTCAATCTTACACTTCATAAGGATTTTTGAAAAGTGGAGGGACCAAATTGAAGTTTATGTTCTTCTAGGTCAATTTGAACAGCACAAAAAGTTGTTAGAATGTCAGATAAGGGAAATATATTCGAAATACAATTTCTCTAGATTTTAAGAGAGTATCTGAAAAGCCTCTCCTGCTACTTGTGAAAGAGAGGGAGGATTGTGCTCTAAATGATAGTATTTTAGTGAGGTGGATTCAGAACTGGATGAATGGCCAGGCAGGTAGCAAGGTCACTAATGGTTTGAGATTCATAGTAGAGCTTTCAGGAAATACGTTCTTGGCCCTCTGCAGTTTGATGTTGGATAAAGGCACAGAAGGTGTCCTCATCAAATTTGAAGCTGATACAAAATTAGGAAATATGGCTAATATGTCGGATCACATAATTGTTATCCAAAAAGATTTCAATAGGCTAGGAAATTATGCTGTCTACTAAGATGAAATTTAATAGGAATAAGTGTGAAGTCCCCTTCACAAATACAAAATGGGAGAAATTTGGCTAGACAATCATCCCTCTGAAAAGGATTTCAAGGTTTTGATTGATTGTAACCCCATATTTTTTGCTTTAATCCCAGAAGGGCGGGGTAGGGGCAATATTTGGAAGCTCCAAATTGAGCTTTGGTTTAAGGAAATAATTCCTAACAATTATAGTTATTCAGAGGTGGAATAGATTGCCTAGGCATATTCCCCTTGTCTCTAGTAGGAATTCTTATCCTGTTATGAATTAATTCTTACCCTGTTATGAATTAAGTGGGATAGATAGCTTTGGAGAGTCTTCACAATTCCAGTATCCAGTGAGGAATTTGAATAGGACTGAGAGACAACGACTACCAGTGATACAGGTAGGATCCATAGAACTTGGAATAAACATCCAGAAGCCAGCTTCTCATAGCTCTTTCACAACTACCTTTATTAACCTCACTGTTTCTGCCAATGGTGCCACTATTCACCCATTGTTCCATGTTGAACACTACTGTTAGCTTTTCCACTTTTCTTTACTGTTTACTCTCAATAAGTTATCAGATTCCTCTTCAGCATTCATCCTCTTCGGCAATTCTTGCATTTATCTTTTCATTTTAGAGCCGAGGAAACTGAAATCCAAAGATGCTAATACAAGTCTCCTGACTCCTGGTTTATGGTTCTTTCCAAGATAATATGCATATTCCTCTTTCTAGATTTTAGGACCTGACCTGTGCAATGGCAAATCACTTGCCATTGTTTCAATAGATGTATGATGTCTTTATACTAGTTCTCTAGGTTGTAAATGTGGTGATATTTAATTCACTTGATTGTAAGCTAGAAAATTGCATTGTTTTTGAGAAGACAGTAATGAGAAGAAACTGAGGCATGGCAAAGGTAAATAACTTGCCTCCACTCATTGAAGTAATAGTAACCTAGATTAAATTTGTGTTTTGGACTCAGAGTCATAAAATTTAAATTACAACATATAATTCTCTTCTTAGTCTGCCTTTTCCCTTACTTTTCTCTTCCTTCCTCCCAATATAGGTCCACACGCATACAAGGCAAGTCATCAATAACCTATACATTTTTAGTACCTGACACACACATATATCAAAGAGTATGATATTAGATATTAATATGGCTTCCTATAAACTAGTAACTTAAGGAAGATTTAGTATTTTAAGAGAGGGAGCTGCTTGAAGGTTGAGACTCTCTTTTGCTTCTTTTTGAATCCTCAGCAGTTAGCACAGTGCCTAGCACATTGTAGGTACTTAATAAATATTTCTTCACTGGCTGACTAAGGAGGAAAATCTTCACCAATTGTTGGCACAGTACAGTGTATCCCCCAAATCTTAATTATTAAATTTAAAACTGCACTAAATTTTTTCAGATGCCCTGTATGGACTAACAAGCAATTATGTATGTTTCTATAATTTCTTTATGCTATCTATGGTTTTTGGAAAATGGATGTTTTGTGCATCACATGTATTATATCATTTTGAAATGGTTCAATTTCAAAACATGTTTCCAACATCTCAAACCTTGGTAAAAACTCTTTTTATACTTTTTAAAAATTTTTTAAAATTTATTTATTTAATATTTTTAGTTTTCAACATTGTTTTCCACAAGATTTTGAGTTACAAATTTTCTCCCCATTTCTACCCTCCCCCCCACTCCAAGATGGCATATATTCTGATTTCCCTGTTCCCCAGTCAGCCCTCCCTTCTGTCACCCCACTCCCTTTATCCGCTTTTCCCCTACTTTCTTGTAGGGCAAGATAGATTTCTATGCCCCATTGCCTGTATATCTTATTTTCCAGTTGCATGCAAAAACAACTTTTTTTTTTAACATCTGCTTTTAAAACTTTTAGTTCCAAATTCTCTCCCCTCCTCCCCTCCCATGTACCCTCCCTAAGAAGGCAAGCAATTCAACATAGGCCATAGATGTATCATTATGTAAAACCCTTCCACAATACTCATGTTGTGAAAGACTAACTATATTTTGCTCCCTCCTAACCTGTCCCCCTTTATTCAATTTTCTCCCTTGACCCTGCCCCTTTTAAAAAATGTTTGCTTTTGATTACCTCTTACCCCTATCTGCCCTCCTTTCTATCATCCCCCCCTTTTTTTATCCCCTCCCTCCTACTTTCCTGTGGGATAAGATACCCAATTGAGTGTGTATGTTATTCCCTCCTCAAGTCAAATCCAAGGAGAGCAAGATTTACTCATTTCCCCCTCACCTGCCAATTTTATGTGAGATAATTTACCCCATTCTATGTCTCCCTTTCTCCCTCTCTCAATATATTCCTTTCTCATCCCTTAATTTGATTTTATTTTTAGATGTCATCCCTTCATGTTCAACTCATCCTGTGCCCTCTGTCTATATGTCTATCTATCTATCTATCTATCTATCTATCTATATATCTGTAGTGTATATATGTGTGTGTGTGTGTGTGTGTGTGTGTGTGTGTGTGTGTGTGTGTGTGTATTCCCTTCAGCTACCCTAATACTGGTCTCATGAATTACAAACATCATCTTTCCATGTAGGAATGCAAACAAAACAACTTTAGTAAGTCCCTTATGATTTATCTTTCTTGTTTCCCTTTTCATGCTTCTCTTGATTTTTGTGTTTGAAAGTCAAATTTTCTATTCAGCTCTGGTCTTTTTACTGAGAAAGCTTGAACATATTCTATTTCATTGAAAGTCCATATTTTGCCTTGAAGCATGATACTCAGTTTTACTGGGTAGGTGGTTCTTGGTTTTATTCCTAGCTCCATTGACCTCCAGGATGTCACATTCCAAGCCCTTTGATCCCTTAATGTAGAAGCTGCTAGATCTTTTGTTATAATGGCGGTGTTTCCACAATATTCAAGTTGTTTCTTTCAGGCTGCTTGCAGTATTTTCTCCTTGATCTGTGAGCTCTAGAATTTGGTGGCAATATTCCTAGGCGTTTTCTTTTTGGGATCTTTTCCAGGAGGCAATCGGTGGATTCTTTCAATTTCTATTTTACCCTCTGGCTCTAGAATATCAGGGCAATTCTCCTTGATAATTTCTTGAAAGATGATATCTAGGTTCTTTTTTTGATCATGGCTTTCAGGTAGTCCAATAATTTTTAAATTATCTCTCCTGGATCTATTTTCCAGGTCAGTGTTTTTTCCAATGAGATATTTCACATTGTCTTCCATTTTTTCATTCCTTTGGTTCTGTTTTATAATATCTTGATTTCTCATAAAAGTCACTAGCTTCCACTTGCTCCAATTTAATTTTTAAGGTAGTATTTTCTTCAGTGGTCTTTTAGACGTCCTTTTCCATTTGGCTAATTCTGCCTTTCAAGGCATTCTTCTCCTCATTGGCTTTTTGGAGCTCTTTTGCCATTTGAGGTAGTCTATTTTTTAAGCTGTTATTTTCTTCAGTATTTTTTTGGGTCTCCTTTAGCAAGTCATTGACTTGTTTTTCGTGGTTTTCTTGCATCACTCTCCTTTCTCTTCTCAATGTTTCCTCTACTTCTCTTACTTGCTTTTCTAAATCCTTTTTGAGCTCTTCCATGGCCTGAGACCAATTAATATTTTTCTTTTGATGTAGGCTCTTTGACTTTGTTGACTTCTTCTGGCTGTATGTTTTGGTCTTCTGTCACCAAAAAAAGATTCCAAAGTCTGAGCCTGAATCTGAGACCATTTTCGCTGCCTGTTCATGTTCCCAGCCAACTACTTGACCCGTGAGCTTTCTGTTGGGGTAAAACTGCTTATAGAGTAGAGAGTACTTTGTTTCAAGCTTGAGGGGCTGTGCTGCTATTTTCAGAGCTACTTCTACACAGCAAACTCTGCCATACCCGCGCTCCTTCTCCCCCAAGAATTGCCAAGCAGGATTGCAGCCCAGATCCAGGCAGGGCAAAGCAAGCTTTGCTCTCCTGCTCTAATCCGCTGCTTCATTCCTCCCACCAGGTGGGCTTGGGGCTGGAGGCAACTGCAGTTGTAGTTCTGGAAGCAGCCTCAGAGCTGCACCACTTCCACCAGCTGACCCCAAACTCCTTTCACTCTGTCCCAGCAGCTTTTCCCACTAGCCTTCTCTATTGTCTTTGGTGTTTGTGGGTTGAGAAGTCTGGTAACTGCCACAGCTCACCGATTCAGGGCGCTATGCGTGTTCTACCCGGCTCCTGGTCTGGTTGGTCCTGACCCAGCCCATGCTGGGCTCTGCTCTATTCCTCTCCCAGTTCCATGCAATAGACCCTTCCCAGCGACCATCCAGGCTGTCCTGGAGCCCTGCTTCCCTTTGCTATTTCATGGGTTCTGCAGCTCTAGAATTTGTTCAGAGCCATTTTTTGTAGTTATTTCGAGGGACCTGGCGGGTTGCTTAAGCAAGTCCCTGCTTTCTAGCCGGCTGGTTCCACCTATTTTCTACTTCTAAACTGTAGCCACGACTCCACTATTTTGAATTTCTACTATCTCCTCCTTATTTAAAAAAGAAATATTTTATAACACATGATTATAGATTTATTCCTAGAAGGAACCTAGAAAATCATCTAGTTTTAACATCCTCATGTTATAGATCAGGGGTCAGCAAACTATACCTCTAGGCCAAATCCAGCCTGCCAATTTATCCTGCAGGTCCAATCCAGCCTGGCCTATTTTTGTATGCCCAGGAAAAAGATTGGTTTTTGCATTTTAAAATAAGGTTCTATTGCATTTTAAAACACAAAAAGCTTCAGGGCCATACCAAAACAGGCAGAGGCTTACAGTATCAGACCTTGTTAGAGATGAAGAACTTGAGTTTCACATGACTTGTCCAAGGTCACAGAGGCAATAGGTGTTAGAGCCACAATTCAGACCTAGGTCTTCTGACTCCAAATCTTCTATTCTTACTATACTGCTTTCCAGCCTTCCCAGCAGCTGGTGATCTTAACACATAATACTATAAATTATCCCATTTAATACTTGTCAATGTATTACCAATTTTCAAACTATGTACACAGTCTTTGAAAAATGCTTTCTTTGCATCTGGTTTTTATTGTGCTTGTTATGCAGCTGTCCTCTGAGTCTCTGTGAGCATGGCTGCCAACATGTACAGTAACATTCATATTGAAATATAGTGTCTTCTCGAAGTTATTCTTACAAAATGATCATTAAGTTTTTTTGAGCATGATTTTCTGTGTGCAGTGCTTATGTGAGTCATTTATATTGGCTGTTAGCGCTAGTTTAGTTCAACTGTCAAAGATGCCAAGTATTTTATGGGTAAAAGGAGGTTTTATCACTTCTTTCTTTCCAGAACCCCACCTCCGCCCCTCCTAGCATGCTCTCCTGTGTGTTCTTTTTCCTCTCTCCACAGTGCTGTAGGCAGGATAGTACTACAGATGCCAAAGATCCAAAGATAGGCTTACTTGGAACTGAAAGTTAAGTCAAGGATGATAATTTCAATATTTCATTTTCTCTGGGTAGACTATGTTCTAGAAAAAAAAAAGTAGCAGTAGAAAGGTATACAAACAGGAGTACTGGAAACCAAGCAGAAGGTTGTGTTTCACTCATATCCAAATAGCAAAGGCTTTGTTATTTTTTTCCTTTAATTCAATATATTAAATGCTTACTTTGTTCAAGGTAGTATGGTATGTACAAAAACAAAATGGCAGCCCCTGTCCCCAAGGACCTTCCATTCTACCGGTGGGATAGAAAATTACATTATTTAGTTCATAGGGTTGTTGTTTGTGGCAGTAAAATCAGTATCTACCTATCTATCTATCTATCTATCTATCTATCTATCTATCTATCTATCTATCTGTCTGTTTGTCTATCATCTATCATCTAGCTATCTCTTTCTCTATGTATTGAATTGCAAATGTTAAAGTATTATATAGTGCCATCTGTTTTTATCACTAACTGATCTGGACAGGTAACCTGGAATGTTTCTAATATATTGGAGAACTCTGGGTATGTGAACTCCCTCCCCTGAGGCCCATCAAAACCCATCTATGATATTGTAGATAAGTTCTAGGGGCTTCTTGAGGCACAGAGTTAAATGACTTGCTGAGGGTCAAGATAGCAAGGGTCAGAGTCTGGATTTGATTCTTTCATTTCAATTCCAAACTCAGTATTTTATCTGCCAGACCAGGCTGCATCTATTTTTTTAATAGCAATGAAAGCATCTACTGTATATGACTTGCTTCTTAGGGGCTTGTTGCCACCATTGCTATATATGAGGTTCTTAGGGTATTTGAGATTATTCCAATAAAAAGGTCTTCTCTGGGAGCTCTGTCACTTTTCTATTGTCTGTGAACTCTGGCTCAAGCACCCGATGTGCCTATCACCACAGAAAACTGAGGCACAGTTTTTTCCCCCTCCATAACCTCCTGTTTCCTCTTATATTGTAGAATTGATCATTAACTGGTGAGATGAAATGAAGATTGTAAAGCAAAAAGACCTGCGTGTATATGTATCCAGTGTGATAGCACCTGTGTCTCCTGCCACTCTTTTCTCAGCGTTGGGCCAAAACAATGTCACCCTGGGTGTGAAATCGGGGAAAAGAACTAAATGAGAATATCTTGGAATCCTGGGGCAGGTCGGGAGCTTCAGACCTGGCTTCAGTATGCAGCATTTGAACCAGTGCCTGTAAACTCAGCCTTCCTATTCAGTCTTTCTTTTTCAACAACTGGGAGTAATTCTCTTTCCATTCTACCCCAAAAAATTGTTCTACTCTTTGTTTGTGGAGAAATATCAGCCAGGAATACATATTGAGACTTAGCCTTGGACTTGAGCCACTTGCATCCATTTTTTGTCTAGATTACTTGCCTAAAGTGGCTGATTATTTAAGATAGGGAGGATACTCCTACATGAAAGAAGTTATTGTATTTTTTTTATTCCTTTCTGTTATTCTTTTTTTGAGTTTCTGGGTTTTTCCCTTGTTTTGTGTTGTGGCATTAGCTTTGAATGTTGATGAGGGAACACTTGGTTCCTCACCAAGAACTTATTTTGGGGTAATTAATACTTGGCACCAGAGCAATGTTTAACAACTGTGACTTTCCAGAGTATGAGATGACTGACTAAACGTCTGGGCATGAGGTATGTGCACTTACTGCATTTTTTGTTGCCAAAGACTTAATCATTTATTGAGGTTATTCTAGTGAGAATGAGAATGATGATCATGCTTCTTGGCAGGGAAGGAAATCATTGAAATGACGAAAAGAAGTATCCCCTGAGTGCAGGGATCATGACTTTGTTAGTCCCAGGCATCTTTGTTCTCCCAGGTCTAGTCACTAGAAGGAGATTTGGAATTTTTAAATAACATTTTTAGTATGTGCTAACATAACTATAGGGAGAAATCTGGAAATTAAGACCGTAGACCATAAAAATTGGAGCTGTGAGGAGTGGTAGAGATTATGTAGTCCAATCCCTTCACTTTCCAACTATAGAAACTTAGTCCCACAGAAATTAGGATTTTCCTTCTATAACATAAATTGTAAGACATTATTTCAATTTCCGATTTCTACCTCTCAAACCAGTGTTCATTTCATTATGAAATATTGCCTCCACATGTGAGGTTTACAGAGAGCTTTTCTCACAATACCCCTGTGACTAAGGTAGTACAATTTTGTTGTTATTCAGTCATTTTCAGTTGTGTCTGACTCTTTGTGACACCATTTGAGGTTCTCTTGGCAAAGATACTGGAGTAGTTTGCCATTTCCTTTTCCAGCTCATTTTACAGATGAGGAACTAATGCAAACGGGGTTAAGTGACTTGCCCAGGGTCACACAGCTAGTAAGTATCTGAGGCCAGATGTGAACTAAAGAAAATGAGTCTTTTTAATTCTAGGCCTGGCACTCTATCCACTATACCACCTATCTACCTAGGTAATATAATATCATTCCTATTTTCTAAATAAGGAAACTAATCTTCAGAGAGGATGAGTGGCATCATAAAGCCATTATCAGACACAGATTTGGAAGCCAAGTCTTCTGATGATTTTTACCCCATTCTTTGATTTAACTTCTGGGGGACATTATCCAAAGGGCTATTTTCCACTGGCGATCCATGGCAGTCATTGCATAGTACTCTTTCCCTCCCCTCCCCTCCTCTCCTCTCCTTTCCTCCTCATCTCTCAACCAGATCTGTTCTCTGTAGTTACCAACTATCTCTCCAATGCCAGATTTGATAGTGATTTTTTTTCATACCTCATTGTTCTAGGCTTCATTCCATTTGACATTTTTGACAGCCTTCTTCTGTATACCCTCACCCTGTGATGCAACTTTCCCCTAGCTCTCTTTCTCCATTTTACAAACCTTCTGTTTCCTTTTCAGTCTCACCATTTACATCATATAATACCATATCTCCCTCTAAATGCATGGGTGCTCCCCAAGGCTCTGAATTGAGTTCTTTCTCTGTATATATTGTCTTGGTGACCTCATCAGCTCCTATAGATTCAATTATCTCTAAGATGACTCCCAAATCTTTATATACAAACTCAGTATTTTTCTTGATTTCTAGTTTCAAATGAAGTATCACACAGACATATTTTAGCAGAACTCTTTTTCCCCTGCCCCAAACCCATCCCTTCTGAACTACCCTCTTTCTGTCAGGGGAAATACCATTCTTCTAGTCTCCCAGGTTCACAATTTCAGTGTCATCCCCAAACTCCTTATTCTCCCTCCATCCACTTATAGAAACAGCCCCCAATCTTGCTTGTTTTCTATCTCCACAATGACTCTCTCCAATCACTATTCTCTGTTCACACAACCACCACCTCAGTAGAGACCTTTATCACCTCTTTCCTAGATTATTGGTCTTCCTGCCTCAGGCCTCTCCACACAGCTGCCCAGTTGACATTCCTCTAGTGCAGATATTACCACGCTACTTGTACACTCAGTAAACTCCAGGGACACTCTTTTGCTCCTAGGATACTATATGAACTATGTTTGGCTCTTAAAGCCCTGCACAACGTGGAATCAACCAGTATTTCTATTCTAATCATATATTACTTTCCTTCTTACCCTCTAAGGCTTTCTAAAACCAGCCATCTCTCTGTTTTGTCATACAGGACAACTCATCTCTTGTCTGGGTACCTTTGCAGTGGCCGTACCCCATGTATAGAATGCAATCTCTCCTCACAACAGCTTCCTAGATTTACTCACTTCCAGATCTAACTTAATACTACCTTCTAAATGAAACCTGTCCTCACCTCCTGCCCCAACTGCTAATGCCTTTACTCCCTATGCCTTGGATTTAATTATCTCATATTTCCTTTGTATACATACACACATTTGTATATATGCTCATAAATTTGTATGTGAATATCTTCCCTGCTTTGATAGAATGCTAGCTTGTTGAGAGTAATGATTTGTTCCCAAGTACCTAGCATAGGGCCTGGCACACTGTAGGTGTTTAATAAGAATTATTATAATAATAGTAAATATAATATATAATAATACAATATAATTATTATTGATTGAATGCAAGTTCTTCAGCTTTCCAAAAAAATTATTGTTAAGGACTTCTGATTTCATTCAGCTTCCATAATATTGGTGATTTCTTCTCTTCTACCTTAAGGCCAACACTTCCTTGAATAATTTCCCTTAGACAAAACAGAAAAACCTATGGTTTTCAACTTGAATTCCTTACTGGGCAATCCTGCTTTCTTCTTAGCTTCCAAAGTTAATTCAATTCAACAAGTATTTATTAAACATGTACTGCTTGCAGATTCCCATGAAATGACATAGGTACAGGTTGTAGCAGTATCCGCAACAGCTCTAATTCCATTGCACAATCCTGTTTACGAAGCATTTGCTCTATTATAACCCTATGGAGTTGTCACCTCCTTTTAGAGATGAGGAGCCTGAGCTTCTGAGAGTTTATCTGACTTATCAGGTTCACACACTGTAGTCAAGAAGCTTACAGTTTAGTAAGAGGTTAAGGCATATTCTTAAGTGGTGACACTACAGCATAGTGGAAAGAACACTGAGTTTGCAGGCAGAGGATCTAGTTTTGGATTCTGGATGTGGCATTTATTACTTATGTGACACTGGACAGATTGCTCTGGCCCTCAGGTTCCTTAAATGTAACATAAAGGGATTGGACCTAATCCTTAAAGTCTCTTCTAGATGCAAATCTGTGATCTTCTGACTAAAAATCAGCATCAGAATATAATATGTAATAACATAATATTTTAGTTCAGTAAGAGACAAATTAGTGTCAGTAAGATTTCGTATTCATTGTTTTGCCTCTTTGGTTCTTCATTCCACTCATTGTTTTGCTTGAGACTGTTGATCTCCCTGCATCCAATCTGTGCCCTCTCTAATCCATCTTCCATAGAGTTGTTAAATGGATATTGCTAAAGCATAAGTCTCCACCTGTTGTTCCCCTGTTCAAGGAAGTATATTTCTTCTTCTTCTTCTTCTCATTCTTCTTCTTCTTCTTCTTCTTCTTCTTCTTCTTCTTCTTCTTCTTCTTCTTCTTCTTCTTCTTCTTCTTCTTCTTCCTTCTCCTTCTCCTTCTCCTTCTCCTTCTCCTTCTCCTTCTCCTTCTCCTTCTCCTTCTCCTTCTCCTTCTCCTTCTCCTTCTCCTTCTCCTTCTCCTTCTCCTCCTCCTCCTTCTCCTCCTCCTTCTACTCCTCCTTCTACTCCTCCTCTTCCTCCTCCTCTTTCTTGTTCTTCTTCCTTCTTCTTCTTCCTCCTCTTCCTTCCTTTCTCCTCTTCCTCCTCCTTCTTTTTCTTCTCCTCCTTCTCCTTCTTCTTCCTCCTCTTCCTTCCTTCCTTCTCCTCCTCCTTCTTCCTCTTCCTCCTCTTTCTTGTTCTTCTTCCTTCTTCCTTCTTCTTCTTCTTTTTCTTCTTCTTCTTCTTCTTCCTCCTCTTCCTTCCTTCCTTCTTCTTCCTCCTTTTTTCTTCTCCTCCTCCTTCTTCTTACTCCTCCTCTTCCCTCCTCCTCATCCTCCTCCTCTTTCTCCTTCTTCTTGTTCTTGTTCTTCTTCTTGTTCTTCATCACTAACATAAAATACAAACTCATAGTTTTGCCTTGAATACCCCTTTCATTTTTCCTCCAGCCTGTTTCCAGACTTATTGTATATTACTGTACTTTTTGAAATCTATACTTCAGTCAACCCAGTCAGCATTTATTATACACTTACTGTGTGCCATGTACTGTGCTAAGTTCTTAGAATAAAAATAAAAGCAAAAACAAAGACTCAGCTCTCAAGGAACTCATATTTTAGTATGGGAGACAACATTCAAATGACTATGCATAGGTAAGTTACATATAGTGTAAATGGAAGGTGATCTCTGAAAGAAGGTACTTGTAATGAAGGTAATTAAGAAATCCCCAACTGGAATGAGTTCAGCTCCTTCAGAACCCAAACTGAAGAATCTCACCATTAACTTGAATTATAGAAAAAGCTGCATGATAACATGGGAAGTTTAGTTTTAGTTCTGATAGTATGCTTTTGCCTTTTGAGTTATTTGGGATTACTATAGATGAATATTTTTCCCTCCACATATACACTGAAAACCTGCTTGACCAATTGCAGCTTCCATTTTTCCCCTAGCACATAAAATACCAACTTATTGACTTCTTTTTTTCACTTTTAAACATTTTTATTGCACAGAATTGTAGTCTTTTATAGTACATGCAGGATAAAAAAGAGTAAAATATATCAAATGTCTTGGATCAGCAATCGATCTATATTAGAGACTAGAGATCTATGTGAAACAGACATCTCTTAGGGTAAACATTTTACACATTGAGTCAGCAAGGCTATTTCCAAAGTGATTTTCATCATGTGAATCTAAAATATCTGTTTACATTCTCGACATGACGTGTACTTATACCACAAAATATCTAAAATTGTATTAGTTCATTTATGTACATAGTAAAATAGTAAAACTCTATCCATGCCAGTGTGTGTTTTAAATGTAAAAAAAAAAGGATTTGAAATGAATCTTGAAGGAAGCCCCAGGGAATCCAGGATGCAGAGGTGAGGAGAGTGAGCATTCCAGACATGGAGGACTGTCAATGAAAACACTCAGAGTTGAAGAATGAGGTGTCTGGTGTGAGCAACAGCAAACAGTCCAGTGTACCTAGATTGAAGAGTACATAGAAAGGAGTAAAGTATAAAAGACTGGAAAGATAAAGAAGGGTCAGTTTGTAAAGACTTAGTTTTTAAAAAAAATTACTTTTAATGTTTTTAAGGCAAAAATAAGCTCTCTCCCTCTAATTCCAACCCTCCCCTGCTCCCTTGCAATTGAGACTGAAAGAAAAACAAAATCACTATTACAAACATGTATAGTCAATTAAAACAAATTTCCAAATTGGTGATGTATAAAATGATTGAATAAATGAATGAACAAATAAATGTATTTGTGTATATGTACATATGTATATATGTATGTGTATGTGTGTCATTCTGCTCTCAGTGCTCTATCTGAATGTGAGTCACATGTTTCATCATTGGTCCTCTGGAATCATGATTGTTCATTATACTAATCAGAGTTCTTAAGTGTGATTCTGACTTCAACTCCTTGGTATTTTCATACTTTTCATTTGGGTTACATGTAATATTTTTTTCTTTTATCTCAGAGCTGTGGATTTGAACTATTATATTCTTGGGACTTTTCATTTATGGGTTTCTTTCAGGAGGCAACTAGTAGATTCTTTCTATTTATACTTTGCCTTTTAATTTGAAGAGATTTGTGTAGTTTTCTTTTAAAATTTCTTGAAATAAGATATGACTTTCAGGCACTTCAATGATTCTTATATTTTTCTTCTTAATCTGTTTTACAGGTCAGTTTAATTTTTTTCCCATTGTTTCAGTCTTTTGATTTTATTTTAATATTTCTTGTCTCATGGAGTCACTGGCTTCTGTTTGCTCCATTCCTATTTTGGGGGGAGCTTGTTGTTTGGGCAAGGTTTTGTAAATCTTGTTCCAAGCTGTTTATTCCCTTTCCAATTCTTTCCTCTATAACTCTCATTTCTTTTCCAATTTTTTTCTCTAGTGTTTTCATTTCAATTATAAAAATTTTTTTAACTCTTTGGAATTCTCACTTCTGTCTCTTTTAGGAATTCTAGTTGAATTTGTGCCCAGGCTATGTTTTCTTTTTGAGTGTTTGCTTGTAGATACCTTGTAATAATGCTCTACTTTCTGTTTGTGTCATGACCATTCTTTTCACCTTAATAGGTTTTTATGGTGGAATTATTTTTTTCCCATTTTCCAGCCTACTTTCTGACTTTGACTTTGATGTTACAGCTGAGCTCTGTGCCCTTCTGGTGGAAAGGTCTGGGCTAGTTCTGTTGCTTTGGGTACTCAGTGTTACGTTACTCCAGGCTCTCAGGGACCTCTCAGGCTGGGGACCTGTAAGTTTTCAGTACTTCCAACATGGGATGAGCCAGGGCAAATCTAATTCCTTCCTACCTAGTATGAGTTTAGCAAGTTCCTGACCAGGGTTTGGGTCTGAGCAATAGTGGACTTCTCTTGGACTCAGTCTCTTTCAGCCAGCTGGAATCCTTTGCTGTTTCAGTGTCAGAACTATAAGCTTCCTTGGGCCTGGGATTCTTGCCCTGCTTATTACCCTGCAGGCTTTAGACTGGGCTGCAATCTGGAACTGAAGCCCTGCTCAAGCCACCCAGCTGTTGCTGGACTCATAGTCCTTGTTTGGTACAGTCTATGCCATGACCTTTCTTCCACCCTGTAATGCTACTTCTGGGATAGGTTCCTTCCTTAGTCTGCCCCGGATCTGTGACCCTGAACTGGGTAGTGGGTGACAAACCTTCCAGTTGGTATCTGTTTTCATATCCTGTAGTTCCCTGTATGGGTCTAGGTCCTATTTGTTCTGTGAAGTTTGTATTCAGTCAAAGGGCCATACTTGAGGACCTAGAGGACCACATGCCAGCCTCGAAGCTGCAGGTTCCCCACCTCTGGTCTAGGATTTCCTCTTGCCCTGGCAAACAGCCTTTCCCTGTGCTGGAGAGCTCCTTGCAACATGCTCCTGGCCAGACCTCATTCTCAGGGTCCACAGCCTTCCCTGTCTCCTCCCAACCTGGGCTAGAAAAGTGACTCACTGGGATGTTTTCTTGGATTTCCCCAGCAGGATTCAGTCTGGTGTATTTTCTAGGCCCATTTGGAGAAGTTTTTCAGAGAGTTCACTGTACTTCTTCCTGTCACCCAGCCATCTTTGCTTCCTCCCGTGAACAACTTTAAATGACAGAGCATTTTATATTTGATAATGGAGTTAATAGGGATCCAGTGGATTACCTGTTCACCATACCTCTGTGTAGGCTGACCCCTTTTTTCTATAATAAACACCCTCCTTACTTCTGTGGCATAGAATTCCAAGCTTTCTGCAAAGCTCATCTCAAGTGCCACCTCTTATAGGAAGCCTATCTTGATACCACTACCCCACCTACTGATAATGTTTTCAAAATCTTTTTTATATCCTCTCTCTCTCTCTCTCTCTCTCCCTCCCTCCCTCCATCTCTGTCTCTCTTCCTCCTCTCTCTCCTTCACTCCTCCCTCTCTCACAAACACTATATGTATATTATATGTGTGTATATGCATATGTATGTGCATACATATATGTATATATATGTATATAAATTGTGTATATATGTGTGTAGATGTATATATATGTATGTCTGTCTGTAGCTTGCTTAAAGTCACACAGGTAGATTTGTACCAAAATCTCCAAATCAAGCCCACTTTGTATGGTATATGTTTTTGTACCCATTGTTTGCTCAAACGGAAAGCAAGCCCCTTTAGAGAAGTTTTTCTTTTGTTTTATTGTTTTTGTCTGTACATAGTAAGTGTTTAATTCAATTGAATTGAAGTTATCTACAACATAAATTAGATGGAGATCTGATGCCAATGGAATTGACCTGGGGTTGACTTGGCAGCACCAAATGCCTCCCTTGGTAAAGCATCATTACTTCCAGCTCTCCTAATTCAGAATTTATGAAACTTTGGAAAGAGATTGGGCTGAAGTGTTAGACTTTGCCTTTGCTATGAAAAAGTATTTGCTAACTGAATTAATAGGGCACATAAGATTACAAAGGGAAAGAAACTTTTGAAAAATGCCTATTTGCTTAAAATTGATTCACTAATTACAAAACATTTCCTGCTTGTTAAAGCAGTTCTGCAGATGATTCCTTTATCATGGCACCTAATTAGTTAGCCTAATCTGTTACTATTTGCATTTGAAAGTAATATGAATGAATTTCTTTTACATTTCTTTACCTAACTCAGGTTGATCTTCTCCCAGTCTGAATTAGTTAGGTTTTGCTGATTTGGGGTAGGATATTTTTCTGGGTGTCACAGTGGTCTTAGAACACTTGTGAGATGGGCAATAAACTCTAACCAGGTAAGCCAAAGTAGGTGCCAAGATAATGTTTTAGTTTTAAGAAGCAAATAGAAACTGATGTTAAGACAAAGCAGTGAGTCAAATCCAAAGAGGAAGTTAGGCATCACAGATTATGGAAACCCCGCCCCCCCCAAATAAGGGGCAGTCAGTAGCAAAAGCAGACACAGAAAGCAGACAGAAACAAAGGACTCTGGGCCAATGCAAAACTAGCTTTAGCTAGGAAGTATTTTATCACTTCCTCCCTGAGAGTGAGCCAGTTCAGGACATGACTAGCCAGGGACCTGCCTTGCAACATCTCTCTACACTGGACCCTTTTAATATAAAAATCACCATTGTTTTCTGAATTTCAGGTAATCCAGGCAGTATTCCCACTTATATAGAGAATTCTATAATTTTAGACCCCCTGCCAGGGTAATTTTGTTTGAACTACAGCATGAATCCATCCATAAAAAAGAGGTTATCCCACTTCTAGTCAGTATTGGCCAAGAATGTCTATTTTATTTTTTGAATAATTGTAATTGTGAGAAAGTTTTTCATTGCACAGCTCAGAAATCAGCCTACCTGTATCTTATTTTGTTGTACCTAGATCAGCCCTCTGAGAGCAAGGACAATGATGTAAACCCTTAAAAAAGGAGGCAAATATAGTACAAGTTGAATGTCACCATATTGACCAGTGTTACATTTTTCTACTGAACATTTTTTGAAGTTCAGGATACAACATACACATTTGCCTGAGCCCACAATGGCAGTTCTATTTGGTTAGAGTTATTGCACTACTGATTACTAGGGTTATTATTATACCATTCTTTGGGGATCCCTAGATTATGAAACATACTATATAAAATCAAATTCTGTTTTAAGTAGCAAGGAACACTAAAGGCACAAAAGCCTAGTACTGGTTTTCATGTTGGATGCCTAATTTATGTAAAACATTGAATGCATATATAAATTATAGGCCTTTTATCAATCCTAAGTATAGTTCAGATAATAACTTGGTAGGTTGTTCACTATTCTTTTAGAAGTCAGTAAAGTTCCAGAATAAAGTATACACCATAACTAATATATAGTTGTCCTTTAAAAAAATACATAATTTTTCTAAAAGGTACAGGTTGTACTGTTTCACAGGAAACATTTGCCAAGTCTTTCTATCCAGTGTCTGTTCCCTTATCAAACATTTGTTCTTTATTATGTTGATTCAGATCCTAAGCTTGGCCTCAGATCACCAGCAGTTTTACTTTTTGTTTCAGAGACTGTGGGTCAGTGAATGTCATACAGGAGAAAAGTATAAGATATTATAAATCCAGGAGACAGGTCTCTTTGTATTTCCTTTGGCATGTTCATTGTTTCCTCTTCCCAATTCTGCAGAGGAGGTGTGGATTTCTTAACACTGAAATGTCTTGAAAGCTTTTGGTAGATTCACAAAGGTATCCATCCACTCTAGAAAAAACATGCTGTGGCAGTGCTTAGACTTCTTCAACCACCTGTTTCCCTGCCAGTCAAAGCCCTGTTCTTGCCCTTACAATATTTATCCACTGGCTATGTTCTCCTGCTAATCAAAGCTTTCACTGGGTGTGTGAGTACTAAAAGCTGTTTACTAGTGTACTAGCGTACTAGCACTAATAGTGCTGCCAAATGCATGTTTAAGAGTTCATCATTATTAATGGACTGAGTGACTATTCAAAAATACCTAGTAGTTTTTCATTAGTTCTATCGGTTACTATCACTCAGATTTGCTGTAACACCTGAATATTCAAGGGAGGAAACCTCTCAGAAGATTGCTCGAGGAAAATCTGAACCAATTTCAGTTTAAAGTTTGCACAGAATCTTTTCTATTTTTATTTTCTACTTTAGTTCTTGTTGTAGCTTCAAATTGTCGATAATGGCTTATTAATGGAAGTCTAGGGCAGGTAGGTGGTGCAGTGGATAGAGTGCTGAACCTGGAGTCAGGAAGACCTGAGTTCCAATGCAGCCTCAGACACTTACTATCTGTGTGAATCCTGGGCAAATCACTTATCCCAGTTTGCCTCAGTTTCCCCATCTGTAAAATGAACTGGAGAAGGAAATGGCAAACCACTCCATTATCTTTGCCAAGTAAACCCCAATGGGGTCATGAAGAGTGATACATGAAGCTATGCTTTATAAAAAAGTCTCAGTTTTACTTGCTCATTGGTATTCTTATGAAATAAAAAAAGAAAGGAAAACCTCTATTAGGACTTTGTCTTCTGGGTTTTGTTTTCTTTTAGCTCTTCTTGGGGGAATGCTGGGGAGGGATGGGTTGTAAGACGCACCGAAAGCAACATTTTACACCAGAGTTAGTCTCCCTATAATAATTAATGCCAGAAAGTTATGTGAAAGTCTTACTATATTAAATAAACTAGTTCTTTCTGAGAAAGAAAAGATAAATGGTGGGAGAATTGAGAAGAAAAATCCTATAAAAATGGCCTAAGATTTAAGATATATAGACTATGGAAAGGGAACTCACATATTTTTATCATTGCCAAGAAAGGGTGCTATTTTTCTATGACAGGAACAAAATAATAGCATCTCCTGTTAGCAAATAATTGTACAACAGTGGAATCAGATGCCTATAGATGTTACAAGAAAAAAAAAACTTTATAGGGAATTGTGTTTTACCCAGCTTCTGTTTGTTGCCCTCCATTGATTATATCTGTCAATCAAAGACAATATTCATGTAAAAAGCCTTTAGGAAGTGGATCTTCAGTACTTGTCCAGGATAAACCAAGCTTGAATTCAGTCATAGATAGGATTTTCTCTGTGCTAATATGGTGTTATAGTTTGAATTATTTGTAATGGTGATTTGCTTTATAAACCCAATGCTTCACTGAGCAGCTCAGTAGGCTAAGGATTATTATTAATATTTTTTGTTTTACTAAGAGCACCATTTTTTATCCAAATATATTAGTGATTCATTCCTGCATTATCAAATGGTATTTTGAAGAGTGAATAATTTGAGAGCAGCATTATGTGGCCAAAAAAGGCATAGAACAAGAGCTGGACTCTGGTCCTTATGTGACCTGAGGTGACATACTTCTCTCTGGGCTTCTGTTACCTCATCTATAAAATGAAAAGTTTGAACTTAAGTAATATTTACCAAACTGTGCTCTGCTGGACCTTGTGTTCTATGCTTCCCTGGTGTTTTGTGGGATGTGACAGGGCATTCTATGAGAAATTTTAATATTAGCAATATTTCCCTTCTCAAAAAAGAAATTATTTATACATAAAAATACCTAGCATTGCTATTTTTTAATGGACAAAAATGGTTTTAAGCCTCTCTATTGCTACAAAATATTTTCTGCCTTCTCCTTAGCACAAAAATATTCCATATCCTGTGGACTAACATTTATGGGTTTAGTTAGTATATTTCAAGCCCAGAGGTATTTTATGGCCAAGTTATTTTGGGAAATGCTAGATTACATGATCTCTAAGGTTCCTTTCATCATTAAACGCAATGATTCTAAGTATGAGAAATAGACAAAACTAGACCAGATATTAAATAAGAGTAACCAAGTCCAAAAGGGGTTTTCTAAGAATTTTCTATGTTCATGTTAAATAGTCTCTTTGCCACCGTTCTCTCCTACCTCAAGCTTCACTTTCGCTTTCATATTTCTTGTGACATGACAGTCTGTTTTGTCTAAGGTCCAAACCAGAAATATTGGCTTAAACTTCTAATGTTCAGTGTAGAGACCTGGGGTAACCATCTTATTGCCTAGTTGGGCAAGATATGTCAGTTTATGTAGAGCACATCTTTTCCATCTTTATGTATTATAAAACCTCTTTTGTTTTCATATTTTATGAAGTTCTCTCCAATTTGCAGTTTGAACCTTTACTAAATTTTCATTGTTGATGCTCAGCTGTTCAGTCGTAACCCACTCTTTGAGACCACATGGACCATATCACTCCTGGCCCTTCTATTCTCCACTATCTCTCAAATATCTAATTCATTGTGTGTAGAGCCTCCATAGATGTTACTGAACTTGTTATGTATGGAATAGGCACTTGAGAAAGAGCTACATTAGAGAACTGAGAAATGCAGGATGGAGCTGGGAGAAGAGATTTGTCTTTCATTTTTATTTGCCAAATTGACCATATCACTCTCTGGTGGCAGTGGCTCACATGAACGGATAGTCTGTAGAGTAAAATAATTTGTGTTAGGGTAAAAGAATGGGAGCTATGACTGTTGAGGGCATTAGATTTTCCTTTGTACACCAAAGGGAGAAGACATTTAGAGTTATTTTTCTGGTAGTGCTCATTAGTTCATCTGTCCTTTTTCTCTGTCCCTCTTCAGATTGTTGTCATACATTAGTAAGATGGCTTTTTTAAGATTATGAGACAGAACATGGGGAATGAACCCAGAAACTTGACCATACTTAATATGGCATTATAATTACCTGAATTAATTAACCACATAGATTATTCCCCATGGAATGGCCTTCCCTGAAAATCTTCTGGAAAAAACATAAGCGGGCATCCTTCTCAGATCGTTTAAATATAAGTCCTGTCATGTTACAAGGTAATGAAATAATCATTCATAATAATATATTTGAAATAATCAAACATAATATTACATTGTCAAAAGGAGTTGGGTGTTGTGTTGCAGAAATTATGCATTCCCAGCTAGGGGACACTTGCCTGCTAGGCATTTTTTCCCATTTGTCTCCTTATTCCCCTTAACAATCTGTGTTCATTTGTTCATTCTTTTATCAGGGATTTATTAAACACATACCATGTTGCAGATTTAGTTCTAGGCTCTGGATATTCAAAGATTTAAAAAAAAAAAGAAACCCTGCCCCTTCCCCTTCCCTCAAGGAACTTACATTTGTTTGTGGAGGAAACATTATGCACACAGATAAAGGAATACAAATCTATAAAAAGTAAATACAAAGTCATTTCTTGGAAGAGAGAATGAAATAGGAAGTAGGTCAGTTTGACTAGAATGTAGAATCCATAATGCATAAGAAGAGTAATATACAGTAAGCCTAGAGAGGTACACAGACAAATTGTGAATGGCTTTACATTTTAAACAGAAAATTTTCCATTTTGTCCCAGAAGCAATTAGGAAATACTGGAGCTCTTGAGCAGGAGTGGGACATGGTCAGATCTATCATTTAGGAATATCTCTATGGAAGTATTGTGGTGTATACGTTAGTGATACTGGAGGGAGGGAGAGAGAGGAGGAGGCTATTGTAATAGTCCAGGTGAAAAAATTATGAAGGCCTGATTTAGAGTGGTTGTAGTGTGTGAGCAAAGAGGACTTATTTGTATATGTAGAATTGGTGAGTCTTGGCAATTGATTAAATTGATTGGAGTAATTGAGGGGTAAAATGATAAAGACTGAGCTGGTAAAATTTCATTACTGACACAATGTTGGTGCCAGCTGTTTATGATTTCAGATCAGATCCCAGCCTAGCACTTGTCCACCACCATGAGGCCTTATTTTAGTCAATGTGAAGCACAGTGGCTGAGCTATACTGTGTACTATATATTTAATAAGTGCTTCCTGATAAATGCATTGATCGATTCTCTTTATTAAATTTTTTCTAGCTTCTTTGCTCAGATATCCTTTGTTTTTATGAAATCTACATTTCCTTATATGACTCTTATTAGCTAATATCATAGAATGTCATATAATAATAAAATAACATAAACAACAATAAGAGGAGCTGGCATTTATAAAGCAATTTAAGGTTTTCAAAGGGCTTTACAAACATTATCTCATTTTCTCCTTACAGTAATCCTGGGAAATAAGTACTATTATGATCCCTGTTTTACAGATGAAGGATTTGAGGTAGACAGAATTTAAGTAATTTGCCTAGGGTCGCACAGCTAATAAGTAAGGTGAAATTTTGACTCGAGTCTTCTTGTCTCCGGGTGTTAGCACTTCATTCACCAAGTTGCCTAGCTTCCCCTAGAAAAGAGATACAATTGCAGAGGCCCATAATCTTTTTATGACAAAGACTGAAAAAGAGGGAGGAAAAGATTAAAAAAAAACCACACCAGGAATCAAACATATCCACAATTAGATGTGGTATTCTACACCTGTGCTCCTCCAAGTTTGCATAGAAGGAAGATACATGATCAAAGCTCTGTTTGGGGGTCAAATTTGCTTTTTATAATTTGACAGTAGTTTCATTTGTTTCCCCCCACTAGATACGTTGTTTTAGTACACATACACAAATATGTGTGTATGTATGTGTATATATATATATATATATATACATATGTATCATATATATATACACACACATACTACTTCCTTTAGCATCAGTCTTTCCATGTTAACTATATGCCTCATCTTGGCATTCATGTAGCCAAACATATATATATATATATATATATATATATATATATATATATATATATATATATATATATATATATATATATATACCCATTCCACAATTATTTTCAATTATTTTCTTGGTTTACAGTTTGTCGCTATTGGTAAAAGTGCATGATGTCCTTGAGGTATATGAATTGCAATAGGATAACTTAAATGATACTTATTAAACTATAAGATATCCAGATTAGCAGAACAAGAAGTAGATAATTTATGTAATCTGATCTCAGACAGTGAACTTCCAAACAAAAAGAATTCTAGACCTAGGTTTATAACTGAATCGTAAGAAACATTTTAAGAACAAATAATACTAATGCTGTATATGTTATTGGCCAAAATAGAGAAATTCTTCCTTTTAAAATATGTTCCTAATATATAAACCAGGTAGAAAAAAAACAAAGATAGAAAGCTATAGGTCAATATTTATAATGAAAATTGATATAAAATAATGAAATATTTTAAAAGCTACAAAACATTTTATAACAAGCTTGAGCTATAAAATAGCATTAAACTAATGTTACTATTAGGATTAATCTATCTTTTTGATATCATACCATTATAATATCAAAGTATTATTTAATAGGGCTATATAAAATAATAAATTTCATCTGGTGAAGTAAAAAAAGCAATAATCGCAGTGTGTCTATAAATGCTGTATTCCAAACTATAATGTGAAACTCATTATCAAAACTGTTTGGTTTCATTTAAAAAGTAGAAAAGTTGATTGATGAAGTATATGGGATTTACAAACCCCAGAAATGATCAAACATTTTAATTAAATACAATATTACTTATACTGGGCTAAGGACTCCTTTCTTAGCAAAACTTTTGTCAAGTCTAGAAAGCAATTTGAAAAAAAATATATTAGATCAGCACTTGCAATTATATGTACCGTGATGAATTTCAAATGGATAGAATATCTTGATGTAATAATCATCTATAATTTTGTTTGTATCTATGTATATCTCTATCATCTATCTAATTTATTAAAGAGGGGGAATAGTCATAACTGATGACATAATTCTAAAACTAAAATGGACAATTTTGATTGCATAATTTTGAAAAGTTTTTGTACAAGCAAAACAAATGCAATTACAATTAGGAGAAAAACCATTGGAAGAAATCTTCTTGGCATTTTTTTAACAAGGCATAATATATAAAATATAATGTATCAATTCAAATATAAAGGAATATCCATTGCCCAAAAATAAGCAAAGTGTATATGAATAGGCAGATCTCAAATGAATAAATGTGAAATATTAACAACCATATGAAACATCCTCCACATCACTTTTTTTTACTTCAAATATCAGCTAGCTAAAGTTATTAAAATTATCTCAGTGGAATAGTTTTGCCTACTAAAGAGCCTCTAGATCCCTTATTTAAAAGTGCACAGGAAAATAGTTTTCTGTGCTTAATTCTAACTGAACACATGTTATATTTATTATTATTAAAAACTATTTTAAGTAAGATTAATTTTCTTCAAAGAATCTATCCTTACATAGAATTCATTTAATATGAAAAACCCATACTGGTATTGTACATATCATCAGTACATGAGTATATTTTAAAAATTATTAAACTCAGTACCTGGTACATGGTAGGCACTTAATAAATATCTACTGCTCTCATTTGGCTTTTAAAATAATTTTATTGATCTTCTTTCATATTTTATTGTATTGTATTATATGTCAAGCACTGTGCGAGATGCTGGGGGGATGTAAAGACATAAATGCAATAGCCATTGGCTTCAGAAAGCCCACATTTTTGTAGGGGGAATTAAGAGGTACAAATTAAAGCCTATGCAAAATGTGAATTTTTAAATATTGGTTCTAATTGCAAAAAAAAATTGAGACAATAATTATAGGAAACTTTAATGTTGTGTCAGAATTAGACATCAAAAAGAAAATATAGACTTAAATTTTGGAGATTTAGAATGAGAGTCTCATGGAACCTTATGAACAGGAACTTTAAAAAAATCTATCTATGTCTTTTAGAACTATGTGAACTTTATAAAAATAGATCATAGATCACATGGAAATCAGCAAATTAACATGGTAACAAATATTAAGGACACCCCTTTCAGATCCTCAAACAATAAAATAGTAATACAATAATAGAAACCATTGGTATTTATATAGTGTTTAAGTTTTGCAAGTACTTTGTATATGTTACTCCAATTGATTCTTACAACAATTCTATGAGAGAGTTGCTATGTGAGAATTGAGGAACCTGGTAAACAGACAGGTCAAATGACTTACTCAAGTCATACAACTAGTATTTATTTAAGGCAGGCAGCATTCAAACTCAGTTCTTCCTAACTCCTAGTGCTTCAAGTATTCTTATCCATGCCATCACTTAGTTTCCCTCATCCTGCAAGGAGGATACACAAGAAAATGCAGACATTAAAGGATTCTCAATAATGAGTGGGTCAAACAACAAATTATAAAAACAATAACTAGATGAAAGAGAATGATAATGATCAGCATACAAAGTTAAATCAGTTATCAGAGAACATATGTTAAAAATAGCAAAAAGAAAGGATTGACCTAAATATATAACTCAAAGTTAGAAATCAACCCAAAATAATCACAGAAGATGAAATCTTTATAATTAAAGGAGAAATAAATGACTTGGAAAATCGACTATGGAATTTATAAACACAACTAAAATAGTGTCTTTATGAAGACTTACAAAATCATTAAATCTTTAGATATTCTGTTCAAAAAAGGAGAAAAGATAATCACGTCGCCAAAAAAAATGAACAAGGTTAAATCACAACACAGTATAAATAAAAAGAATGATTCAAACCCACTGACAGCAAAAATGAAAATATAAAATAAATGGAGCATATTTTGAAAAGTTTACAAAGTAATAGAACATGAAATAGACATCTTAAATAATCTCTCTTTCAGTAAATGAAATTGAATTAGTTGTAATGGAATTACCAAAGGACCAAACCCCTGTCCCAGCTAGATTTACTTGTAAATTCTATCTAATATTATAAGAACAGTTATTTATTATAATATTCAAATATACTCAAAGTTTTAGAAAGAAAATATTCTATCAACTTCTTTTTGGGACAGATAAAGTCCCATTACCTAAACCTGTGAAAGATAAAGAAAAATAACTATAGATCAACAAACTAATGAATATGAATTAAAATTTCAAAATCAAATCCTTTCACAAAGACTACAGTGTCATATCTAAAAAAATTCACTGTAAGCAAGTTGGATTTTTACTTGGGATCAAAGAATTGTTCAACATTAGGAAAGCAGCGTAACATTATAAAATGCCCCAAATCACATGATTATATCAATACATAAAATCCTTAGCATATTGCTCATCTATGCTGAAAAACTCTATCATCATATATAATCCTTTTTTGGATTACAATCAATGCATATATCTAAAACAAAAGTTACTATTTTAAATACTATTCCACTAGAAGCTTTCCCAGTAAGCAAAAGAATCAAACAAGAATGCCTCTTTTTCTATTATTGTACTTGACAGTTCTAAAATGCTAACAGTGACAAATCAAGAAAGAAATTAAAGTCGTAAATATATTATAGACAAAGAAGAGATAAAACTATCATCATTTGCTGCTGATGTGACTATTTAGAAAATTTCCAAGAATTAGCAAATAAAAGAAGTCAATTAATTATACTAATTACCAATTATCATAGTGCTTTAAGATAGTTAAAATGCTTTAGATATATTTAAAGTGCTTTATGTATATCATTTAATACTGTCAGTAAAGTAACAAAATACAAACTAATCATAAAAATCAATAATGTTGCCATATATAGGTAATAAAACAAGTTTTAAATAAATGGAAATTCCATTCAAAATAACTATAAACTTCATAAAATAATGAGAAAGTTTTGAGTCTTGAGTGGGCCTTGGGAAAATAAGACCCATTCAGGTCATATAAACACTTATACAAGCCATATAGACATAGTTATAAAAATACACACATATTTCAAAATATTTTAAAGATATAAACAATGACTTAATTGGAAATGTTTATTGTTCATGTCTGGGCACTATTCATATTAAAATGATGATAACACCTGAATTAATTTATAGATTTAGTACCATGCCAAACAAACATTGAAAGAGGAGGGGGAAAAAATCTCAACATGTGAACTACTTGTTTCTGGTTCAAAAATAGAAAAGCAATTCTATAAAGAAAGCTAAATAACGAAGAGTCTGAAACATTTAATTCAGTGACCCAATATTCAATAAGCCAGAAAAGACTAGTTACCTGGGGAGGAACTCAATATCTGATAAAAACTACAGGGATCATTGTAAGGCGGTTTGGCAGAAATTCAGTTTTGTCTATTTATACCCTAGTAAGCTCAAAATGGATGCACAACCAGATTACTAAAGGTCATCCCGTAGAAATGTCTTGTCTTCCCTCATTAGAATGTGAGCTCCTTGAGAGCTGGGACTGCCATATTTTTCTATTTGTATCTCTAGTGCACTGCACAATTCTTGATATATTACAAACATTTAATAAAATCCTTTTTATTCATTCATGATATTGCATAAATAATATAATATACAATTATTATTATTTATATCCTGTTTGCTAAAAACAAATGACTTAATGAGTGTCTTTTTTCATAACAGTATGCCTAAAGAGATTTATAAACTGCTTATTCCTTTTTTTTTATCAGTTCATGTAACCCTTTGAATTTCTCTTTGGAAGGGAGTACCCTTGGAGGTAAAATTTGCCATGCTTTAATAAGACATTGTAATACTAACCAGAATGAATTAAAAATTTGTAGAAAGACATTACTCAGGTAGAATTTTCTTTAGAATAAGACTTCCTACTCCTTACTTTCAAGAGATTATTGATTGTATTTTAATTTTCTCAAATGATCTGGATCTCGGCATATAGACCTGTCCTGAATGCTGTGAATTAGTGAATTAGTTCTATACTGATCATAAATGTGAGTTTGTAAATACTAAGTCACTTGTGCCTACCTTTTGTTTGTTTGTTTCTGTATTTTAATGTACCCAACTAAGAAAACTCATCTCTGCTTAGGTAGCAATATTTTAAATGGCTGTATCTTTAACCCTATCTATCCTCTTCATGGGGAATACAGGCTTGAATTCCAAATAACAGTTCAGCCTGTGGCCATGCGGTACCATTTTAATCCTGCTCATATAATTTTTCATAAAATTGACAGTCATATGCTTTTGATTACTGTCAACTTTTAAGAAATTGTTCCCCATGTCATTATATTATTGTTCTTTCAAAATGACGATAATTAAATTTACAAATATGATCATTCATAGTAGAATAGGCTCTCACTATAGCCCCTCCCTTATGTGATTGAAGACCAAAGCAAATGAGACTTCAACAGAAAGAGTGAGTTCTTAGGCCCAAAGATTAAGACAGAGCAATATTGTTCTATCTATTCAACTTGTTGACCAGGATACTAATGTGATTAGGAAAGTCTTTATGGAAGCCATGAATCTGCAGCACCTCCACAGGTGGTCAGGACATCTGCCAGAAGATTCGTTCCTATCTGATCATCTTTGGATGAACAGAATGTTAGGATTGAAATTCTTGTTGATTGCATGGCATACCACAAAAGTTTCAAACATGTGGCCCTACAAGCTGCATGGAGCCTGTAGCCCTCCCAAGTGTAGCTGAACCACATTAAAATGTCATTGGGACATGTCTAATAAAAATTAAAAAAAATTTACAAGTGCATAATGTTAATATGTCATTTTTCTAAGTCACCACGTAGCCTGTAGAGGTCCTTGTATAAGGTTTAGTGGCCCCTATTTCCATTTGAGTTTGACACCACTGGATTCATTGTTCACTTGGGTGCTCTGACTTCTTAGTTAGGATTTCACTGGTTACTCTCATGATGTCAATACTTGCTGGTCTCCTATTTTGTTGTTCAGAAACCCCTTCCACCAGTAGCATGGTATTTGATACTATGGATTTTGAGGATTAAAAATGGAGTCCTTTACAAAATCTTGAAGCATTTGAATAATTACTGTCTAATTTAACCCCAATTTTCTGTGACATTCTTACTTTACAATTTCTCTAAATATGAAATTTCGTTATGGAGTTGGTTCCTTCAGCTGACACTATTTCCAATTCTTCCACATTTCTGTAGATGGTTTTATGAACTGCTTTGCCACAATAATTTATCAGTTGGTTGGTGGCCAGCCTTCTGGAGTTGAGCCTCTCAACAATTATCTTGGCTGCATTACGGACATTATACATGTAATCAGCTACTAAGTATCTAGGGCCTTCTCCAGCTTGGTTTCATTTTTCTGAAGTTGTACTCTACTGGCATAGTTTGTTGTTGTTGCTTTTAATTTATATCAATATTATGTTTTTATATCACCCTTATTTCTAAATATATTCCTCCTTTCCCTATCCCTTATAACAAAGAATAAAAAAGAGGAAAAAATAGCTAAGCGAAACTAACCAATAGTTTGACAGTATGTGTTTTGTCCCATACCCATGGTCCCCTCACTTCTGCAAAGAAGGGAAGGAAATAGCCTCTTATACCTCTTCTTTAAGTCTAACCTTCTGTTTTAATGACAGGATGTTTGTTCAGTTTCAGGTTTTTGTGTTCTTTGTCTTTACAGTATCGTAGTCATTGTGTTTAATATTTTTCTGTTTCTGCTTATTTAACTCTGCATCAATTAATTTAAGTCTAACCATGCCTCTCTGAATTCTTCATGTTCATCATTTCTTATGGCACAGGAATACTTCATTGCATTGATGCATTATGATTGTTTAGCCATTTCCCAATCAATGGACATCTATTTTGTTCCAGTTTTTTGGTGCCACAAAATGTGGTACTCTGATTAATTTGGTCTACATGGGATCTTTATTTGGCCTCCTAGAGATATCTGCCTAGTAGTGGGATCTGTAGGTATGGCTATTTAAGTCACTTAAAAAACCATGTTACCATGTTAGTCATGTTGTGAAAGAAGACACAGATGGCATAGTTTTTAAGAACCCCTGATCACCTTCTCAACGTGATGGTGGTTGAATGTGGGGCATCTGTAGAATAGCCACTACCTGAAGCATGTAAAATGGAACTTTCCATTGAAAAATATAACTATTTTCTTGCCCAGTCTCTACATTCCCTCCTTCTACATTATGAATAGGTACCTTGATTTTTTAAAATTCCCTTCATATGTAATATTGTATTTTTTTTCTTCTTCTCCTCTCCCTTCCCCCCACTGTTTATCTCAGAGTCTTCCTGTGTCCTGAGTTTATCCTTTCCATCCCCATGGCTGCCTTTATAGTTTGGGCTTTTACCACCTCATGCTTGAGCTACTGCACCAACTTCTTAGCTTCTTTCCTAGCCTCCAGTCACCATTCTTTATCTCTTACGTGAAATCCAAAGGATGTCTCCCCATTAAGAACTATATCAAATCTAAACTCTTTAGCCCAACATTTGAGGTCTTTTAAAAACTGTCTTGACCTTTCAGTCTCACCCACCTTATTTCTTGTTTATCTCTCTTTATCTTCGTAGATGCTCCACTATAGCCATGAAAATTAGCTTGATTATTCTGAATCTCTGCCCGCCCCTGGTTGCTTCATCCTTACCTTTGGAGGTGGCTGGGGCAGGGCGGGGGGGGGGGGCAGGTTATGTATTGTATTTTCTCTCTTTGGAAGACCTTATGTCTACCAGTACACAGTATCTACTAGTTTGGTTTTTGGTCTTTGTCATCAGCAAAGTAGCTTGTAAACCCTAAAATGTGAAATACACTGATATCCATAGAGTACAAGAAAATGCTTTAAAAAAATTTAAGTACTCTATGACTGTGAACTACAGTCCTTATTATTAAGGCCTTTATCAAATAGAAGAAAGTTATGCTGGAAAACATCAAAGCAAAGTAGGCTGGGTATCCTGTATTGTAGTTGTATGTAGCTGAATGAATGAATCAAGCATTTTTTAAGAGCTTACTAGTGCAAAGTATTGTGCTAAATACTGGGGATACAAATAGAAAGGAAAGACAGTTTCTACTGTCAAGGAGTCCACGTTCTCTCAGCTCCAAGGCAGATAGCAAGGTCTCATTGTTCTGGGAGTGCAGTACCAAGACAGATGGCAGTGCTTCTTTAATGGCATTTCCACTGATAAAATACTATCGGTTTCTGATGCTGAACTATATGCCAGTGCCAAGGACTCTAGAGACAGGACGTTTCTTTTTTGAGCCTTCAATACATGTGGCTGTAGCACCTTCAGGAGTAGTTGCAAGGCTTCATCTCAGAATGGATTGGTTTCCAGAATGAAGGCTGCAGGCACTGGTCTGGAAGCATTAATATTCCAAAGGCTCAGGGTCCTGGTCTGCCTCCATCAGGGCCTGAGAGGACATAGTAGACAAGGTGGTAGGGGTGGTGACAGTGGTCATCTAGCTTGCTACTACTTCAGCTAGGCTGGTCACCTAGACATCATTGCTTCAGTTAGCCCAACCTCCTTGCCTTGTGAGTGAGAGTTGGGAGTTGGCATTGGCTGACTCCTTAACACCTTATTCCCATCTCCAGTGCTGACTGGGAAGGCTGGGCTGGGAGCAGGACAGGTGATCTAGAGATTGCTGCTACTACCAAGACTTCCTGTGTTCATTTGCCTGGTGGTAGTGGTTGGTCAGTAATTGTTCCTAGTGGTGATGAGGAAGGTGGGCCCCTTGTCTGCAATGATTTCACCCTTCAGTGAAGAACTGGGCAAGGGGAGGAAGGGAGAAAGGGAGGCAGATGAGGGCTGTGCTGCTGAAAACAAGTCTGGTGGTTTGCTTGTTCCCAGTGCTCGTGGCTTCAGGATTCTGGTCTATCTCTAGCAGTCACCAAGGAGAGATGAACAAGATGGTGGTGGGGTCTTGACTTTGCTGGCACAAGAGTGTAGAGGACCAGCATTAATATGGAAAAAAAAAATTGTAACATCTGACCCTGTTACTTTGTAAAATATTTTTAACTGTAAACTATCAATCCCAATCTCAATTGTGTGTTTCGATCATAGTGCTTCATTTTACTTCATTATTTCAAGGATTGTTGACTTTGCTGTTCTTTCCACTGATTCAGATCACATGTGTCATAACATAGGAGATAGGTTTTGATAGTTTCTATGGCTGAAATCCTCATCTGTTTTGGCCAGCATGTTGATGTCATTCTTAAAATTTAGCTGGACTCATCCTGAGATAAAATACATGTATTCCTCATTACTTGTTTCATACTGGAAAACTTTCTGGCTTGTAAAATTTGAGCTTGTGTTCCTACTCATGTAATGTTGAAGAACGCAGGGTCACCTCCATGTCATCAAACTATCACTTTAGTGCATGTGATTGGAATTAGAAAGTTTCCTTTTTAGACACTTAAGAATTGTTGAGCTATTATCAGGGAAAGGGTCATAGGCCAGGAAGTGAGAAAAAAGGACTAAGAAATATCACATGTCTTCTTCTTCTTACAAGGGGGCTAGGATTTGGAGAAGCCCACCTGCACTTGCCATTGGAAAAAAAAAATGAGCAGAAAGCCCATTGCCTCCCCAGGAGCTAAAGCAAGTAGTAGTATTACCCACATCTTTTTTTTTTGGAGGGCGGAAGGCAGGGCAATTGGGATTAAGTGTATTACCCCCAAGAGACTTAAGTTTGCTGGGGCAAAGTGATTTAGCTGAATCACTGGTTGAATAGGTATTGTCACTAGGTTTTGAACCCATTTCTACAAGTCTGGAAGTCTTTGAAATACCTCATACTACTTCTTATTACTTGTCATATGTTAATATTTTGCTCTATGAAATATGCCTCTTTCATGTTTTTATTTCCATATGTAGAATTTAAATTCCTTGAAACAAGGAGCAGCTCTTTCATATATTATTACCTTACAGGCTGAAAAAAAAAAAAACTCATTCTTCCCATTCCAGCACAGACTTTTAAATCTATACATGTACTGCTCACTATCAAAAGGCCACCTTATCAATAGTCTCCATTGATCAATAACCATACAAGAAAGTAGGAGTAAATTAAATTAACATGGTTTTATATTTAAATTTTAATTATTTTACGATTTAAAATATGCAAAGTCCAGTGACTAAATCCACATAATAAGTCTATTCCTTCCCTGTAACTGTTTAAATGTGGTTGATTAATTGTAATAAATCATGATAACAGAAATGGGAACAATTGCTGCTTTGTACTTGATACTGAATATCTGGAGTCAAACCGTGTCTCCTATATAATGAAGGACAGTGTGAAGTACATTCGCCATTCTTTTGCTCCTCTCAAGGCTTCTGTGGAGAACTTACTAAGTCAATATCACTGTATAGTTGTTGTCATTGCTATTTTAATAGGAAACAACGCTAGAAAATATTGGCACAGTTGTTAAAAAAAACAGCACTTTTTGGTGCTATAAGTAACTGTAGGAGTATGCCAGAACTTGTTTGTTTTTTCAAACTGTTTCTGCTTCTTCTGTGGCAAAATTGTAGGCAGATCACTGTTTGACATAAATTAGCATGCCCATTACAAAACTTTGAGCTTGGTGTCTCCTTTCTGGGAATGGAAAAGGAGTCTGAGTATAGCCCAAATGAGTTTGCCGAGGGCATATAGAAGTATTTCCATATTACTGGGTAAATGGATTTCACCCCTCCAAAGTTGTTTTTCCAGGTGCCAGTTATCTTGACTTTTCAGCCAGTTTCTAGGAAGGGAAATAAAATAACTATAGAGGAAACACTATTGAAGAGAATGACTGAATTAAGGAAACTTCCTCCCCCTCCTTCCCCCCAAAGAGTGAACTTGACCAATTTACTGGTTAAAAAATTGTTGAAGGGGAGGGATACCCATTTCTAGGTATACTTTGTGATGACTATACGACTAAGATGATTCTATCTCTCCTTTGACTAATAGATTTATTACGTCTCTTCAGTTTCTTGAAGGGCTCTGTGTTTATGTGCGACACTCTAATTAAAGGCTGATAACCAGCTGTAGGAGTTTACATTTCTTTAACAGCTTTTATTGTGTTGTCACATGGAGTTAGACAGTGAGGGTTTGCAGCAGTTAAGCTTTGGAGGGAGATTACCATAATTACCAGAGATCGGAGTTCAGTGAATCTTTCTCCATTTCTTTCTCCTGCCCTCACCCCAATCACCACTACCTCTTTGAGAAGTTCATCACAAGGGAGGTTATGGGGGAAAAAAAAGCAGCAACAGCCAAAAACAGGACAAAACAAAAAAACCAATGGTAGTGTCTTTGTAATAGGCTTGATTTACTTTACAAGGAAGACAATTCTGGACTGGCTCATGAAATATACTGTCCTAGAAATATAACATTCCTGAGCTTTTGCTGGCATTCCAGTTTCTATTTTTTAACACAATGGATTAGGTTCTTTTTGAATGGGTATCAGAGTATCCTTTTAAAAAAATTACTGATAAATAATATCATTTGACTTCTCCCTCCGTCTCTTGCTAGGGCAATCTAACTTTGTACCATCATCTTCTGTATGGCGCAAATAATATAGAAGCTCTCTCGAGGTACTGAGGTTTAAAGCCAAGAAAATGAAGGTAAATTTTGGACAGATGAATCATTTTTCTCCACTAATTAATTGCATACTTCTAACAATGGAAAGTCATTAAAATGTGAAGCTATGTTTTCCAACTCGCATTCATCAACCATCCTGTATTCCCTAGTTCTATTAGTTATTGTGTATTTTTAACATGATATATGGATTTTCTTTTCTATTGTTCAAATGTGATTTAAAAAAAAACAGAAAACATGCTTTTATCTCCATTTGAAAAAATAGAAGCAAAAGAGAAAATAATGAGTGGTACATCTTGATGTCAAAAGTAACTTTTATATACTGTTCTATAGATAAACCTGAATATTGGAAAGAAGAGGAAAGATAAGTAGGTCTTTTATTAATCTTAGTCCAAAATCTATTTTACCCACTGCTAGTTGTTGGCATTGTTTGATGATACGACATAGTAACAGAGTATCACATTATCAGTAAAAGAGATTCCCAATTTAATAGTTACTCCCAGAAATCAAAGCATTTTTCCTTAAGACATCATAAAAATAAGTAGTAGTTAAATTTAAAATCATGTAGTCTTCCTGATTTATCATTATATCTTGGATGCACTTAGCTGTCTAGCATCAGAGAATCCAATAATTTCTGTCACATAAGAAGAAAGGGGAAAACCCTTTTGGATAATGGTTTACATTCTCCCCTATAGTGATTTATTTCCATCAAAAGACTTAATTTTATCACAGTTTTATCGCAATTTTCTCTCTATATAGATCAATACATTCATTTCCTCATTTTATTTCATTAAAAATATACCTGTGATATTTTCAGGTGAATTTTGGCATATTTTCTATATGAAATGATCATGTACTACTTATTTACATGTATAATTTCCCCCCTTTCCCCATGATTTAAAAGTTTTCCAGCGTAATAAATGGAGTCCTATGTGAAAAGATGCAATATTAAATGAAATTGCACAGGCTCGAAGCTAAAGATGCATCTGGTGTTAATATCCTCGATTTTCAGCACCATGTCAGTGGCAGTGCATGTCAGAGGGAATAAGTAAGAGCTTACCCAGGTTATCAAGTGATTCGTAGGATGAAGCTGTGACAGGCTGTGTTATGAATTCATTCTGTTGGCCTCTTCGTGAAAGATATTGCTTTTTACAAAATCTGCCATGTACTTAAAAAAAAAAACTACATCCCTCTTCCTGCAGACCTCTCCCTCCCCCTAAGATGAAACTCCACAATTTATATTTGGCTTGAGTCACTGTCACATCACTACAAACATTTTAATGAGTGCTCCTATCCCATTAACCCTCCCCTCCTTCCAATCTGCCACTTAGTAGAGACTGCACTACACTGAATAGGCATCTTTATTCTAGGAACAGCTGAGGTCTACAGGTTGGAAGCCTTCACCCACTGTCATCCTACAAGAAGAACAGATTAGATCCTTCCTTCCACATTGCTCCTTCATAGCTTCTCAAAAGTGAAACTGTTTTCCTCAAACTCAAAGAGGTCCCAGAGAAATATTGTCAGATTACTGCATTTAGTAATTTTAGGAATTTAGGATTTCTACAGTTCTCATTTTTACATTCAGATTGAAGGACCTACCTATTGTCAGCAGCCTTTGACAACTGACATGAAGAGCTGTAACTCCCAGGAAGTTTTCCAATTCTCTTATTGTCTACCTTTTATTTTTTTTTATCTAGACTTCCTTTTATCTTTTCTCTCTTCAAAAATTAATGCTATCCACCTATGCCTTTTCTCTTGGCATGGAGAGTGGAGAGGTTAATCTAGCTTCTCATGCAGTTTCCCAAATTTGCATTTTAGTGGTATCACTGTAAGAAAGCTAATAGACAGGAAAGGAGACCAAGTTAATGACAATTCTCAAAACAGCTGTTGTCTAATTCAGCTTCACTACTTCAGTTAATTAATCAGCACCTTGCTGGCAACTCTAGGGGAGATCCTCGTTAGATACTGGTAGCAAACAGACAATGCTTTCATATCAAATATGTTCGACAACATCTAATACAGTGATAACTTTCACAAAAGAGGGTAGGGAATCCCAGGACTCATAACGGCACTCTACAGAAGCACTTAGTATCCTTGTGTTTCTACATACACTAGATGTGTTACATATGCTGTTGTTCTTTGGTTTCTATTTCTAGCTCACATAAAACATGGATTAAAAAATACTCTCCAGAGTATCTTTCCATTATAAAAGATAGATTCTTGTATTAGAATAAATAAATGCACATTTGTAGGTTGATGGGCAAGCATACATGATGCATGATAAATTAAACATCTTCATTTGTTAGTTCACTTACTGAATCAAATTAGTCATTTGAATCATTTAGGTAGTTTTCAAAGCCAACGACTACTAAAGTGAGATCACTTGGATTGGTGACCACAGCATTTAGTATGGCAGCTATTGACTCAAAGCTTTCCTCTGGCTTAACTGTATTCTAAAGAGAAGCTACTTCTTATCCTACCTAGCCAGTCAATAAAGGGATAAATATTTTATGAATGATAATGCATAGAAACTTTAAACCAACAAAATTATATCTATATATGGCCATCATACTTGGTATTTTCTTATTTTCCATAGTTGTCCTTAGTAAAAATCAGTTTCAAATTCAACGTAAAAGTAACATTCTTTTAAGTTGCCTGTTATGACAGGAGCTTCCCATTTATTATGGAGGATATACATTTTTACACAATTCTCATCATCATATATTTTACTCTCTTATGAATTTTGTGGATGCATCTTATAAATGTACATGGAAAATTACATTGAAAATGACAGAATTTAAGAATTGCTATATTTTTACTGTCAAGTGGCCTGTACTTGTTCAGTTTAATTTCTTTGTATTTACTTACTAAGAATGACAGTTGTGACTTTACCATTTACATAATTGTCATATAAATATTTTAAAATGTATCAAGATATAGTTTTATCCAATTTGATATTTTTGTTTCTTAATTCATAACTGTTTACTAAGCACAAACACTGCCTGACTTGTACTTAGAGAGCTCTGTGCTTTGTGAATTTCCTTTGAATTCCCTTCATGGTTTCTCTTGTCATTATTCGTATAATGAAAACCCAGTTTTAGATCCACTGCCAGCATCCCTGGGGTCAGGTGGCTGTACTTTGTCACAAAGACATGAAGTTGAATTAACCAGTTTATGTGGACAATATATCCATTTGGCCTCTATGTACTGATGTAGACAATTATAGCTTTGGCTCTTTAATGAATCCTGCATTATGGTAGGAAGAATTTCATAGTGTCTATAATACTCTGGGGAACTATAAAGAGAAATGTCCCTTTTTAATTGTCTTTATGGCATTCAAGCTCTATGTATTTACTAACAAGTTCAATATTAACTCAACCTGCTCATCTTTAACCATCACTTTTGTCAACTATAGCCCTGGTTGATGAAAGAGCATTCCTTCCCAGCTCTTTTTACAAATTTATCATAATTAAATAATCCTGTTGGTTCCTCCCCATTTGAATTCCTCAACTACTTGCTCTAGTTGCCTCCCCACAAGAGTAAACAGGATATTTACTTAATCCCACCTAATCTGTAATACAAACCTCAGATCAAAAAGGAATTTTGCCTAATCCCACTTCTCAAGGAATGATTTCCTTTTAGATTTAGGCTGTGCATAGGTCCTTGGCAATATTTTTTTACCGGCAGATGTCCAATTTATGCCCCTATTTCTAAAAGAATGCCTAAAATGCAAGAAAAAGAGAGAAAGGCAATACAGTTTTTGCAGGTTCTCTGTGTGATTAGAAATAATTTTTTTTTGCTCGAGAACTCATTTTTTCCTTCCAATAGTATAGGACTATGCCAGAACTCTCATGTTTAATGGTTGCTTCATTTTGCAAGAACATTCCATATTAGAAACTGTGTTTGAAGGAGGGTGATTTAATGCCCAGCTTGTTCAAGTAAGATTTTCACATATTCCTCTGGAGTAGGAATAGGAATTCCTCTGGAAGAGGAAAGGACTAGCCTCTTTTTCTCCTTTCTTGTAGTTCTAACTTTGGGATTGGTTCCATGTTAAAATTAGAGTAACTTACACTTCTCAAGTTTTTTTTTTTCAGGTTATCAAAATATTTAGCCATATTTTGTTGAGAGAGGAGCAGCGAAGCCCAGTGAGTGGGAATTTAATTCAGTCTTGAAACACTGGGAGAAAAGGTGTTTTGTGTCTTTGTTGCTATTAGTCAATGACCAGTTCTGCAGTCAATCAGTAAAATCAGTTGGCATTTTTTTTAAGTGCTCACTATGTTCCAAGCACTATCTAACTCAATGCATATAAAAAGAAAAAGCACAAAATAGTCCCTGTCTTTAAGGAGCTTATACTGTAATAGGGGACATAATGTAAGAAATAATCATATCTAAGGCATATACAGAATAGGTAGAAGGTAAACTTAGAGGGAAAGCACTAGCAATTGTGTGGACTGGGGCACGTCTCCTCTAGAAGTCAGTGCTTGAGCTGAATCTTGAAGAAAGCAAGTGGTTTTAGAGCCAGGGGATCTTTCCAGTATAGCTATTATAAAAGCATTCGAATTGGAAATGGAACTGCATATGCAAGGAACAGCAAATAAGCCAAGATAACCGGGTTATAGATTATTTAGATGGGAGACAGCAAAGGTAGGAAAGGAGCAGGTTGGAAAGAGCTTTTAACATCAAAGGAGTTTATCATTGATCTTAAGGAGCTACTATTGCTTATTAGATGATAAGATCGGATCTAATCTTTAGAAAAATCACTTGGGCAGCCGTTGTGGGGGAGAGATATGAGTAGAGAGAGAGATATGAGGTAGGGAGACTGCTTAGAAGACAATTGCAATCGTCCAAGTGAGAGGTGATGAAGACCTGACTTACTGTGGCTGTGAGAGTGGAGAGAATCTATGGATTCATGAAATGTTGTAGGGACAGAAATAATAAAATCTGACATAGAATTGGACATATGGGATGAGTGCCAATGTAGCCATGATTATTTCCTACAGCCACTTCTTTAGCTCCTGCTCTCATGCTGCTAAACTAAGCTAGAGGAATCCATGAAATTGACATCATTGAGTCCGTACAAATCTCTGTTGCATATTCTCAATTAGACCCTCACTATGGCTAGGCAGCCCTTTGGCCCTTCTTTGATGATTTTATGATTTTCTGTGGGTTCGGTAATCATATCCTTCCAATTGATTACCATATCTCATATCTACTTTACTCTTCCCTCTCAAGCAGGAGCTGTATCCTTGCTACTAGGTTTAGAAAACTTATCAAGTCCCCCAATATGCAGTTCTCTGATAATTTTGTCAGATATGTTGATAAAGGCCAGGGATAAACTGATGAACTCATACTATAATAATGTATATTATAGTTTCAACTCTTATGGGAGTGGGCTGTGACTAATCTTATTGGATCTCAAGATTTATAAGATTGAGTTAATTTACATGACTAGGTCATTTTGTTTGCCAAAGTAATTCCTTTACTCCCAGTCAGTGATTCCTTTTTTTGGTAAGATCTGGCTGAATAAACCTGAAATACACTGAACTTCTGATAACCAAAGGGTTGTATAGATAAAAAAAAAGCTCTTACTTTTTAGTTAAAACAAATGGACATATTATTTCTTTAAATCTTAAATGAAAATTGGCTGAAGAAATTGTGAGATTTTAAAAAGTTTGCCATGGACAAGTTTCTGGAAAAGAATGGCAGTGATTTGAGACAGAAGTAGAAAAGATCCCAGAGGAAATGAAATGATTTTCATATGGATGTTCTAAAATAAATGGAGTATAACATACTTTTCAATTACCCTGCTTTTCATCTTTAATATTTTTTTTAAAATATGAACATGTGATTTCTCAAAAGGTGCTAGATCATCAGACTTCAAGCTCTTTTTTCTTTGTTCATAAAACAACACAATTTTAAAGTCATTGTCATCCCTCATGTCACCCTGTTCATTGTGTCAATACAGTGACCAGCAACAGAAAGCCAAGAAAGTTCCAGTATCTTTTGGGACTGATAGAAGAAAACTACATTACATATCAAGGATTAATCATTTTGAAGGGTTGGAAAATATAGAAGTGTGGAGCATAATACAAAAGAATGTTAAATTGGGTCACTAAATGCAACCTTCTTTATGGGTAGAGAAGAATGTTCTAGATAGTTTCCTCTGATTTCTAACTATGATATAATAAATGTTCAAATGTGTCATTCTTTCTGCCAAAAATTGAATTACCAGTTTATGCTAGTGAGATATAAGCTTCTTGTGGTCAGCAACTGTTCTCATTTTAATCTTTGTATTTGAGCTCCTAGCACAGTGTCAGGAGTTTAATAAATTCTTGCTGAAATGAATCGAATGCTACACAAAGAACCAGGTCATTATTGGTTTAATGTTGCCTTTCTACTAGTGTTGTTTTGGTGAAAAGTCAGTGAAAGATTATTCTGTTTGTTCACTGAGATCTCATTTGTACTTAGCAAAGGAGGGCTTATTATTGCAACTTTCCCAAATATCACAAATATGAATAAGAAGGAATATCTTATCTTTGCCTAGACCAGACCTTTTGAGTTTTCAAAGTGCCTTCACAATAATCATCTCTTTGTATCCTCACAGGATTAGCTGGGAGACATTTCTCCCTTCCCCCTTTTTTAATGGAGTCCTAAGGTCAAGAGCACTTAAATCTTGTAACAAGTCACAGAGTGAACTAGTTCTAAACATCATGAAAACTAAATGATGTTAGAGAATATATAGTCCAATCCCTTTATTTTTATGAGTAAGTCTGCCATATTCTAGCTCTCCTAAACCTATATCCTTTTCCCTGATGACCCTGATAACCTTCTAGAATATAACCAATTAAGTAGTTTGGGTATGTCAATCATCTATCAAATTGAACATGTTTATGGTTACTCTGTTTTCTATCTATAAAATCCATATATCCTAGGATGGTACCAAGTGAAAATTCAATTTTTGCTATGATTTTTCTCCCATGCCATCTATTCATAGGCTTAGTTTGTCTAAAGTCACAAATGAATAGTCTCAGGGAAACCAGGATGACTGCAACATTCATGGGCGTTGTCTGAATGATAATTTGTCAATGAAATGGCTAATAGTTCTTCAGAAAAATAGGAATGTTTCCCCATGATCCATTTTAAAAAATTCTCCTCCTCAGAGTGCCATGTGTTGAGCCAGCTTTGGGAGAAACATTATTACAAACGACAACAGTACCAGCAATGGCACCAATATACCTATACTTGAGGAGGGCAAGTCACCAATTGTGATAACATTTTCCTAGATTTAAAAAAAATCCCACAAAACACAAAATTTCTTTGTTATACATTTTCTGTGGCTATATTGAATCCAATTCAATGCAAATTGCCTTAACAGAAAATATCTGTTTAAACTGCCAACCTCCCGCAGAATGTTTTCCCCTTTTTTCTTTTTTCTGTTTCTCTAAGGATCAGAAATGAATCTAATAACAGACAAAAAGTTATATCATGTGGAGAAGCTTCTCATGCTCTCTTCCACTTTTAAAATTTTTTTTCCCAGCAAAAAGAAAACTGTTACAAATAGGGCCTAGGCATACTGGGTTTTTAATGCATAGGAGAAATCCTTTCTATATTGATCAGCCTCTGGGCCAACAATCTCAGTAGTGGCTCCTCACATCTGTACTGTTTGCATCTGCAAGTGGCGAGAGACCAAAGAGCTGTAACTCAAATCTCCAGTGTTCAGGAAAAGTATAGAAATGCTCAGCGGGAATTTAGTCTTCAGAGAGGCCAGCTGTGTTCTTACTGTGATGAAATGGTAGATAGATGGTGTTACTTACGTTTCTTGAAGACGGATGGCAGTTTTCTTATGGATAATGTAGTATTCTAGTAATTACTGTGGGAAAATGATCTATCATAATGTGTGTTAGTTCTGCTTACTATAATCTAATGTGCATTATTACTGGAGTAAGGTTAGCTTTTTAATTGCTGCACTAATATATATGTTGTGTATAATATAGCAAATGTAGTATTTATATAACATAATTTACTACTGTTTGTAATTATTGTGTTTTATATCCAGACTACCTGGTAAATTATCAGGGAAGTGGTTCCCTTTCATACTTTAGTCATAGAATTCATCTTGAATGTTTTAGTATAAAAGTTATTTGTGATGTTCAGACTATGTTATAAAAACTGATTTTTTAAAAAGCCCAAACTGGTTGTCTAAGTATAAAAATAGTCAGTAATGTTCTCTAATCATAAGTTTTTAAAACTGTTGTTTGTGTTTGAATTTAGGGTGCAGACAGACCCTGAGCTCCCATAGCACAGAGTAGACAAGTCACTGGGGTCACTTCTACCTCTTAGCTTGTGAACAAAAATGCCTAACTTGAGAGTTGATAGTCAAGGTAAGGATCAGTTGATAGAACTAGACATGTTTAACTTGGAAAAGAGAAGACTTTAGGGAACATGATAGTTGCTTTTAAGTTTTTGAAAGGGTGTCTTATGGGAAAGGAGATTGATCCCAGTGAACAGAATTAGGAGCAGTGGGTTGGAAGTTGCAAAGAAGCAAATTTAGGCTTGATGTGAGGGAGAAAATCTTCCTAACATTTGGAGTTGTTCAAAGATGAATTGGGCTGTCTTATCATTGGAAGTCTTTAACAAAGTCTGTGTGATCCTTTATTGAGGATGTTTTAGTGGGGAATTGTTATTCAGGTATGAGTGGATTGTACTAGATGGTCCCTGCTTTAAAATATTTTTTAAAACACTCATGTAAATGTTTATGTTTTATGTGCTTTTTAATATGGAAAATGGGGCAGCTAGGTATAGTAGATAGAGTGCCGTGTCTGGAGTCAGGATGGCTCACCTTCCTGAGCTCAAATCTGGCTTTACTCAGATACTTACTAGTTGTGTGACTCTGGGCAAGTCACTTAACCCTGTTCACCTCAGTTTTCTCATCTGTAAAATGAACTGAGAAGGAAATGGCAGACCATTCCAGTAGCTTTGCCAAGAAAACCCCACATGGGGTCACAAAAAGTTGGACATGACTGAAACAATTGAGCAACAGCAACAATATGGAAGATATGTGCTATTATGAATAGCACTCCCCCCAAATCCCTATTAGGTATCAGAAGATATTAGTTCAAGTTATAGCTGTGGAGGAAGTGTTATGCAATGGAAAGGATGCCAGGGTTGGAGTTAGAAAATGTGGGCTTAATTCTGGTTCTGTGTGATTTTGAACAGGTTACTTAACCTCTGGGAGCAGTAGCTATCTGTAAGATGAGAAGTTTGGATTAGACATTTCCTAGGGCTTCATCTAATTCTGAACCTCTGATTCTATGAACTTTCTTACTGAGTGACTTAACCAAGTCACTTAAACTCACTGGGCTTTAGTTTCCTTGTCTGTAAAATGGTGATGAAAGAATGAACCCCCACCTGCCTAGGAGAATTCAGAATAAAATAAAATGTAAAAGTGCTTTGGAGACTTCAAAGAAACATGGAAATCCAAAATATTGTTTAGTGTCATGCATTTATTTCTTTTTTCCATTTCTGCTAGATTATTGAGACAAAGCATACATTTTAACAACTGTCAGAAAGATGATGCAGTGTTGAACTACTACAGAAACCATCAATTATTGACATGACCTCATGTTAACTGAGGATTGAAATGTGCATTATTAAAAGAAAACTCCACCCAAATTGCTAAAGCTATTAATCTGAAAGTTTGGAATATATTAGATCTTCTGGTGACAGGGGCATTAGAAATACTTTGATAAATATATACTTGCCATCAGCCTCTCCTCCCTTCCAGTTCTAAATACCTTTTCTGCATCAGGGATATTCACATTTAATGCTTGTTTCTCAGAGTCTTCAGACTACTAAAGACAGTATACCTTAGAAACAAATGCATGTCCTCAAAGTATACAATATATGTGTTATTAAGCCATTTATCTAATACTCATATGTGCTTATATACCTTGGTATATATGTAGAATGTCTATACTCCACAAAATCCTTCATTAGTGCCACATGACAGCATGGAGGTGACCTTGGGTTCTTGAAGGATTTGTCAGCAGAACACAAATTCTGGCAGATTTTACCATGCTAGAAAAGCTTTGATTGTGGTCCCAGCAACAGTCTACATTAGTTTCCCCAGGATCAGCCTAGCTAAACATGAAGTAGTTCATCAAAAGAGAAGTGGCCACTGGTTCTAGCATTTTTAGCCATTCCATTCCATGCAAAAGCAGCAATGGCAGAACGTAAAATGACCCTCCATGCTATGTGGCCCCTTCCTGGTTTTATTTCACCGAGGGTTACACAGAGGTCTTAAATTCAAAAGGTACTGCTTCCTTTGTTACTAATCTGGACTTTTGATTTCATCAGTGCAGGGAATTTTCAGTGTGGAAACTCCCTCCACTAATACAGATAGATCAGCCTATATAGCAGAAATAAGGTAAAAGATGCTAAGAATTAGTTTTTTTTTATATATATTAAAGATTTTGTTCTTGAAGTATTCAAAATAAACCATATATTTTGAGACAGGGTCTCAAATTTGTAGTATCAACAAGTTAATATTTATAGATGGTATAGAAATCACGTGATTTCTTAGCTCTGCACTCTTTCCTGACTTTATACGGGGACCTTCTATCTTACTCTTTGTTTCATGGATTCATGGATTTAAAGCTCAGCAGAAACTTGGACATTCTTTCATTTTATAGACATGTAAACTGAGACCCATGACAGTTAAGTCACTCGCTCCATTTCACACAGGTATAATAAATGACAGAGTTAGGATCTGAATCCAGGCCAGTCCTCTGATTCTCAATCTGGAACCTTTGATGCCTACTGCACCCAGCTTCTTTGTTGTGCCTTAAGAATTCTCCACAAAAGCACTGTTGTTGAACCTCTCTGCTCTTAGACTCTGGGGTCGTCTAGCAACAGGCCATTTAATGCTGTAATGATACTCAGACTTTCCAGGATGGTAAACTTGATAAAGTTTATGCTTCACTACCAGAGTATTCATGAACCCATGGTCACTTCTATCCCACAATAAGACACTAGAGGAAGACTCATATAGAGGTTTTAATAGTACCATTATTTAAAATGAAGAACAAAATAAGAGTTTAACATAGTTTCTTCCAGTAGGTTATCTCATTTCTTAAAGTTTATAGCTCATAAATTCTCTTATAGAATGGTTCAATGTCATAACCACTGCAAATTAATCCTATATCCAGTCAATCCAGCCCAAGCAGACCATCTCCATTGCTTAAGAGGGAGTCATAGGAATCAGGAAGGCTTTCCCTATTTGGTTATGGCTGGAAGGGTGTTTGTGTTAAAACATTCTACCCAGCTACACTCAGGAACAGCCAATCAAATAAGCCATGTGGAATATTAGGGATGGGAAAGGGAGAGAACATTATCTCCTGCTAACCTTCTGTCCCCTGAGAAGTTAACATGAAAGTTGCTTGAAAGCATTCTTGTTTGACACAACTCAGTAGAAATTAAACTGTAGCAACTGGGGACTAAAGAGCATTGGATTGCAAGACAGAACATCTAATTCTAAATTCCAGCTTTATTACTTGCTGACATTGTACAAGTCACTTCAGTTTTATGGGCCTCAGTTTCCTCATTTGCAAATGAAAAGGGGTTGGTTTAGAGTTCCAGCTTAGTCCTGTCACACACACACACACAGACACAGACACAGACACACACACACACACACACACACACACACACACACACACACTTATTCTCTCTCCACTATTCCCAGTGCCTTTATACGCTTCATTTTCCAACCTAATCAGAATGGTCATTCTTCCATTTTTATTTATCCCAACTAGGCATTGTGAGGAATACAATCAAATACCTAGATTAAAAAAGCAGCTATGTAGCATAGTGCGTAGGCTGCCAAGCCTGGAGTCAGGAAAATACTTACTAGCTGTGTGACACTGGGCAAGTCACTTGACCCTTTTTGCCTCAGTTTCCTCATCTGTAAAATGAGCTGGAGAAGGAAATGCCAAATCACTCCAGTGTCTTTGTCAAGAAAACTCCAAATGGGTTCACGAAGGGTCAGACACAACTGAAAAATGACTCAACAACAACCAGATTAAGATGGTTTTCTGATAAACAGCCTCTTATTGAATTTATGTTTTAAAGGAGCCTATTAACCCAATATTTTAGTGAAAGGAATGTGGGAGATGATTTTGAACAGGGAAGGGGTTTTTTTCTCAGTGAGCTTTTCCTTTTTAGAATCCTTTTATCCCCAAAATTGGATTACAAACTGCACATTGTTCCTCTTAATGTCAGCACTCAAAACCAACTTTACTGTTGGTCTTTAAAAAACAAATAACAATTAAATCTCCTTCATGTGTCTCTAAAAAGGAAAGTGTCCCCTGTCAAGAGTGATTTAACTTAACAGCTACATATAGGCATGGAAATTGACCGTTTGAGCTCTCAAAATCCTGTCCTGTCCTATTTCAAAAGAATAACAAGAATAATTTTAATTCTACCTACTATTCGTATTGAATTGTAATGTTCTTGTTGCATAAGGTTCTACCTGGGAAAGGCCTAGCCATCTATTCACAAAGAGTTTAAATCCTGTTATTTGTTAATAGTAGCAACAGTCAACATTTCTTGGGGTCCTGTGTTATGCATGTACAGGATATGAAGCCCTATAAGATTTATGAAATTAAAGCTAAATGTATAGTTCACAGATTTTATTTTTATTTCTAGGTTGAATAATGTTTTATAATGAATATTTTATGTTGTTCACTCATTTCTGTCATGTCCAACTCTTTTTGACCACATTTGTGGTTTTTTTGGCAAAGATACCAGAGTGGTTTAATATTTCTTTCTCCAACTTATTTTACAGATGAGGAACTGAGGTAAACAGGGTTAAGTGACTTGCCCAGGGTCACACAGCTAGTAAATGTCTGAGTCCATATTTGAATCCAGATCTTCCTGACTCCAGGCCCCAATGCTCTATCCATTGCTTCACCTAGCTGCCAGTTGAATAATACCCTCAATTGAGTATATGCATGGTTATAATTTTCCAAATGAACTTCAGATGATTGATCAACAAGTATAGCAAACTAGTTGTTCTGAAGGAAATCCCCACACTTAAACTTTGTTAGCAAGTATCGATGGAATAGGTTATATTTGGTAAATTCATTGGTATTATGACAGAAAGTGTATGCTCCTACTAGTTATTCTATTTAGTTGTAAACAGCGGTGACAAAATCAAATAGAAAAGGGGGACACTAATCTCTACCTCGGGATCCCTGTTAGTTACATATTGATTTCGTTTTCAAATGTAACATCATCTATGTTTTATTGTATTTTTATTTATTTATTTTACTAAATATTTCCCTATTACTTTGGTACTGGTTTGGAGTGCTGTGGGTCCTACACGACCTGCATATTTGACACCTTGGCCCTAAAGCATCATTTACCACTTTCACCACAGAAGACTTTGGACCTTGAGGCGTAATGATAGAATCCACGTGATTGGGAGCTTGAAAGTGGGTATGGAATTCCTCGAGGATGAATGGGGTAGAGAAATCTTAGGAGCAAAATAGATATTTGTTTGTATATAACGAATTTTAAGTTATAGAGAAGTTAAGCAGCTTCCCCAATGTAAAACAGCTGGTAATTGTCTGAAGTGGACATAAAGCCAGCTCCTCTGGACTCCTGGTCTAGTACTCTGTCCAGTGTTTCATTATTTCAGCCTTTAACTCTACCTCTGCAACATCCCTGAGAAGTAGAAATTAAATGGATTTTTGTATTAAAATCATTGTGGCACATAAGAAAATTTTGATTTGTGTATATATTGCTCCATTAACATTTTCCTATGAAAGTCCTCTTCCAATAAAGCAGAAGAGCAGGAATTCAAGGAATGCTATTTTGGGAATGCTCTGCTGGAATTACATACAAGTCCTTTTAATTTGAGAATTTTAAATCCAAAGTCGTTGGTTAAGGTTTAATTGATGAGAGCATTTAGGTGGTTGAGTGGATAGAGATTCCACTTCACTGGAACTGGAGTTTAATAATGGGTTGACCTTGGGAAAGTCACATCTGTAAAATGGGGATAATAACTGAACGTACGTCTCCAAATCATTGTGATAATAAAGTAATATTTGTGAAGTGCTTTGCAAACCTTAAAGTGCTTTGTAAATGCCATCTCTGTCACCACCATCATTATAAAGGGAGATCTTTGAAGCAAGTGTTATAAAATCTCTTCTCCCCCCTTCCCCCCCAACCTAATCTCTATTAAGCTCATGTAAATATTTGAAATGCTTTTCTCTTTGCCTTAAAGCCTTTCAGGTAATACTGAGACATCTAAAATCTAAATGAAAGTTTTATTTTCTCAATGTTTACTAGATATTCTCTCGCTTTCTGGATTCTAAGCAAGGCTCAGGGTAACTATCCTAATATAATAGTAATTTAGGTCTGTGTTGATTTTTCCCCCTCTTGAGAGATTTCACACATTCTGTACTTTCTTAAAACTTTTATTTTAAGGAATTTGCCTTCCAGGAAACATAGTGACACTTAAGTTAAGCCTCTTCAGTGAGTGGCTAGTAGGTTTATTATTACAGTGGTTATTCAATGTGTATAGTTTGGTCAGTTATTTCTTAACCATATATTTAAAAAAATATGTTAAAGTTGAGGGAGAGACAGTGAAGGAAAAGTTAAGCTTGAAACTCTTCTTCCCAAAATATTTCTAGTGGTTCAGACACATATAAAGGTTTTCCATTTACAAAGTACTCAAGAACTTAGCTTAGAGGAGTGAGAAGATAATTAATTGGCGTTATTAAAATGCTTTGAGACTGAAGATGAAAGGCACTACTGAAATACAAAGTATCATTCTTGGTGTCATTGAGAATGGAATCTTAAGTATCATTTGGTGACCAGTATTTCTATTACACTCCACTTCCTCTCAGGGGATTTAACTTCTCTTCACCAAAATTTCATTGTTTTTTTTTAAATGGGGAAAAATGACCTTTTAATGTCATGACTAAACATTAGTCCCACTATGAACAAGGACTGTTTAGCCAGAACCAGCTATTAGATGGAACCCAACTTGAGCCTAGCCATTTTAGAGATAAAGAATGAAAACGATATTACCTTGTATTTTAGATATCTTCACCACAAGCAAATTATTCATTGGATGTACATGTTAAGTAGTTTCATTTTTTGTAACTTAAACATCCTTATTTACATTTTCATTTTTTAGATTTGAACAAATTCCAAAACTCAGAGAATAATTCAGAAGAAATCACCAGTGTTTTGTATGTGAATATCTCCTACTGCTTTCATTGGAAAAGACCTAGAACTAATTGATCTGTGTTCAAAGGCATTTAGGAGAGCCTGACTGCTACTGTTTCAGCTAGATGAGGCAGCTAGATGGTTTAGTGGAGTCAGGAAGACCCGAGTTCAAATTTGGCTTCAGACACTTGCTACTTGTATGACTCTGGGCAAGTTCCTTAACCTTGGTTTGCTTTAAACCATTAGAGAAAGAAATGGCCAATCACTCCAATATTTTTTGCCAAGAAAGCTCCATAGACAGTATCATCCATGGCATCACAAAGAATCAGATGCAACTGGATGACTGAAAAATAACAACTCGTAATGTGGATAAATTTAGTCAAAGACAGTGGTTCAAAGGAAATAACTCAGAAAAAAATCATTAAGATATTTTAGTTAATGTAGGGGTATGCTTATGAAATTGAAAAGCATTTGTTACATTCTTACTAGGTGCCAAGCATTGTCCCATATTCCAGGAATATAAATAGAAATGCAAGACAGACCCTGCTTTAAAGAAGGTCACATTTTAATTTGAGAAGACAACATAGGAGAGTTCAGCTGATGAGTAAATGAAAATGCTATAGCATTTCCCTTAGATGTTCCCTTGGTTACTGTGGGAAGGTGGAATCTGTGTGAGTAACCATTTTGACCTTGCAGCTGGACATGTGGAGGTACCTGGGCTCACAACCATTGGGAAGAAGAGATACTGGTGGGAACCTGAGTTGGTCTTGGGGAGGAAGTGAGTTTGGCTGGTGCCATTGTGGGAAGATAGTTTCATGATAATCAGTCTTCATTGGGTAGTGTGGAGACCAATGTAGTTCCCAAAGGAAACATGGATATCTTCTTCAAATTTGTCACTGTTTCTGCTTCTCCATACTTACCCTGTGACTACTGTCTTGAAAAATGACACTCCAATCTTAGAGGAAGGAAATACTGTAATATGACATAATTAAAGTGATTGTTTCATGTTTCAAGGGAATATGAATTTTGTTCTACAAACATGTTCAAACTGCAGTTATTATGTGGTTGTATGTTGACAAGATTCCTGTAAGTTTGGTAGAAATTACTGATATACTTTAGTGCTTCTCACATAAAATTTAAGCAGGTCAGATCACAAGAGTAAGTAGTGATTTCTAAACTTGGACTCAAGAATAGAATTAGGGTTTAACTAGGGCAGAGAGCTAGTTGTTACTTTCTTAAGGTCCACAGTTATAAGGGAACATTTGACTATTAAAGTTACATGTTGAGAATTCCCTTAGAAGCCCCTTTCATTTCAGGTTTATGGTTGGCCCTTTATAGGGCTCAGGTGCCCATAGAATAAGTATAATTATTTTTTATCTATTTGACTCTTTCATGGATTCATGGGTTCTATGGATACTGTAGTACTGTAGTACCTGTAGGAGTACTTTACAGATCATAGTTATATATGAAGCGATTTTTTCCTAGGTAGTAGAATAAAAGATTTTAGAAGGAACCTTAGAGGTTAGTTGGACAAAATTTAATCCCAATTTAGCATGCGTGCAATTTCAATAGATTCTCCCAGCTGAGCAGTGATATTTGAATCATGTCTGTGTGATTTGATCATATAGTCTTTCCATGAGAGTAGTTAGTTTCGTCACAAGTTGTAAATTATGGTTTTTCTCAACCATATTTTTTAAAAAAATGTTTTATTAGTCATATACCTCACTTCAGTACTTCAGTGGAATCTAATACTATGACTAAAATCAAATTATTATACACAAAAAGGGGATATACAAGTTAAGAATTAGCTTTCAAGAAATGATGAAAAATAGGTATAATGTGAATACCTTTCCCACTAAGCCTTAATTGATAGTGATCACTTCTTAATATGATACTAGTTCTATCTCTGAACATGAAGAGAACATTAATTTATTTATTTTATTGGCATTTAATGGATAGGCTACTCCATCCATAGAACTGTAATAGCTGATGAAGGAACAGAAAAGAAAATGTGCTCCCTGCCTTCTAGACTTCGTAATGAGTAATAGATCGGATCTAAATCCTCAAAATTCTTTAGCAATGATAGAAGAAGGTAGTATAGAATTAGGTGGCAAAATGAATGATGGAAACAATAGGTGGTATAGTTGTTTGAGGAAAGAGGAGATGAGTATAGGTCTAAGAGGTCAGGAGAAATTCTATTCAAAGAAGTAGAATTTGAATTAGAACTTTAAAAAAGATGGTAAGAATTTAGGAAGCAGAATGATATTCCCAGAAAATGTTATATTTTGGGGACAGTTGGGAAACTGATCTTGGGAACCTTAAAAGACATTTAATATGGATGAGGCAGTGTTGTGTCACAGAAAAAAAAACTGGCCTCAGTGTGCTAAGCTGGGAGTCATGGAACCTAAATTAAAATCTTGATTCTGCCACACACACACACACACACACACAAACACACACACACACACACACACACACACACACACACACACCACCTTGGGCGAGTCCCTTCAACTCTCTAAAATTTAGTTTTCTCATCTGTAAAATGAAGACCTTGGAATAGATGAGCTTCAAAGTCCTTTTCCTGATCTATGGTCCTATGAATAGTGGATAGGGACTGACTGGATTGTGAAGTACCTTGAATACCATGGAAGAAGAGTTTGGACTCTACCTTATATGTGGGGAGTGACATGATGAAATCAGTGTTTTAGGAATATTAATTTGACAGTGATGCATAGGATGGATTGAAAGGATAGGAGGAGATAAGAGGGAGAACGATTTATAATGAATCTTTCTTAGCTCTTCAGAGGCCTGTGCATGCCTCCAAGAAACCTGGCTGTCTTCACTAGGCATGCATACTACTTGTTTGATAGATGGGTAGGTAGGTAGGTAGGGAGGGAGGTAGAGAGCTATACTTAATTGAAGTTATTTTGATTATAAGGTACTTTTCTATTATTTGTTTTATGCACGTTATCTTTGATATCTACATGCTTGTTCCTTTTTCTTTGCATGATGGAGAAACTGGCTTTTTTCTTCCTTCTGTATCGTTTGACAAAAGCAGAACAAATGAGAGGTTAGGGAGACATCATGCATCATAGCAACATTGTTGATTCCTCTGTTGGTCCTTTTCCAGTCAGAAGACAGTTTCCCCCTCCAAAAAAAGTAAAACTTAACATCTCTGTGTCCCTGAGTATGACTCAATTATGTTTTTCAAATTTTATTTTCCACTATAGATTAACATATATTTTATATTTTGGACAAACTGGATCTGCCACTGATTCCTTAACAAATTCTCCTTTTCCATTTCTGTCCCTTTGCATTCTTCTTCCTTTACCTAGATGGAATATTCTCTCTCAACATTTTTACTCTTCTTACTCCTAGCCAGCCATCAAAACCCAACTCACGTTTTTTTCCTTTAAAGCCTGCTCACACTACCATAAGTATTCTTTCTCCTCCTCAAACATCTATGTCATTCTTCTTATGACAACTTATGACTTCTTAGCTTGCTTTATATCATTTATGAATTTATCATCCCCCCTACTATATTATAAATTCCTTGAGGGATGTGACTGTGCCTTTCATAATGTTTTGTGCAGAGCAGATACTCAACAAATAATCATTAAATTGTTAAAGTTGAATAGAAATGAGGGCAGGTGTCATTTTTGTGGCCCTTTACAATTTGAAAAATGGTGTACAGGCTTTATCTCTTTTGATTTTCTTTAAAGCTCTGTGGATATAGATATCACAGGGAGTACTGTCTCCACTTTACAGATGAAAAACAAAGGTTGAAATGAGTTTAGTGAATTGCCCATGGTCACAAATTTGAACCCAGGTCTTTCTTGACTCTTAGTCCCAGTTCATTCTATTCTATCATGCTGTTACATCAATGACATGAATTTAGTGTTTTAGAAAACGTACCATTTTGGCATATCAGACATGTTTCTTACTGCTTAGTGTCCAAATAAATATTAGACTATGCTAAAAATTTGGCATGTAGGTTAACTTCTTTAATGAACACATTTTGGAGGGGGCCTTCACTTTTTTTTGCTAATTGTTGTCCTTGGGGCCATTTGCTATTCCAGCTTCAAAATAATCTTATCTAATAGAAGAGCTGAGATAGGTACACAAATGATTATCAGTAAAAGACAGTATAAACAAGAATCATTTAAATTAATGAGATCATTTTTATAAGCCACGTTTACTTGTAATTTCAATACTTTATAATCACATTGAGTATAAGTACCAATTAACCAAGACAAACTTTAAAGAGTCCTGAGGAGGGAGGTATCACATGTAGCAGTAGTGATCAGGGAAAGTTTCATGAAGTAGGTGGGATTTTAGATAGGCCCTTAAAAATGAGTAAAATTTCAATTGATATAGTTTTTGTAAAAATAAAAATATGACTAAGAAATCACAGAGTATATGCTTGGCAGACTCCTTTATATGAAGCAGAGGGCACAGTGAGAGGCATGGTTAGAAAAATGATTGGAAAGGGTGGTGGAAAGGGACTAGATGTTGAGCAATCTGGAATCCTAAGCTCAAAAATGTAGACTGGTTAATGGGGAGCCAGTGAAAATTTTAAAATAAGAATGATAGCATGATGAAAATGGGTTTGGAAATAAGGAAATTCAGACCTAGGTTGAGGTATATTAGAATAAGTATAGCTGTAGCTGCATTTCAAGTTCTGACCCTTGTCTCCCCTTTCCTGCCCTCAGCTGTACCCCCACCCATTGGGTGAAACACATGATGAGAATAAATGCATCAAATCAGCAAATATGCATGTGGGTAGACATTTCCCCCACCATGACCACTTAAACCCATGTAGGGCACCCCTCGATAGGTTTACAGCAGTCTGTTTTCCACCCCCCCTACTGTGTAGTGAATTGGGCTCATTAAGTTGTAACTTGTTTCTGCTGCCTCAGTGTAAGTGCCCGCGTAGATATTGAAATGCTGTAGGAGGTAAACGAAGTGAGAGGATGATCCTTAGTATCCTGGATTATTGCTTATTAACTTATATTCAGTAGAACTTTAAAAATAGCCTCATATTGAAAACAGAGCATGTTTTTATGAATACTGTGTTAGAAAAGGCAAAGCTAATAATTACAACCATGTTGATGCAGAAACCATTACTGTTCCTCATGCCCTGTGGTTGGAAGAAATATATTAAAAATTGATTTTTTGTTTCTGCCTTTGTCTTTGTAACATTTATAATAAAGTATACCAGAGAAAGTATACTTTAAAATTGGTATTTCAAAGCATTTTGGGTTTGAATGTATTAAATTGTTATTAATGGTTCCATTTGGTACAAAAAAGGTCAGCATCTGAATATGATAATTTTATTTTTTAAAAGAAGGGATGTTGGCATTCTTCAACAATTATATACAAGCTAAGATACTTGCCAAATCAACACAGCAAATGTTATTGAGGAAATGATTTTAAACATAAAAGAACTTCTGAGCATAGTTGGAAGCATTGTACAGTAAGATCTGTAACTTTTCCCTTTCATCTCTTTCTTTTCCTTTTTCTCTTCTTTTTATTCCCTGGTTTCTTCTATTTCTGCTAAGTAAGAAGGTATAACGTGCTACTTTGTTATATGTACTGTAAGTGTTGAGACATGCATTTATATTACTTTCTGTTGCTGGAATTCTATCATCGGTTTACACTTATGTAATTGAAGAAACTTCTGTTCATTCAAGAAACAGCAAATTTTGCAGCATTTTGTGGTTACTTCTCCTTTTTTCACAGATATGTTCTGGTGAGATGAACCTCCTGTGATAGCAATCCCGCCCTCCCCCTTTATCCAGATTAAAATATATTTCTAAAAAAAGACCACCTAATTTGTTCCAAATGTTATAGTTGTAATTCCATAGGAATTCTGCAACATGGTATACGTTCTGATTTTTTTTCCCTTTAATTTAATGCTAGTTTTACTGCATATTTGAATTTACCAAATAAAATTCCAACCTGATAGAAATAACACTGTCAAATGCCTGGATTTATCATATGTTTTGTAATTCAGTAGACATCTTGGGCAACACAGATCCATCTCAGAAAACAGAATATAATTCAAAAGAGCAGCGAAGGTTTAAAGTGTTAATTGTCAAAGCACCTAAAGCGTATAAAGAATGACACTTTACAAGGCCTCATTCATCATCTGTTTAGAGAGAATGGGTGATAGATTAATAAAATGTAGCAAATCTTCTATGAAACCAAATGTTTATAATAAATGGAGCATCATTGAAGGGTTCTGCTACAAAATGACTTGAAGTAAAGACTGGCCTGCAAACTCCTACAGAATACAGTAACAAAATGATGTGATTGCTGCAGAATTTTTTTTTACTAGTTATTGAGTTTATTTCCATTTAAATGGATTTCCTTTGGTATCCTGAGGTGGGCTTAGGGTAACTTTATTCTTTAAGATGTTGTTTTTGTTGTTGTTTTGGAAAGTTGCCAAACATTATAAATTTGAGACCTGGAGAAAGTTTTATAGCCATCTCTAAGCTCAAGTCTGAGAGGCATCCTTCAGCAATTGCTTGCTGAAGACATAGTGATTTGAATGCAGGTAAGTGACTTAACGTGTATACTATATTCCAAAAACCAATGTTAAAACTGCCTAGCTTAACACCTACAATGTCTAGAAAAAGAAGGTAAAATAATGTAGGTAGAAATGGTAGTTTAAAAAGAAATTTCAAATATAATGCTGTCTCTTGGGGTGGACAATGTTCTTGTCTTGTTGCCTTATAGAAACAGGTGCAGCCCTGTACTTTGGAATATGAGGGGTCATGGTGGTCTTAGTATAAAGAGCACGCAAGAAAGCATTTCTTTATCCCTGTTTACTTAAGTTCTTTTTAAAAAAAGTATTCTGCCTTTTTAATTACATCTCTTGTTTATATGCAACCCTCAGAGGTCATATTGTATATTCCTTTGGAATTTTTCTTTGGCCTATTTGGGTTGAATAAGAGGTTCAGCTAATACATAAACTTCTATTAGATTTTCTTTCTCTTTACCAGAAAGAAGTTTTTATTTAAAACACCCTTTTTCTTAGTTTTAAATTCAGTTATTTCATTGTCTAGTAAAGTTACAAGGTAGGGAATACTGACAGTCTTTTAGTATGAATCAAAGGAGAGAGTCCATCCCTTGGATGACAGTTTAATTTTTTTCAGATGTGGGAATTTTCAAATGCAGTCTTAGGTATGGAATGTCAATGTGGTGTAGTCAAAGATGAGAACCTGAGTTCAAATCTTGTTTCCACTATTTAGCATTTGTGTGCAAGTCACTAAGGCCTTAGATTCCTTCTCAATCTGTAAACTGAGAGGATTGGACTAGATTATCTCTAAGGCTCTAAGGTCTATTATTATCAATGATAAGTACTCACTACCAATTCCCTCCACTCCTTTCTAAGGAAGCCTGTCCTTCTTGGGTGTTAACATGTTCCCTCACTTCCTGAAGGAGAGAACTTCGCATTTCTTTTTTTTCCCCTGTATCCCCAGAGCTTAGCAGTGTCTGGCACATGCTTGACAATTGTTTGTTGATTGATGGATTTGTATATCACAATCAAAAGTTAATTGTATCATGTTTCTTCATAATCCTGCTTGTTATTTTCCAATGTAATAAATACCTAGTTGGTAAACTGATCCTTTTAAAACACAACTGTGTATGTGATTTTTATCTTTATAGGAAACTCTTGGATGGCAGAAGAAAGACGTTCTCCTGTTCTAAGGAGGCAATGTATCAAATAAATAAAAACTAAGCCCCCCAAAAAACCCAAAAAGTAGGACTGAGAGTCACAAGATCTGGGTTCATATCCTGGCAAGAGAACTTACTGTAACAGTATGACCTTGGGCAAATTATATCCTTTCTGCACTTCACTTTCTTCATGTGTAAAATGATGGCATTGGATTATAGCTAATTTCTTGTTTAGCTCCATATCTATGATTCCTCCCTTCAAAAAAAAATTTAATGGACTATCCACCATACCACTCTGCCTTCCTAGTTTCTAAAATTCCCAAACATAAATTAAACATAATGGACTTTTTTTTGCTATGTAATCATGCCCATCACCAAGTTTTTGATTGCTCAGAAATATAACTAGTTCTTATCTCTGGACCTGGTATATATTGATGAGCTTTCATTTCTGAATTGTCTGTTTCTGTACAGTAAGATCACTGTTTTTTTGTTGAGCAAAGATCAAAATTTGAAAAAAAAACTAGAAGAAAAAACAAAAATGATGAAATGATGTGACTTGAAAAGACTTTATTAAACACCTACTATGTACTAGTCACTGTGGTAAGTGCTGGGTATTTAAAGGAAGACAAAATTCAAGGAGCTAACAGTTTAACGGGCAGAAAATATGCTAACAAATGAGTTGTATGTACAAGACACATTGGAAATTATCAAAAGTGAGAAGGTACCAGAATTAAAAAAGGGATCAGGACAGGCTTGTGTAGAAAGCATGTGGTATGGAGAGCAGCCAGTGAAAAATTCCCCTAGTGGGGAGATGGGGTGTCTTGTTCAAGGATCACTTGTGAATATAGAGGAGTTTGTCTTGGCAAAAAACACCAAATGAGATAAGGGTAAAGGAAATATCAGTAGAAGGGTGATGTGAGATGAGAAGATGTAAGATGAGGGAGCTCTCAGAGAATAACCTCCATTTTGTTAGTAAAATATGAGGTAGGGTTCTCAATGAGTTGGGGGGAGCCACAGGAAGTGTGAGGAGGGATGAAAATGTTTTAATGAGCCACTGTGATGAATTGGGCTAGTGAATTAATTAGAGAAGTATAACAGGATTGATTGACTTGCAGAAGTGAAGACACATTTGAGTTACACCAAAAATGAGAAATGGATAGATGAAATGACATTAACACTGATTATCACAATTTCATACAGAAGTACACAGTGCATGTCAAATAACTGCCCAAATGAGTAGACCAAAAAAAAAGACTAAAAATTACTTCAATAGGCAAGCACTCATCTTCTTGTCAAGGGCAGCACTGACAACATATAAACTCATTTGTAAAATCTTCAGAGATTAATGGTAGGAGATTCTGAGTAATATTTACTCATAAAAACAGAAAAAAAACAAATTTGAAGAAGGGTTGATGAAAAACTCAAATAAAGCAAAGCTTTTCTGAGTTGTATTTAAAGATGAAACTAGAAGAACAGATGAAAAACAGAAAAAAGAGAGAGATTTCAGGATTTTTATAACAAACATTTCAGCCTGAAAGACAGTAGAGTCTCCACATTTGGACTCTTAGCATTATAATTCCAGTTGTGCTGTCAGCATTAATGGAAATGGCACAAAAGAAAATAGATGAGAAAAAAATAGCTGATCTGGACCAAGTGACATAGAAAGGGGGTTTATGCTGGGGGCTACACAATTTTTCTTGGCAATAAGGGATCAGTTCTCAAGTTATATGAACAAGAGAATGATATGAAACCCATGGAATAAATTTCATGCCTTATTACTCTAAAAATGTTACTGAGAAATTATTAATAGATATAAACCCATATGCCTACTTTCCTCATTATGCAATTTTTTTTTACAAATGAGGAATTGCATAGTAGAAGATGTTGGAAGAGTAATATGTGACCGTACAAAGACTGGTCATCTCCTAAGAACATAGGAGAACAAATGGATAGCCCATGTCTTCCATTTGTACCCATAAATTGTGAAGATGATTTTAGGAAACCCTTCTCCTCCCCAATACCTCAAATATTAGGCATACCCCTTGCATCAGATATATGAAAGGATAGAGACTTGGGTTGCATAACATAGAACGAGTAGGCAATAATATGTTGCGGCATCGTTGGAAGTCAGAGCTGCATCGATGGAAACACTGATCTGATAAATACTGACATTTTAGTGGCTTTTTCAATTATGTTTTCTTCATATTACCAGAAAACAGGAATTCTTTTCCTGGATCCCATAAAAAGTTTTCAAGAACCTGAAAAAGTTTGTTTATGTGAATTCTTGCTATGTTTTTCTCCTTAACATCCTTGCTGTCTGTTGGTAAAGGTCCTGTCTTGAGCCATATTGTTTCTCAAGTGACTTCCAACTAAAGTAAATTAAAATAAAAATTCCGTGGCAAGGAGGTGGCTTCCCTACCAACTACTTTTTGTACTTCCCCTGAGTTTTAATTTAATTTTTAAAAAAATTTTGTTGCTGCTGTTATTTCAGATGTAAGGCCTATATATTCAATTAGAAATACTTAAAAAACCCTGTTTACTGGTATATAGTTCCATCTGGAAGGAGTTATTCCGTAGAATAAATTGAGTGTGAAATTTTGCTATGCAATGAGATTTTACTTCCTTTAAAGCAAAGAAAGGAGTTGCATAAAATTCAAATCATGCACAGAATGAATGCTTTATCTTTAAGAAACATATAAATAGACATCAAACACACAAAAAAAATCGTAGTGGAATCCCCCTATTTTTTAAAAGAAAAATAACACATAAATTTGCATTCTATTTCATAGCTAAAATTTTGGAAGAAAAGATTATGTGTGCCCAATACTGATAAAACTACCCAAATATGAATTTTATGATGCATTTTCCACTAATATGAAGAATGGAAAATTTGAAATCCCTTTCAGTATGGAAGTAGAAGTGTAGAGTACCTGACATAGTTGAAAAAGCCTTAAAAACAATATCATGGATCATTTGTAATTTTCCTGCTACAAGTGCTCTCCCTAAGACAAAGTACTTTAAAATTCATTTTACCCATCATTTGTACAAGTGAAATTCAGCGTAATCATCTCATATATTGTATATAATATTTGTATATCATAGTAATTATATATAATTTCTATACTTATTCATATTCATTTATTATTTTATCTAATATAATAGAATATATTTTATAGAAATGTGTATATTATTTATTTCATTTATATTGATGCTTTTTTTGTTTTGAAGTCACATTTATCTAAAAATATATCCTTTCGCCCACTTCACAGTCAGCTATATCTTGGTATTATTAAATATTAAAAAAGAACAAGGTGGGAAAGTTAACAATTTCTAATGAAAACGATGTCCATTTATGAAATTTGAGGGAGAAAATAAGTAATTGGAAGAAAATAGTAGCCAAGCAACACCCTTCAGGATGTATATATACCAATATAGCCAACAATTTCTTTGCATGAAGAATATGGTTTATTCATCTGTACAGACATAGTTATAGGAGTTTTGTTCCATTTTTCCCATCCATAAAAAATACCTTTAATTCATCCTATCATTCCATCAGGGTGTCATCCAGTAGGTCTCTTTCCTTATTCAGACAAATGTGTAGAAAAATCTGTCTGCATTCATTGTCCCTACATCTTTCCTCTTATACTCACTTTTCAAATGTTTGCACTCGGGCTTCTTTGGATGAATCATTCAACTGCCCTACCACCTAACTTTTAGGGTACCGCAGAGCCCTCTTCTGGACCCTGTTTCTTCACATATGCTCTCTGTCCATAATATCATCAGCTCCCACAGGTTGGGTTATAATCTTTATGCAGCTGACTCCCAGATCTTCATATTCAGCTCTTACCTCTAGGCCTCCATTGCCACTGTTTATTTTTATTTTTATTTCCCACTGGATGTCCCATGAGTATCTCAAACTCAACATGTGCAAGAACACTCATTGTCTTTCCCCTAAAACTCTCTTCCTGACTTCCCTATTTCTGTTGAGGATCCTTCCATTTATCCAGGCTCACAACCTCAGTCTTCCTTGACTCTTCACTCCCCTTCACTCATCTACCCTATATCCACTCAGTTGTAAAATCCTTAATTTTACCTTCACCTTGATGAAAACATGCTCATGTTGTCTAGAGCTATTCAGAACCCTAGGAGGGTGGCCCAGTGAACAATGGTCCTGGAGTCAGGAAGACTTCAAATCTAGCCTGTGATCCTTACTAGTTGTGTGACCTTGAGCAAATCATTTAACTTTTGTCTGTCTCAGTTTACTCACCTGTGAAATGGACATACTAATAGCATCTGCCTCCCAAAGTTGTGAGGATCAAATGAAATACTGTCTTTTTAAAAAACTGCTTAGCATAGTGCCTGGCACAGAGTAAGCACTGAATAAATGTTGGCTATCATTATTATGGAAATCTGTAGCCAGTAAATTAGGTACAATTGCTTCTGTCAAAGAGAATGCATGATTAGGTTAATTAAAAGCTATCTTTAGCTCCTTTTTTGATCATTTTACAATAAATTTTTTTCACCTTTCTATTTAGCTATGCTTTTGACCTATAGATAAGGCAGGGTTGTTTTTTTGGGTGGGAAGTGTGGGCTTGTGTTTCTAAATCTGGGGCTAGTGGCAGAAAGTGTTCAGTCTAGTATAGCTTCACTTGGCTAGATACGACAAAGAGAAGCAATATACAAATTATATTTTATTCCTTTTTAAAAATTTTTTACTTTAACTTTTTTTGTTTCACACTGTTATTGAGTACTAAGTTCTTGCTTCTTGCATTTCAAATTAATCTTTATTTTTGAAATGACTGTCACTTCTCCAGCACTTCTGAAGCTTTCTGTTTCCTACCTTTGAAAAGTTGTGACAAAAGGCTTTATTTTTCTCCAAAAGTTTATACAACTCAACTAAAGTCATTAACAACAATTTCAGTTTCATATATTTGATACCTTTTTCTTAAAAATTTTTTTTCCTGTTTTTAAGACAAGTTCAGAAAAATGTGAAATGCAGCCACATTTTTAGTTTCATTTGCACCTAAGTCAGTTACATCCTCAGGTGTGGTCACATGTAAGGATCAGTAGGTAATAGTGGTTTCTAGTTTGGGTTCTGACTAGTGTGCATTCCTCCTTGCCTTGGGAGATAGTAGTTTTTAAGAAGTCCAAGTAGAGACTGAATGATTACTTGTTAGAGAGGAAAACGGTTCCTAGTCAAGTAGATATTTAGTTAGATATTATTGGGCAGAGGGTGCCTCACAAGTTGCTCTGGACCCCTCCTGCAAAAGATGCCATGAGACAAGTATGATCATTTTAACATTTATGTCCAGAAAAATAGACATTGACTCCATGTATTAAGCAAACATCCTCTCATAGACTTCATGGATAAATTGTATCATACAAGTTTATTATACAAGTTTATTACTATTTTCAGATGTATATAGACACTGATGTGATAAATAAAGTATAATTTCATTCAAATAATTACTGAATTTATAGTAGCTTTTTGTTGTCACATATTTTTTCAATCAGCAAATACAAACAGAAAAACTACTATAATGTGGGAGTAATTACATTCTTCGATATTAAAAGAGGACTCTCAAAAAACTATGTATTGAATGCTGAGATTTCTCCATGGGTACACAGTAAATGAATTGGGGGGTGGTGCATCATAACTAGTTGAACCTTTCATCTTTTGACTCTTAAGTATGGGGAAGATATAGTTAGCAGTTTGTCTGAAAAAGATCTAGGGATTTTAATGGACTACACCTTAATTTGAGTTAGCGCATTCAATGTGATTTGAGGCTACACAATTGGCCCTTTACAGAACTCACTTGAACTATTGTATTCAGTTCTGGATTTCTGACCTCAGGAAGAGAGCTGATAAGCAGGAGAGTGTCCACAGAATGGTAAACAAGGATGATGAAGGAAGGGACTTCAATTCATGTTTTTTTAAGGATCAGTTGAAGGAACTGGAGACAGTTAACCTGGAGAAGACCTGGGTGCAGGGGAAATGGACGTGATAGCTATGTTCATCTACACAAAGGACTGTTTAAAGGCTAGGTTTGCTCTATTTTATGCCAATGGACAGAATCAACAGCAGTACTTTGAAGCTGCAAGTAGGCAGATTTCTAGTTGATATAATTTTAATAATTGCACTTGCCCCCAAATGAAATTCACCTCCTCAAGAGATGGTAGGTTTCCCCTTTCTAATCAGAGACTGAGTGACCACTTCAATATATTGTAATGGGGAGTAAGTCTCAAATTCTGTGATTTTTTTAATCACTCCTTTGCACAAGGTGACCCAGTGAGTCAAGCAGCTTTTGGAAGAATAATCAAGAAGGGAATTATGTTCCTATTATCTCATCTTAGGCATTAAGGAACACATCCATTAAGAATTGGTTACTATTTCACACTATCCCCTTAAACATGAGTGTGTTGTGTTTTATTTGCTGTTAGAACATAGAGGATAAATATTTTCTCTTCCTTGTAGGAAAGAGAATTCAGAAGGATCCTTCCCACTTCTGGGTGGGAAATGAGTTATTATTAGAATGTGCTGTGGTCTCTTCAGCATGTTTAAGTGTGTGTGTGTGTGTGTGTGTGTGTGTGTGCGCTTTAGCTGTGTAGTCTGCTGAATGACTGAGAAACAGGGTTCCACCACATGGGTTAATGAGATGGATAGCCCATGAGCAACAAGAAACAAATCGACTTAACACATACACCAGATGGGGAAATGAATGAAAGACAGTTGATGCAGTAAAGAGACTTACCCGGGAAATCTGCATTATTTCTACCAGTGCCTATGATAATCTTAATTGGAATCAACTCATACAAACTTTTGTTTTATAGATAGGGAAACTGAAATCAAGAGAGGTTTAGTGAGTTGCCCAAGGTTATATGAGAAGTTAGTAGAAGAACCAAAAGTCTTTGGTCTAACCTAGTACTTGTTCCAGTATGTACACAGTGCTTCTTTCTCTTTTGACTGTCCTAGGCTTCCTGCAAATCAGAAGAATTTCAAAGGATAAAATAAAATTACTTTCTCAGGTCTTCCTTCTTTCTTTGTTTATTGTAATCAGTGTCGATAAGGATTTATAAAATAGCCAAAGTCCTCCTCTAAGGACTTATGATAGTGGGCTATACTGGGTTTTTTAAAGTGATGCCACTCAATTGGCAGGACCCATCAGATTGGAAATGGTTCAATTATGGCCCCAGAAGCAACAAAGTTATTGTTGTCTGAAGACTGGTCTAGATAAGCATTCAGAGGTTGATCAGCAGAGTGGCATAAGAGTGGTTAACTTTATATGCACAGCAGTTCTTGAAGATGGTCTACCAAGTCATAGAGGATTTGCAATATGTATCATAATTGGAGGGAGGGCATTCCTACACTGATGAAATCATAGATCCTTGATCTGTTGAAATAAAATTTTAACCAGGCACTGTGCTGAGTGCTATGAATTTTAAAACACTATCCCTGTTCTCAGGGGCCTTACAAACTAGAGAGGAGAAGTTAAAAGGCCAAATATGTGTCAGATGAATGGTATAGACAGTGAATTCTGCAATAGTTGAAGAGGGAAAGATTATTTTGGACTGGTGTGGCTAGAGAAGATTTCCTAGAAGAGGTGGAATTGAAAAAGGCTTTAAAGAATGAAGGATATAAATAGGCAAAGAAAGGGAGAGAGGGTTTCAAAGTAGGAGGAAGGTTCAACAAAATGAAAGATGAATCAGAAGATTTAGAGCTAGAAGGGACTTAGAGCTTAACCAGTTCCCACTTTTTGATGCATAAGGAAAAAAAGATACTGAAGCAAAATCACATAGGTAGAAAGCAGAACTGAGTTTGCATCCATGTCTTCTGTCTTTGCATGATTTTGAGTAAACCAATCTAGTTGGAGTACAGAATTGCATTGGATATTAGTGGTAAGCGTACTACAGATACTAGATTGTTAGAAATATCATTTGTGGAAAAAGTAATTTATTTCAGACACATCTTTGGAAACACTAATTTAATTCAACAAACAGCTAACTGACCATCTATGTTGTGTTTAGTATAATGAAATGAAATTTCATGAAATTTTCTGGGGCTTGATTGAGACAGGGGGATTGCCTGTTTCCTGTGGAGACTACTTTTTCTGTTTGGTTTTCCCACATAACGATTCTTCCTGCCTGACAGATATGATTGCTCCATTTCTCTGTTTGCAGCATAGTCAGTCAATAATTCACATATTCAAAATTCAATAAGTAGTTCCTAAAACAATTTTTAAAATTGAGTACATAGAAATTAACATGTTAATAATACCTCATACTGGGATGGCTTTCTATTGCTTGATTTCATCTGTTTTATTTTATGTTGCAGATAGGTCAGGGATTTCATGCTTTTAATTTGTCTACACAGCGTATACACCATTGTTGGTACTGTGTAAATGTTTTAATAATGATGCTATTATACAGAGACCTTTTGATACCTAATGTACTAAAATTATAGAATCTAGCCAAATTCATCTAGCACCTCTTTTTGTAATCATACTTTCAAAGAGTTGGTGTCATTATAGTGGCAAACTCATTGGATTTAGACTCCCTGTGACCTCTAGGAGAAAATAATGATCTCCTCTGTTTGAAAATTTGAATTCCACTCCTGACTCTGACACTAGCTCTGAGACTCTGATCCAGGCATTGCAACCTGGATCTGCACCTCAGATTCCTTAGCTTTTCATGAAGGAGAGCAATAAATGCACTAGCTATTTCACACAGTTGCTGGGAGAAAAGGGCTTTGTAAATCTTGAAGCACTACATCAGTGTGAGTTGTATGACTGTTACTGTAGTGCTTAGAAATGTTTAAAGCATTTCCACTTCAAAGATCTCATTTTACCCTCACAACAACCCAGCCAGGTTGATAGCCAGTGACTCCCAGATGTATATACCTAGCACTAATCTCTTCCTTTGATTGCAGTCCTACTTTAATACTTGCCCATTGGACATTTCAAACTGTATGTGTGAGAAACATCTCAATCAATATGTCCAAAAATGAACTCATAACCTTCCACCCCAGACCTCCCACCTTTCTCAGGCTTCCCTATTTCTATCAAAGTTAGCATTATTCTTCTAGCCATCCAGGTTCATAAACTTGGAGCTATCCTTGACTACTCCTCACTTACCCTCACCCCGCGGAGCTCACCACTTGTTGAATCTTGCCATCTCTACATCCATCACATCTCTTTTATCCAGTCCCTTCTGTATGCACACATCTACTACCTTAGTTAGACCCTTATCACTTCTCGTCTAGATTAGTGCAAAGGCCTTCCAGTTGGTTTTCAGGCCTCAACTGTCTCCCTATTCCAATTCTTCCTCCATACAGCTGCCATTCTGTTTTGCCTTAAGAATGGATCTAGGCATGCTACTACTCTACTTCATAAACTCCTGGGATTTCCTATTGCCTCTGGGATAATATATCAACTCCTGTTTGCCTTTTGAGGCCTTTCACAATTTGGATCCAACCAATATTTTCAGTCTCATTATACAAGGTCTCCTGAAAGTCTTCATGGAGGTTTAAGTTTCATGAAGTCTTTGGTGTTTTGCAGTTTATAAACCTACACAAAGACTTTTGGGATACCCTGTTTAATATTTACCTCTCTACACTCCAGTCAAATTGGTTTTCTCTCTAGTTCTCCCATGCGCTACTCCTTCTATCTCCCTTGCTTTTGTATTGGCTCTCTCATGCCAAGGATGCACTTTTCTCCCACCCCCACCTCAGATAATTCCTTCATGACATAGCTCAAATATTACCTTCTACATGGAACCTTTCCCGATAACCTCCACTTGTAGGTACTTTACCACTCAAACTATCTTGCATTTATTATTCTTATTTTATTTATAGTTATATATGTCCTTGTTGTCTGACCCATTTGAATGTAAGCTCCTTGAGAGTATGGATTATTTAATTTCCTTGGTTTTTTTTTTATCCTCAGTACCTAGCAGAGTACCTGGCACATAGTAGGTGTTTAATAAATACTTGATTGACTGAAGCAGTAAAGCATAGGTCTAACTTTCCTGTTTTTAGAGATGAGGAAACTGTAGCTTTAGTCAAGTATCTTGCCTAAAGTGCCACAACTAGTTGGTGATGCAGCCAGTTCTGGAATACAAGGTCCTTTCCTGCTCTAAGGTTCTATGATGCCTAGTCTTTTATTCTTTGCCCTGGATTATATGACCTGACATCATATTCATAAATTAGAGTTGGGTAAAAAGGACCAATTAGATATTTAAAACAGTTTTGGAAAAACAATTTTGTTGCATCAGGAAAATGAATAATAGGACAAAGTGTAGCTTCGAAGGAGTTTTTTTTGCTTCTTACTTCTTTTTATTTTTAATGATATTATTTATGTATGAGCTATACAAATTATACTTGAGGAGCATAATACCATGCATTAAATAGACCTGCTCAAGAACATCCTGCTGATAATTGTCTGGAACACTGTAAATGCTTGGCAATTTCCTCTTAGGTGCCTGTTCTCTATGCTTGTTTGGCATGCCTGATTGGTAGGTGGATTTACACCCTGCATTTGCCATAAAAACTATTTCCCAAAGAAACAGGAATGGTGACAAGATAAAGAGAAATGACAGGAAATATTGTAGTTCCAAAATTAGTCGTCATAGACTTGCTTTAAATTTAGCAGTGCAGGAGTGAAGTAGAGTAGGAACCAGGGTTCTTGGGTTCATCAGAGACTCACTTGGAAAAACATAATTTCCAGAAGCTATGATAATAACTACACATTCCCACAGGTGGAGTATCTTTATGGGTTGGATGAATAATATTCACGTACTTTACAGATGATGCTGTCAAACCATTTCTAAGGTGTATTTTTAAGTTGTTTGGTCAATGAGTGGGGATGGGCTTTCATAAATGCATCCGTGTTGAATTTTCCGAAGAAGATTCTGAATCAGAATCAGTTTTTGATTTGGAAGGTATAATCAATCACCTAGTCTCATACTCTTAATTTTACAGATGAGAAAACTGTAGCCATCAGATTTGTGACTGGTTTTCTAGTACTCTCGGGGTAGTGCTCTTTACATTTTAATTCACATGTGAAAATCACTTAGGAACATTAGTTGACCAAAAGCTTAGTATGAGCCAACCATATGATGTGATTCTAAAAAAACTTAGGCTTAGGCTACATTCATAGAATTTCATTGTTTAGATTGAGGAGAAAGACATCCTGCTGTAACATGGGAAGTATTTGCTGTAGGGCAGCTAGGTGGTACAGCAGATACAGTGCTGGGCCTAGACTCAGCAGATACAGTGCTGGCCTCAGATACTTATTAACTGTGTGTCCCTGAGCAAGTCATTTAACCCTGATTGCCTCCGTTTCTTCATTTATAAAATGAGCTGGAGAAGGCAAACCACTCCAGTATTTTTGCCAAGATAAGCCCAAATAAGGTCACAAAGAGTTGGACATGACTGAAAAATGACTAAAGAACACCAACAAAAGTCAGCTTTAGGCCCCAACATTTTAGAAGATATGTTGATCAACCAGAGCTCATCATGAGGCAGCCAACAATGGTCCTAAAGACTCATGATGGGTCTAGAGACCTTGGAAGACTTTCATCAAGAAGTTTCCATTTGAAGGTATCTTAATGTTTCAAGCAGATATTTAAAATACAACAACTGATTGGGAAACATTTTCAACCTAGTGTTTTTATTCTGGTGCCCAAATGAGTTTTTCCTTTAAGGCAGCTTATGGTCCTTTTCAATGTTACACTTGAGATGTTGAACATCTCTCCTTAAATGTCCCATAGATATTTCAAGTGTGGTACTCATATTTTCCCCTAACTCTGTAAACAAATTTTCTTTTTCTCAGCTATTAAAACCACCAGCATCCATACATTTACCTCACTTTACAACTTTGGAGTCATCCTTGACTCTTCCCTTTTCCTGGACTCTCTGTTGTCCCTAACAGAGTTGTCTAGTCTTACCACGGCTATCTCTGCAACAACATTTGCCTTTTTTTCTACTCATAACCTTTGTCTTCCTCATCACCCCTAGCCTGAACTATTGTGAAAGCTCCTAATTTGGCTCCCTGCCTCCAATAACTTTCCATTTCTAAGCCATCCTTTATACTGCTTTCAAATTTAGATGCCTTCAATACATTTCTGACCATGTGCCCCTCCTTTTCTGCCTTTGAAAATCTTCAGTGGGCCCTGATTGCCTCTAGGATAAAATACAAATTACTCAGTTTGGCATTTAAAGCCCTTTACAATCTGATTCCCACCTGCCTTTCCAGTGATTTCAGAATACTCCCCTTCATGCACTCTCCAGTCCAGTAAAATTGACTTGCTAGCTGTTTCCTGTACAATGCAGTCCATCACCTTCCTTCTTGTCCTTCCACAAGGCAAGAGTATCCTATCTGGAGTATCCTTGCTCCTCATCTTGGCCTCTTAGTTTTTTACAAAGCACAGTTTATACGTCATCTCCTTTATGACCCTCATTAGAGCTTTCTCCATCTGGAAATTACTTTGTATTACACTTAATATGCTATATAATTATTTATTTATATGTGTGTTCTAAGCTTCTTGAGGATAAGAACTCTTGGTTCAGGGGGTTCTTTTATCCCCCTTGTCTTGTATAGTCCTTTGTTCTTGGTAAATGCCTAATAAATATTCATGGAATTGAATTGAACTGAACTTAATTAATTTTCTTTCTGGCCTTGTACTCTTAAAACCAATGGCATATCTCACCCACACCTCTTCCTCAACTGCCTCTTTTGGCTCAGAAGCAAATGCAGTAGAAACATTTATGTGGAAAGGGAGTTGGTTTGAAGCACTTCCCATGGAGCTAGGGATGTGAATTTTGCCCCATGGGAGTAGGGAAACACATGTGCTGTTGCTCCTTGGTAAAATCTATGACTGGGGTCACAAAGACCATGGGACCAATCAGGAACCACTGCTTGTGCATACCCTTTAGAGGAGAGCGTATGTGTTGGTCCCCATGAAAGCAAAGCACACATGCCCAGCTCCATGGGAAATTGTCTGATCTAACTTCCTGCTTCTTCAATAAAGCTTTAGGAACCAACAAAGTGTTACGAAACACATTGTAACAACAATGTTACTAGCAGCTGCTGTGGAGGTGTAAGGCCAGTAACAGCAGCACACAGGAGAGCTGCTAGCACTGATTCTTTGATCTGCTTTTCTAAGGAAAGTAACCTTAAGGAGTTAACAATCTCACTTTAATTAAACATACATGTATCATTCACTTAGTTCAGGGGGAAAAGTCAGCACCCTGAACTTCAGAGAAAACACAATCAGAAATTACAAGCAGAAATTATATAAACAGAACAAATAACACAAATCAGTAGACAGGGCTTCTAGCTGTCTGTCCATAGCAATACATACATAGTTACCAGAGAGAGAAGCAACAATGTCTGAATTTTTCAAAACTGGGGGCCTCCTTAATCACTACACAGAGTCTCCATACCAACACTCTTCCAATGAGTAAGCCCCAAACAAAATGCTAACTTCAGAGTATACATACCCTTTTTCAAGGCCTGAGGGCTTCACACTTATCCAGGCCTTCACAGCTCTTCTGACCTAATCAGCAAAAGGGTATGGGCCTTCCTACAAACAAAGGCAAGACTCAATCAAAGGCACTTGGTTGCCTTAGTGCTAAGAAGCATGCCAAAAGAAAAAAAAAAACAGCAAAAAGTCCCACTTTGCTTGCCCTTACACACATTCATTTGGTAAAAAAAATTGCAGGTAGTTAAATTATTCAAAAGGGTTAAAAATGTTTTAGAGTCTAATAGTGAAATGAACATGGAACCCAAATCATTGAGCCAACTTTGTCCTTAGCATTTATTCAGAGTCTTAACTAGTTATCATGAAGCTTTTACAGATGGTCAAAGTTAAAGGCGTTATTTAATACTTGTGCACTATAAATTATATGTGGATAAAAAAGACAACTAAATTAGATCAGCCAAAGGTCACTCATTCACTTAGCTAGGCAATCCGAAAGTTCATCCAGAATTATTTCTTGCCAGGAGTGAATAGTAAAATAGATCAGAAAATAAAGATTTCCAATGACATTTTGCCCTCCTAAGATCCCTTTTCTTGCATAAAGAATTGCATAGCTCATGGTCATCACATAATGGGACATGTGAGTGAGAATAATTTTTAAATGAATATTCCTTGGGATTTTACGCTTCAGAAAAATCATTAAAAAAACTACCGTTAAGTCGTTTTACCTATCACTGTATAGTGACTGGGATTTTTACTAGGTGTCTACCCAGTCAAAATCATAAGTGTTAATTTGTTTTTAGATAGTCTCAACTAGTAAGGCACTGAGAGAGAGATACAGATTAAAATGTCAATTTTTGAAAATAACTTATAGCTTATTCCTGGCAATAGACACTTACCATCCCACTTTGTGCATATGATTACTGGTTTTCTGAGTTAAAAAGAAAATTTTCCTCTTGAAACTGAAGACTTACAGCCTCCAGTAATCACTTCTCTTGGTGCTTCTTATTATGAAGTATTCCTGTAGGGCATAAAAATATAGGAGCTAGTAGAAATGGAATAGGTAGAAGGCCATCATTAGTTGGATTTATTATCCAAACTTTGGCTTGAGTGAAATATAAAATCATATACATGTGTGTCTGTTTTGTTGCTGTTCTGTCAATTCAGACATGTCCTCCACTTTGTGACTGAATTTGGTGTGTTCTTGGCAAAGATACTAGAGTGGTTTGCCCTTTCCTTCTCCAGCTCATTTTATAGATGAGGAAACTGATACAAACAGGTTTAAGTGACTTGCCCAGGGTCACACAGCTAGTAAGTGTCTGAGGCCAGATCTGAATTCAGGAAGAGGAATCTTTCTTACTCCAGGCCTGGCACTCTAATCACTGTACCACCCACCTGCCCATTTGTGTCTATAGAAGGCACCTTATATAGGACATGACTACCACTGGTGTGGCAAACTCTTAGCAAACTAGAATTCTGGGTTTTGATATTGAGAAATCAACACCAGGCCGAACTCCTCTTAGTCAGGAGAAGAAACCATTTATAGATGTTATGACCTAATTCTTTGGATTTGAGGAATGAGAGGCATAATTTTGTAGGTATCTCAAACTCAGCAAGCTGAAAATGGAACTCATTATCTTTTCTGATAAACCTGTCACTCATACAAACTTCCCTGTTTTCTGTTGAATGTACATGCTATTCCTGGTGGCATCCATCAAGTCACTCAGGTTTATAATTTCATTGTCATCTATGACTCTTCCCTTTTCCTCATGATCCTTCTCTACTCATTTTCCAAATCTTGCTAATTTCATGTTTACACTATCTCTTGTATTGGCTCCCTCATCTCCGATCACATTGCCACCACCACCACTAAGTGATCTCTCACCTAGACTTCTGGAATATAATTCTAATTATTCTCTCTTCCTTCAGGCTCTCCTCTATGTTCTCAACAGACCTGCCCAAATATTTCTAAGAAAAAATGTCTAACTTATGGAGTTCACCTTCTCAAAAACCTTTTGTGACTCCTCTCAGGATAAAAACCAACCAAGCAAAAACAAAAACAAAAGCCCTCCTAGCTAGGGGTTTAAGGCTTTCCACCATCTGGCTGTCAACTTTCTTTCCAGCCTTAAATCAAAGTCCTTTCCATCACAAACTCTGACCAGTCTGACTCTTAGTTATTCCTTGTACTCTATGCTCCACTTCCCACCCCTATGCATTGCTATAAGCCATTCCCCTTTTTCACAGTTCACTCCTTAGTATTTATGTGACCCCCAAGTTTCTTGGTTCCAGGCATTTTCTCTGACTGTCCACCATGCCTGGAAAGCTCTCCCTCCTCGACTTTGCCTCCTAGCTTTGCTGGCTTCCTTCAAGTCTCAGCAAAATCCTCCCTTCCACAGGAAACCGTTCCTAGTCATTATTATTATAACTTCCTTCCCTCTTCTGGTTATATTCTATTTACCTTGTGTATAGTTGTTTATCTGTTTTCTCCTCCATTGCAAGTTTTGAGGGCAGAGAATGTCTTGCTTTTCTTTGCGTACCCAGCATTTAGTGCAGTTCTTGGCACATAGTGGGCACTTACCAAATATTTATTGACAGACTGACTTACTAATCTATGCCCCTCTTTCCAGACCCTATGAAGTCCCCTCTTTTTGAAATGTTCCTGAATCATTCCAGTTCTGTTTTCTCTCCCTCCACAATTTTCATTGTACTCAACTTATTTATTTTGTCTCCCTCCACTACAAGTTAAGCAACTTAAGGACAAGGGATATTTTCCATTTTGTCTCAGTGTCTCTAATACTTTTATCATGTTAGGGGCTTCATAAATATTTGTTTTATTTAATCATTATAGTAATCAAAAGTAGTGCCAGCAGATGTATTTCACAGGAAGAGGCAAAAGAAGTTTCTTTCTTTTGCCTCCTAAGGGATTTAATCGGAAACAGAGAAGTCTGCTTCCATTTAGGCTCTGACGCTCCTTAAGTGTTGATGTTAGCTTCCTCTACCAAAGCTTGGTGGGATTTAATGGAAAATTCATTCATGTATTTATTTATTCAACAAACATAATCATCTACATACTATGCTTAGTGCTACGCAAATGGATGAAAATAATAATCCCTTCTGTATGAGATTAGGCTGTAGTGGGAATCCTAACTATGTTAGGTGGCATAGGGCTAGGGACTGGACCTCTGTTTTCATAGGTGTAAGAAGCTTTATAGTTTTCCGGACATGCCTTGAGCACTGAGGGAATGTGACTTGCCCATAGCTAATATGTGTCAGAAATGAGTCTTGAACGCTAGCTTCAAGGCTAGTTCTTTCTCCATTACAGCCAAGCTACCTATCTGTGAAAGGTGACTGATACTAAGATTGTCTGGATCTTCTTCTGTTCATCAGGGATAAACCTTATAACCTAAAGGAGAAGTTATTTTGGATAGTCCTGAAAGACAATACTACTCAGACTCTGGGATTTTCAGCCTCATTTCACTACACTATACCTCAGTTTCTTCATCTGTAAAATGAGGGAGTTGTCCTTCAGGGGTGAGGAACCTGTGACCTCCAGACCACGTGTGGCTTTCTAGATCCTTGGGTGTGGCCTTTAGACTGATTATTAGAGGATTATTGTTATTATTAAGAGGATTTGTTCTGTGGCCATTGGATTCAGTCAAAGGGCTGTACTTGAGTACCTAGAGGGCCAAATGTGGCCTTGAGGCTGCAGGTTCCCCACCCCTGTACCTAGGTGATATAGAAGCTTACTCCCAGGTTCTCTGACTTCTCAGTTTGTCATTTGATTTTTTTCCTTCTTTACCTCAGTGGTTGGAGAAGTTTGATTTAGTTAGGAATGGCATGTAATGGGTTCAAATGCTCATTATCTTTATTGGTCATGATGCTCTCAACCATTTTTAAGTCCAAATGCTCTCAAAACATCTTATTAGTTGAGGTATTCACTGTAAGCCTTAAGGGCCAGATTGTTACTCTATGGAAAAATGGATCATTTCCCAAAGAAGTTTACATGATAAGAATCTCATCATCTTTTAAAAAAATGTATTAAGTGCCCATGGCATCATGATGGGTAGTTGATTCTGACCCATTATTAGGCATTACAGTTAATGCAATAGAAAGACCAGTCCCTGAAACTGAAACTTTTATTACACAGTGACAAGTTGCATAACCTTGAGTGGTAAAATGATATCGACACCAATCAACCTGCTTATGGATATTTCCCCAAGAGGCTTGCATTCACACTCTAATTGCCTATATCTGGGCTCACCTGAAAGGGTAAGGGGGGAAACTGCTTATAAACCTCCACAAGTTCCTGGAAAACACGTGAATTAAGATAAGTAATACATTTCTGGAAAGTTCAGATTGCCCCAACATTTAAAACACATGGATTTGCTAGATCACAAAGACTGTAAATCTGAGCCAGCAAACAAAAGTGTTACAGGTTTTAGAGATACTGACATATTTCTTTCAAGTTTGTTGAAATTCTCACAATGAAATTAAATCTAAATTACTATTGTGATGGCATATCTCTTGCTGTTGTGGCAGATCTTTTATGGGTACATAGTATTGTTATAACTTGAACATAGTAAAATGGTGTAATTGCACCTTTCTTGATGTTATTTTTATCTTCCTGGGTGTGTGATATTAAAAATAATAAGTTGATAAAAACGTTCTTCCAAACATCCTTCTTTTGCTTCTCACGTAATATGAGATTAGTCGTTAATTTAGCTAGAAAAATAATTAATGTAACTGTGCATTTGCATTTTATGAATTTGAATACTTCCATTATAGAATAGATAAAAACTAAATAACATTAAATTTTACTGTTTGTTTTCAAGGAGCATAGCCCATCTACTACTCAAAGAAAAAGATATATAGGTGATGCTTAGTTTAGTTACAGATTTGAGCAAATGAAAGAAAATATTACTCTTTGGGCATTTCTGCTGGTTAGTGGCATTTATTATAAATAGAGGAAATAGTTAATTGATCATATACATTAAATGTTAGCTGTTTGCAGGATATAACATAAAATGCAAACTGAAGAGAGGGGCTTTTCCCCCAAAAAGTTATTCTTTATCCCCCTTTTGATCATTGAATTACAATGAATTTGTCGTATACCAATAGAGAGTTCAGTGAATGAGGTTCTGCCTTCAGTGCACCAAATACAATACTAGTTAGCCTGATAAACAATGCCCTCCTCAAATTATGCAGTGCTGAAAATAGTTCTCCTTTTGATTAATCCGATCTCTAACCATATAATTATTGACATCACTTCATTAGTCATTCATTTTTCCTAAAATTATTTTAAAAGTACCTACTATGTACAAATACTTTGCTGCATCACTGAGAGCATGTCAATACATGAATTATTTTTGCTGTTGTTTGCTGGACCATTTCAGGTGGAAGAAGGTAACAAATTGGACCTTTGTTTTTCAATGTTTTTCCTATTTATTCTGGTTGTTGTTTTACATTTTCAAAGTGGTTTTCAAAGGTTAGCCCAGATTTGTTCTTCATCACATCGAATAGGATAAGTCTCAGAGTTGCATATGAAGCGCCAGTGATTTATTAGCTCATTAACAAAGTCTTATAGTTAGTCAGTTTGACCTTATGCCCATAACAAGCACTTAGGGGAATAGTTTTATAAAGCTCTAGATTTCCCCTAGTGCCATTTTACCATTAGAGGGGTGAAATGAGCTCACTATGCTTAGCATCTCCAACAATTATCTGTACATTACTTTTCATTTATTCCTCTTTCCTACCTCCTTTCACCTGCCAGGCATCTTCTTTCTACAAAGTTTTTACTTTATAAGGAGAATTATAGAAGAGGAAAACTAATGAACATTTTGTTTTTGGGTTGTTGGAGAGGGGGACTAAGGGTTGTGCACTTTTAGCAGATTAGCTCTCTGGGAGAAAGTAAAGTGATTTTTCCAGAAGGAACATAGTTTAAGAGATGCTAAGCATCTCTAGAAAAGAAATTACTAAATTCAGAATCAGGGGATATGAGTTCAAATGCCACTTAGCTGTCCAACATTGGGTAAGTAACTTAACTTTTTCATGGACTCAGTTCCTTCATCTGTAAAGTAAATGATCTAGATTATCTCTAAAGTCCCTTCAGGCTTAAATTTATGATCTGAATTCACAGATGAAGGCCTGAAGAGAATCCAGGTTTCTCAATACCTATTTCCTTACTCTGTTGTCTAGATAAGGTTATATACTGTTTTCTACATTTAAAAATCACACTAGTCAGTTGAAACAGTTTGGACATTCTGATGTATGTAGGCTAATGCTGTTTTCATAGTAATTGCTATAATTTCATGTGAATGAGAGAGAAGGAAGGCTACCATTTCCCTTTTAGGATATGATATTGGCAAACAATTTAGAGACTGAGCAGCCAATTAAAATTTGTCTGGATTTTTATCTGACCAGGTATCTCCTAACTTTCCTACTTGGTTCTCCTTCAGCAAAGTGCTCCTTCTTGGGTTAAGTTCATTGAGAAGCACCATACATGGTATGTAATACCCCGCCCCTTTTAATCAATGTAACATCATTGTCATTCATCCTCTGAACAGAAATTAAAGGGTGGAATCTACCATTTTAAAAATAATCTTCTTACCTTGTGGCTACATGAAGATTTTGGCCTTTTCTATGAGGTTGTCACTTTTTTGGGATAAAATATATAATGAAATATATCATTTTGGAATTTGATACTTGTTAAGGGTGCATCTTCACTGTATCCAAGACAGTGGAAAGGATACCTGCCTATGTGCATTATCAAACGCAAGCATGCACTTTATTCCATATTGGATACCATTTTCCCTTCTAAAAACCATATTGAATTATACTTGCATCTACATATTTCAATACTTAGAACTAATTTAGTTGAAAAATAAATTTTATCTTCAATGTACATCCAACAAAAGTGACCACATGAAAATAAAATGGATTGATGGTATGGAGGGTAATTGCAACATATTTTTATTTTTAATATCACGTGTTTGTTAGGCTTTATGAACTAATTCTGCATTGGAGTCTAGATGTCAGGTCCGCTGTATAATGTTACCATTTTTGTAACAAAATTGAAGCAAAGAAATGCGCCTTTTTGAATCTCAAGATATCCAACTTTAAATTGTACATAATTTGTTTGTTTCATTAGACTTTCAAAAAGATTCAGATGTATTTCAAAGGTGAAAATAGAATATATGTGCATCCTTTGTGATTATGTGATTCATATATTAAATAAAAATAGCCAATAGGATGAAGAATCAATAAATATATAACTTTCACAAAAAGCACCTAAACTGTTAGCAACTTCTTCCAACAAGTGCAAAGTATTAATTAGACATCAAGAAACTGAAACTCAATAAATCATAGAAATTGGAGCTGTAAGAGATTTTAGAAATCATCTCTGTTTTTTTATGGATAAGGAAACTGAGGCCCAGAGAGGCAAAGAGATTTGTCCAATGTCACAATGCCCGTTAGGTAACTACTGACTCCTGAATTCTTTTTACTTTAGCACATGGATCTTGTGATCTATACACCAAAGTGATTTCCATTTCTACTATTTGCGCGTATTTTATCTAAAACAATACTTAATTTTCTGGACATACACATAAAGAGGGATAAACTTGAAAAGTTTACTTATATATTAATGACAATCTATGTTTAATGTTTATTGCTATACAAATAGAAAGTGGTATAACTCATATAAACTTCAGTTTTTATAATCTTGTAAATCCTGTCAAAACCCAGTTTGAATAACTAAAGTTGAATCATCTATTTACCCCTCAAGGCTCTAAATGGATATTATAGATCGCACTCTGTAAGATTCAGTCTACAAATAAATCTTCAAAAGCTTGCCAAAAGGAATCATACTGACCTGGTTTAGTAGTTGAGGAAGACATACTCTCCATATTTTATAATTTCCTTGAAGTATTATTTTATTGCATCTATTTATGCCTGACATGTTGTCAGATTGAACTCTTTGGTATTAATTACAGTCTGAAGTAATTGAAGTTTTCCACATTTTGGAAAGAAATCTATATAAACTCATTTTTTAGAAAATTTTATTTTTGACTCATTCTCTTGTACATATCCATTGCATTTGACCCAGTATCTCACTTTCTATCACTATGAAATACCTTGCATTTGCTCTTGCCTCAACATCTAAATGAGGTTTTTGTACAAGTATACCTTCTGTGTTGACTGTAGAGGTGGGTGGGGCCTTACTTTCATAAGGTGCTCAGAAGCTTCCAAAGACATGTGTGTGTTATGCATATATACACCTGTATATATATATATCTTCTAATTGAAAGAGATCTGCTTTCTCTTTGTTGAGTTTCATGACATAATAATTGTTTTCACCTACTGAAGTTATATGCTTAGCTTTTTGAAAGCTTTTGTATTCAAACCATGTTTGTATATTGTTTTTAAAGAGAGATGAGGAATATGAGACTTAGGTGTGGCAAACGCTTTTTGGAATGACTAGATAGAAACTTTGTCTATATGTGGGTTGTAAGAAAAATCCCAGTTGGTCCATTTTAACCCTAAGCTGTCTACGCAGCTCTGCAAACAGCAGAATATCTGATTGTGTTAGGTCCTGCTGCTAGTGAATCATAAGCATCCAAGGGGAATTGGCATAACAGAATCATAGATTCACAGAAAGGTAGCTTTAAGGGATCCTAAAAAGTCTAATCTAATCATCTTATTTTGAAGCGAAGAAAGTGAAGTCCCAGCAGGTAAAGTGCCTTGCCCACAGTCATGCAGTCTAGTTAGTGACAGAGTCACAACAACGCTATATCTTCTCATATTCAGTCTGGAGCGTCTTTCATTCTCCTATCCTTCTTCTGAGATGTTTCATTTAGTTCTGCAACACACATGTCAAGTAAACACAGCCTAAATTACCTTGTTTTTTTCCCCTTGTTCCAGCTTGTTTCATAGGCAGAAATAGAAATATACAACACTGAAGATTATTTCTTTATGTCAGTAGTTAGCCCTGTCATGAATAATGGTATTAATAACTAATAACTTGCACTGGGATTTGGATACTAGGAAGCAATTTATTTTTATTTTTATATCATCATAATGAATTTGTTTGTTATTCATTGTAAAGCTACTTTCATAGCATCAATCAATGTCGTTTTCTGTTCCATGCAGATACTATATTGTATTTCTAGAGTTCTTTTCCCATAGTAAAGAATGAGAGTTTATTCATAATAATATAAACAATTGGTATTGAGAGCATATTGATAATATATTAGTAAAAACAATTAGAGAAATGAACTTTTTATGTCTGAGAATATACTGCTTATAACCAGCATGCTGTTATATTTGGAAATTGATTTTTGACTTAAATTGGATATGAACAGAGATTTTTGTTAACTTTACAATTGAAGTTAAGTACAGCTTTTCTTCCAAAATGAAAAGATGGTGTTTTGGGGGGATTTTTTATTTTTAGTTTACGACACTCGGTTCTACGTAATTTTGAGTTGCAGATTTTCTTCCCCCCCTTCTCCCCTCCCTCCCCAAGACAGCATGGAATCCAATATATCTTCTATGTATAACTTTGCATCGAACTTATTTACACACTAGTCAAGTTATGAAGAAGAATTATGACCAATGGAATGAATCATGAGAAAGAAGAAACAGAACCAAGAAAAAACCCAAAAACAAAACTAAAAACAAAAGAGAAAAAAAAAACAAAGGAAAAAAAGGTGAGCATAAAGTGTGCCTCAATCTGCATTCAGACTTCATAGTTCTTTCTCTGGATGTAGATAGCATTCTCCATCATGAGTTCTTTGGAGTTGTCTTTGCACCTTGTGTTGCTGAGAAGAGCAAAGTCTGTCAGGGTTAGTCCTCACAGAATCCATATGTCTGTGGTTGTGTATAATTCTCCTGGTGCTGCTCTGCTAACTCAGCATTAGATCGTGTAGGTTTTTCCAGGTTGTTATGAAGTCCGTATCATCCCCATTTCTTATAGCACAATAGTATTCCATTACCTTCATATACCACAACTTGTTCAGCCAATCCCCAATTGATGGGCATCCCCTTGATTTCCAATTCTTTGCTACTACAAAAAGAGCCACTATAAATATTTTTGTACATATGGGTCCTTTTCCCACTTGTGTGATCTCTTTGGGATACAACCCTAGAAGTGGTATTGCTGGGTCAAAGGGTATGAACATTTTTATAGCCCTTTGGGCATAGTTCCAAATTGCTCAAGATGGTGTGTTTTTAAAGAAATGAAATATTATATACTCACCTCCTTTCCCCACTGTCATTTTCTTGTTCTTATCCATTCTTATGTTTGATTTAATAGTGACTGATATATAATGACACAGTGAGTATAGTATTAATGTAGCTAAAATCATGAGTTTATATAGTTTCTTCCTATTTTCTTGTCAAGAATAAAATGTTTGGACCTTCTGATATTGGTTAAGAATCAGAAGAGTTCATAGAGACTAATGGACTTATCAGTGGAAATCTTGTACAGAATGCTGCTTTTTTATAGGAAAGAAGGAAAAAAATGCTTTTTTATTCTTTCCTTTCTCCCACCCCTCTATCAGCATGCATGCCCCTCCAAATCCTAAAATGATTATTTGACCCGGAAGGAACTTTAGAGATCATAGAGTCATGAAAGAAGAGTTGCAAAGGATCTTAGATGCCATCTAGACCAACTACTTTGTTTTACCCATAGTGATACTGAAGCCAGGTGAGTTTAAGTGAATTACCAAGGTCACACAGGTAGTAAGTGTTAGAGAAAAGATTCATATCCAGATCCTCTCACTCTAGAGTTCGTATTCATTCCTCTTTACCATAATGCCTTTTTGTTAAAAAGGAAACTGTTTCCCAAGGAGATTGTGTTACCTCATGTCACACAACTAGCTAATGGCAAACATTTCAGTGGAAGTTAAAAAGCAGCCTTTTAATTTCTGTTAGCCACTTTTAGTTGGCTTTGGTAGTCTTTGTGTCAATCTACAATTGACTTTTTAGATCAACAGTTTAGTTTAGGAGAAATAGCATGGGAAGTTTGATAATTGGGTCCTCATCAGAGCCAATAGCTCTGAGCCTTCTTTTTACTCAGAATAGGTCAACATGAGCAGCCTATAAAATCCCCTTCCCCTTGTGATCACTGTGCCTTAAGTGAAGGAATGGCCAATAGTAGTATGCAGAGCTGTCTCCTTTGCTCCTGACCTTGAATGATTCTGAGGAGATGGATAGACCTTTCAGGTAAGGACAGGAGATAGCAAAAAACTTTCCCAAGACTAAAGTGCACAAAGATGTGGTTGAAAAATGTGGTGAGTGGTACTGTGAACAAGAGAGCCTTTTATGGCTGCTGTGGCCTAGGTGAATGATGAGAAGGCTGCTTCAGGAGAGGGCAAAGTTCTTCAGGACGAGTTCTTAACTTCCTTTCAGACTTGTTAGGGGCTTGCATATTAGGCTAGACAAGATAGGAGAGATAGCCAGCTCTTCATGGAGAATCTTAATTTATCTTTGAATGTTGCTCTGCCCAAGTCCTTGTGCTTTCTAGCTAATTGGAGGAGGATAAAGGGAGGGCATGATAACCATGAGGTCAGGGTGTACATGGATGGGTTGAACCATCAAGGGGCTGGTAGAAGAGCTGATGCTGCCAATAGCGTTGGAGAGGCCAAATTACATTAACCGGGCTTAAGGAATCAGGAAACCTGGGTGATTCTAGTCCCTACCTTGATTCCAACTCAGGGCTTTTGTTTCCTCCTTTGTTAAATGAGAGAACTGAACAACATCATCTCATAGACCATTTCCAGCTCTAATAATCCAAGATATGTGCTCTGGGGAGCTTTATTTGTCTTTGTCTCAACTCATTTTGAAGCCAAATAAGCATTCCTCTGTGATCTAGAACAAGTCACCTACCTCTATAAAATGAAGGCATTAGACTCAGTGATAGTTCCCTTCCACTTCTAACATTATACTTTGAGGATTTCAGAGGGCTATGCCCTCTTTTGTCCTCACTCTTCTCCACCTCCCAAGCATTTATTTCTTGAATATAAAGTTTACTAACTACTACTCTATTGCCCCTATCTACCCCAGCCCTAGTAATCAGGCTTCTTGGATACCAAGTATAATTAAACAATTGAACTTAGAACCTCGTTATGAAGGAGAATTAGTAAAAAGAGAATGCTATCCAAATGGCCCTCTTCCTGGGGGATTATGAATCGGAATGAGATTTAAATTCCCTAAGAACAGCATTTTGCTATCCCTTGCTCTCAATCCCCCATGAAGTGGTACATTCCCTGCTCACCCAACTGAGGGTACTCCCTGTGTTGCTAGCAAGCTCTGTGCTCTATAAGGTTCCTTCTGGCTCTGATGCTTTGATCTACTAAGGGTTAGATTTTTAAACTCAATTAGAAGTAATAGTTCAAACTTCAATTTGTTATATAACATTTCAATTTTAAATCATTCCAGGGTCTCCAAGTTACAAAGCTCTGATGTAATTCTCATGTTTTTTTTTAAAAAAAATCTATTAAATTAGAATTATAAATATGACACAATGACCAAAAAAGTCATTTTAAAGATTACCTTTTTTTTGGTCATTGTGTCATATTCGCAATTACTAAAAACAAGTGTGTATTGTGTAACTAACATATGCTAGGAACCAGTCTATTAACAAATGTGCAATAGATGGGAACTGGAAATCCCCATACATTATTAAATTGCTAGAGTGGAAAAACTAAACATGCTTATTTTCTGTGCCATATACAGCATAGTAAGTTTGCTATAAGGATCAGCATTTTCCTCCTCTTGTATGTCTTTCTTTTTCATCCTATAAATTACAAAAACTGTGGGGAATTTTGGAAAGCAAATGTTTTTATTGCTCAGTCGTTTCAGGCTTCATGACCCTATTTGGGATTTTCTTGATGAAGATACTAGAATGTTTGTTATCCCCTTCTCCAGCCCATTTTACAAATGAGGAACTGAGGTGAACAGGGCTAGGTGACTTGCCCAGGATCACCCAGCTGGTAAGTGTCCTGATGCCAGATTTGAACTCAGGAAGATGAATCTAACTGATTCCAAGCCCTCTATATACTTGGTTGCCTTTAGCAAATGTTAGGGCAGTAGTAATGAAATGACTAATGTTCTTCAGCAAATGATGTAAAGTCATGGAATCTGAGAGTTGGAAGACACAGAGGCCACCTCATTTAGGCAAGAACATATCTCCCTCAAGAATGATCATGAAAATGCCTAGAGAGGGAAAACCCATTACTTCCTGAGACAAGCCTTATGCTTAAAAGCACTTCAAATACTGAAATATGATATCACGTTCCCCCGTTGTCTCCCCTTCTCCAGGTTTAATATATCCAGTTCTTTCGTTCAGGCTTCATAGGATACTATATTGAGGCCCCTCACCTCTCTGATCAACTTCCTCTGGATACCTTGTCAATGTGTTAGCCAAGGTATACCATGCCAAATTGAACTCAATACTCCAGAAGTTGTCTAAAAAGGACCCAGAGCACAAGGGATTAGCACTTCCTGTTTTCAGGGTGCTTTGCCTTTGTGAGTTAAATGTTAGAATGGAAGACTTCTTTCATTTTATTTTTGGGATAAATTCCAATATGGGGAGAAATCTAGGGAAACAAGACTACCAATTTTAGACAAGGGCTTAGATAAAGGTCTGATTGAAAACACTCAGTATTTTTACATTGGATTGCATATTCCTCAAGGACTACAACATACTCTATAAATTTATGTATCTCAGAATTTGACACAGGGACTTAATAGATATCCGACAAATGATCATTTAATTAATGTAAAGTACGTTTGATACCATAATAAGGTACACACTGGGACAAGACAGGTGGCATTTCTATATTTTATTCTTAAAGGTTAACATTTATGGTTTCACATGGTGAAAAATATAATTGTTTGATAACTTGAGTTATTTAAAGTTCATCTGTTTTCTTTAATTGCCAAAGAGTCGAAGGGTAATAATCATTCTTTAATTCTAAAGACTGAAAGGAACATAGGCCATTTATTTTGTATCTGTCATTCTATGCTTTATCATACTGAGCTTAAAATATTCAGGGATGTTGGCATTGGGCTACTTCTCTAAATTTATCATAGTCTAATCTAATAATCTGGTAATCTTGAATCCTTGCTCTGCATGCTTATAGCCTTTGTAGGATTTGTTGTGGGTATGACAAGAATAATGACTCATCAAAATATTTGCATCATAATTGCTTGCTGCGTTGTTATATATTATGTGGTTAAAGCTAGGACATGATTACATAATATGCTCCTTCCTCCAGTTCTGTATTACAATCATTCATTACGTTGGGGAGCTACTGAGATTTTATTTAAAAAGAAAGGCAAAAGTGTGATTTAGAAGTGCCAGTAATAATAATATTAAATTACAACTGCAAAAATCCTAGTTGACAAAACAAATCTTTCAGAAAGGTATCTACGTTTTTACTTTGCACATTTAATTAAGTATATATCTCACAATTTAACCTTGTGACTAAATTAACAACAAAATGCATGAGTGTAAAGTATTACAGCCTTCCAGTCCCTCTGGTTTTGTATTATTTGTTACCTTTGAAAATAGAGCTCTGACTCTAAAGTGTGGCTGAGTTTCTTGATAGTATGATTTATTACTTCCTGTGAATGCTGTTATAGAAGTAATATAGACCATCCTCTCTAATCCAGATTTTTGATTCACAAATCTAGTCTCAAATCATTCTCTCTTTCTCATTTATGGAGAACTCAAAAGTCTAGAGGGATTCCTTTAGTAACTTTAATAGTGGATTCTTATAAAACATAAATTCAATGCAATGTTCAGATTTCTTCTCAACATTGTTTGTATCAAAGATAGATGTCTCTATGTTTTAGCACAAGTAACAGAAAATGTAGTGTGAGAGAGACAAGGATTCAGAGTAGTAAAAGCAATAAATTATGATGGGGAAATAGAAGGAAAGAACTAAGTATAAAGAAGACATTTTGACCTATATTGTGTGAATAATACTAGAGTAAGGACAAACTGGCTACCCACGTGTTTGTTAATAATCACTCAAATGCTTATACACACCATTGATGAAGCATTATGAATTATTAGTCTTGAGAAACTTTGAATCAGGTATGTAGATAATGTTTTGGTTTTGGTTTTATTGGAGGGAGGTTTTGAGGGGAGTGATTATAAGGAGGGAAGAGATTTATTCCTGATTGCCGATAAGTTGAAAGTACCAGTCACTAGATTGATGTGGTCTTCTAGTAACTCAGAAATGGGTAATTAGGCTACTGTTTTGTTTTTAGCCCTCCAATTATTTTGTGTTATGTGAGGTGAGTCTAATCACTCTATCAGGATGACTGTTTCTGCTTCAAAGAGTTTCTCTAATAATATTTTTATATAGTTTTACTTCACTTTATATAGTAGTGGTATTTGTGGAAACTTATTTTTAGTCTCATTTTACATACTGAAGCATTTGGGGCCTTAATTTTTATTATAAAGAAATGTATAGTGTAGCATTTTATAATTTTAAGAAAGCTACTGTAATTCTTTCCTCCTAGTAAGTTGTTATCTTGATTGCTTATTTTATTCCCTATCAATTCTATAGTCTAGCTTTTGACGTCATCATTCAACCAAAACTACTCTCTCAAAAATTACTAATGATCTCTTAATTTTGCCAAATCTAATGACCTTTCCTCAATCCTCAGCCTTCTTAGTCTCAGTAACTTCTGGTATTATCAACGACCCTCTTGTTGAGAATCTCTTCCTTCTAGGGTTTTGTGACACCTCTCTACCATGGTGCTCTTCCTGCCACTATTCAATCTTCTTTTTTATACCTTCATCCAGGTCACATTTGCTCCCTGTGGGTATCTTCCAAGACTTCACCTTGGGTCCTTTTCTTTCCTCCTGTCTTCCTAAATTCCCTGTTTTTGTTGATGACCTAACCTTCCTCCCAGTCACCCAAGTTCACAATCTAGGCATCATCTTTGACTCCTTACTCTCACCCTTCATAGCCAACTTTCTGCTGTGCCATGATATTTCTACTTTCTTAACGTCTTTTGTGTAAAATCCCTTCACTCCTCTGACATTGCTACCACTCTCATCAACTCACACCTGGACTATTGCAATGGCTTGCTGGTTGGTCTTCCTACTCCATGATTTTCTCCATTCTAATCCCCCTTCATTCATCTGTCAAAGTGATCTTCATAAGGTATATATCTGAGAGAGGGAGGGAGAGAGAGAGACAGAGAGAGAGAGAGAGAGAGAGAGAGAGAGAGAGAGAGAGAGAGTGACAGAGACAGAGACAGAGTCAGAGAGACACAGAGAAAGAGAGAGACAGAGAGATAAACACACAGAGACAGAGACAGACAGACAGACAGACAGACAGAGATAGAGAGATTTTTTTTTAAATTTACTATGATTTGGCCTAAAGAAGAATGACAAAGTAACAGAGGTAGATATAAGACATGAAAATGAAACTGGAAATTTAGATTAATGACTTATTTAGAAGAGGAAAAGGAAAATTATAAACATTAGGAGTGGGATAGAATTCTCTTAACACACTTATATTTTTTATGTTTTTTTTCTTTTTTTTTTAATTTAAATTTATTTATTTAACATATTTAGTTTTCAGAATCGATTTTCACAATAGTTTGAATTACAAATTTTCTCCCCATTTCTACCCTCCCCCCCACTCCAAGATGGCATATATTCTGGTTGCCCTGTTCCCCAGTCAGCCCTCCCCTCTATCACCCCCCTCCCCTCTCATCCCCTTTTCCCTTCCTTTCTTGTAGGGCAAGATAAATTTCTACACCCCATTGCCTGTGTATCTTATTTTTTAGTTGCATGCAAAAACGTTTTTTTTTGTTTTTGAACATCTGTTTTTAAAACTTTGAGTTCCAAATTCTCTCCCCTCTCCCCTCTTCCCTTCCCTCCCACCCTCCCTAAGAAGTCGAGCAATTCAACCTAGGCCACATGTGTATCATTATGTATAACCCTTCCACAATACTCATATTGTGAAAGACTAACTACATTTTGCTCCTTCCCAACCCATCCCGCTTTATTGAATTTTCTCCCTTGACCCTGTCCCCTTTCAAAAGTGTTTGTTTTTGATTACCTCCAATCCCATCTGCCCTCCCCTCCATCATCACATCCCTTTTTTTTTTATCTTCCTCCCTCTTCTTTCCTGTGGGGTAAGATACCCAACTGAGTATGTATGGTATTCCCTCCTCAGGCCAAATCTGATGAGAGCAAGGTTCACTCATTCCCCCCTCACCTGCCCTCTCCCCTCCTCCCACAGAACTGCTTCCTCTTGCCACCTTTATGTGAGATAATCTACCCCATTCTATCTCTCCCTATCTCCCTCTCTCAGTATGTTGCTCTCATCCCTTAATTTGATTTTATTTCTTTTAGATATCTTCCCTTCATCTTCAACTCACCCTGTGTCTGATCTCTCTCTTTTACATATATACATATATATATATACACATACACATAGATATATATACACATAGATATATACATACATACACATTCACTTATATATATACATAAACATATATATATATGCATATTCCCTTCAGCTACCCTAATATTGAGGTCTCATGAATCATACATGTCATCTTTCCATGTAGGAATGTAAACAAAACAGTTCAACTTTAGTAAGTCCCTTGCAATTTCTGTTTCTTGATTACCTTTTCATGCTTCTCTTGATTCTTATGTTTGAAGGTCAAATTTTCTATTCAGTTCTGGTCTTTTCACTGAGAAAGCTTGAAAGTCCTCTATTTTATTGAGAGTCCATATTTTGCCTTGGAGCATGATACTCAGTTTTGCTGGGTAGGTGATTCTAGGTTTTAATCCTAGCTCCACTGACCTCTGGAATATTGCATTCCAAGCCCTTCGATCTCTTAATGTAGAAGCTGCCAGATCTTGGGTTATTCTGATTGGGTTTCCACAATACTCAAATTGTTTCTTTCTGGCTGCTTGCAGTATTTTCTCCTTCATCTGGGAGCTCTGGAATTTGGCGACAATATTCCTAGGAGATTTCTTTTTTGGATCTATTTGAGGAGGCGATCGATGGATTCTTTCAATTTCTATTTTACCCTCTGGCTCTAGAATGTCAGGGCAGTTCTCCTTGATAATTTCTTGAAAGATGATATCTAAGCTCTTTTTTTGATCATGGCTTTCAGGTAGTCCAATAATTTTTAAATTCTCTCTCCTGGATCTATTTTCCAGGTCAGTGGTTTTTCCAAGGAGATATTTCACATTGTCTTCCATTTTTTCATTCCTTTGGTTCTGTTTTATAATATCCTGATTTCTCATCAAGTCACTAGCTTCCACTTGCTCCAATCTAATTTTTAAAGTAGTATTTTCTTCAGTGGTCTTTTGGACCTCCTTTTCCATTTGGCTAATTCTGCCTTTCAAGGCATTCTTCTCCTCATTGGATTTTTGGAGCTCTTTTGCCATTTGAGTTAATCTATTTTTTAAAGTGATGTTTTCTTCAGTGTATTTTTCAGTATTTTTTTGGGTCTCCTTTAGCAAGTCATTGACTTGTTTTTCATGGTTTTCTCGCATCCTTCTCATTTCTCTTCCCAATTTTTCCTCTACTTCTCTAACTTGCTTTTCCAAATCCTTTTTGAGCTCTTCCATGGCCTGGGACCAGTTCATGTTTTTCTTGGAGGCTTTTATTGTAGGCTGTGTGACTTTGTTGTCTTCTTTAGGCTGTATGTTTTGGTCTTCTTTGTCACCAAAGAAAGAATCCAAAGTCTGAGACTGAATCTGGGTGTGCTTTCGCTGCCTGGCCATATTCCCAACCAACTAACTTGACCCTTGAGTTTTTCAGTGGGGTATGACTGCTTGTAGACTAACGAGTTCTATGTTCCACGTTTGGTGGGGAGGTGCCAGCTCTGTCACACCAGCACTACTCCTTCCCCAAGAACCCCCATCCTGAACTGGGTTTAGATCTTCAGCAGGCTCTTCACTCCTGCTCTGAGCCACTTAATTCCTCCCACCAGGTGGGCCTGGGGCCAGAAACAGCAGCAACTGTAGCTGCCCCACCTCTGCTGCTCCCGGGGCTGGAAGCCGAACCGCGAACTCCTTCCACTCCCGCAGCTTTTCCCACTAATCTTCTCCGCAGTCTTTGGTGTTTGTGGGTTGAGGAGTCTGGTAACTGCTGCACCTCACTGATGCAGGGCACTAGGGCCCCCTCCGCCCGTTTCCAAGTTTGATTGTTCCACGCTGCTCAGGCTGGGCTCTGCTCCTCTCCGTTCCCAGCTCCCAGCTCCGTGTGGGATAGACCTCACCCAGAGACCATCCAGGGTGTCCTGGGCTGGAGCCCTGCTTCCCTCTGCTGTTCTATGGGTTCAGCCGTTCTAGAATTGGTTCAGAGCCATTTTTTATAGGTTTTTGGAGGGACTCGGCAGGGAGCTCAAGCTGGTCCCTGCTTTCCAGCCGCCATCTTGGCTCCACCCCTTAACACACTTATATTAAAATTACTTTTAAATGCTTAGAATGTGTTTTTAAAATTTTTATATTTTTCCTTTTGTTTTGTTGGGCTTGTTCAAAACTGAGAGAAGGTTAATGAACAAAATGTTGGAAAACTAGAGCTAAAAGCTCATGGAATCTTCTAAATGAAGAAAGTACAGTTTCTCAGAATCACATAGAACTTTTACCCTCCCCTTCCTCAAAAAAAGTGACCATGTGTTAGGGTGCAACAATATTGTAAATAAATGGAAAAAGGCAGAAGGGACAAATATGTCTTTTACAGACCATAATAGACAACACAAAGAAAAAACAGAGAGATACCCAATTGAAGAATTAAAAATGTGATATACTTTTAAAAATTAGAAAGCCAGCAAACAAACCTGAGATAAATACAAAAGAGGAAATGTTTAAAAGTGAAATAAACTAGCAACTTAAAAAAGAGCTAGAAATGATAAATAAAACTAAAAGCTGTTTCTTTGAAAATAAAATTCATAAACTTTTGGCCAATCTGATGAAAAAAGAAGAGGACAGAAAATAAAATAGAAATAACTTATAAACAAGGTGAAATCACAATAAAACTAGATGTAATAAAATTACAAGAATCTACTATATACAATCATATGCTAACAAGACCAAGAACATAAAAGGAATAGAAGAATACCTTCAGAAACATAAAATGCCTAAACAAAAGACCAAACAGAGATCTCAAACAATCCAATGTCAAAAAAGTAAATAGAGATATCTGTAAATGAACGACTAAAGGAAAATACTCCTGGTCCTGCTGGATTCACAAGATAATTCTATCAGACTTTTAAAGGACAATTAGTACCAATGCTGCACAAATTATTTTCAAATTGAGAAGGAAAACATCCTACCAGTTTCATTTATGAGACAAATATAGTCCCAAAGTCTAAATTGGACAATCATAAAGTACAGAAAGAGAATAGGAGACCAATATCATTAATGAATATCAATGCAAAATTTTTAGTAAAACCACATGGAACAGACTATAGCAACTTATCCAAGAAATCATTCATCATGATCAAGTTGGATTTATACCAGTGATGCAAGAATGGTTCAACATTAGGAAAACAATCAATGTAATTAATCATTAAAAACCAAAGCCTCTCAAGCCACATGATTATCCCAATAAATGTGGGAAAAGCGTTTGACAAAATGCAACACTCATGCTAAAAAACACCAAAAAGTAAGGACAAAGAAGGACTTTTTTAAAAAAAATATCATAGTATCGCTCTAAAACCTAAGTCAGGTATCACATACAGTGAGTATGTTCTAGAAACTTCCCCAACCCTATATTTATAGGGTTACTCCTGCAAAGATTGCAGCTGTCCCAGCTGTCCCTACTTGATTTGATATATTTCCAGATATTTCAAAAGTATATTTCAAATAAACTAGTTTTTCCTATAGTTCTGGAAAGGCTAGCAGTAGCAATAAGACAATATAAAAAATTAAGAACATAAAGATAGGTAAAGAGTAGATAAAACTATCCTGCTTTTTGAATGATGCAATGGTTTACATAGAAAATCCTAGGGAAACAGCGAAGATAATAATTGAGATAAGTAACAGCTTTAGCAAACTATTAAGTTGAAAAAAAAGCCCTCAAAAATCAATGGCATTTGTATGTAATAAAATCCAAGAGGCAAGAATAGAATGTCAAATGCCATTTCAAATAATCACAAAAAAACATAAAATATCTGAGTATCACTCTACCAAAACACGGACAAGCGAGGTACAAAAGGCTCTTTAAAGAAATAAAGAACAGTTTAAGTAGATGGATGAATATTCAGTGCTCATGAGTGGGCTGGGCCAATATAATAAAAATGGCAATACTACTAAAGTTAATTTACACTTTCAGTGCTCTCCTGGAACTCTTCCAACATTGAATCAATTTATCAAAGCAGTACTTTAATATAATGTTTTTTAATCTCTGTCTTGTTAAAAAAAAAAAACAACAAAAAACTAGTTCTGTCTTTGCCAAACAGTATTTGTTTCAATGAGGAAAGACTTTTAAAATTGTTTTAATCTGAAATCAGATTTCTTTCATTTAGCAAATTTAATTTGAATAAAGGGCTTTATTTTCTATGTGTTTTCAGAGAGAAATACAAAACTTGTCTGTCACATAGCTGCAAAATGAAAATACGTATTTGGGTAACTAAAAAACAGGAGTTTTTTTCTGTTTGTTTTGGACACAGTATGAGTGTTTAATGTGAGTTGGCTTGCCCTTGAAATAATATGTGGTCTGTTATTTAATCTTGCAATACAACTTTAAGTTGTGGATCTCAGACAGAACCACAAGGTTTTTGAAGAATAACATCATGGGACAAAAATAAATCAATTTTTACCAGGTGGTGGAAAGTTTGCTGGATTGATATGGAGTTTGTTGGTAAAAGATGGAGGGAAAGATCACATGCCACATTGTAATAGTCTAAGGATAACCTCAATACCCTCCTCCGTGTTCCTTCCCTCTATTAATGCTACTACCAGTTAACCGGCACAAGTATTTCAACCTATAATGGGGATACTTCTGGAAGCTTGTTGGCTGTCTATACCTATTCAGTCACTACTGGTAGATAATTTACAGCTTTGCTTAGTGTTTTGGGAAGTCACTAGTGAACTAGGTCCATACAGTTGTAAGTATATACATTGTTCCAATCCATTCTCAAAATCTTACATTCTTTTGACTTTTCACAATACAAAAGTGAAACTGTTTTTTCATGTCTGTTTGTCTCCTCTGTTCATTCTATGTCCACTGAGTGAGCTCAGCTATGATCCTCTGATATTGGTAGCTGATCCAGAGAAATATTTGTGTCTTGTTACTTGAGATAATACTTGAAGTAGAAGAATGTTGTAAGTCACCACAGTATAATGTTACCTCAGAATGGGACTACAAGACCGGGTCATGTCAATCATAGGTTTTGAAGTAGGAATAAGTAACGAGGTCTAAAGGAAAGCTTGCAAAAGTTTAACACAATTTCCCTTCAATATAAGAAGTCAAGGATAACAATATTTTGGTTTCGCATAGCTTTTATTCTCAAATGAAACCATAAATTAAGCAAGAAAATGGGAATTATTTCGAAGAACCCCATGTTCTTATCTTGTTCTTTAAATCCTTGCATGTTCCATTGATACAAAGGTAGTCAATGTGAAGCATTAATCCACAAGGGTTTAAAAAGAAAACAAAGAACATCCTATGTAATTTCCTTCTTGTTTCTCCTTGCCTCCTATATCAGCAATTATGTACCTTCCCATCACGTGGTCACTGTAACCAGCCATCGTATCATAAATGATCTATGATTCCTAATGTATATACTGGGAGTACTGGTGACTAAAAGGCAAACATTTTGAAGGCTTGTGCAGCGACCCTGGGCAAGACCAGTTACCGTAAAGCCAATAGGACCATGTTGCTATATATATATAGTTACTGATTTACCTTCTAAATCATGGGGCCTATATGCAACTAACGGGACTTGGAACATGAAGTAAGGATTCATGAGGATTGTGTGTGCATGATCTGTTAAGTACAGTCTTCCTGAACTAGAAAATCTTTCCAATGGGGTGTTTGTTGGGGAGTGGCTGACACCAGTATACCTGGGGGGAGGGGGAAGAGAAGGGGGGAAGTGGAGATTGTAAGGCAGGGAATTGTCACATCAAGTATATTACATGCTTCAATAGCCAGGGGCTGATTAGTACAAATCAGAATTTCGTACTAACCTGCCTGAGGCAGATAGGGCACAGTTCAACCCTAGAGATTTAGTTTGATTTTTGTAAGGAGATATTCACACTAGTTGTGCAGTATGAATATTCAAAAATAACATCCATGTAGCTGTTGCTGTAGAAAAAAAAAATCTTATTTCCTTATACCAAAGACTTACTCTCCTCTGAAACCAGCTTCAGTTCTTGGAGATCAGGGGTGTGCATCAAAATGCTGGGGCCAAAGGAAAAATAGCAGAAGACCAAGCAGTAACTGATAGCCTGAGGTTTTTGACTGTGCTTTATTTGAGCCCTATTTTATTTCCTGAAAGTGTATGTTGCAGCACACCTTTGCTGCTCCCCTCACTAATATTATTCTACTGTCAGGTTCCTGGCACAGCAAAGTAGGAAAGAATTTGTCTGTGCTTTGAGCTAGAGCACTGGGAACTAGGAAATCCTCCTGGTCTGGATTTGTAGCAGTGCTAGGCCATTCTTCAAGCTGAAGGTACTATACATTGCTACCCATTATTTTGGCAATTGCTACAGCAGCACAGCATTAGCTGGTGAGGGGCTCAGCTTGATATGGACAAAAGTGAATCTCTCTTTTGTGCCGACATTCTTAGCTCCCTCGTGATGAAAATAGAACCAACTTTAATCTTACTGGAGCTGACGGAAAGATATCTCCTAGACTGCAAGTCAGCATTTGCCCTCACAATTGTTTGGTGAAATCTATTTTTAAAAGTCCATAAATTTCACTACTAGACAAACTAGGCTTAAAAAATCTTCTCGATAATGTGTTGTCTTTTTCAGAAGTAGAATTCTTTCCCCTTTTATATCTACTGCCTTAAAAAAAAGTAGAATCCAAAAAATATGTCAATGCAAAGTGATATTGTAAAGGGATCCATTCCACTCTCCATACCAAAATGGGAGATATCCATCTATTCATACATCATTCTTTGACTCTTGTCAGCTGTTTTGTGCTACTAAGTTCTGCCAATTCTCCAACAGTTTGTGAGTCACATCTGTAGATCACATGAGGATGATCATCTTGGTAAATGCACCATAAAATTCGGAAATCCAAGCTAAGGTTATCAGTTTTGATTTCCTCTAAGGCTTTGTTCCTTTCCTCATTCAGTGGGAGAAGCATTAGGGTGGTTTAGCTGAGTGTGTAGCTAATTAGGGTTTTTAGAATACTGAGCTTAGAGATTTGAGAACAGTTAATGACCTTATCTATATCCTTAATAGAAACTGATTTGAAGATACAAAAGGAAGCATTGTACTGAAATGTAGCCATCATACATTAATGTGCCTCTAGATTTTTGTTCATATTTCTTTTTTTTTCTTGTGGGGGATGCCTTCTCCACTAATCTCTGCCTGACCAAACCCTTGCTATTTTTCAAGGCCTGAGTCTCATCTCACTTCTTCCATGAAACTTTGACTATGTCAGCCATATACTGTTTTTCCAAACAGCTATAACACTTTTTTTATTTTGGCCATGGACCATGCAAGAGGCACTGTGCTAGGCTCTGGCAATACAACGAAAACAATGGCACAGTCCCTGCCCTTACGGAACTTATACTCTATACAGGGATAGAGCATGTGCACATATAAACATATGCCAAACATGTAGAAAGTAATTTTGGTAGAGAGGCACTAGCCACTAGAGGGATCAACCACGGCCTCATGTGGAAGGTGGCATCTGAACTAAGCTTTCAAGGAAGCAATAGATTCTAAGAATCAGAATTAAGGATGTAGTGTATGTTAAGCATAGGGCCAACCTTGGCAAAAGACAAAGAAAGTCAAATGAAATGTTTTGTGCGATGAATATCAAGAAGTCCCATGTGGTAATTGATCATATTTCACTTGTTCTAATGAACCTTTGTTTGTCCCTTATGTTGTTATATACTTAAAAAAAAATTACATCCCATCTCTTCAGTTAATCCCACTTTCAAATCTTCCCCTATTAACTGGTTCTTTCCCTACTGTCTTCAAATATGCCTCCCCCATCCTAACAAAAAACCCACAAAAACAAAAACAAAGCTCCAAAACTAAATTGTTCACTAAATCCTACCATCCCGTTATGCTATGATCCTATATTATTACTTTTTAAAGCCAAACTCTTTGGAAAAATAGTCTGCATTCATTGCCCCAACTTCCTTGCCTCATAGTTGCTACTCAATCCTTGTAATCAGGCTTCTAACTTCATCATTTATCTAAAATCACCCCCTTCAAAGTTTAAAGTGACTTCTTCACTGCCAGATCTCATGGACTTTCCTCTTCACTAACCTCTCTACTTCATTTGGTACTGTTGATTATTCTTTATTCCAGCATGCTCCCTCCTCCTTGAGTTTTTGTGACAATACTCTTTTCCTAGATTGCCTATTACCTGTCTGGCTGCTCCTTCTCTGTCTCCTTAACTGGCTCATCGTCTGCATCAAGACCCCTAATGGTGGGTATTCTCTTCCTTAGCTACAGTCTCATGATGACTTCATCAGATCACATGGTCATAGCTATCATCTTTATGCAGGTGACTCCCAGATCTGTACATACATTCTCAGTATCTCTCGTGTCTGTCAGTCCTGAATCATCCATTGCCTATTGGCCATTTCAAACTATGTCTCTGAGACATCTTAAACTCAACATATCTAAAACTTAGCTCATTATATTTCTCCTTTAAACCTTCTCCTCTTCCAAACTTCCCTCTCTGTCAGTAATTCTACCATCTTTCCAGACTGGCATTTTCCTACGCTTCTGCCATATAGTCAGTTAGTTGCCAAACCTCCCAGTTCTACCTCCACAACATTTTTTTTCATTGGATCCCTTCTCTCCAATCACAGAACTACTTAGTTCAAGTCTTTACTACCTTTCACCGTAGCAGCTTCCTGATTGGTCTTCCTGCTTCAATTCTCTTACCGTCTCCACCATGTAGCCCATTCTACACAGTGCTGACAAAGTCATTTCCCAAGCCTTTGTCTCTCCCACTCAAACAACCCCAACGGTCTGCCTCTTGTATAAAATTTTAAAATTCCTTTATTTCTATACAAATAGATAGAGGTTATCTGCATGCTGTTTTTCAAACCTCATTAGGCATTACTTCCTTTGTCACTCTGTATGGTCCAGTCTAACTGACCTTCTCTCTGTTCCTTATACATGACACAATCTCTTGTGGTCTTCATACCTTTGTACTGACTATGCATCATGCCTGGAATGCACTCTTTCCTTACTGCCACCTCATAAAGCTCTGCTCTTTCTGTAAGATTCAATTCAATCACCAACTTCTACTTGTAAGTTTTCTTGGTTCCCCCCCATGCTAATGCCCTCTATCTCAAATAAACCGGTATTTACCTATTTTGTATATGTTTGTATTTATTAACTTATAATATTTGTATAGTCTATATCTTGATTAGTAAGTTTACCCCTTAGAACATAAGCTTTTCATGAATGCATATTTGTTCATTCTTTGTTCTTGTATACTCTTTGTTCTGTAGCTCCTAGTACAGTATCTGACACATAGTAAGAGTTTAATGAATAATTTGTTGATTGATTGGCTGTAGGTCCTTGTTTCTTACACTTCCTTGGGCACTTTTCTAGCATGGTGCCTTGCTGCTAGCTATATATGATACTATATGTTGGCCGATTGATAAAATTTACCCAAAGGTTTAATTATTCAGTAGAATAATATATTAATTATTTAGACATACATAACATTAAAATTCATAAAACCTTCCCCTTATGAATTATTTTTAGTAATTCACTATAATATTATGGATAATTCATTGTAATACTATGTTCATGATATTTAAAATGATAAATCCATTTTCTATTAGAAAATGACATTTTATCTAGTAAATGGTGAAGATTATATAAAGTATGCCTACAGTACAAAAGTTTATTTAACATCACATTCAGAGAACTCCAAAATGGAAAGGTTTTCAGTGCATGAATGAACTTGCACTACAAACAGATATTGTTTATATAAATACTAGAGTCACACAATCAACTTTCACTAAGGAAAGCTACCTTTTTGAGGCCATAAAAACCAAATGGGAGGTGATTATGAAAGAATTATGAATTTCAACTTGTAATGTTATGTGTACCTAAGTTTAGATTCCCAAAGGGACCAATTTACTAATATTAAGTGTTCCAGTTCTAAATGGGATATAGTGAAAAGAACCATAGAGATTCGAAATAAATGTAAAATTGAATTTCAAATGGGTTCTAGTAAGGCTGTAGTTCTGAAAGAATGGGACCTTTCTCTAAGCACATGACTTAGGGATGTTCATAAAGTAAAATATTTATATTATTTAAACCGGAGGGGAAAATTAAAGACAATGAGAATACTTTAGTAATGATATTTCTTCTGATGAACCTGTGATAGGCATGTGCACTCAAATACGTACAAAGAGAGACAGATATACACATAGACACAAAGGGAGAAAAGAATTTTGATGAAATAAAACTCTTAATACTAATCTGTTGTCCTCAGAGACTTATCTTCAGTTATTTTCCCCTAGTCAATGACTCACACCTCTGGTCACTTTTCATCGCACCATACGTATCTCAGTTCTGCACATTATTGTGAAAGTCACTAACACTTTAGGACATGCTTGGATCAACATGGTAAGAAGTGAAATTGGAAAATGATGACATCAAGATTAAAAGAATATGACTGGGCTGCGTATTTTTTCTTCTGCTCTTTGGGCAGGCACTGTCTTCTACAATGGAAAGATTGTAGCTGGAGGCGCAATGTGTTCTGGAACACCTGACAGTTGATTTTATGAATAGCATCCTTTCCTCAGTTTTTTTAGGCCTCAAAAATTCAACTTTCTGTGAACAATGATAGTTTTTTATTCACCCAGTTTTATTTAAAGTATTACAAGTACTAGTGGTAAGAAGAAAATTAAATACATGTCAAAAATGTCTTACAATACAATTGAAGGGTTGTCCATGCAAATGGCTTTAGTTCATATTATAAGTATCCTTATGATACTAGACTAGAAAATACATATCTGTGGACATGATGTGTATAAAGCCTTCAGGATATAAGAGCTACTTTATGGTGCTCCTATGCCCTGGGAAAGTAAGTTGTGTTCATAATGCTAAAATGGTCTTGCATAAGGATTCTTTCTGCAGACAGCAACACTAGGTACTCTCTGACATGGAAATTGGCTACCAGAGCCATTATCCTTTATAAAATGAGTATATGTGACATGGAATTTATGCCATATATATAAATTTTATAAGCTCATTCAATGATGAAGGTTAAAGTTTGGTCATTTTTTCCATCAGAAAAGGTACTCCTCAGTTTTCATAGATATAACCTGGAACATTTATACATGCATCAAATTTAAATCTGCTAGTTGAATTTTTGCCCTCTTCTATAAAACAGTGTGACTTTGCTAGTCCATTTCAGTCATAAGGCTTTAAGCAAAATCTTTTTTCAGTAATTCAGCATGTTTGTTTTTGCCAAAGTATGTGTTTAACAAGCCTTAATTTTGTGAGGCTTTTTAGTTGCTGCTAATATTTTGCCTTAGGTCTGTGAACAATTCTTTTTGGCACTTGGGTTTCAATAGTTTAACCATGGTATATTGTTTTGTGGTACTAAGTGAACTATTTTTTATGTTGGTTCTTTTAAGTGTCAAGGACTGATGAAGAGGATCAAACGATGGAGCTGGCCGCTACAACATTTGTTGGGCACTAGTTTAGGCACTTTTTCTTTTGAGTGTTTATGTAGCATATAGGCAACTAATTTGTTCAGTTTCAGACCATGCAAAAGTCCACTTGAATTCTAGGCACTCAATTATATCAATCTAATTGTCTTGTGCCAAGTTACAAAAATAGCTATGAAAGAAAAGGAGTAACACCCTTTCTGATACCTGAGCATAACTAGAAGATGGTAACCAGGATGGGGAGGGGTCTTGAGACTTCTCATTTGTGATATGCAGGAGGAACTAAGGATGCTTAGTCTGGAGAAGAGGAGACAGGAAGAAGAAAAAAACATGGTAGCTGACTTTTATGTGTTTTAAGATCTGCCCACATTGACAAAGACCTTATAGCACAGACCTGGAAACAAAGTTTGGAAATGACCAATGGTCATATTTTGGCTTGAGATACAAGGAAAAACTTCCTAATAATTATAGTTGTCCAAAAAGTATAATAGGTGGATTGTTGTGGGAACTATCAGCTGGGGTCATTAAATGGATGTACTTTAAATGGTCTTTAAAGTAGATTTGCTATAGAAGGAAATCCAGAGATACCTGTCGCTGCTTGAATATGAATTCTACTACTAACTTTATGTGGCTTTATGGAAATGACTTACCCTCTTTGCATGACTGGATATGACCTTTCAGGTACCATCTAGCTCTAAATGAGTGATCTTGATAACTTAGAACAAAGTCATTACTGGAGTATATTAGTGCTTTTCTAAAAGACTTGCGTTGAACATTTTTATTGATAGATTGGATAAAAGGCATAGATGATACGCATAACAAATTTGCGGAAGACAAAACTGGAAAAGATGGTTAGTACATTCATTTGTAAGAGTTGGAATCCCCCAAAAGTCTCGGCAGGCTAGAATGCTGAGCCACAATCTACAAAAATGAAGTTTAGTAAGGATATAGTGTGTTACATTTCGTTTTAGAGAAATATCTTCACAAGTGTATAGTAAAGGAGGCGTGACTAGACAGTAAATGACTTTAAAAACATCTAGGGACTGTAACATGATGTTGACTTCACTCTGTATCAGTGTTGTTAAATGGCAACCAAAAAGCTAATGCTTTAAGAGCTTTAAGTTTTAAGAGACATAGTTATCATAATAAGGAATAAATAATTATTACTCAACTCTGCCATTATCAGACTACATTAGGAGTATCTTGTTCATCCCTGGGTATCACAGTTAAGGAAGGACCTTTAAAAATGGAAAAATTTTTAGTATGGCAACCAAAACAACAAAGGGCCTTAAGATCATGTCATATCAGAATTAGTTCGAACTAATAATGATCAGCTTCAAGACATAGGGAACATATGATAGCTGTCAAAAGGGTTTGAAGGGCTCTCATGTAGAAAGGGTGGGTGCAGATTAGCTCTGCATAAGTATAGAAGGCAGAGGTAAGAATTATAGAAGCAGGCAGTAAGACAGATTTAGGTTTGGTATCAGGAAAAACTTCAGTACAGCAAATGTTATCTAAATGTGGACTAGGCTACCTCAGGAGGCAATGAATTCTCCCTCATTGGATGATTTCAAGCCAATGATGTATGACCATTTGCCAGATTTGTTGTGGAAGGAATTCTTCTCTAAGTATGGGTTGGACCAGATGGCCTCTTGAGTTCCCTTCCCACTTTTTTTTAAATACAATCCAATTTTAAGTTTCATATTTACTTCCTTTCCCACCTCTTCTCCCACCCATTCAGAAGACAAGAAATACCAAACCCATTACAAGTGTAAAGTCATGCAAAACAGATGTCTACATTAGCCATGTTCCCCCCAAGAAAAACCAAAAAAAAGGAAAAGAAAGAGAAAAATGATATGTTTCAATATGCATTCTTCAGATTAAAAGTTGTTATTCTGAGCTCATTTGCATTTCTTTTGTTTTATCATGCATTAGATTTGTTAATGCCATTTAGACATAGCAATAGTTTCTTTGTGTCCTTTAGCTGCCATGCTGTAATATTAATTAAGGTGGGACTTTTTTTTTTACCATTTTCTCTTTTAGCACTTGTTTAATCAAGTGCCCTTGCTGAGTCTGGCCTTTGTTTCTTTGATTAAATTAGGGGTCTTTGATGACCTCAAGGGAAAGCTTGGTTTGCATGGGTTTGAGTGACATGTTTGTGACGCCAGAGGCTTTTAGGCCATGTGGGTTTGAGTCCCATGTTTGTGATGCCTTTAGGTCATGTGGGTGAGTCGCACGTTGTGATGCCCTTTGACCCTGAACAGAATATATAAACTCAAGAGGTTGGCATCTTCCCTCGGGGCTCTTAGTCACTGGAAGAGTGGCGTGGGACTCTGGACAGCCATTTTAAAAGCCCCCGGCTTGTAAACTTGTTGATGCTTTCCTGTAAATATGAATTGTGATTTGGTCTGTTTATATTGTGTATGTTTGTAATTTCTTGGTTTTTGTTCTGAAATTCAGGATGCTGGCTTTTCCTCCTGAACTAAGTGAATGATATTTGTATGTTGGATTAAAGTGAGCTTGTTAACCCCTTAAAGTTACTTTCCTTAGTAAAGCAGATCAAAAGAACTTGTGTTAGCAGCCTTCTGTGTGCTGGTTGTTGTTGGTTTTATACAGCCACAGTAGCTGCTAGCAGATAGTTGTCACGCATGCCTATGTAAAGTGATGTTGCTAACACTACTTATGCAAAACTTAGTTGATTTTATAAGAATTAGTCATTTGCACAAAGTGACAATAAATTAGATATAACTTTTCAAGAAACCTTATTCCAATTCCTTTCACTGCACCTCTCCTATTTTGAAATATTTTAATCACATATAATTTTAAAGTGTTTATATGGTATAGTTTTTTTTTTTTTTTTGCTTTTTGGCAGGGCAATCAGGGTTAAGTGACTTGCCCAAGGTCACACAGCTAGTACATGTGTCAAGTGTCTGAGGTCGGATTTGAACTCAGGTCCTCCTGACTCCAGAGCCGGTGCTCTACTCACTGCGCCACCTAGCTGCCCCTGGTATAGTTTTTATATGGATGCCTTGACCATTTGCATTGGCCATTTACTGTCAACGTGAATAAATTTATGAAGGTGAAATTTTTGTTAGACATAAGGAGAAAATTAACTCCCTGACTAGAAGATCTGTGAATAATTTAGAGATGCTCCCTAAAATCTTCCCTTCTTTTCCTTTCCCTTTCCCTTCTAGAATATCTTTGACCAGGTCAGAAATTGGCCTCTAATGGTTCAACAAAGGACAGAGACAAAATGACCTCTGCAGGTCCCTTCTAGCTTTATGGTTCTATGACTATAATAATCATTGAAGTGTGCTTTGAGTTCTACAGAAATAAGATGTGCCAGAAATACAAAATGTTATTATAACACTATTATTGCTGGCTTTTTGGTTTTCATTTGACCCACAGGAAAGTAGAGGTACATATTTCTAGAGATTTGTAATTCATGTATTCATTATTTTTGCCCATCTGTCAATGAATTAGTCTTTAATTTGGGCTGAGACATTTTGGCATTTCAAAGCAAACAAACAAACAAACATTTTGAAATAGCACAGAAAAAGTGTCATTATGTATGTTAATATGTTTACTACATTTTGTTTTGGGGCTTTTGATGTGCAAGGCCCTATTGAAATGCAAGAGAGGTTTCCATCATTGATTTTAGTACTAAAAATAAGATGCAGTCATGCTCCCTCCTCCTTCCTTTTTGAGTAATTGTATGATGCAGAGTTAAATGGTAAGAAAAACAGAATGCTGAAAAGCTTCCCTGGGTAGATGGCCCAAGCAGTTATGACCATGAAGCCCATTCAATAAGAGGGAAGGAGGGAGGGAGGGAGGGAGGGAGGGAGAGAGAGAGAGAGAGAGAGAAAAAGGAAAGAAGGGAGAGAGGAAGACAGAAACAGATTGGTTGTGGAGAGTTCTCCATGATCAAGGGGATACTTGTCTTTCATGGCCAAGCCAGAAGGTTTCACAGGAGCCAGAGACTAAATTTTTCCATGGCTAAGACACCTTGACTCTACAGAGACTCTTTCCTCTCATAGAAGGAAGTGATGTACAAGATGAGTAGTCAAGGATGTTTACTTTGTCTTCATTCCCTTTCACTATCACCCTGCTATTTTTGTTTCTCCCTCTGTTGCTTAGTCCAGTCTCTAGTGTTCTCTATCTCTGTTGATTTATCTGGGCATTTAAAGGGGCTACTGTCAGAAGTAGGCCAAGAGAATCAGTGAGCTAAGGAAAGCTCAGATATACATCTTCTTGTGAAATAAAAACTGTTCCCTTCAACTTTTATTGCGGAAGTACATAGGGTACCTCAGTCTTGCGTGATATCTGGTATTCTCCAGTAGGTTCAAGGAAGGGGAGCTCATTTAACCTTAAAGCAAAGTTCTCTTGTGTATTTTAAGAGAGGACCTTAATCAAAGCAACAAATAGTAACTACATAGGCACTGAGAATTGGGGGATGATATCATCACTGTCTTTTTTCTGTCTTTGTGCAGCCACAGCATTATGATGCAAAATGAAGTTTTAAAAGCCTTTCTCTTGCCTTGGCTTTGCATCCCTTTGCACTGATCTTTGGCCTTCCAAGTCCCTCATGACCCACAATGCCATAGATAGTTTTCCTTGGACATGGTCCCGTGCCTGTTATGCTTTCTGGGGATTATTCTGACTTTTCAAAGTTCTATTGAAATGAATGGAATACTTGTAATAGCATGTACCCTTGAGACACTATGAAAATGGACTGATCTTAAATAATAAAACGTTGTATAATAGTATGGACTGTGTGATGGTGCAGCAAATATTACTGCACTATGGTCATGCTTTCCTAATGATAGAGAGTAGATGATTCCTTTCTCTTCAGCCTCTGTCTTGTGAGAACACTTTCTGTTACAGACTGGTACATTAGGAAAAGTGATAATTCTTCCCCTCTCCCCTGCCCTACCACTCTGTGCCAAAAAGAAAGGCCCTGACTTTGGTGAGATAGGCACTCTAAAATACTGATGGCGGAATTCTAAATTTGTCTAAACAGTCAGGAAAATAATTTGGAATTATATAAGAAAAGTCACTAAATCACTGATATCTTTTAACCTAGAGACCACATTATTGCTTACATAGATGCCAAGGAGGTCGGAGACAGACAGGTACCATATATACCAAAATATTATAACATTAATTTTTGTGGTGATTAAAAAAAATGGAAGCTGTTTTTTTTTACCCCTCGGTTGGTGAATGGCAGAACAAAGTGTGCTGTATGAAGAAATAGAATAGTGTCATCCTTTAAAAAATTATAAAGAGGAGGAATTCATGAAAAAGTTGGTAGATTTCTATGAACTGATGCAGAGCAAAGTAAGTAAAACCAAGAAAGCAGTATACATAAAATGCCTATGAGAACATAAAGAAAAAGAACCCTGGAAGAAAGTTTAATGTGATGTGATTGATGATAATGACCAACCATGTTCCAAAGAGGAATGAGGAAATGTACACTTCACAGTTCTGGGAATAGGCTAGCCTCTGGCAATGAAAGTCTAACAAGTGATATAAAAAGGTATCATTACAGCTAAATAAATGCATAAGAACAAGAACAGCAATTTCTAAATGAATTCCAGGGCACTGGAATTTCTAGAAATAAGCAGGTAAAAAAGGCAGTATAGAATAATGGAAAGAATGTTGGATTTGGAGGCAGAGGTCTTGTGTTCAGTTTCTAGTGCTGCTATTAAGTACTAGTGTGATCTTGGGCAAGTCATTTTCTATCGGTGGAACTCAAGTTGCTCACATGAGAAATGATGACCTCTGAAACCCTTTCCATCTCCAAATAACTGTGCTCCCTTCTCTCTGGAAGGAACAGGTCCAAATAAGGACTACACAGAGCACTGATTCTGTTGCATTTGAGGAAAGAGAAGAAAGGCAGGCTTTGTGAAGGTGCTCCGTACAGTTGACACCCTCTGTTAAGTGAACATTTCTTTTCAATAAAAATGAAAGGGGCATCTTGGGCTGGGAATCAGGACTCTCGGGTATGCTGTACTGTTCTCCCTTTGACCTGCTGCCAAGTGTGGCTTGGGCTGAGGCACTGAAATTCTCTGCTCCAATTTCCTGGTTCATAGAATGGGGCCAGCAGCACATTTAGAGGCATTTACCTCTATTTCACTTGGGTGTATTGTGAAGATTAATGAGATTCCTATTTGCAGCATACTTTGATGTTCAGTAAGGATATTATTAATGAAAAGTGAATTTAAGCTCTAAAAGCATTACAGTGAAAACAATAGTGGTGGGAATAGGCAGTACTTATTTTCGTACCTTGATTGCATTTATTTTTAAGTGTAGGATCTTTTTCTCAACAAGGAGCATATTACAGAATTTGAGAATACTGCTGCTGAAAGTGCTACCAATTATGATTGTGCTGTTGAGGACAAGAATGAACCAGGAACCTTCTTTACCCTGGATGTGTACCCAGAAAGGACACTTCATCTTGCAGTTTGGGTCCTCTGCCTTTTGGTTTGGTGCTTGACATCACGGTTTTCCTTTGAGTCTTTTTAGCTCCAATTTTTGCCTGGTGGGCTATTCTATTGCATGCCAATGCTTCCCAGTATCGTACTTTTTAGCTGTGCCATATTGCTGCACTTTGTGATTCCATTAAGTCAGGCAGTGGTTCCCAAACCATGTTTTGTGGAGTCCAGGTGTTCCAGAAAGTGTGACTAGGGTATCAATGAGAACATTTAAATGTTACTAATATTTACCCTGTGAAGTATCACATATGAAATTATAAAAATACTTATTATATATTAAAATTGCTTTAATTTCTTCTATTTTTTGTCAAAATCTACCCAATTTTCCTTTATCTGACAGGTAGTCCATCTCTCCAGACTTTTTAGACCAGCATTTATGTATGGATTCTGTCAATATAGTTTAGGCTCAAATGTGTTCTGTGGCTAAATTTATTTGGGAGATGCTTATTTCCTAGGTTTCTCCACTTTCTAACCTGCTTTAGTTTTTCATGTGGCAACAACAACATTACGGTGTCACTCACCTTCTACATTTGCCTTGCCTACTAGTATAGATCAGGAGCAAAGGCAGTAGACTTGCTATATTAGAAAACAAATAATTTCATCTCTTTAGATCAATTTCCTCATCTGTAAACTGAAGGAATTATACTTGTTGGTCTCAAATTTCCCTTCCTGTTCTAGGTACATATAATCCTCTGACCTAATGAATGAAGTAACTCCTGATAAAATATAGATCTTGATAAAATATAGATATGCAGTACTAGGGGAAAGAGTGGACCTCAGACCAAGGTCTGAGGTCTAATTAATACCAAAATTCCTGCAGTTAAATATGCCCTTTTTGCATAAGGAAATTATCACAAATTCTTTCAGTAATGACAATAATCATTCATTTACATAGTGATAATTTAAAAAGAACCTTCCTCATGACAACCCATTATCCTTCCAATTACCCAAGTCAGAGTCACCCTCAACTCTTCCCTCTCCTTTATTCCCCATATCCAAGTAGTTGCCAAATCTGGTCAACTCCATCTCTACAGTGTCTCTCAAATCCATCCCCTTCCCTCTACTCACATGACCACCACCCTGATTTAGGTCTTCGTCTCAATTTCAAAATTAAAACAAAAGATGATTATTATTTGTATGAAAGTTGATGTGGTTATCACATTGTTTTTGCATGTGGTGATGACTTTTGTGCAATGGGTGCCAAAAGTAGGCTGAAAATCAGCCAAGATCTACAAGGAGAAAGGGCTCTGTAAGTTAAGTACTTCCCGTAAGTAGGGGGAGAAGAAGATATGGGACAGTCTGTCCAGAGTCAAGTTGATCTTGGTCAGCCAAACTGACCTAAAAGTAATCTCTATACCAGAGATGCTGCCACCTCTGTGCCCACCATGCCCAATTATGTAATCCTCTTTTCCTTTCCTGATTTGAATACTCTGGCAATGGGTTTTTCACAAAAGAATAATTTGGTCACTTTTACCTCCCTGATCCAGAGGTAAAATGGAGACTACAAGGTGTCCCTAAAGTCTGGACAAATAGGAAATCTCATTAACATCTCATTAACCGTTTCACCGAAGACTCTGTGCTGTTCATCGACTTCTTTTTTTGGGGTATGCCAAAGGAGAAAGTGTACTCAATGAAAATCACAAAAGTAACACACTTGATTGAACACATAAACGCACAAAGAGTGAATGTGCTAAAATTGACGACAATGTGGAGTTATTGCGTTGAGTTCACGTGAATCTTGCAAAGCGCACCAACCTTTGCATCACAAATGATGGAAATCATATTGAAGATGTTATTTGTTAATAATCCAATTAAATAAAATGTTGTTGAAAATTTCATTCATTTCATTTCTTGAAAATATGCATTTTTGTCTATGTGTCCAGACTTTAGGAACACCCTGTACAAAGTGGCCCTTTTATCACCTCTTGTCAGACAGTCCTACTCCTGTCCCTCCAATGTGACATTCTGTCTTCTACTTTCATGCCTTAGCACAAACTGTGCCAGTGCGTGGAATGCTTGCCCTTCTCCCTTTCTCTTCTTAGAATCCATAACTTTCCTCAAAGCTTAGTTCAAATGTCACCTCTTACAGGAAGCTCATTCTTATTCCATAGCCTCTCTCTGAATTACTTTAGATTTGTGTTTCTTTAAAATTTAAATTTCTCAATGGCAGGGACCATTTCTTTTTTTTTTTTTTTGGTCTCTATATCCTTATCACCTTGCTTATTGCCAGGCCTAGGCATTTAATAAATGTCTGTTAATTGATTAATTTAATCAGTCTTATTTTCACCATATATTCTGACCCTTTATTTTCTCTGACATTAGTCTTTCTGATTTGCCTCCATTAGCATCTATGTAGATGTGCTATAATGTATGAAAACCTTCTTCAGAAAAGGTTCATTATACAAGCCAACATTATTTGCCAACAGAGTAGATAGATACCTACATTTTATTATTTCAAGAATGCCAGGAAATCCTCTCTTCCTGCTCTATCATGCCTCTCCTGAAACCTGTTTTTTGATGTTTGAAATTCTACAATTGGGAATTCATCATTCAGCTTTAAAACTTTGTGAAATGAATTTCTCTTTTGGAAAAGGTGACATCAATCACTCATTTATACTTTATTGTGAACAATTTTATTATGTCCTTTCTTCAGAACAAGCTTCAGTGAGAGAGGGTAATGGAAAAATCACCAAGACTTTCTTGGGGTGAGAGAGGGTAGGAAGCAAAAAGGAGGTATCATCAAGGGGAAAAAATACACAAAGAAAAGGCCAAAAGAAGACAATGATTTTTTAAATTTTACCTGCCCTATTAATTGGCTTTTGTTTCTTGAAGATTTGTCTTGGGGAATGGCAGGCTAAGGTTATTCCTCCTTGGAGGGGCCTCTCATAATACTTATTTCCTTCATCATTTAAGTGCACATATCAACAGTCCCTACTCCTTTGCCAATTCTTTTTGAAGTCATCAGAAATCTTTTCTGTTGGCCCAAGCCAGGACTTGCAATGCAAATGCTTATTATTACCCTTTGAGACATGTGGTATTGGGCAGAAAATATCTGCCCAACTCTTAACAGCTCCAAAGCAGTAAGGCTCCATTCCCTGTGCAGCATCAGCTGGCTGCAAACATCCCCCAGAGCAAAGGAGCTGTGAGCATCTGCCAAGGAAATATTAGAAAATGCAGGGGCATCAACATAATAGACTGTAATTTGTTATTAGTAAGATTATATGTAATTCTTCTCACCTTGATGTTTCCACCTCTGACTCTTTCCTTTTCTATTATTCTATTTTCTTTGTTTACCTCTCTTCTTTACCAAAATGATAGGAGCAGGGGGGTCTACAAACTATATCACATGATTACTAATGAAAAGAACTTTGGGTGGATAAGTCGTGGCTACATGATGACTGTTTTCCATTATTTGAAGGGCTACCAAATGAAAGAGTGATTAAAACTTCTTTTTTTTAAAGTTCAAGAGAACACAACTAGAACTGGTAAGTGGAATTTAAAAGGAGCTAAAGGGAACACATTATGACTGTGTAATAAAGAACTCTCTTAAAGATAGAAGTGACCAACAATCTAATGGGCTACCTTCTCAGTTAGTGAGCTCCCTATTAGTAGGGGGGGTATAAGCAGAGATTGAATGACTACCTTAAGGGGATGACAGTATTGGAGGGTTCTCCACATATGGTACTTGATATATGTAAAGAGGTTGGAGGATCTGGTGGTGTTTAGCCCGGAGATAACAAACATGTCTTGAGGAGGACAAGATAGCTATCTTCAAGTATTTGAAAGGCTCTCAGTATGGAATAATTATTAGATGGATTCTCCCAATCCCCAGAGGACAGAACTAGGTGCAATGAGTGAAAGTTTTAGGAAGGCAAATTTTAACTCAATATAACAAAAACTTCTTAATTAGAGCTGTGCAAAAGTGTAATGGACTGGCGTCGGGCGGGGGGCAGTTAGTTCTTCCTCACTCTGGGTCTCCAAGTGAAGGCTGAATGACCATTTATTCAGTGCTGTAGTAGTGGAAATTCTAGCTCAGCCAGCAGTTGGACTGAGTGATCTCTGATAGCTCTTCCCTTGCTGAGATTTTGATTCTTTGACCTATCAGGAATAATCCAAAAGTTATACCAGTTTTGTATGGGTGGCTGGACTTGATAAGCGCTAATCTCCTTCTTTTCTATTTTCATGATTATTCAGTTGAGATTCTTTCTGTTTTATGCTCTTCTCCATCATTTCTTCATCCTTAAAATCTATAGCACTTTCCATCTTCTATTGGTCTGGAAGGAACTTCTTTTCTATTCCCAATATACATATTTTTCCCCTCCCCCTAATTGAAGCCCCCAAAGTGCTCCAGTGAAAATATACAACCATGTATATAGTTCACTATGTTCTCATCAGGCACTATTTTCACCCAACACTACAAAAGGAGGGCGTGATTTTTACCATCCAGAGTTTATAGGTTCATTGGGGAAGTAGAAGTAGTTCTTATATGCAAAGAGTGATTTGAGAATAGCACTAGATAGCACATGATCAATTGCTAAGTTAAATGTAATTGAATGTTGACATATATGACACAGATATAAAAAGCTGTGGACTCTCAAGAATGGGTCACAGGTTCGCCTCTATATAAACATGAATTATCCAATATATTTTTTCTGTCTATGTCTTTCTCATGATCTCTCATTCTATTTCATTTGCCCGGCTGTTATCTCTCTGTATTGCCCCACCTCTCAAATTGACTAAGTATTAATTTTCCCCCAATTCAGTTTTTTTCCTTTTCTTCTAGAAAAATTGCTTCAATAAGAGAGAAGAAGCCTGTATCCTAGGCATCCCTCTGTCACTAATTAGTTGAATGATCTTGATGTAATTAATTACTTAACCTTTCTGGTCTTTTCTCAAATGAAGAAATAAACATTACCCTTCCCTGGAATAAACGATATTTTAAATTTCCTTCCAGCTTATAAGATCCATGAGTCTATAAAACTAGATTCGCAAAACCTTCCATGTTGGTACTTAACTAAGTTTAGGTCAGTTCTTTTTAACTGAATCCATTCTGTCTTCTTCCATCATAGCATAATAGCATATTATCTCTGCTCAAGCCTTTCTTTCTCTGAAACAATTTCTTAATATTTTATTGATCAAATATTAAGTTCTTTGTATTTATGAATCTCTTCCCAATAACTGCCCCTTAACTTTACTCTCCACCATATTTCTTCTTTCTTATTTTTAGTCCCCTTTCTGTTTTCTTCTCTCCTTTTTTCCTTTTCTTTCATCATTCTCTCTCTTTTTGTTCTTTACTTTCCTGCCCTCATCATCATGCCCCTTCCTAACTATTTCTTCTCTTCTACTTTAGCACTAACTTCCCTCAGGGTCCCAGGTTCCCTGTGATTGCACTTTGTATAACGTGGGCCACATATATTAGCAAAACTAACCAACTGTAGTAGGGACATGGAGTTCTGGCACCTGAGCCAGTTCAGAGGGGGCCTCCCCTTGTGAAACAGCGGCAGCCACACCAGGCTCCTTTTCACCAGCCTGTGGGTTGGGGTGGGTGGGGGTGGGGTAGGAAATTCCTTGTAACCCAGCCACATCTGCCCCTCACTGGACTGTGAACTAACAGAGGCCATGGCAACGGAAATACCACAGGATACTCTGGATAAGCACATTCTGGGCTTTACTGTGAGTGTGCTGCACTATCTAAGTCAGAGTTCAGCTGAAGGGCAGCAATATAGCCAGAAAGTCATGTGGCTCTCATGTTGGTTAGTATGTCACTTTGAACAGCTCTTATCTGATATTATTATGACTAACCTAGTGCTGACAGCATGGAACAGATTATAAGAGCCATGTGATGATTATTTAAGGCATCACTGAGTACAACATGCAGCTAATATTAACCCATTCTTTCCAGGATCTCTTTCTGCATAATTTAACCCAATAGGGGCTTGAAACTAGGATGTAGGACTGAGAGGGTAGTGCACAGGAAATGAGAAAGGCTATTGAATCCTTATGGTCCCTATTGTTTCCTATTAAGAAATGATTTATTTTTGATAACCTTGCTTACAGTATATGTTGTTCCACATTTAAAAAAATAAAATCAATTTTGGTAGTTGTTTGTATTTCAGAATCGTTTTTCCTTACCCTTGTACTGATAAAATCCTGATGTCTTTATTTTTTTTTATTTTTTGTTCTGGTTGATCTTTAAGATATGAGAGAATTTCACTGAAGGCGTAGCTAGAGAAATAGACTTTCAGTGTTGTACCTAAATGTCAGCAGTGAGAAGGCAATAGTCTTGAAGACTGACATACTGAATGGGGCAAGGAAAATACAAGTAATGCTATTATTCATTATTTATATGCTTCTGTAAGTATACATGGAATGGTACAATGGGTTTACAGCAGCATGAGAGCTATAATAAATACCAAAAATAAAGTGAAGAGCAACTTTTTCAGGAGACAAGTGATTTGTTCTGACATTAGTAGCTTGCTCAAGAAAGTTTCCTTTCCTCTTATCTTTTTTTTGATGATGTCTTTACTTTTTTTATTGAAGATGAATTAAAACCTGACATAGGGACTTAAAAGTTAAATAGAGACAGACACTAATGCAAAGACTGAAGCACGTGATAGTCCTAGTTTCAAATGCTTTGATATGTGAGTAATTCAGAATGTCAAGCAAAATTCTTCAAACTAGCAGAGTATTAGTGAAAAAGAAATATAATACATGTTTTTAAGTGTTTGTTTTGTAAACATGGGCCTGTGTGCATGAACACTGGAGCCGAACAAACAAGGCTAAACATAAAGCCCTGAACTGCAGACATATCTAGGCTTGCTAACTTACCATTGTGAAGCTCAGCAGTGGCCAGTGATTGGAAGACGTTGCTCACCACTGAGCAATTCAAGGTGCTCCCTCCCCAGGGACTGGGGGTAGAGCCTCTTCCTCTGGCCAGCTGGGGACCTCAACTATGGCTTTTCCATTACCCGTTCAGGAATTGTCCACATAGTGTCGCTGCTGCAGGAGAGCCTGAAAATATTTTCTGCCCTTTCTGCCCTTCTCCTCCTCCCTCCATCTCCTTCTCTTAAAGAAGAATGCGATAGTTGTTAGTACAGTGGAGAAGCCCTGCTGTATAACACATATAGTGTGATAAGCGAACACCAAGAAGTACCAAGCATTATACATTGTATCTGTTTACTGATTAATCTCCTTCAGTTGTATTTACGCTAGAATGTTAAAATATCATTAATATTAGCAAATAATAGGGCTGTTCTTTAATGTAAAATGCCTGTTATGGGCTCAGTTTAGGTTGGAAAGTTTCTCAAAATTGGTATAAAAATTACCTTTATTTCAGAGAAGGATGTCCTTTTTCCAGCTTACCCTTTTCTAAAAGTCCCAAACCTATTTTTGATCAATGTAGAGAAAGAAGAAAAATAAAATTTCAATAATTTACATTTACTGACATAACAGATGGGAATCAATTGTATTTTAAAGTGTATGCATTATGTGTGTTTATACGTATACGTATATGGAGAAGGTCCTTCAGAACATGTTTTATGTGTTTCTGTGGTAGGCAAATGTCTGGTATAAATGAGAACTTACATAATTTATGCTGCCTTTTTTTACAACTTATTTTGATAGGAAAATACACTTGAAACTTCTGGGCAATAACCTTTTACTTTTGTTGATGTTTTAATAGAGCTAAGTGATGATTTGTACCACCAATAGTTTTTGAAGGTGTTTTTGCCCTTGCTTCAAAGTCATACTCTAGTCTTATGTGAAAAATAATATATACCCTCACTTATAGCTTCCCATACCCCAGAGAAAACCAAATTCATGAACTCTTTCATCTGAGTAGTTGGCTAAGTTTGTTGTTCACTCTTTCAGTCATGTCCTCCTCTTCGTGACTCTACTTCAGGTTTTCTTGGCAAAGATTCCAAAGTGATTTGCCATTTCTTTCTCCAGTTAATTTTACTGGTGAGGAACTGAGGCAAACAAGGTTAAGTGACTTGTCCAGGACCACACAGAGATTCCAAAGTGATTTGCCATTTCTTTCTCCAGCTAATTTTACAGGTGAGGAACTGAGGCAAACAAGGTTAAGTGGCTTGCCCAGGACCACACAGCTACTAAGTGTCTGAGGCTGGATTTGAACTTGAAAAGATGGGTCTTCCTGACTCCAAGTCCAACACTGTGCCACCTTGCTGTCCCTGACTGTGTTTAGGTCAATTCTTTTTAAAATGAATCCACTCTCTCTCCTGTCATCATTCTCAAAATGTTTTCCATTCAACTGCTTCATCCTTTTAGGAAATGTTTGTCCTAAATCTGTTTTATTTTGAGTGGCACTTATAAACTACAGTCTAGCATGAAGCAGATGTATTCATTTAATAGTTTAATTTGATGACTCCTTTAAGAGGTTTTATAATCTTTATATTTTACCATTGGGTTTGGAATTTTATGCTCCTTTAAGAGGTATATTACCTTCATCAGATGTTTTCATTTTAAGCTGTTGACTTATAAACACATGGCCTGCAGGGATTGGTGTGCAGAAAATTTATTTGCTTACAGATTTATTCTTCAATACATTTTTTATTTAGTATACGAGTGTACTGAGGAACAGAGATGATTGATAATGAATGTTTATTAGTAAAATGCAACTTTTCAGTGGTTAAAATAATTTTTTCCTCTAGCTTAAAATGTCTCTGTGACAGATCACTAATATTGAGAGAACACTTAGGAAAGTTAATTAAAAATTAAATGTTCTGAGACTCACATTCAGCCGTGTGGGTGAGAATTTTGGAGATAAAAAACCACAACAGCACGAGTGTATATTTTTTTCTAGGGGTATTGGTCAACTTTTTCTTTAAGCACCCAATCATTCAACTAGTTCATCCTACTGAAAAGATAGTGTGTTTTACTTGCTACCGGCCCACTATTAACATGCACTTGATGAATTTGTACCTTCTAAATCCATTGTGTCTCTTAAAAGAACATTAAGGAAGAAGTGACCAACCTTCATCTATTAAACACAGAAGTAGGAATGCAGCAGGAGGGCCCTGCCATGAAAATAGCTTGTGTAATCAGCAGAATATAAATGGCAACACCACCCTGTGCTCCTTTTCTGATGGTGGAAATGGGAGGAATTCCATAGCCAGCCATATGACCAGGCTCTATCTGACAAAGATGCTTACATTTTTTGCATTCGGCTGAATGAATGTAGCATGGAAATTTTTGTATGCGGGAGGTAAACTGTTCCAGTGCCTTGTGACTGAATTCTTGTCCAAAGAAAGAAACTCAATAAAGGGTCATTCTTTTAGCATGTGCACTAGAAATATGCACAATGATTGGAAGCATTAAGGAAATTCCTTCTCATAATATCTCTGATATTCTTTGAAAATAGAGTGAGACCTCCCTCTTCTTTTTAGGTCGGAGAGAGGAAGATTTAAGCAGAAGCTCCAGTTCAAGTAACGAGAGGTGCCTTAGAGGTTTAAGTACTGGCTTGTTTAGAGCCTGGTTGGAATCCAACCTGTTTTGCGGCATGAAATGAGTTTGATGGTGTCAGGTCAATCTCCTGTGACTGATAATCCTCATCATAAAACTACTGTAAATGATTCAGCATGCTTTGGTATTATTTCTAGCTTGTGCCCAGGAGAGGCCAGAACTGAGCTAGCATTGCAATTGAATTGCCCTTGCTTCGGAGACTCAGAAAAGGTAACTCTCCTAGTAAAGACCAGGATTCCTAGCTAACCTAATAAGGAAATTTCCTGACCTCCCTTTGCACCTTGGGTTGCCTTTACCCCAGAGAAAAATATTTTCCTCTGTCAAGAGCAGAATTATTGAGAACATTTGAAGTGAATGTTAAAGGGAATGGTGTGAGTTTGGGGGGGGGGGTGGGAACAGGGAGAGGAGAAATAGTAGCAAATTATTTTGAAAGTGAAACTTAGTCCATTTTATTAACTCTAAAAGCCCCTAAATATTGTGCAAGAAGAATTGTATTTTTCTGAGAAATTTGTCATTTGGGGAAAAGGAAAAGAATTACAGTTCTCTTTCCACTACCACTTGCTATCTTAATCTACCTCTCTCTTACATGGCTTCAGGAGTATTTCTTTACCTCACAGAAATGCTTAATGGATAGGGGGAAGTACTCTGTTTTTTTTAATCAGAATATTATAATTTTATTATTTTTAAAAACTTAGTAAGGAAGAGGCATAGAAGACAAGAGGAATTTAAGGAAACCAACAAACCAAAAAATAAAAGAAAACAGAACAGAAACTCCCAGGGAAAAGTCAAGAATGAGAAAAGACAACATTTTGTTAATAAAATATTCTCTGTCTTCCTATCCAGCTTCCTTGGACCTTGCATTCTTGTCCCCCACTTGAAACAGCAGAGAGATGTCAGCAATAGATCATCCTGTCATCGAATAGTACAAACTTAAGTAAATTACAAGCAGAAGCCAGAGTAGGTACGGTAAGAATAGTGAGGGCCAGTAGGAATTCTCCAGTAGAGTTTAGATACTTCCCCTTTTTAAGTCACAGGATTCCATTCATGTTCATTCATAGATGAAAAATGAATTGGGTATTTTTCATTGATGTATTCTGTAGTGTCCAAAAGGAAAAAACAAAATACTCACAAGGGTCAGTACTAGAGATACAGTCATGAGTATATCTAGGTTATCATGATCTTTTCTCTGCAGTCTTTACATGTATTTTTTTTTGGGCACAACTTTGAATGAAAATGAAGTAACCGAACTAACAAAACTCATCCTCTTAAAATGTGGCACAGTTTAAATGATCTAGCAATTATAGCAATACATATATCTGCTCAATTGCATTTATGGGGATAGAGACATGGGGAAGAGGATATTCTACAACTCAGTAATTCACCATAGAAGTTTGGACACCAGATATGTCTATGAGTATGTCAAAGTTTTAGCAAGAAAGTGGAATTGTCTGAGATACACTTTTCCATCTTTGGTGTGATGTTGTGTTGAAAGAACTCTGTTGTCATTGATTACCAAACCCAATCATTATAGCATTTCCAATCAGTAGCCAGTGGGCAAGCCATAATCAGGCCTAATGTGCCATTTAGCATTTTTAATATCATCTGTAGGGCGTGAATGAATACCATGTTTTGGCTACCTTGTAGCATTTTCTTTTCCTTCCAAGAGTAGAAAAAAATTCAAAATTTAAAAAAAAATCTTAAAATAAAAAATTTTCATTTACTTTCAGTAGGTTCTGAACTGTTTACAAGTAAATTCCAAAAGAAGCACCACACAAACTGTGCTTATCTAGTTAACTCCTCTCCTCCCAGCAGCCTTTGCTTTATGAGGGCTAAGCATTTTCAGATATTTCTGTTGTAACTGGGAAAATGTTAAACAGTGCAGGGTACAGCGTGTACCCAGGGCTTTGTAAGTGCCTCAGTCTGTGGGCCCTGTTATATGTTCTGTGATGTTTTTGTTGACAAGCATCAGAATAAAATTCAGCCCTGGACTCAAAATAAGAATAGTGAATGAAAGAATATGATTTTAAAAAAATACAGACTGTTTTCTCCTACAATTATTTGTCTCAAAGGGATTTTCTCTAAAGTATGATTACCATGCTTACACACAAACCAATGCCTCTTGGTTATCTGAGGACAAGACCATGGTTGTTTACAGTTTTTCAAGAGTACAAAGTCTTTAAGAGTTTAATTGTTAATGCACTCTGAATAATAAAAGGTAGCCATATCCCTCAGAAGCACAGGGCAAGTGTAGCAAAGTGGAACTGGTTATTTGTAACTGTGCATGTTTCCAATATTCTATCTGGTATTATCCTAAGGATTTCCTTTTGAGTCTAGTAGTTGGAACAGGGAGAAACCCTTGACTTTTTGGGGGGGTGAGGTGCTCTGTGCCCATACACACACACACACACACCCTGTACTGTTTACTTGACGGACTCACCCAGGTTGTATCCCATGACCTATGTTCCTCTACAGAGACAGATCTGGCTAGGACAGGCTTTGTATTGCTGGGTCTGGTTTGATCAATGGGAGGATCCCCTTTGTTTTACCTGAACTACAGCTAGTTCCAGTTTTGGATCATTTAGATAAGATGAAAAACAGGAAACTTTTCCCCACAAAATAGAATATTTCAGCACCTGGATTCCTTATCTGCTTTCATATAGGTCCACCACCAGGCAGCCAATAGCACCAAAAAGTAATATTCCTTTGGAATTATATGAAAGGTTTCCACTACTGTGGTGGTAGAATTTGGAATCAGAATGGGTGTTAGAGGACAAAAGAGAGATGATTACAGGGCTGTAAATTGAAATACAGAAACTGATTTGTGTTTCAGAGAAAATTAAAGGTGGCTTAGATTCCTTGGCAGTATCTATACTCCGAATATCAAGATATGCAGAAAAGATTCCAATTTTGAAAATTTTTATATGAATTGAAATTTTTCCAGATACATGTTCTGTAGGGATGAATTATTTTTTTTTTTTTTTTTTTTTTTTTATTTTTTTTTTATGTTTTTTTTTTTCCTTTATTTATTTTTAGTTTACCACACACGGTTCTACATAGTTTTGAGTTCCAGTTTTTCTCCCCTCCCTCCCCCCTCCCTCCCCAAGACGGCATGAAGTCTCATATAACTGTCATGTATAACTTCGCATTGAATTAATTTATGCTCTATTCAAGTCGTGGAGAAGAATTTTGACCAATGGAATGAATCATAAGAAAGAAGAAACAGAACCAAAAAAAAAAAAACAACAAAAAAAAAAACCCAAAACCAAAAACAAAAGAGAAGCAGAAAAGGCGAGCATGTAGTGTGCCTCAGTCTGTATTCAAACTTCGCAGTTCTTTCTCTGAATGAAGATAGCATTCTCCATCGTGAGTCCCCTGGATTTGTCCTTGCCCCTTTAGGTTGCTGAGAGAAGCGCAGTATGTCAGGGTTTGTCCTCACGGAATCCACATATCTGTGGCTGTGCACAACGTTCTCCTGGCTCTGCTCCGCTCACTCAGCATTATGTCGTGTAGGTTTTTCCAGGTTGTTATGAAGTCTGCATCATCCCCATTTCTTATGGCACAATAGTATTCCATCACCTTCATATACCACAGCTTGTTCAGCCATTCCCCAATTGATGGGCATCCCTTTGCTTTCCAATTCTTGGCTACCACAAAGAGAGCTGCTATAAATATTCTTGTACATATGGGTCCTTTTCCCGCTTGCGTGATTTCTTTGGGATACAACCCTAGAAGTGGTATTACTGGGTCAAAGGGTATGAACATTTCTATAGCCCTTTGGGCATAGTTCCACACCGCCCTCCAAAATGGCTGGATCAGCTCGCAACTCCACCAGCAATGCAACAATGTTCCAATTTCCCCACATCCTTTCCAGCATTTATCATTCTCCTGATTTGTTATTTTAGCCAATCTGACAGGAGAGATGTGGTATCTAAGAGTTGTTTTGATTTGCATTTCTCTAATCAGCAGCGATCCAGAGCATTTTTCCATATGCCTGTAGATAGCTTTAATTTCTTCCTCTGAAAACTGCCTGTTCATATCCTTTGACCATTTCTCAATTGGGGAATGGCTTGTATTCCTATATATTTGGCTTAGCTCCCTGTATATTTTAGAAATGAGGCCTTTATCAGAGATACTAGTTGCAAAGATTTTCTCCCAATTTCCTGCTTCCCTCCTAATTCTTGTTGCATTGGCTTTTTTTGTACAAAAACATTTCAATTTGACATAATCAAAATTATCCATTTTGCATTTTGTAATGCTCTCTATCTCTTGTTGGGTCATGAATTCTTTACTTTTCCACAAATCTGATAAGTAAACTATTCCTTGCTTTCCCAAATTACTTAGAGTATCAACTTTTACTCCTAAATCATGAACCCATTTTGACTTTATTTTGGTATATGGTGTAAGATATTGGTCTATGCCCAGTTTTTGCCCTACCATTTTCCAATTTTCCCAACAGTTTTTGTGAAATAGTGAATTATTAGCCCAGAAACTGGCTTCTTTGGGTTTATCAAAGAGTAGATTGCTAAACTTGTTGATTTCACCTACTTGTGTACCTATCCTATACCACTGATCCACACCCCTGTTTCTTAACCAGTACCAGGCAGTTTTGATGACTGCTGCTGTGTAGTACAGTTTAATATCTGGTGTGGCTAAACCACCATCCCTAGCATGTCTTTTCATTAATATCCTAGATACTCTAGACCTCTTGTTTTTCCAAATGAATTTTGTTATTATTTTGTCCAGCTCAGCAAAAAAAAATTTTGGTAGTTCGATTGGTATGGCACTGAATAGATAGATTAATTTAGGTAGAATTGTCATTTTTATTATATTAGCTCGGCCTAACCATGAGCAACTGATATTTCTCCATTTATTTACATCTGACTTTATTCGCGTGGAAAGTGTTTCATAGTTATGTTCATATAGGCCCTGGGTTTGTCTTGGCAAATAGACTCCCAAATATTTTATAGTGCCTTCAGTAACTTTGAATGGAATTTCTCTTTCTATCTCTTGCTGTTGGGCTTTGTCAGTAATGTATAGGAATGCTGAGGATTTATGTGGGTTTATTTTATATCCTGCAACTTTGCTAAAGTTGTTTATTATTTCAAGTAGTTTTTTACTTGATTCTCTAGGATTCTCTAGATAAATCATCATATCATCTGCAAAAAGTGATAATTTAGTTTCTTCTTTTCCTATTCTAATTCCTTCAATTTCTTTTTCTTCTCTTATTGCTACAGCTAATGTTTCTAGAACCAAATTGAATAATAGGGGTGATAATGGACATCCTTGTTTCACCCCTGATCTTATTGGGAATGCATCTAGTTTATCCCCATTACAAATAATGCTTGTTGATGGTTTTAGGTAGATGCTATTTATAATTTTGAGGAAGGTTCCCCTTATTCCTATGCTTTCTAGTGTTTTTAATAGGAATGGGTGTTGTACTTTGTCAAAGGCTTTTTCTGCGTCTATTGAGATGATCATATGGTTTTTGCTAGTTTTGTTGTTGATATGGTCAATTATGCTAATAGTTTTCCTAATATTGAACCAGCCTTGCATTCCTGGAATAAATCCTACCTGGTCACGGTGTATTATTCTCGTAATGAGTTGCTGCAATCTTTTTGCTAATATTTTATTTAAAATTTTTGCATCAATATTCATTAGAGAAATTGGTCTATAATTTTCTTTCTCTGTTTTAACTCTACCTGGTTTAGGTATTAGTACCATATTTGTGTCATAAAAAGAATTTGGTAGGACTCCTTCTTCTCCTATTTTCCCAAATAGTCTGCAAAGTATTGGAATTAGTTGTTCTTTAAATGTTTGATAGAATTCACATGTAAAACCATCTGGCCCTGGAGATTTTTTCCTAGGGAGTTCGTTGATGGCCTGCTCAATTTCTTTTTCTGATATGGGGTCATTAAGAAATTTCACTTCCTTCTCTGTTAGTCTGGGCAGTTTATGTTTTTGTAGATATTCATCCATATCTCTAAGGTTGTCAAATTTATGGGCATACAGTTGGGCGAAATAATTCCTAATTATTGTTTTGATTTCCTCTTCATTAGAGGTGACCTCACCCTTTTCATTTTTTATACTGGTAATTTGATTTTCTTCTTTCTTTTTTTAATCAAATTGACCAAAGGTTTGTCAATTTTATTGGTTTTTTCATAAAACCAGCTCTTTGTTTTATTTATTAATTCAATAGTTTTCTTGGTTTCAATTTTATTAATCTCTCCTTTGATTTTCAGTATTTCTAATTTGGTATTTAATTGGGGGTTTTCAATTTGCTCTTTTTCTAGCTTTTTCAGCTGTATGCCCAGATCATTGATCTCCTCTTTCCCTATTTTATTCATGTAGGCATTTAGAGATATAAAACTTCCCCTAAGAACTGCTTTTGCTGCATCCCATAAGTTTTGGTATGTTGTTTCATTATTGTCATTCTCTTGAATGAAATTATTGATTGTTTCTCTGATTTGATCTTTGGCCCACTCACTCTTTAGAATTAAATTATTTAGTTTCCAATTAGTTTTTAGCTTATTTTTGCATGGTTCTTTATTAAAAATGATTCTTATTGCATCATGGTCTGAAAAGGATGCATTGACTACTTCTGCTTTTCTGCACTGGATTGTGAGGTTTTTATGCCCTAGTACATGGTCAATTTTTGAGTATGTGCCATGTACTTTTGAGAAGAAAGTATATTCCTTTTTATCCCCATTCAGTTTTCTCCAGAGGTCTATCATATGTGCCTTTTCTAAAATTTTGTTTACCTCCTTAACTTTTTTCTTATTTATTTTGAGGTTAGATTTATCAAGTTCAGAAAGGGGGAGGTTGAGGTCTCCCAATATTATAGTTTTGCTGTCTATTTCTTCCTGTAACTCCCTTAACCTCTCCTCTAAGAATTTGTATGCCTTACCACTTGGTGCATATATGTTAAGCAATGATATTGCTTCATTGTTTATGGTGCCTTTCAGCAGGATATAATGTCCTTCCTTATCTCTTCTAATTAGATCTATCTTTACTTTTGCTTTGTCTGAGATTAGGATTGCTACACCTGCTTTTTTTACTTTAGCTGAGGCACAATATATTTTACTCCAGCCTTTTACCTTAACCCTATGTGTATCCCCCTGTTTCAGATGTGTTTCTTGTAAACAGCATATTGTAGGATTATGGTTTTTAATCCATTCTGCTATCTGCTTCTGTTTTGTGAGAATGTTCATCCCCTGCACGTTCAGGGTTATGATTTCTATCTGTATCTTTTTCTCCATCCTAATTCCCCCTGTTTATGCTTTTATTTCTCCCTTTCCCCTTCTCCTCCCCAACAAAGTTTTGCTTTTGACCGCCGCTTTCCTCAGTTAACCCTCCCTCTTTATTCCCCTCCCTTATCTAACCGTTACCCACTTGCTACTTCTCCTCTTCCTTCTGCCCTCCCCCCTCCCTTTTTCCCCCCTTTCCCTCCCACTTCCCGTAGGACAAGTTAGATTTCTAAACTTATCAGAGTATGTTATTCCCTTCTTGAACTAGATCAGATGACAGTAAAGCTCAAATACTGCTCTTCTCCCTCCCTTCTTTCCCTCTACTATAATACGTTTTTTTGCCACTTCCTTTGGTGTAATTTACCCTTTTCTACTACCTCCTTACCACTTCCCTCATAGCCCTCCCTTTATATCTCTTATTTATATTTTATATCTTTACATCAGTCAATTTATACAGGCATTCACAACCTATGTATATCCCTTTCATTTGTCACAATAGTTGTACCATTCACAAGAATGACTTATATATGTATATGTATATATATATATACATAAAAAACATACATAAGATGATATAATCCCACATAAAGATGTAAACAACCTAAGCTTATTGGTTAATGAAGTTTGTGGGGTTTTTCCCCCTGGTTACCTTTTTATGTCTCTCTTGAGGTTTGTATTTGGAGATCAAATTTTCCATTGAGTTCTGGCCTTTTCATCAGGAAGGTCTGGAATTCCCTTATTTCATTGAATGTCCATCGCCTTGCCTGGAAAATTATGCTTAGTTTTGCTGGGTAGTTGATCCTTGGTTGTAGTCCCAGCTCCTTTGCCCTTCGGAATATCATATTCCAATTTCTCCTGTCTTTTAATGTGGAAGCTGAGAGATCCTGCGTGATCCTGACTGTAGTTCCACGATATTTGAATTGCTTCTTTTTGGCTGCTTGCAGTATTTTCTCCTTAAGTTTATAGCTCTGAAATTTGGCTATAATATTTCTTGGTGTTTTCAGTTTGGGATCTCTTTCAGGGGGTGATCGGTGAATTCTTTCAATGACTATTTTGCCCTCTGGTTCTAGGACCTCTGGGCAGTTGTCTTTGATAATTTCTTCGAAGATACTGTCAAGGCTCCTTTTTTCATCGTGGATTTCTGGTAGACCAATAACTCTCAAATTGTCTCTCCTGGATCTATTTTCCAGGTCAGTTGTTTTGCCAATCAGATATTTCACATTTTTTTCTATTTTTTCATTCTTTACATTTTGTTTTATTACTTCTTGATGCCTCATAGATTCATTAGCTTCCACTTGCTCAAGTCTAATTTTAAATGAGTTAGTGTTTACATTTTGCTTTTGAGCATCCATTTTCAATTGGTTGATTTCACCTCTCAGGGTGTCCTTTTCTCTCTCTAGATTCTGAATCTCCATAGCCATTTCGCCAATCTTATTCTTTAGGGACTTGATTTCGTCAGTGGATTTTTTCTCCCTTTTTTCCATTTTTTCCATATTTTCTTTTAGCTCCCTAATTTGGTTTTTAAAATCCTCTTTTAGCTCTTCCAGCAGTGCTTTTTGGGCTGGAGACCAGATCATATTAGCTTTTGAGGTATCTGATGTATCTACCGTGTCATTGCTATCTTCTTCTAAGTCGATATTTTGATCCTGCCTGTCTCCATAAAAAGAATCTATTGTCCTCGGTTTTTTTGTGTTCTTCTTCATGTTGGATTGCCTTTTGCTGGCGTTAGAACGAATTTCTATCTGTGAGTCTCAGGGTTTTCTGTCCCAGCTTTCTTATTCTGGGGGTTGTGAGTCTAAAATTATAACCTTCAGTTTCCTGAGGTGTGGGGGAGGGGTCTGGCTCCCTGGCGTCTCACTCCCTATGGGTGCTCTCCAGCACTTGCTTTTCAGCAATGGTCTCAGCCGTTTGTTGTTTGAGCTGATGACTGGCGCTTCCCCTGGGGGAGCAAGGTTACGTCTGGGCTCCTGGCTTGGCCCCCTGCCCACTCTTCCCCTCTGGGACTAATAAGCTGCTGGTATTTGTCCAGTGAGGCCCCGCTACTCTCTCCTCTGTTTCAGTTCTCTTTTTTTTTTTTTTTTCCCCGAGGAATTCTCTGGGTGAGGGGGGGAGGGGTTAGAGCCGCTTACCTAGCCATTGAGTCTTCCGGAAGTTCAAGAGGCCGAGATCCTGGGTTTTGCAAGCGGCAGGACTGGGTGTTTTCGCGGCTGGTGGCGTTGCGCTGCCTCTCGTCGCTCTCAGAGACTGCCGTCCTGTGTTGGGAAGCCTGGGGATCTCTGCCGGTTTCGGGCGCCCAGCTTTCTCCCAGCTCGTCTCCCACGTGGATTTCCCGGCCGGCCGCTTCCGCCTTGGTCTGGAGCAGCTCCGCACCGAGCACTCTCCGCGCCTGCAGGTTCGTTCCTCTGGCCTTTCAGACTCTCCCGGCTCGGAAATTTGCCCCACGCAGACTGCTCGCGGTTTCTGACTCTCTCAAATCTGCTCAAATTCACTTTTTTATGGGAATCTGACAGACCTTGTGAGAGAGCTCCGGTAAGAGGCTGCCTTCATGCGGCCATCTTGGCTCCGCCCCCCAGGGATGAATTATTTTAAAGATCTTAGATGCCCTGTTCCTCTACCATGTACAGTGAAGACACTGCCTGACCAATTTCATAGAATCTTAGAACATAGAATAGAAGAGAGTGTGAAAAATGTTTAGTTCAACACTCTTGTTTTCAAGATAAAGAAAGGAAGGCCAAGAGAAGATAAGTGACTTCCCTGGCATCATGTAGGTGGCTGAATGAAGATTCAAACTCAGTGCGCATTCTAAAGGAATGTGGATTTTAGTAACAGTCATACAGTGGTAAGGGGAGACATAGTGAATATGAGTAAGCATAAGACAAGCTTTCTGACTTCAGAGGATAAACAATCTGTGGCCATGAGGTTTAGTGATGTTAATATTGGTGCTGTTGCCGATTTTTAATAACTGACTAGTGTAGATCACAGGAGCTAGAAACTTAAAAAAAGCTAATAGAACATTGAATTCATCACCTGCCAAAAATAAAGTACAAGGTAGAGGCTCAATGACATTTGATCCCAGCCAAAACAATTATATTTGTGATGCTTTAAATATTTTATACTTCATTTAAATCATTTAATTTTTGTTTATTAAAATAAATTCACTACTTACTTGATTAGAGGCAGCTAAGTGGTGCAGTAGATAGAGTGCTGGGCCTACAGTCAGAAAGACCTGAGTTCAAATCTCAACCCAGACACAAGGTATGTGACCTTGGACAAATCCCTTAACTTGTGTTTGCCTCAGGTTCCTTAACTGTAAAATGAGGATAACAGTAGCACCTACCTCTTAGAGTTATTGTGAAGATGAAATGAGATAATAATTTTAAAGCACTCAGCATAATACCTAGCACATCCAAGGCACTATATAAATGCTAGCTATCATTATTATTATTATCAATAAATTTATAAACTTAGTGTCTCCTTGGTCACTTAAAAGCACAGCGATTTCATTTACATTTATTTCTACATGAGCTTTATGGGTTCAATACATCAAGTCTATATTTTTGTTCCCTTATTCTTTTCTAAAGCCATTCTCTCTCCATGACTCTTGCTTTTCAAAAAAAAAAAATCCTCGTTTATATTTTCTTTAGGCTATTCCCTGAAAGAGCGATATCTTGTTAGCATTAGCCTTAATGTGCTGACTTAATTCTCATAATGATACCCAGGTCATGTATTTTTTCTTTGGAGGCTACCTACTTTTTACCCACCTAACCTGCTAAGTTATTTCATCTGCACATGAAAAGGAAGCACGTTCTATTTTCATCTGGGGCTCCTGACCAATTAGTATAAAACTTATCAACTCGCATCCATTTTCTGTGGGTAAGTATATGGGTTTTTATTAAGGCCAATGCATGATGAGAGAATAATCCTCCTATTATTAGATGCTTGGAATAAAGAGTAAGTAAAAGTTCTCATAAAAAGAGAAAATATTTCCAACTTTACCAGCTACATAGGAAACATGGCTTCTAAAAGTCAACTTAGTGAGAGTATATTCAGCTACTCATGCATCTTCAATTAGGCTCAATTCTATGTGAAATATAAAAGCTCATGAGTTACTGCTGTGTCTTAGTACTTGCCCTCAAGAAACATACCTTCTTGTTGAAAAGATAAGAGGTACACAGGGAGCACTGTATAATCAAGTGCTACATCATATGATAAATACTGCAAGCATCATAAGAGTTGAGAGGAAAAAGAGATTTGCATGGCCTGGAATAGTTAAGGGAAGGATGAGCTGGCCTTGGATACAGGCAGGGAGAAAAAGGCAGAGATGTAAACAAAGTCAGAGGAGCAAGAATTAATGTGACACTATATTTAATACACACCCATATACACACATATATACACACATACATATATGTATATTTAATGTGTACACATACATACGTATATATATTTCTCTCTCTCTCTCTCTCTCTCTCTCTCTCTCTCTCTCTCTCATAACAAGGAGACCGTACTACTTGGAATTAAATGTTTCTTTTGAAGTAGTGGGAGATCTGAATGGATAAGCCTTATCCTCAGAAGGCTTTAAAATCACTAGTAATGCCAACCCATTTTAATTGGACATGGAATGTTTGTTTATATTTCTATTTTGGGCTTTATATGCAACTTATTAAAACTTTAGTAGTATGAGTCTCCTGAGTAGATTTCATGGAAGAGTTACAGTAATGGCAGACTCAGAGAGGTTAAAGGCCAGGGCTTTATACACTGGAATTATCTAGTCTATACTGGGACCCGTGCCAAGTAGTACATCTGCTATATATGTCAAAGAACAAACCACCATAGTCTATAAAATTGGTATCAGCAGGGCCCCCCTGTTTCTAGCAATGAACATTTGCTCTGAGTCATGAAATTAATTGAGAAAATTTATTATAAAAGAAAGGAGCATCAGCTTTAATTTACTTGGCTTTCATGCATTTGAATATCCTTGCTACATCTTACCCCCTAGAACTAAAATGGCAGGTTTTATTTTCAGTAAATGAGCTGGTACTTCTATTTTCATTACAATTTACATTTAGCTAAATTGAGGACTCCTTGAGGTCAGGGGGTTATATCTTAAGATTCTTTGTCTTCCTTGGTCCACAGCATCCAGCCCAGTGCCTTGCATGTGGTAAGTCCTTAATAACTGTTTCTTATTTTATTAAGTCAACAGGTTTAACATTCACCAAATATTTACTTTAAAAGAACTATCCAGGAAGGTGGACAATATTACCCTAGTCATGTAGGTAGCATTACAGTTAATGTGTTAGCTGTCATCTGGGCCTTGAAATCATGCCATATAAGGGCTGATTGAAGGAATTAGGCAGATTTAGCCAGTAGAAGAGAAGTCGGGGAACATAATAGCTAGCTTCAGGTATTTGAAGGGCTGTCATGTGCAAGAAGGGATTAGACTTGTTCCGTGCAGTTCCAGAGGGCAGCATTAGGAACAATGGGTAGAATTTCTAAAGAGACAATTTAGACTTATTGTAAGGAAAAACGTACTCTTAATTAGAGCTATCTAAAAAGGTAGTGAACTGTCTCAGGAAGTACTTGCTTTGCCCTCACTGGAGGTCTCTGAGCAGAAGCTGAATGGCCATTTGTCTGATGTGTTGGTTTATTTATCATGTTGCATTATTCACTATTTATCATGCTGGGTTATTTTTCAGGTGTGCATAGGACTAGATAGTCCCTGGGGCCCAGTGGAACTCTAAGATTTTATGAATTAGTCATTCATGATGGATAATCATCATGTTTATTCCCCTTAATGGCATCATACTTAGAAAGCACAAGGAATCCTAGATGGGAATAGAATTTCTAGCGATTTGTTGAGTGGCAAATAATGAGTCTTCCAAAGGCTTAATAACAGTATTTGAATGCTTAGATGAGGCTTATTTGAACCTATCTTTGTTCTACAACATCCACTTTTTTGTGTCCGATTTTTCCCCCCTCAAGCTCTTTCCAATATTATCTAACTATGTTTTGTACCCACTAAAGCTTCCTATTCCCTAACTAAACTTCTATCTTTGACCTCTTAAAATCCTACTCAAATTTGGCTGGTTGTGATTGGCTTGTGGTCCCCCCCCAATTCTCCCTCTCCCTCTCTTCCTCCTCTCCCCTCTCCCCTGCTTGGTGTTGCTCAGAGATAGGAATATATGTGGGCTGGAGTTTATTTGTTGAGTAATTTCGACTAATTATTTTGAGTCATTGTGTGGAATTTGATGTAATGAATAATTTTATTGGTGATAGTATATATAATTTATGAGCATAAAATAATAACATTTATATAATACTTTGAGGTTTTCAAAGTGCTTTACATACGTTATTTTAGTTGTTCCTCACAATATCCCTGTGAGATGATGGGTACTATTAGTATTATGTATAATGATTTTCATTACAAGCTTATTTTGTTTATGTGTATGTGTGTGTATGTATACACATATAAACATATGAATACATATACATACACAAGCATACACACATATACATTCTTATACTCTTTAGTCTTAGGAATATTTAGGAAAAATAAAAAGTTGTTCTAGCATAGTCCAAGCATAAGTACTAAAAAGTAGGTATTAAAAAAATACTTATTAAATACCCAATTGTCTGTGCTGGATTCAGGTTGTAACTTCTTGCTTTCTAATCTGGTGGGCAGACTTTAGTTATAATACCAGAGAAAATAAAGCAGGTTCTTGTGGCTTTGAATATTATTAAGGAGAGGGGTGGAGGGGGTGTAGCAGGCTTTAGAAAAGGATTTTCCTCCTTTAAAATTGCCCACCATCTTTGCTTTTGCCTTTTGGATTGGACTCCTTGCCTTTTAGTGTCTCTCTTTTCAAATCCGTCCTAGACGTGCTGTCAAAAATAATGTACCAGAGACACAGGTCTGACTATGTCACTTCCTTCTCTCAAAACCTTCAGTAGCTCCTTACTGCCTGTAGGTTAAAAGATAGACTCTTCAGCCTGGCATTTCAGTCCCTTTTCAGCATAGCTTCAACCAGTTTCATTTCCTGTTACTTTCTTCATGAAATAAAAATCATCTTATTCAAGTATCATTTTGTTTTCATTTCCCTTTTTCTTTGAGCTGTAACCTCTTAAATGAAATTTAAAGTCTTGATCATAGCCTGTAGGGCCCATTACTAATTGGATGTCCTTTACTTGAATGCCCTTATGTGGTATAACAGAAGATTTTGGACTTATAGCCAGAAGACCTGTATTGAAGTTTTGCCTCGATTGCATACAAAGGCTCTTATCCATAGTAAGCATTCTATAAATATTACACTTTACTGCACTTCATGTCACTGAATCCCTAGTCAAATCAACAGACAATAAATAAGTACCTTTCACATTCAAGGCCTGGTGCTAATTCTCTGGGAATACTAACAAAATAAAGGAAAGCGTAGCTTCCCTCAAGAAACTTGTATGATACTGAGGGATATAATACACAAATAATTATAATGCAAGGTAAATTAAGGTGAGAAAGGAAAGTCATCATAAGTATTGATTATGGAGGGTAACACTTGTACTATTTTTGTTGTGAAGATCTAATGGAAAATTCATAGAAAGCCCTTTGCAAATGTTAAAATGCCACGTGATATCATCACTCAAAGATGAACATTCCCAAATCTGATCATACCCTTCACATCCCAGGGATTCTGAATTCTGGTAGGTCATCAACAAAGCCCCATTCCCTGTCCCCTACCACCTGATTCCTTGTTCCTATTGACCTCAATGCTCCCATTCCAAATTTTCATCCTGACTCCACCCAGCTTTTCCCCTTTGTCCCCTGGAATACCTGTTCCCTAGGCAAGTTTCCTTTCATCTTAAATTTTTTCCGTTCCCACTCCTTCTATCTACTACTAGCTATTACTGAAGTCTGGCTTCCCCTGATAACCCAGCTTCCCTGGCTACACCTTTCTATCCCTAGATGATCCTTCACTTATTCTCATCAACTGTACTGGTCAAAGTGGGGGAGTTAGAATATTTCTTCCTCCTCATTACCCCTTCAAGTTTCTCCCTCTACCTCTATTACTCTCTCTTTTATTGAAATTCATGTTATTCATATCTGCCATGCATTCAAAATCCTTGTTGCTGTAGTCCATTCCTCTTCTTTCTTCAATGAGTTCACTACCTGGCTCATTATTTCTTTCTCTTCCTCAGCTCTGGCCTTTATATTAGGGGACTTCAAGATACATATTGACTCTCCCTTAAATACCCTTGCCACCCAGTTCCTCAACCTACTCATTTTCCATGGGCCACTTTTCCACCCCATCTTAACCACACAAAAGATGGTCATACCCCTGATTTTGCCATTGCCTAAAAAGTACCGTCTTTATGGTGAAGAATTCTGAAACCCCCTTATCCAACCATAATCTATTGACTTTTCTCCCTCTTCTTCCTTTACAAAACCCTACTCTTTGTCCCTACTGTGACCTTCAATCCCTTGACCCTATCAATTTTCTCCCAGGCCATCTGTCCTGCTCTAGCCACTCTCTCCTCTTCTCCCCATTTTGACTCCTTGGTAAACTAATTCAACTATACACTGTCCACCTCTCTTTAATACCTCGCACAGATAGCAAGAACTAGCAATACCAAGAAACTATCAAGAAGGGAGATCTGCTGTTGAATGAAGTTCAGAAGCTTTCCAGGGTAATTAATATCTAAGGCTCCAGGAAAGCATATACATACAAGGGGAAATGGAATAGTTTATAAGACCATTTGGGGACATAGTCTGATGATCTTGTTGGAATAAAGATGCCCTTTGGTGATTAAAACTTGGAAATTTTACATTCCACTTCATTATGTAAACAATTCAACTGTAAAAAATAAAGAATATGTTTTTGGTTTCAATATTTAAAAAAAAAAATCTGTGGCCTCGAGGCTACATACATGGCCCTCTCGGTTCTCAAGTGCAGCCCTTTGACTGAATCCAAATCCCCAAAGGATTGTTCTGTGAAGTTTGGATTCAGTCAAAGGGCTGCACTTAAGGATCTAGAGGGCCACATATATGGCCTGAAGGCCTCAGGTTCACACCCCTGTGCCCAGCATCTTTATCATAATGCTGATTATGCCTCAGCCTTGGATCACTTCTGCCATTTTCTGCCTTTGCTTCTATACACATACTGCTGAATGAAGATAGGGAAAGTCACACAACCATTCAGACTGCATCCACTACAAATTTATATTCCACATCCTTAACTAGGCCCTCACGGTTGCTAGGCAATCCTGCTCTTCCTCCCTTGTCAACTCACTGTCTTCCTCTCCACAGTGACACTTTCAAACCTTTTCATCCCTCTTCAAACCTTCCATGGCTCCCCTTGCTCCCCACTCTCTCAGCTGAGAACTTTTCCTCATATTTTACAGCAAAAATAATTGAGTCCATTTGCTGGGAGCTCCCTCTTCTGCTTTCTTCCCCATCTCCTATCTCTCAGATGCCTTCTGCCACTCTTTCCTCCTTCACCCCTATCTCACATGATGAAGTGGTCTTACTCCTTACCAAGGCTAACCACCCCTACTTGTCCAAATGATCCCATCCATCCTGTCTCTTCCAACAGAATGTCCTCTCTGACATCCTCAGTGTTTCATTTATTTTCAGTCTTTTTCTGTCCATTGGTTCATTCTCTACTGCCTACAAACATGGTCATCCCCCACCCCTCCAAAAAAATTTGATCCTTTTATCCCTGCTAACTATAGTACTATATCTCTTCTTCCCATTTTATCTAACTTTAACAAGACCTGCTATAATAGGTGCCACCACTACCCTGATGCAAGTCCTCATCACCTCATGCCTGGATTATTTTAATACCTTACTGATGGCTCTCCCTGCTCCAGGTCTCTCCTCTATTCATCCATTAAAGTGATTTTCCTGAAGCATGTCACACCCCTCTCTCCCCATAAACTCTAGTGGCTCCCTATTGCCTCTAAGATCATATGCAAAATTCTCTGTCTTTCATAATATAGCCACCTCCTACTTTTCCAATCTACTTAAACTTTACTCTCCATCACATGCTCTTCAATCCAGTGACACTGACCTCCTGGTCATCCCATAAACAAGATACTCCATCCCTCAACTCCTGGAATTTTCTCTGGCTGTACCTCCCATATCTGGAATGCTTCTCCTCCTTAGCACTGCCTACTGACTTCTTGAGCTTCCTTTAAGTTCCAGCTAAAATTACATCTTTTACTAGAATCCTTCCCCAACCCCTCTTACTTCTTGTGCCTTCTCTCTGTTAATTATTTTCTGTTTTTCCTGTACACAGCTTGTTCTGTATATATTTCTTTGCATGTTGTTTCCCCCATTAGATTTAAGCTTCTTGAGGGTAGGTACTGTCTTTTGCTACTTTTTGTATCACAGTGCTTCAAATTATGCCTAGCACGTGGTAGAAGCTTAAAAAATACTTATTTTCTGACTTAAAAGCATTCAATTAAATCCTCTTATTAGTGTCCCCATTTTATCTTGGGAATTAATCTTTCTACATGCATAATGCATGCACATATATGTATCATGCATACATACATATGTCTGTATGTAACAGGGGTCACCCTGACTTCCATTGCCTGGAATACAGATTTATTACATTTTGCCCCTCCAGCCCCCAACATTTGCCCATATCCTGAAGAGGGATTGAATTTATCTGGACTCTCTACAATTATCTTTAGTCCTCTCAATGTGGAATCGATACATATGTGATATATGTGTGTGATATGTATATATATATTAGGGAATAGCTAAAAAATTATGGTATGTTCATGTAAGGGTATACTCTAGTACCATAAGAAATGACTAATATGTGAGATGGAGAGAATCATGGTGATAGTTACATCAGCTGCTATCGGCTCAAAGTAAACAATATTCCCTCACTATATACATCCTTTGCTATATAATAGAATCTAAGTAACACATCAAATCTATTTGGTCCTTTTCCTGAATTTTATTTCCAGTATCTCTGCTCTCACCTTCACTATTCAAGGTGGAAATAAGGCATTATATTGGTGTTTTCTGGACAGAATTCATACTGAGGCAACACTAGAGGGAAAGTATGCTTTTTCTCTTTGCTTCATTTAATGTTACTGACTGAGCATGTACACTATGACTGTGGAAATGCAGCTGCAATGTGGATAACCGTCGAATCAGCATAGTAGGCTTTGTCCCATTGACCTTTTAGTTAGGAACGACAACAGTTAATAACTTGAACAAAAGCTTTATAAAGAATAAGAATACCTTTACTTTCAACCTTGACTCAAGTATATTTCCTGTTACTTGAAAGAGTGCTTTGGTCCATTGTGAAAGTAGGCGTAGTAGAAAGAGTGCTGGAGAGGGATTTAGTCAAGAAGCAGTTCAAATCTCCTGTGACCTTGACGAAATGTGGTTGGGCAGCTCACTGAGCTCCCCTTTTGTAAAGGCAGTATGTCACAGAGTGGTTGCAAGAATCGAATGAAATAATGCATGTAAATGTCATTTGTAGACTTTTAAGTATCTCACATCAGCTATTATTATTTTTAATAATATTGCAAAATAACTCCAAAATGGAATCATTGAAGGAGAATTATAGTCAGTATGAAATATTGGAAAGAAATTGGACTAGGAATGAGTCAATCTAGAGTTTGGACAATTTTTTTCTTCTCTACCTATTTTCGCATCTTTAAAAGTGAAGTTGAGCTAGCTGATTGCTAAGGTCCTTCCCAGTTCCATTTCAGTTTGGAAAACATTTATTAAGTGTCTACTGTGTGCAAGGCACTGAACTATGCCTGGATAGAGTTCTGGGCCAGGAATCAGTAAGACATGAGTTCAGATTTGGCCTCAGACACTTACTAGCTGTGTCACCCTGGGCAAGTCACTTAACTTCTGTCTGCCTCAGTTACCTCACCCATAAAATAAAGATTATTATAGCAGCTACCTCATAGAGCTGTTGTAAGGATCAAATGAGATAATATTTTTAAAGTACTTAGCACAGTGCCTGCTACATAGTAGGTACTTTATTAAATGCTTCTTCCTTTTCCTCACCTTCCATGCCTAGAGGATACAGATGGAAAGATAGAAAGAAAGAAGGAAGGAAGGGAGGGAGTGAAGGAAGGAAGGAAGGAAGAAAAAGAAAGAAAGAAAGAAATACAGACAGACAGACAAAGAGCTTCTGCCTTTAAGGGGCTGTTCTACTAGAGTTTAACAATATATAACCAGATAAATCAATTCAAAATAATTTTATGATGGATGAAGCACTAAAAATCTTCCCGAGTAACAGAAGAATTACATCTTTTCATTTGTAACTTTTATTAAATATTTTGTTCTTATGACATCTTTGGGGCCAAACCTCTCCTCTTTTCCTTACCCTGAGAGCAATGACAAGGAAATAGAGAAAGGAAACAGAAAATTAAAAAAAAAAAGACCCTACATCTTATAGTGTATACAGTGTTCCATGCACTTAGTGTCCCATTTCTTCACAGAGGGGAAAAAAATGTTTTTTTTTTCCTCATCTATTGTTGAAGGTCAAGCTTGGCCCTTATATGACATTAAATTCCTTTTTTGTTCTTTCCATTTCTTTTTCATTTATATTGTAAACAAACATTATATATAATCTTTTATTCAACTTTGCACCAGTTAATTTAAGTCTTTCCATGTTTTTCTGTATATTTCATATTTATTTTTCCTTATAGGGCAGAAATAGTCCATAACATTCATATACCCCAGTTTGATTCACTATCCCCAAATGGCGGATACATAGTTTGTTTCCATTTCTTTGCTACCATAAACATTTTGATCTTTACAGCAACCTGGGAAGTAAGTACTGTTATTATCTCCATTTTACAGAGTAGGAAAGTGAGGCAAACAAGGGTTAAGGGACTTGCCTAGGCTCACAAAGCAAGTGTCTGAGGCTGGATTTGAACTCAGATTTTCTTGACTCCTGGCATTTATCCCCAACACTTTCTCTACTCTGCCACCTAGTGGTCTGTTAATAAATAGCAGGATCAGGACTTGAGTCCACATATCTTCTGACTCCCTGTAGTGCCATTTCTAAGCATCAGGCTTACTTCCCCTTGGATCCCTGCTTTCTGAATTGATGTAGTTATAAATAACCTTGTTTCAATGAAACACATATTAGAGATTGGATTAGATAGACTTTAATTGAGTGTGTATATGGAAGGATGATCCTAAAGAGGCATTTAAATCCATAAAATACCACTTAAAATGTTATCTTAGGGGAAACAAAAGCGGTCACTTTTAGACATCTCTCTAAAAAGCTCCAAATCAACTTCTATTTGTAAATTTAGAAGTAGCTAGGTAAAGAAAGGCGCTTTCCTTCTAATCAGATTTAAAGCCAAGTTTACAGTGTATATTTCAAGGATTTGTATCTGTGCATGTACTATCTGTGGGGCAGCCAGGTGGTACAGTGGATAGAGTACTGGATCTAAAATCAGGAAGACTCATCCTCCTGAGTTCATATCCAACCTCAGACACTAGCTGTGTGACCCTAAGCAAGTCCCTTAAGTCTTGTTGCTGGAGCAGGAAATGACAAAGCAGCATCTTTGTCAAGAAAACCTTAAATGCAGTCACAAAGAGTCAGGCACAACTGAACAACAGCTACTACCTTCACTGGTTCAGACTGAGCCCTTTTTATTTCTTAGAACAAAGTCTTAATAAGTTGCTGTTGCTAAAACAAACAAACAAAAAAAAACAACCCACAAAAAATCCCAAATTCACTACGTAATGGTCACCCTTATAGTGATAAGCCAGCCTTTCCAAGTTTATCTAGACTGGTCCTCAGGTGGTTAAAAAAAGGCTACCCCTTTGCCAGGCTTTATTCAAAGCCTCTCCAGCTTGGTAGGACCTGACAGCTTACACTCCCCTGTTGTAGTCTCTAAGAACCATCAATACCAGTTTGGATTTATTAAAAAAAAAAAAAACCTGTAGCAGGAGTGTGGTGTGGGTGGGTGGGGGGAGGGGGAAGAAATGGTAGGTGGTGGGTAGCATTAAGGAAGAATTCTGGGTAAGTTTCAGTGTGAATTCTGACTTTAATTCTTCTTGTAGCCAGATTTAATGTTGTTTCCCTTCTAAATGGATAGACAATGCTTGTAGACATACACTGTAATATACAGTACTCACTCATCACAGAAGCAATTAATGTCTTAGCTGTACAGATTCTACTGATAGTGGCCAGACAAAGCATTTTTTTTAAAATATATTTTGTTGCTGTTGTTGTTGTGGTTCCTTCTTTTATGGTGCCTAAAGCCACCATTCAGAAAATGAAGCCTTAGTTCAATCTCTTTGTGCCTCAGTGAAATCTTCTGTAAATTTGGTATATTAATATTATATCTGTTTGAATGCAGGGGGCTAAGCCAGATGGTATCTCTAGATTTTTTTTCTAACTTATTATCTAAGAACTATGAACTTCAGGGGAGTAGTAAAACTCATCTGCTTTGAAAATTGAGGAAGCCAGGAAGGTTAGTACAGACCTTACTTTGCTTCCCACACTTTATACTTGTTTATTACTCTGGGAGATCACTAGGAAACCTGGGATTTGAGGTTCAATATAAACGTAAGAAGACATTATTAAGTTAAGTATTCAATGTATACCTGAGGAAAAAAAAAGCTATAAAATATATGAATGCTTTGAGTAGCTTTCCAGAGACAGGTTTCTTTGGGGGGAAATCTATTGATTTCCATGGTTCCTAGAGTTTCCTGAATTCTCCAGGTGAATTATGGCTGAGGTTTGAAACTATGATTATTCCCCCGTGTTAGATATTTTGTAATCCGTACCATAAGGATGTCGATACTAATAGTCAGAAACTCAAAATATAAAGCAAGCCTCTATGAGGGAACATGTCTTTCAAAAATAGATAGCGAAGCAGCAAATAGCTCAGAGTGGTTTTTGAGAAGTGTTGACCTCCTTTCATGCCACTTACTGTGAATTAAAGCTGCGAGGGAGAACTAGTTTGGGCATGTGGTACGGCACTCGGAGCAACCGCTGCCAGGGAACAAGATTTGTGTTTCTAAGGAGATCCAACAAAAAGGAGAATGCTTTAAGAGCCAGTCGCTGTCACTGAGTAAAAGTATCTGTGAAGAGAGAGGAACCGGAGCTGAATTAAGTAATTTTATACCCGAGTTACACGGCTAACATTCTAGTAACCTTACATTCAAAAGTAAATAACTTTGACCACACAAGACTTAGTACATCACATACTATTTTGGCATCTAGAATCAAACTGTCTCAGCTTAGCTAGGACCTGTGCTATGTATGTATTTGATTTGTACGATGGCCTGGTTTTTGTATGGCATTCCTGTGGGTATTACTAGCAATAGCGAACTAAGATAGTACAATTATATTTTAAAGGACAAAGCACGGCACTTGTTTCTGGGGAATGCTCATGCTTCTGTTTCTCCTATATGCACAGATTAAAAATGCTAGCACTCCAAACTGGGGCAGCAAAACAGTCCTTTCTCAAGATCATTGGTATTATCTACGTCCGGACACGTGCACCTGGTTTACAAATGCGTAGTGACTTACTGTTAGGATGTCCTATAAAGAATGATTCTTTCAGTAAGGTATCATAGGATGGGCATCACGGGGAAATCACCAAGGAAAAATTACAGTACTGCTATATTTATACAGTGCTGCCACCTTTTTTTTTTCCTCCTGAGTTGGAAAGGGAACCACCTGTCTCAGCTGCTGATGTCAGAGTGCTCCCTCGAGACCTAGTGCTGTTGGAAAGCACATGATACTGTACATATTTGCTCTTACGTCCATATCTGATTGAGATTGGATTTCAGATTTGCACCATGCTGTGGATTTCATTTAGCAATAACTCTGAGTGCCCTGCCCTGTCATTCCACTTTTGGAATTAAAAAGTAACAAGTTTAAGCCCTATTTTGAAAAGCTCTGGGAACTTAGGCTAAAACTTTTTTTTTACATAGACGTTGGATGAATGGCATGTGTCCTACAGCGGTCATCTGTGGATGTAATTATGAAATGACTATTAAAAAGTATATCTATAAAAGCACTTAGGTTGGGTTTTTGTTAATGGTCAATTTTTTATGCACATAGGTCACTTGTCTGAGCCTTTTATGTACTATTTTGAAAATTATAGTAAAGTATGTTTAATGGCTATATGTGACAACATATTTTTTAAGCCAAGGGACTATTTGAGCCTACGCATGGGAAAAATAAGTATATAGAAGGTTCAACTAGAAAATTACCAATATCATAGTAATGTGTTTTTGAAAGATGATTCTTCCCAAAATACAGTGGTTCTCAAAGATTAGAAAGAATTGAGACTGTCTCAGTGAGTCCTTTGTATACTTGTATTTATGGCTGAGATTTCTGTAAGTGAATACATTCATATATGAATGTATACACTCATATATTAGTGCGTACATTTAGTGGGCTGAGTTTACCCTAGGAATTTTGATGTTTTCAAAATATTCAGTTATTGCCCTAAAAAAGCAGGACTGATATAAACATTGATAGTCTAGGTACTCACAATGAGTTGATAATATTGGTGATAGTGTAAAAATAAGGCATTCATCTGATGTTGAACTTCATTGGTAGTTTGTAAATTATATAATTCAAATTCAAAGTAAGATGGAAAATTAAGACTCTAAAATATGATTACATATTTCAGGTATAAAAACTCAATACTAGATTTTGGATTAAAAGTAGGATCCCGAATCCCATTCTGAACTTTAGAACAGCCATTCAATTAAGTAGGGGTTTAGTTAATATTCAGACCGCTTCTATGTAGGTTTCTTATGTCCTATCAAGAGAGCAAATGAGATAGGCTTAGGCTACTTGGTTCATCTAATCTATCACCCTATAGTGTGGGATTTTCCTCTGAACTATTAAAAATGTTATCATATATGATTGCTATTAATTGGTTTTCTGTAAAGTACTACACTCCTCAACATGAACTGAACTGGAAATAAATATATTACCATGTTAGATTTTATTAGTAGAGAAGAATTAGATGAAGGCACCAATGCTTTCAAATGTACAGATTAAACCAATTTAGCCAGTTATGCCTTGAGGTTAATTTGAGTACCAAATAAGAAATAATATTCCATAATATAACTCTGTTTACCAAATAATGTTTGACATTAAAAACTAAAAATTAAATTTATATAACACGACAGCTTTTTCTCCCTTGAGAAAAGGAAGTGCGTACATTTTTGATCAAAGTTGAATGGCTACCAGCTGTAAAATGCCAATTTTCTCCAAGAAAAATAATTATATTCTTAGAATAATACATATGACTATATGTATTGGATTTCATTAAACATGATCGGAGTTCGATCCTTCTCAGAAACTCCTGGACTTCTTTTTTGCAATATGATGGCATACATCTCTTTTATAGACATTTTGGTGAAATCAACAGGTGACTCTTTCTAATACTGTACTTCCATATCTCATCAGTACGTATGGATAGTCTCGTGTCTTAGGGTGGTGAATATAGGTCATAATGACACCTTCCAGATGTTAAATTCCTGTTTTGGGAGAAAAAAAATTAGACAAGATCTTTTTGGTCTCTTTCAGCACTAAGATTCTATGATTCATTATAATGAGTGACCCTTCTAGAATTAATTGCTATAAAGATTTGAGTTTTGTTATATTTTGCTAAAACATAAAGTATCTCAATTACATATATTCACTGTCAAAAATCAGTTAAATGGGGGTAGAGGAACCTAGAAGAAAACACATTTTAATGCCTTCATAAAAAGACTGTATCATATATTAGCTGAGTTTTTTTTCTTCAATACCTAATACAGTAGATTTAATTAAAAGCTGATTGTGCAATATATCTAAAAGTTGCATTAATCATTATGATTCCAAACAACTTTGACTTAAGGACTGATAATAACATTTATTTTTAATAGCTTTTGTTACCCTGCCTTTGTTTTCCATTTTTCCATCAGTCAAGACTTAAGATAAAATCTTTTTAAAAGATCATCTGATACTTTATAATCACTCTTTCATTTCCTGGCTCAAAGTAACAGCCATTTTTGTGAGCCTTGGAAATTTTTGGTTTACATAAATTTGGGGAGGTATGATAGGAAAAAACACCAGTTTTTTGCACTATTTTCCTTTAGAGCTAGTGATGTCGTGACCACTGTGAGACCAATTTTCACTCTTTTTCTAAGTAAACCAAATTCACAGAGAAGCCAAACAACCACTTAGCATCCCTGCAACCTGTGATATGACTATATTGCCTTAAAAAGTAATGGTATGGACAGCTTAATGTCAAACCTTAAAATAAAAGAGAAAAGAAAAAGAAGAAGTTGGCTGTCCTTCTGAATTTCTATTTATCTGATGAAACAAAAAAGCACAAAGTAAAACTGGGCATCTGTTCTGACACCACTTAAAAGTTAAGCAAAGCTGTATGCAATGGTACTTAAAGGAACCCAAGTTGTTAAACAAAGCCATTACATTAAATATCCATCAGGCAATTTTTCAATATTGGATTTTGAGCCAATGATGCAAACTTAGATTCATAGCTTATTAGAGCCTAGAAGGACTCTTAGAGATAATTTAGTTTATTGTGTATATGCCCGTGTCCATCCTTTTAGTGCTATAGGCCTGGAGACGTGATGGCATTGCTTTCCTAGGGTCCCACAGCTTGTCACTGTCAGTACTAAGAGTACAACCCAGTTCTCTTGATTCCTGTATTTATTCCACTACGTGTGAAAATAGAGCCAACTAGATAATACAGTAGAGAGAATGCTAGACCCCATGTCAGGAAAACTTGAGTTCAAATCTAGCCTTTGATACTATATGACCCTGGGCAAGTTACTTACCCCCGTCTGTCTCAGTTTCCTCAAGGGTATAATAGGAGTAATAATAATAGCACCTGGTTCCCAGGGTATTGTGAGGATCAGATGAGATCATATTGTAAAGTGACTGATACTTAATCAATACTTATTCTAACCCCTTGTGCCATCTGAGAAAGCATGTTACTGAGCATTCAAAAATTAATTTCTTCATTAAGAAATAAGTATAAAAACAACTTTTTTGAATATGAAGACCTATTCTCTTCCTTTGCTATACTTTAAAATTTTTTTCCATTAAACATTTCCCAATTACATGTAAAAAATTTAACAATGATTTTTTTTACAATTTTGAGTTCTAAGTTCTCTCCCTTTTTCCTGCTGTCTTCCTGAGAAGGCAAGCAACTTGATATCAATTATACATGTGAAGTCATGCAAAACATATTTCCATATTAGCCATATTGCCTAAGAAAACACAACAAAATAAAACAATAAAAATAGAGTAAAAAATAAAGCATGTTTCAATCTGCATTCAGAGTTCATGAGTTTTCTCCCTAGAGGTGGATAGGATTTTTCCTTACGAGTCCTTTGGAATTGTCTTGGATTGTCTTTATCAGAGTAGCTAAATCTTTCACAGTCAATCATCCATAAGATATTGCTGATACTACATACAGTGTTCTTTTGGTTCTACTCACTTCACCTTGCATGAATTTTTGAGTCTTCCTATGTTTTTTCTGAAACCATCCTGCTCATCATTTCTTATAACACAATACTATCACAATCATAAACCACAATTTGTTCAGCCATTCCCCAACTGATGGGGAATCCCTCTTGATTTCCAATTCTTTGCTACTCCAAAGAGAACTGATATAAATATTTTTGTACAAATAGGTCCTTTTTTCTTTTCTTTGATCTCTTTGGGATACAGACTTAATGGGAGTCAATGGGTATGCACAGTCTTATACACCTTTCAATGTAGTATTCAAATTGTTCTTGAGAATGGTTGGACTAGTTTACAATGCCAACAACAGTGTATTAGTGTCCCAATTTTTCCACATCCCCTCCAGCATTTGTGATTTTCCTTTTCTGTCATGCTAGCCAATATGATAGGTGTGATGCGGTATCTCAGAGTAGTTCTAATTTGAGTTTCTCTAATCAGTAGTGATTCAGAACATTTCTTATATGAAGTATAACTTTGATTTCTTCTTCCAAAAGTTGCCTGTTCATATATTTTGAACATTTATTACATTGGTAGTGACTTTTATTTTTATCAATTTGGCTCAACTCCTTTTCTGTTTTCATTCTCATTTTGGTTGCTTTGTTTTATATGTGCAAGCCCTTTTTAATTTCATATAATCAAAACTATCCATTTTACTTCCTGTGACGCTCTCTATCTCTTGTTTGGTCATAAACCCTTCCCTTATCCATAGATCTGACAGATCCATGCTCCTCTAATTTACTTAGATATCACCCTTTATGTCTAAATCATTTATCCATTTTAACCTTATCTTGGTATACAGTGTGAGATGTTGGTCTCTACCTAGTTTCTGCCAAATTTCTTTCTAGTTTTCCCAGCAATTTTGCCAAATATTGAATTCTTACCCCCAAAGCTTAGATCCTTATGTTGATCAGACACTAGATTACTTTGCTCATTTACTACTGTGTATTGTCTACCTAATATTATTCCATTGACCCACTACTATATTTCTTAGCCAGTAACCAGATCATGTTGATAATTACCACGTTGTAATTTGGTTTGAAATCTGAAACTGATAGACTGCCTTCCTTAATACTTTTTTTCATTGAGTCTCTTAATATTCTTAACCTTTTGTTCTTCCAGATGAAATTATTTTGTATTTTTTCTAGCTCTATAAAATAATTCCTTGGTAGTTTGACTACTATGGCACTAAATAAGTAAATTAACTTAAGTAGAATTGTCATCTTTCTATTATTGGTTCAGCCTACCCATGAGCAATTAATATTTCTCCAATCGTTTGATCTATTTTTTTATGTGAAAAATGTTTTGTTTTTGTGTTTATATACTCCCTGGGTTTGTCTTGGCAGGTAGACTCCCAAGTATTTTATATCATCTGTCATTATTTTAAATGAAATTTCTCTTTCTATCTCTTGCTGCTGGGTTTTGTTGGTAGTATATAGAAAGGCTATTAAGTTATGTGAGTTTATTTTCTATTATGCAACTTCGCTGAAGTTGTTGATCATTTCAACTAGTTTTTACATGCTTCTCTAGGGGTTTCTGAATATTGTATCATATCACCTGCCAACAGTGATAGTTTTGTTTCTTCCTTGCCTATTTTTATTTCTTGAATTTCTTTTTCTTGTCTTATTTCTAGATCGAGCATTTCTAGTACAATATTGCTTCAGTCCTGATTTTATTGAGAAGGCTTCAAATTTATCCCCATTACAGATGATACTTGCTCTTGGTTTTAGATAGATAACTACTTATTTTAAGAAAGTTTCCATTGATTCCTGTGCATTCCAGTGTTTTTAATAGGAATGAATGTCGTATTTTCCAAACTTTTATTCTGCATCTATCTATAAGATCAAAGTATTTTTGTTGTTTTTGTTTTTGTTATTGATATTGTTCATTATACTGATAATTTTCATAATATTGAACCAATCTTGCATTTCTGGTATAAATTCTACTTGGTCATAGTGTATCCTTCTGATATATTGCTCTAATCTCTCTGCTCATATTTTATTTATTTTGTGTGTGTGTGTGCATGTGTGTGTGTATGTGTGTGTGTTTACATTCATTAAGGAAATTGGGGTATAGTTTTCTTTCTCTGCTTTTGCTCTCCCTGGTTTAGGTATCAAAACCATAAAAGGAATTTGGTAGGACTCTTTCTTTACCTATTTTTCCAAATAGTTTATATAGTATTAGGATTAATTGTTCTTTAAATTTTGGTAGAATTCACTTGTAAATCCATCTGGTCTAAGGATTTTTTCTTAGGCAGCTCACCGATCACTTGTTCAAGTTCATTTTCTAAGATAGAGTAATTTAATTTTGTTATTTCCTCTTCAGTTAATCTGGGAAGTTTATATTTTTCTAAACACTCATCCATTTCACTTAGATTGTCAGTTTTACTAGCATATAATTGGATGAAATAACTCCTAATAATTGCTTTAACTTCATATTCATTGGTGGTGCATTTGAGTTGGTTTTTACTCTCTTTTTGAAAACAATTTAACCAATAATTTATATTTTACTGTTTTTTTTCATAGATTTTCCTAATTTTTCCATATTTCCTAGTTTTATTTATTACTTCAGTGGTTTTTTTTTTTACTTTCAATTTTATTATTCTCTCCTTTGATTTTCAGGATGTCCATTTTAGTATTTAATTGGGGGGTTTTAAATTTTTCTTTCTCATTTTTTTAAGTTGCATGCTCAATCTGTTGATCTGTTCTTTCTCTCTTTTATTAATATAGGCACTCAGAGATATGCATTTTTGCCTAAGTACTGCTTTGACTGCATCCCATACATTTTGGAGTGCTGTCTCATTGTCAGTCTTTTTAATGACATTATTGATTGTTTCTATGACTTGTTTTTGACCCATTCATTCTTTAGGATTAGATTGTTTAATTTTCAATTAACTTTTAATCTATGCTCCCATGGCCCTTTATTAAATGTAATTTTATTGCATTGTGGTCTGAAAATAGTGCATTTAATATTTCTGCTTTTTTATATTTGGTAGTGAGATATTTATGCCCTAATACATGGTCAATTTTTGTGAAGGTACCATATATAGTTGAGAAAAAAAGGCATATTCTTTTCTATTCTGATTTAGTTTCCTCCAGAGCTCTGTCATTTCTTACTTTTCTAAGATTCTCTTTATCTCCTTGGCTTCTTTCTTATTTATTTAGATTTTTCTAGTTCTGAGAGGGGAAAGTTGAAGTCCCCCATAAGTATAGTTTCATAGTCTGTTTCTTCCTGCTATTCATTTAACTTTTCCTTTAAGAATCTGGATGCTTTGCAATTTGGTAAACACATGTTTAGAATTGCTATTACTTCATTGTTCCTGGTTCCTTTTAGCAAGATGTAGTTTCCCTGCTTATCTCTTTTAATTGTGTCCATTTTTCTTTTGCTTTGTCTGAGGTCATGATTGCTTCCCCTTGCCTTTTTTATTATTTCAGCTGATGCATTATTGACTATGCTCCAGCCCCTTATTTTAACTCAACACAGGTCTCTCTTTTCCAATTGTGTTTCTTGTAAACAACATATTGTTGGATTTTGGTTTCTAATCCATTCAGCTATCTGCTTCCTTTAGATGAGTGAATTCATACCATTCACATTCATAGTTAGAATTATTAACTTTGCATTTCCTTCTCTCCTGTTTTCTTCTGTTGATCCTTCTCTCTTTTTTTCCCTGTCCCTCCTCTAAAGTTTGTTTTGCTTCTGATCCCTACCTTCTTTTATCTGCACTCCTTTTTATCACTCTCCCTCCACCCCCTTTATCCTGTCCCCTTCCTCTCCTCCTATCTGCCAGTTGGGTAAGGTTGATTTCTATTTCCAATTAAGTATGCATATATATTTTCCCTCTTTAAAGCTATTTAGACGTGAAGTTCTAGCATTGCTTGTTCTTCCACCATTTTCCCCTCCACTGTAAAAGCTCTTCCTTGCAAGCATCTTTTATGTGAGATAATTTCCCCCTTTCTTCCTCTTCCTTCCCCCTTCTCCCAGGACATCCATCTATTTCCCCTATCTGTTATTTTTTTTTCCTTTGCTATACTTTTGAAACATAAAACACCACCCACCAAAAACTCTGTGCTATAAGTAGAATAAATAGATTAATTAAGCTTATTAATCATTTAAATGATAGTCTTTGAGAAATCATTTGCCATCATTTTCTCTAGGCTTCATTTCTTGCAGAAGAGTAAAGAGGAAATACAGCTTTAAAGAGTATAGCGGGCTTGTACTTCCTATCAGCTGAGTGTGCCTTCCATAACCCACAGCTTCTGTCCTGGGTTTTTACACAGTATGCAATGCTGGCTAATGTAATAGAGGAGACAAAGAGCACACAAGCTGAAAATACCCACAGGAAAGCTCTGAAAGCTTACGTTCCCTTGATGCAGCCTTGTGTCAATGTGTAAAAGGTTAGCTTCTTTCTATTTTAGGCACTTTTTCATTGGAACGGATCTACTAAAGCAGATTATAAAAAAGTTGTCTCCAATGGTCAACAGATTTCATTTTTAAAAGATGGAATTTTTTTTTAAAAATCTATTTGGAATAAAACAAGTTGAGGAAAGTTGAAGGCTCATTACTTCAAGATTATTAGAGATCCTTTGTTTAAAACTTTGTTCTCTTTACCTTTCCTTTTCTAGTCATTTTAGGTTTGGGAAATCTGGGAAAATTTGGGAAATCTTTTCTTATACATTCATTTTTCACATGAATAAAGGATCAAAAACCCCTGCCCATTTATACCCCTCCATTTCAAATAAAAACTTTCTTATTCTCAGGTTGTGGTATCCATCAGAGCTGTGAAGTTAGGTAACAACAAACATTCATTTAGCACTTGCCATGTGCCTGGCACTGTGCTAAGAGCTGGAAATGCAAAGAAAGGCAAAACCTGTTCCTGTCCTCAAGGAACATACATTTGAATATGGAGGCAACATGCAAACAACTAGATACATAACAAATATATTCAGATCAAATATGGGTAATATGAGAGAGAAGATGCTAACACAGGAAAGCCCTCCTACAGAAATGTGTACTTGAGCTGGGTTTTGAAATACCCTGTGGAGGAGAGTGAAGAAAGCGGACTATGCCAGGTTTGGGGGACAGCCAGGAGTGTCATGTTCAAGGAAGTGCAAGTAAGCCAATCAGGTGGGATCCTAGAATGTAAGACGACTGGAAAGGTAGGGAGAGGCCAAGTCATAAAGAACTTTAAATACTTAACAAAGCAGCTTTTATTTGGTACTACCTAGTAGTGTCTCCTGAGGGTGGACACAGACTTCCTCTTAGCTCACGTGGTATACTGCTACTAGTGCTTTCATCTCCAAAGTTTTTTCTTGGTGGCATACTGTGCATGTGCCATCTCTGATTCAACTTTCCATTGAAGCCTATAAAGAATACTGTATTTGACATAGCCAAAGTATATGACCATATATGACCATATCTTGATAAACAGGTGTATGTAGCAAAATGAAACAGATCCAAATGGACCCCTGTAATGCCTTGCCCCAAACTCTCATTGAGAACAATCTCCTTTGGATACAGTCTTTACTTAAAACACTTACTAATCATAATAGCATAATGAAATGTTCTTGACTTAGTATCATTTCTGCTCATCATTTCTTAGTTTCTATATAGATAATCCATTTTGACTGTTCCCTGAAATGAAAAAAAAAAGGGAGTAGGATCTCTCTTAAGTAAACTTGACAGAAATTATTCTTTTGTTATATCATTTTTAGTACCTGTTACATAGCAGGCAATTAATAGATGCTTGCTGACTGTTGTTTATGATTTCCATTTTAAAGCAGCCCTCTTACTACAGCTTCTGAACAGGATTTTGTTTACATTCACCTTAATCTTCCATCCTGCCTCTATTCAGAAACTTGAATTCAAGACCCTCCCTATTTTCACCTTTTCTCCTTCCTAAATGAGAATAGATGTTTTGTAAATTTGATCAGATTTTAATCATATCTTACATTCAAATAGTTACACCCAAAATAACAATTTTTACAATACAGACGACATGGACAGAGACTGTTATAGGGAAATTTTTTTATCCAATAGTTTGTTTTTAATGAGAATAGCTGATATTTAGATAGTGCTTAACATACTTTTAAATAGATTATCTCATTTAACCCTCAAAATCTAGTACCAATTGCTTGGGGAATGGCTAAACAAATTGTGGCACATGAGTATTATGGAATATTACTGTGCTCTAAGAAGTGACAAATGTGATGATTACAGAGAGCTTGTAAAGATCTACATGAACTAATACAGAGTAAAGTAAACATAGTGGACAAAACAGCATACACAACAATTTGGACAATTTAAAGAGAAAGAACAACCACAAAAAAAAATAAAAATGTATGTTGCCAAATTTTAAAGAACAAGCATGTCTTGTAATAAGAGATATGAGAAGACAGATTCAGTCCACAATTGTTTTATATTGGACATATTTTCTTACTTTTTTGATGTATCGATCTATTTTGTGGTGGTTTTTTCCTTCTTTTTTTGTCTTTAAAAATACTATTTGTTATATGGGAGAGCTCTCTGCAAGGACTAAGGTAGGGATACTAGGGAAAACTATGGTGAGGTTGAAAAAACAAAATACATCAATAAAAACTTATTTAAAGAAAAGAAATTGACCTCACTTGAGACAGATGAATCATTGACTTTTAAAGCTGGAAAGAATCGTTGAGGGCTTCTAATCCAAACTTTGATTTGACAGATGAGGAATCCAAAGTCTAGAGAGTTTGAGCAATTTTCCATTCAACAAGTATGTATCGAGTACCTCCTATGTGCAATGATTATTTCAGGGTAGCTGAGTGCCGGATGAACAGGAAATAGTCCTTATTCTCAAAGATTTTTTTTTTTAACCAAGGAAACACTTTCTAAGAGTCAGACAGCTAATGAGTAGTAGGGACCAGAATCTAGTAGAATCTAGGCTGCCTATCTCCCAGTTGTTGTTCAGTGTTCATCATTATTGCTGTTCGGTTTTGTCTGATTCTTCATGACCCCATTCAGGGTTTTGGCAAAGACACTGGAGTGGTTTGCCATTTCTTTGGTTCATTTTATGGAGAGGAAGCGAGGTAAACAGAGTTAAGTGACTCACCCAGCGTCACACAGCTAGCTAGTAGGTGTCTGAGGTCAGATTTGAACTTGAGAAGATGAGTCTTCCTGACTTCATGCCCAGCTGCCCTCTTGTCATTATACCACCCAGGGAAATTTATTGGAGATAGGACTGAGAGCCACAGACTTACTTGTTTGCCCAAGAAGTTTTGAAAACATTTCGTATGTACAACAAATCAAAGAAACTCAATTGCTGTGAAGATACCCAAAATTTCAGGATGAGGATAATAGATAGCCTGCACTGGAAGGCTGGCTAGGTGTCAGGTGGTTGGTTATTTGGTACCAGTATCAGAATAGTCTTACAATGCGAAAGTGTATACAGCATCTGTGTTCCAAAAACATGCTTTCTAAATGGATTGATTAGATCTTGAAACACATTTTCTCATACCAAAGCATATGTTTTATATGGTAGTTTTCCAGGATGTTACTCTGAGTTATCTGTTCCAGGAAGCAGAGAGCTGGGTGATATAAGGATGAAGAAAAGGGTCTTCTCTCTGGGTACAGGACTGTCCCCAAGCGAAATTTAGAAGTAGGCTCTCATTTCCCCTTATCATCCTTTCATTTCCATCATCTATCCCTTTGTCTTGCCTCCTGGTATCCATTTTTAGTGTTCTCATTCTGCCCCAAGTAGCCACTGTGGTACCCCGTCCAGCATTGCCTTCCTTCCAAAGTGCTGCCTCCTCTCATCCACTTCTCATACTTTCAGTCCAATAAATACTCTCCTCCTTTTAGTAAGGCCTCTTAAGAAGAAAGCAAATCTGATACTTCTCACTAGCTTGTAAAGTGTTCCTATAAATCTCCAGCTATTATTTGTGCTTTTAAAATGTAGTTTGGTGGTTGACCCAGAGTAATCTTTAATTAGTAAAATTCCAGGAAGACATAGCTGTCCAAAAGTTCATACAATACAAAGGAAGACAGTTTTGGGCAGGGAGGCTATAGCTCTGTTTGGGAGTCTGCCTTAGGATTAGCTCTTCCAAAGTGTTTCTCTTCTCACAGCTTCTTCCCTTTTACTTTGCATTTTTGTATTTTTGCAAGTATTTATGTGTGCAGTGATGGGAGGGGCATGACACCTCTAACATGGGGACTGTTTGCATATAGGTCCAGTGAAAGCCTGCCTTTTAAGTTGCTGACTACTTGTGTTTTCTGATATCCAAGCATATAAAAAGGAGTAGAAATTGGGCTAAAATCAAATGAGATACATAGGCACATTTTTCTTCATGATGCTTCTAAATTTTTGAATTGCTGGATTTAACCCATAGTGCTATTAATGGTCACTTGATATCAGAACTTCCTTTCAAATCCTAAGGTCCAGTTAGGCCCCCAAAGTAAGTCTGACCTAACTCTGCATATGATTAGAGTTTACTTCCATTTAACTATTTCTCAAGGCAACAATGAATTTATGTAGATTATTTTTCTGCCTTGGGAGTATATTTTGGTCCTGTTGAGAGTAAAATGCAAATGCTAATGTACTGGGAAAAGCTAAGAAACATTCAAAGGCCTGGTCTAGTTAAGTAAATTTAGCTCTTTGGGAGAATTTTCAGCCATGTTTTGTTGTTTGGGGAATAGTGTGAAAATATCATTTTTCCCTTTCAAACAAAGAAGAAGTTATAAGACTGGACCCAGGCTCAGGAATTAGAGGCTTGAGGTACTGTTTGACTAACTCACCACCTTTGAATATGTCTCATTACCTCAGGTAATAACTGTTCCTTAGTTTCTCCAGGTGAAAAATTGAGCATGAATTTTTTTACATATCTCAAAGAAAAGAAAACTTGAAAAAAATTTACTAACTTCTTTAAACTTTTTTGAAGAGCTCACATTTCATGCCAGAAATTTTAATATATGTCATTGTAATAAGTGCAGTATCATTAAATCATAATCTTATTTAAACTATAGATTGGGTCTAAAATTGAATTTAAAGGGAAGTAGGTGTAGGTTCATAGAGCAAGTTCTAAGGGCTTTAGAAATCATCTATTTTAAACACATCCTTTTAAAGATGGGAAAACTGAGCTTTCCAGTGCATGTGACATCAGAAGTCAAGTGACAGAGCTAGGCCTAGCATCCGGGTCCCCTTATTCCCAAACCAGTGCTGGTTCTTGCCAATGTACCAGGATCCCTCCATGCCTTTTTTAGCAGATGTTAGCTAAAAATCCAGATTTTTAACTCCTCTTTTTATGTTATATTTATGTGTGTGATAAGCACAACACTTGCCTTATATTGTTAATATTAGACCAAATGACTGCAACTCAAGAATATCTATATTATTCTTTGTTTTAATATGAAAGAAAGTGCAGATCTGGAGTTCCAAAGGAAAAGGAAAAAAAGCTGACTCAGTTTCATAAAGCTGTGTCGGAGGAAGGTTTTATTTGAAGATGAGAAATGTGTTGGTAAGGCTGTCTGTCATCTCTGGTCTATTTTTTTGAAAAAAAACATTGCTGGAAAGTACTAAAGCTGTCCACTGACTCCTCTGTTCCATTCCTCAAAGACACTTCATTCACATTGACTTTACTATAGCAGTTTTGTGTAAAACGAGATTTGATTTTAGAGTATTTAAAGGTTCATGGACTTTGTGCCCTGTACCCTGCCACTGTTTACTCGGTTGTCTCTGCTTTGAAAAAATTCTTAGAGCAGAACTAGTGTATTCTCAAGTACTGAAATAGCAGTTTCATCAATTAAGTATGATACCAATTATGCTAATTATGGCATATGCATGTAAGTAATATTGTATTTTATATATAATATATTTGTTATGCCAATTCTAGTTTCCTTGATAACTGAACAGCTTCTGAAAGGTGGAATTCCCAGGAAAATAGATTAGTTCACTACCTTTATTTGGGATATGTCTGGCCAGGGGGTGATGTCTTTGGGTTACTGGAAAATTGTTATTTTTATAGGGAAGACTTTTCAATTCTTTTTGGAAAGGCTGCCACTCTTTCGACTTATGGTAGCACTTATTCTTTTTAACCAGTTTGAGTACTTCAAAATTTTTCTGCATTAAATTTTACTCATTTCCATATACTACTCATTCCAGAAGCCAATACCAAATTGCATTCTGTATTAAGAAGCACTTCTTCTATTGGATTCTCTCATATACATACAATAATGATATAAAAATTAATTTTTTTTCAATGAGCAGGCTAGATATAGGTTTGCTTTTAGCATCCTGTGGCTAGGCAGTTATTCTTCTTTAAAAAATCTTGGGTTTTAATAGACTTAAAGCTCAATTAGTCAACAATTTGATATCAGGGCCAAAAAATGCAATTTTGGACACATTGGGGAAGGCCTGGTGTCCAAAATGATTTAATTTGACATTGCTGCTGTAGCGTATCCCAGTTAGACCCAATTTCAAATAAAAAGTTCAGTTCAAGGTTTCAGATCTTGTTTAGAATGGAATATCTTTGGTGCTAAGGGCATGATAATTATGTTCAGTTAGTCCATAGTCATGACAAAAAGAAAATAAGCTTAGTCTGTTCCCAGATGGAAGCAATAGAGCCAATAAGCAGAAGTGGCAGAGGCAAATTGATGCTTGATGTAAATAAAAATCTCCAAATAATTAGAGCTATTACAAAGAGAAATAGGCTGGTACAATGGAAAGCGCATTGGTTCTTCGATGAGAGAAACTCTGATTGGGCAAGTACCTCTCTGGGCCTGGGTTTCCTCATCTGTAATATGAGTGGGTTGGATTATATGGCCCCTTAGGTCCCTTCCATATTTAATCTCTGCTATTATGATCTTCCTGAGATAACTATTGCTATGAGAAATAGTAGGTTCTCCCCTTCTGGAGATATTTATGCACATTGTAGATGACCACTTGTCAGGCATGCATAAGGGCATGCTGGTAGATCTTTAAGAATTGCTCCCGCCCCTACCCCCCTTTTAAGTACAACACACTTTTAAGTTTAATCTTCATTGTCAACACTTTCTCCATCACTTTTTTAAGTTTGTACAATCAAAACAATAATAAATCAGGTCCTGAATTGTAGCATATTAATTACTGGGATGTAAATGCTCATACTGAAGATTTAACAATCAGCTTTCTTGCACCTCTAGACTTAAGACTCCATAAAAGGTGAAAGGCACAGAAAGCATACATTTGGGAAGGGGGAAAATAATCTCAAAAATCAGTCTATTTGGTCAAATTTGTTTGCTAGCAATATGATGTTTTCTAATGGACTGATTAATTTGGATACTAAGTGCATTACAGGCATGAACAATCAGTTTTCTCAGAGCTCCTATTTTCAGAACTAGGTGAAGTGTATGCTATAATGTATAGTTCACAGTTATATTTTATTATTTTCATTGTTAAGAATTTTGGTCACAATGAGATTGAGCCTCACATCATTTGTAGATACAGGGAAGGAAGTTGGATGACAGGGAAATGAAATTAAGATTTGTATCTAGGTCCATGTTCTATATGACTAAGATCAAACGTCAATAAATACCTACTTTCATTATTAAGATAAAGCCAGATTAAGTTGGGAGTGAATAGTTGTCAGTATAAGGACCTTGTACTAAAAAAAAGGGTGTGTTTTAAGCAACAGAAAAGCAAATTGGATATTGATTTGAGTAATATTGAGTAATATTTCATATCTAATTGTTTTCTGTGTCTTTTCTCAAATACCAGAAGTATCCTTGAGAGCAGGTATTCTGTCACATGCTTTTCTGACTCCCCTTCCACCCCCATTACCTAGCACAGTCCTAGGCACAAATCAGACTCTTAATAAACCTTTATTGAATAGAATTATGAATACTCGATAAATTTAATGAAGAGATATGGAAAGGCACTAAAGAGAAATCCTGGGGTAGTGGAAATGACACTATTAACAGTGTACAGAAGGCACAGAGAAAAACAATGTAATAGGATTCAGGAAAAATCAAGGAGGGAAAAGGAGCAAATACAAATTGCCTTAAGAATACAATAAACAGATTGTATAGAAAAAAAATTCAATCTGAAGAGTTAACCAAATCCTAAAGACCAATAAGTGATTCTTTTTCACTGGAGTTCTAGTTTTTGAGAATTTTTTTAATGGTAAAAGCTAATCCAATTAGATTGAGGAAATTACTTTTAATAAATTTTTATTTATAAAACAGCTTTGAGGAGAAAAAGATATGATGATGTGATTTAAGAATTCTATATTTCTCCAACTCTCCAAACTTCTATGAAATTACTCTCGGTTAATAGTTAATATTGTTGAGTGTATCGTTTAAGTTGTTTAGCTTGAAAAAACAGTACAGAATTCAGACGGCATGGCAACACCCTTACCTTCTCCACTCCAAAACAAAAACTCTATGTTGTGATCATAATATCTGAAACATTAATATGGAATGTTCAAAACTAAATACCTTTCTATAAAAGATGTGAATGGATCCTTATGTGTGATATGATAGATTCTGTACTGATGAGAAACACAAAACAAAGAAGTATTGGAAAGGACTGTGCTGCTAAGGATCAACTGATAATAATTAATAAACATTGACTTTATTTCTATAGGTCAGATGACTAACATTATTTCAGAGTTGTCTGGGTTGAAGGTAGAATTCATGATCTTTGATCCAAATCTCAATAATTTACTGCAGTTCTATTATTGTCTGAATATAGTTGGGAAGAGAATTAGAGCTTTTGGGGGGGGAATAAAGTCTACATGATACCATTAATTGCTTGTAAAAATGCTTTTCACAAATCCGTGTTTCAGTAATTTTTTTATTTAAAAAAAGTAAAAATAAAATTGCATTTCCATATCTGTGCATGAAAATATGTGCCAATGAAATGTACTTAGTTATTTTTTTAAAGTAACTGAAAGAATGGGGTAATTTTTTAACCCAATAATGATAAGGTCTCAAAATGATTATATAATCCAAGGATTAACTTGTTGCTTATTGCAGATATTATCACAGTAAAAAAAAAACTATTTAGAAGAAAAAAACAAACTATTCTAAGAACTGTTTATTTTTTCTTTCCCATCTCAGTGTATTATTTATTATATTTAGCAATTTTAAAGTTTACAGTACATATCAGTAAATCACCACAGATAATTGTTTCTTAGAAAGGAGAGAATGAGTACCCGATTTAGCAAAGCCAATCACAGTTACAGCACAAAATTTAAAATATATACTATTTTAATTTTTTTTAATTTGGCAAACTTTCAGTTACATTGGTTCAAGTAAAGTAGTTGCTTAAACTTCAAAATGTAGTGTTTTAATATAAGTAATGAAATATCCATCTCCCAATTTGTATATTTTGGAGGGGAGGGAGAAGTCATACACACAGGAACATAGTTTGAAGGGGTTAAGGTAGAGCATTTTTCTGTTATGGGAAATATTTCTCAGTGATGCTTGGTACCTTGAGTTTGTTATGTATTCAGTCTGTAGTGTCATCAGAAAACAGGTGCACCTGCAGCAGCCCTCATTGTCTCAGGGACAGGAGCTGTAGAAAGCTGAAGAAAAAAAAATATTTCTGTTAATAATGTCTTGGTGCTTTCACCTTACAGCATGGACATTCCCATTTTCAAACTCAAACTGGTACCACCCAGGTGTATGGGTGTGTGTATGGGGGACGGGGTTGGAATAAAGTGTTTATTCAAAAATGAACCCTGAGGCAGTTTTGGAGGAAAAGCTGCTTATTATGAAGATACAGAAAAAATCTGAACAATTCTGGGCAGAACAGCAGCAGTTGTATTTCATTAACACTTGTTTTCAAGGATATTAGGAAAGAAGTGGAAATAATTAGGAGGGACCTGAAAGGGGAGATGCTGTTGGTTTGTGTTGGGTCGTGTGCCTGATCTCCATATATGGAGCAGACTGAACAGCAGGACTGCTTTGAAGCTGGCATTTCATTGGTGCCCAGGAGACAAGCATTTTTTTTTTTAACTAGAGATTTTTTGTGTATTTCTTAATATGTATAGATAATCTTGTTGCTTACAAAAAAAATCAGAAATGACCGGTGCTGTGATTCAGACAAGCAAGAAAGTTAAACACAGTTAATAAAATTGCATCACCGTACTTTTTATGCAGTAATATAACAGCAGTCAAAATTAAAAGCCAGAATTTAACCCAGTGCCTTGACCACCTAGAAATATCAGAATAAAAGTCTAGAGAGGACACAATTCAGCTACAATCAATTACTTCTTCATTTGCAATAAAAAAAGGGCTTTGTCACTTTTTTTGCTTTGGAAAAGCAAAATAAATGTTAAAAAGATTGTAGGAGATTTTCATTATTGTATAGTAAGGACTCTTTTAGGAGGTGTGGCATTAAAAGCTGGTTTTAATCACAGCGTGGTGCTAGGAAGCCTCAAAAAGTCCGAGTGGTTTTTTTTTTCTTTTTTTTTAAACCTTTACTTCACTGAGACAGAGGTCTGCCTTTGAGTGACGTCACGAGTTTTAGCAGCAGGCTGCACAAGAGGAGGAAGGCTGGGTGAGTGACAGCCCAGCCTACTTTTTAATAGCTTTGTCATGTGACTGGCAACAGTAGTAAGACAGGTGCCTTCAGTTCACTCTCAGTAAGGGGCTAGTTGCCTGCATGAGTGTATGCTCTGTGGATTGTAGTTTAAAAAGCTTTACTGCCGTCATTCAGAAGCTGGATGGCGTGGGACATGTGCAACCAGGACTCTGTATGGAGTGACATAGAGGTGAGCTGAGCTGAGCGAGCCGAGCTGTGCATTGCAGACAATGTAGAGCCTTAACTTGGACGCAAGTATTCTGTAGAAGGGGAGGTTTTTATGAGGATAATAAGTATAAAAGTAAACCGGGCAGGAGATTTTGGAAGCAAGTCTAAATCTTATCTTAACTCCAATAAGTTTGCTATTTTAAGGTTACTCTCAGATGCCTTGAGCAAATCAAAGCTTAGCTGCTGTCATCAGTATCTCTTGCAGTTGGAAACTATTTTCATGTGCCTTTGGCTCTCTTTCCAGTCATATGCAATATTTATGCTCTAAGATATTGATATGAATCAGTCTGAAGTCTTTCCAGTGGCATTTAGTGGCCTGGTTGGAAAAATGCCATTTCTATTTATAATACGATTAAGATAAAAATTTTAATGAATATTTTAAAATTGAGGTTTCTTTTCATCCTGTTCAGGATTCCCTCTCACCCCCATTTACCAGCTGAACAACTCACAAAAACCTGAACAGTGTCCTGCTATGCTTTTTCAGAATGTTTTCCACCAGAATCTGAAACAGAGATGCTACTTTCTTCCTGTTTATACATGTTGTGGAATGATTTTTGCAAACAAACAAAAAACCTCTCTGAAAGCACAAGGTTCTCAGTTAATCACGGTCGTGCAACAAATGGTTAAATCTCACTGTACAACCGAGACAACAGACTGAAGCAAAAGAGTTTATGCAGGGATTGTGTGTGGAGCTGCCGCTGCCACCGCTGCTAATGCTGCCGCTGCTGCTGCTAATGCTAATGCTGCTGCCGTTGCCGGTGCTGCTGCTGCTGCTGCTGCCTCCGCTGCCTCCGCTCGCGTAAAAATAAATAATAATGTTAGAAATCAACATCTTCGGCTAGGTGCAACCCATGGTGTTTTGGAGGCAGGGGGAGGAAGCAGAGCCCTGAAATGTGGAATGACTAGCATGTGGATTGAGATTTGAGGATTTCTTCATGTCTGCATTCAGTACAGTGGAATGTTATCTCAAAGTTTTGACAACTTGTGCATCGAGAAACTTTCTGTGGACTCTGGTGGGGTGAACCCCAAATAGGGTTAATTACACGGAGGAAGTAAACCTGTAACAATGAATTAGAAAGGAGAGCTCCAAGTACTTCCTATGGGCGACTGGGGGCACATGGGGTAAAAAGGGGAGGATTAAACGTTACACGTGATTCAGTTAAATAAGATGTCCATGTGGTGCAGAGATACACATCTAGAAGGAAAATCATTTTGCCAGGACAATCCGTGAAAGAATTTTTCCTATCTAGCAAGGCATGGACTGGTTTTTTTTAACTCTTTTTGTCATGTTCTCTACTGCTGGTAGCTAGCTGTGGCTGTGCTAAATTTTGTTTGTGGAGCAGAATTGTTCTTATCTTGTTTGGTTTTCTTGGTAAAGGGGAATAGATATGGATAATTTATATGTCCTGTAGCTATTATGAGTCAAGGCTCTAAGTGGCTCCAAAGTCCTAATTGTCTCTGAGTAGCTGGAGTATCCTGTGGGCTGTTGTCTGGCTTACAGTGTGGGTCTCAGCTGCTGCAGCTTCATTTTTCCATCATGTATTATTCCTGATACTGCTAGGAGCTGATTGAGGAACCAGATTATATGGAAATATTGAAGATTTATTTTAATCACTGGAGTTCCTGCAGTCATTTTAAGTAAGCATCAGAACCGATTAATTTACAGCAGTAGATTCTCTTAGAGGGAAAAAAAAAAGGTTAGCTCTCAATATTAATTGTAATACAAGGCAAATGTATGGGTTACTGGTTGAAACTGACCAACTGATATTTCTGTTGCTCTCCATGGGGGAACATGCAGGAGTCCTGGATGAGCTGCTGCATTAACTCTGGGGATCACCAATACCAATCTGAAATATCGTGAACAGCAGCTAGTGTAGGCAGCTTTCATTTTTTGAATCATTAATGTTTGCTGTCATCTTAAAACGTATTATGCCCTTTTGCACATAATGACAGCACAGCGCGTTGGTTAATAAAGGCCTATATCACTGGAGCTTCTTGAGTCCCCCGTGTTTCACAGTTTAATGAAGGTGATGTACAATAAGGTTACAAAGATTGATAGAGACAATTCACACGACACACGTTCCACCAAGCTGTCATTCTTTCCTGGGCTCCCTCCTCTAGACCATTTGAAAATGTTATAAAATCATTTTTTCATTACCATAATTGAAATGTATAAGTCCAGTATTTATGCCTCAAAAAATATTACCATCTCTGGCATCAAAAACCCTCCAAAAGATTAATTGAAAATTATGCTCTATTATATTGATTCATTATCATCCATACAGTTAAGCTAATTTATTGTCTGCTCTTTAAATAAGGGGAAAAAGCCTTTTGTGTTTGGTTCCTACTTTACTCTCTTCAATCTTATTATGAAATGAAGACTATATTTGTGAAGTAACTGTCATAGTGATAGAGAGGCAGTAGAACGCATCTCTGTAATTACAATAAAGTACACCTGTTACAGATGTATAAGGATACAGTAAATATCAGCGTGTCAAATGAGGACAGTTACAGGATTTGGACTGTTAAATCTGGTATCATTCAAAGGCCAAATATAAATTAATAATGGGAACACTTGCTACTAATGTGTCTCAGATTAGCAGTATAATGCTACATTCAGTAGAATTGATTTTATTATCATGTCAACATTGGCAAAAGCATATGTACTTCACTTCAACTCTAACATATTTTAAAAAACCACTAATCCTTATAGGTTCTGCTACAGTTCTGTGTTTTTCTTTCCCCCCTAAAGATCTGTGTTTCCTTAGACCATCATATTCTCTGGGAATGGAAAATTTTTAACCAATCGATGTATTCAGTGTAGATAAGTTTGGTTTGTTTTGGTTTTAAGTCACCAATGAGAATGACACTTGAGGATTCTTAAGGTATCAGGTGTCTGGATTATAGACTATCATGACAGAAACTTGTGCCAGATTCTGAAATTCTGTGTGTGTGTGTGTGTGTATGTGTGTGTGTGTGTGTGTGTGTGTATAGACAGGATAGGGTGAAGAATATCTCTTAAATAAGATAATAGAGTTCATTTGCACCCATGAGAAGTCCTTAGATTGTAACACTACTTAGTGCTAGAGAGTTACCTGCATTGGAACTGTTTATTCCTTTTTGGAAGTTAATAGTAGGCAGGAATTGAAGAGAGTTGCCCACAGGGAGGTATAAAGCAGAGGAGATGAAAATTCCGGGAACAAATGTGAATGTTTTACTAGAACTAAATGCTTGCTTCAACCATGCCTTAACTTAGTAATAATTTGGTCGATAATATTAATCTAGTGATTTTGAATTTACAGATAATAAGAATGGAAGAAATACCAAAAAATGAAGGAACTGATTGAATTCTGAGAATTGTCCTTTTTTTGTCCCACCTTTTAGCCTGCTGTTTGGATATATCACAGTGGCCTGGTGGTCTTATGGAAGAAAGGCAGTCAATTACAGCCCACCCCCAACCCCTTACCAACTGCTGACTCTATTACCAAGTACCGAGTTCCCAGCATGTTGCTCATGATCAAACTGCTGCATATGACCCGTGTAATGTAGCCTTACAGGGATGGCAGAGGTGCTCTGGGAAAAAAAAATTGTACATAAAACATTTTATTCAAAGCCTAAATATCAAGAAGGGTAGTTTGCTTCATGGCAAATGAATGGTTGTATGGCATTAGTTTTGACGTTAGAAGTCACTGCCAAGAGGAAGGGACCTAGTAACTCAGGTGGTAAGATACTAGCATCCCTGGGTCCCTGAAGTCTGAGTCTTCTCTGTAGCTTCTCTCTTATGAACTAAAATTGTTATAAGATGAGGAATGTGGAGTTGAAGCAGCTGATATATTTTTTAGTGACTTCTCTTTTGTATAGGGAATTGTTGGTCAGTTGTTTCAGTTGTGTCTGACTCTTTCTGACCCCATTTAGGGTTTTCCTGGCAAAAATACTAAAGTGATTTGTTATTTTCTTCTCTAGCTCATTTTACAGATGAGGAAACTGTGGCAAACAGGGTTAAATGACTTGCCCAGGGTCACACAGCTAGTAAGTATCTGAGGCCAGATTTGAATTCAAGTCTTCCTGAGTCCGGGCCTGGTGCTCTCTCCACTGTTCTACCACCATTATTCCTGGATTAGTGACGTAGAACCTGTGTGATATGGTTGAGGAATTGCTTATTTACCAAGGAAAGACTTATAGGGATGACAATGCATGATAGCCAGTATTTTAAGCAGCACACATAAGGATATTACATTTCTGATTCCTTTATTTTTTCTAGTTCTTTTTGGTTTTGGAATGATTTAGGTCCATTTTAGGTTTACATTTTATGGAAGCAGCTCTATCTTTAAAGGGAGCATAGCACAGTGTAGAGTGAGAAGATCTGGGTTCAAATTCTGTGTCTGACACATACTGGCTTCATGACCACAGATGGCAAGCTATTGAACTTTTCAGTAGCCCAGGCAGCTCTCTAAGAGTATATGTCACTCTGAAAAGCCTCAGTTCAGTTGGGAAGAAAAAAAAATCAAAGCATGGCAAATATTAATAACAAACATTTTGGTCTTAGGACCCTTTCATACTCTTAAAATTATTGAAGAGCCCTCCTCCCCAAAAAGAACTTTTCTTATGAAGGGTATATCTATTGCTATGTATTATATTTGAAATTAAAATGATTTAGTTCTATTATGAAAATAGACCACCAAAAAGTATTTTGGGACCCCCATGATTCCCAGATCACTCTTTGAAAAACACTTGTTTGAGGCAACAATTGAAGAGCTTTTATGATGCTATATATGAATAACCAAAGAGGTTCCTTGGAAAATAAATGTGAAAGATATTAGAATAAAAGATGTTTTCACAATCTTAAACCAGTCCTCTCCTTTGCTTTGGGATGTAGCTGATGGGTTATACAGAATGCCCTTAGAGAATAAAGACAATGAAAATTATGTGATATTTTTCTAATGATTAAAGACAAAGATAACCAACTTCTGTGAAGTCATTTGAAATAACCCAGGCTTAATTCCTATCACATGCTTCTGCAGTTTAATAAATTCCTGTAGTTAATGAAAGTCATTTTTTTTCTTCTCCCACCCCTACAGTGTGCTGCTCTTGTTGGTGAAGACCAGCCTCTTTGCCCAGATCTCCCAGAACTTGACCTCTCTGAACTAGACGTGAATGACTTGGACGCAGACGGCTTCCTAGGTGGACTCAAATGGTGTAGTGACCAATCAGAAATCATTTCCAATCAGTACAGCAATGAATCTTCAAATATATTCGAGGTAAAGAGGTCCCTCTTGGGAACTCCATATTTAATTGTTCTTTTCCTAACCAGCGTTTTGAAAAATGTTATTAAGTACTAAAGCATGAGTATTTCTTACACTGATATCTTTAAAAGACTTGTCATTACCGTAAGACAATTTACTTTTTTGTGGTAAAAAAAAAAAAATACTTGGAAACAAATGAATGTGTGTATGGTATTTTTTTAAATTTTTATTTCTTTTGAGACTACAAAGACCATATGATGAAATGCTATGGTATTATGAAATAATTGGGGACAGAGAATTAGTGACAAAGGAGAACAAAATCTAAACCTGTTTGTCTTCTTCTTCGCACAGAAAGAGAAAAAGTTGAGCATGACATTAACTTATGCCCAATATAAATTCATATGGAATAATGCACTCCTTTATACCTAGGGCCTTAAATGCCAACTTTATAAAGTGGGTGAGCTGTTTTTATTATTTTATTGTCCACATCCCTGTCTCAACTAGATTGCCACATTCATATTGTATTTGATAAAAAGGGTTCCCTGTTTCTTAATATTGGAAATACCTCAAAAACAGGTCAACTTGCTTCCTTTTAAGGTGTCTATACAGTGCCCCACTACTAACTTATAAATTAACCATCCTGGTATTCTAAATTCATTAATAGGAATGCCTTTCCATATTTCTTTTCATAACCCATTTAAACATGAGAATTATTTGTCCAGAGGAAATGATCAGATATGAGCAGTGATTTGTTGGTAAGAAGTTTTAGCAGTTTCTGTATTCCAGAAACAGGCATGTGTAGCAAAAGGAAAGCTCTGAGTTAGGTGTTAGGAGAGTCCAGGCTCTACCATGAGCTAGTTAGGTAAACTGTAGTTGTGAGATCTATACTTCTGAGGCTTAAGTGTCTTTATCTATAGAGTGAGAGGGTTAGAACAGATGATTCTAAGATTTATTTTAGTTCAAATATTTTATACATTCAATAACTGGGTTCAAACCCTGGCTTTGCTCCTTACTGCCTATGTAACCATGGACAAGTCACTTAACCTTTATGAGCCTCGTTTTGCCTATCAGTAAAATGAGGGTATCGAGACCAGATAAATTCTATGACCTCATCTAACTACCAACTTATTATCATTTGAATTGTACAAAATACACTCTTTCTTTGGAGTACACTTCATTTATTTGGGATAATCTCATTCACTGGTTCCAAACTTTAGTAATCTAGGGAGTGCCTTGAATGAAGACTAATAAATTGACTGATATGAAATACAAATGACTTCAAATGAATAATTATTTGTTGATTAAGATATGGGAGAGTGCTTCTGGAGGACAGCCATCATTTACAAAGCTAGATCAAGCATCTTCTAGATATTAAAAAAATAGGATCGAATCTTCTTTCTCCAAGTTGATTAATTTGTTGTTCTGCCTAAATGTAGGGGAATGGGCAACATGCCTTCCTTTTAAAGCAGGAAGTCTTAACATAGGATTCACAAACCTCTAAAGGCTCTGTGAATAGATTTCAGGATGTCCTTGAATTTGGATGTGAAAAACATTATATCTGTGTTTTCAATTGCCTTTCAACTTAAACTATCTTCTTTATTTTATAATATGCATTTATAAAGATGATTCTGAGAAAGGAGCACATAGACTTGACCACACTGCCAGAGGAAACAATGACACAAAACCAGCTAAGAATACTTTCTAAAGGTGTTTTTATTCTATGATAATTTCTTTTTATTTGAAAAGCAAGAGAAGTATTCGGTTCAACAAATGTTGAGTACGTATGACATGCAAGGCACTGTATTAGGTGATGGGTATAAAAATGGAAGATGATTCCTGACTCTGGGAAGTATACATCCTACTAGCAAATACAACATGTAAATGTGTAAATGAATACAAGATAATGGGAGATGGGAGAGAGAGAATGGGGCTTGAATTGAATCATAAGAAAGTTAGGGATTCTACTAGGTAGAAGGGGGGAGGCAGGCAACAGAAACATCTTATACAAGGACTGAGAGGCAGCGAATGAAATGCAGAAGGAGAACATTTAGCAGACCAGTCTGACTGTAACATGCCACCTTCCTTTATGCCATCACCCTCTTCCCTCATCTCAGTCTCCTAGAATCCCTAGCTTCTTTCATGAGGCCTTTCCTGATGTCCCCTCCCCTAATTGTTACTGACTTTTCCCTCTTGAAATTACTTCACATTATTTTGAATATGCTTTGTAATTACTAACCCTGGGTATATGTCATATCCCCTCCCTATCCCTAGTAAAATGTAAGTTTTTTGAGGTCAAGGACTATCTCATGTTTTTCTTAGTATCTCTAGTACCTAGCACAGTGCCATTATCATAATGTGTGCTTACTAAAGATGTGAAGTGAATTGAATAGAGAGTCTATTCAATAAATCTAGAAAGATAGGTGGGAGTCAGTTTGTTGAGGCCTTTAAATGCCAAGCTGTGGAGTTTACATTTTATCCTAAGGACAATAGGCAGAGGCTAAATATATTTGAATAGTGACGTTGTCAGATCTGTGCCTTAAGAAGATTTGGGCAGCTATGTGGAGGATGGCTTGGAGAAAAGAATGACTTGAAAAAGAGAGGCCAAGTAAGATAATTAGGACAATTGCCATTCTCCAGTTGAAACATGAAGAGACCCTGAACAGGTTTCCCAGCCCTCTGAGTGGAGAAGAGGGGACAGACAGGAGAGATATTGTAGAAGCATAATCAGCAAGACTTTGCACTTGATTGGGTATTGTGGGTGAAGTAGAGGGGAAATTGAAGGGTAACACCTAGATTGCTAACCTGAGTGACTAGAAATATGGTTATACTTTCCACAGAAATAGAAACGTTTGTAGGATGGGCATGTTCAGGGTAAGGTAGTTCATTCTGCTTTGGAGAAGTTGAGTTTGGAGAGCAAGTGGAACCATCTAAGAAAGGTGGTTGGTGGCACTAGCACTTAAGAGAGAGAATAGATCTGGATATAAAAATTGGGGAGTCACCTCCATGGAGATGATGCTTGAACCCATGGAGATGTGATGAAGTCCCAGAGAGAGAGGCTATAGAGAAAAATAAGAAGAGGAACCAGGCCTTGGAAAATACCAACAGTTTGGAGGTGGGGTATGGATAATGATTAAGAAAGGAGATTAAGAAGGAGTGATCACTTTGCTCAGAGGATAACCAGGAGAGGACAGTGGCCCAAAAGCCAGGGAATAGAATATATATATATATATATATATCTATATATGTATATATATATATATATATATATATATATATATATATATATATATATATATATATATATATATGTAGAAGGGATGGTCAGTATAGTGAAAAGCAGCAGAGATATCAAGGAAACTGAGAATTGAGAAGAAGCCATCTGATTTGGCACTTTGAGCTCAGCAGTAACCCATAAGGCATCAGTTTCATTGAAGTGGTATAGAAGCTAGTCTGCGAGGGCTTGAGAATTAAGTATATGATAAATAAATAAGACAGTTTTGGCATTTTAGAAGTTTGACTATGAAGGGACAAAAAGAGAGTGAGAGGAGAGGAAAGAGAGGAAAAGGAGTTTGAACGGGGGTCTGGCAAAGTCAAGTGAAGGATTTTTAAGGATCAACGAGCCCTAGGCATGTTGGTAGGCAGTAGAGAAGGAGATATAGGTGAGAAAAGATTGAACAGGAAAGACTGTGTGATCAATAAGGCACACTTCCAGAGGAGATGGAAGGAAAGGTGATCAAAGAGACACGTAGAAGGCTTGATCTTCTTGAGGAGAAGGAAGGGCCACTTTTTTGTCAGAGACTGGAACAAAAAAGGAGAAAATGTGGGAGACTGGGGACCTTGTGAGGTGGCAAATAGAACTCACAATGCTGATCACTGAAATGTGTGTAAGGGAAAAAAGGTGAAGGAAACCCTGGAGATTTGTGGTTAGTCATTTTTTCCCAGGCTTCTCAATTGGGTCTTAGAAAGTTCATGTGAGGATTTGGCTGGTTAAAACTGGTAAATTGAACATTCTTCATTCAGTACACTTGTCAGGTTACAGGGCAATTTTAAGTCACGCTGCATTAAATAAACAGATTGTGTGTGTGTGTGTGTGTGTGTGTGTGTGTGTGTGAGAGAGAGAGAGAGAGAGAGAGAGAGACAGAGAGAGAGAGAGACAGAGAGAGAGAGAGAGACAGAGAGAGAGAAACAGAGAAAAAGAAGGAAAGACAGAAGGAAAGGATACTCACCTCTATAGAATTTGAATTCTTTTGTCGTTGGATAGGACCTCAATAAGCTCTAATTTAAAAGATAGCTCTTCAACATTGGGTGAGCATACTTTTGGATACTATTTGGATCAAAAAACAAAAACAGAGAGCAAATCATCGACATAAGAGGCAAGCTGTCTTTCTCATTAAATTGCCATCTAAGGATATAGAACCTACTTGTATTTTTGTGAAATTTTATATTGATACTATTGGGATCTTTGGTTCTTCAGCTAAATATCCCAAAGTTGATGCTTAGTCAGTACAGTTGCTCCTGTACTTCGTATTTTAAGATTCAACTGCCAAGAATTTTGTTTTTCAGGGACCTGGGGAGGGGGAAAAGTTTATTTTTCTGTATTTCATTCATTTCTAAATAAGGCTGTAAACATTACTTCTTGTAAAACTGTAAACACCCCAGGTCTTCCAGAGTAATGTCAGACCATAATCAGATTTCTGAAAGTCAAGTTTTTAAGAAACAGAGTAAAGTATTAACAGTTCTGATACCTAGTATGATATATAACTATTTGAGATCCCTAGAGCATTAGAAAACAAAATTTGAGTTGGTAGATGATAACTCTCCTTGAGGGAGAAGCAGCCCTACCCATATATACATATATACACACACACATATACACATGTATATATATATATATATATATATATATATATATATATTATATATATATATATATATATATATATCTGTATATATATAATATGGAGAGAGAATATGTTTGCATATAATATATATGGTATGTACTATATATATGTATATGTATACATATATATATATACAAGCATATATTGTATATGTACACATACATACACACATATTGTATTGTGTGTATGTACTTTTGCAGAGCAAGAGTTTTGATGGCCTACTGAGAGTACTTCACTAAATACTGATACTGTCTCTTCTATTGTAGATGACAAACATACAGGGTTATCTTCATGTGATTATTTGTAGCAATGGTGTAGCAAACTTCAGTTAAAGGATTATTTGAGTATGGTTAATATACTTTTATTCCATGTCTTCCTATGGAGTTGCATTCTAGCAATTGACAAAGAGTTCATGCTTTGGACATAGGTGAGGTCAGGTCTCCTTATAAAAACTACTTTCTGAAAGGACGTCTGGCTGTCTTTGCTCTATGGTGCTTACCACTAAAGGAAAAATTGTGTTCAAGTTATTTCAAGGAACATATGTCTCTTATCTATTTTAACAGAACTTATACTTTTCTTCCAAGGATCTCAAAACCTTAAGTCATCAAATCCAAAAAAGTGCTCAATGACTACTTATTCCTGGTATTGTGCAAAGCAAGCTAAATACACTTCTTCTTTGTAGTTCATCTATGATAAGTCTGATCAGTCTCCCTTTCTGGAAAGAATAAAGCACAAGGAAGTTAAATGCCTTGTCCTAGGACACTAAAAATGGGACACAAGTTTTGGGACCCTCTTCAAGGCCCTACCTTAAAGGCCATGTGTTGCTAGTTAAAAAAATCAGATAGCAAGATTTAAAAATTATAATAAAAGTTTCTGATAATAGCATACTTTTGCCACCTCCTCTGTGGCCATTCAATTTCAATTAACTACAGAGAAATAACTAAACTAGTTAAAAGTCAAAATGTAGGAAAACAAAGGATTTCCTGGACAGACAAAGCTATTTCAATGCACATTTGTACATTCAGGTTGAGTAACTAGACACACAAACAGGTGTTCCTTCTTGCACTACCAGTGTTTGAATATGTAAATGCAGGTGTCCAGGTGTAATTTCATCACTGCTTTGGAAAATTTTAGCAAAAGGCTAAAGGTATAGCCTCAAGTGCCTATGATACCTGTAAAAGAAAAACAGGATGCTGTCTCTGGAACAGCTAGCAACATGATTTATGTTTCAAAATATTGCAACATAACTTCCTTCCTTCACTTGCCTTTGTGTATTGTTCAAAGGTAGAGAATAAAGGACTACTTTTTATAGGGAAGCAGTGTGTAAATATGTGTAGCATGGGGTCAGTTTTAATAATGCACTGCTTCTTCTGGGTCAATATGGGCTGCCTTGGCCCTGTTTTATTTCGACACTTGCTTTAATATCTCCGTACAACTGAATAAGGGACATTCATTCATGCCTCTGTTATTTCTGAATGCAGCTGCTTGGGATGCTTGAGGACAATAAGTATGATGTTGTGAGACTATGACTTGGTAGATGTTCTGAGGCTAGTTAGTGATGGCAAGTGGAAGTCTGCCAGCATTAGCAGTTTTATTGTTTTCATTTATTTGTTTATGTGTGCTCATGTATAAAGTTTTAAAGAAGAATAGATTATTCCAATTTTTCTTAAATTACTCAATATATACATATATGCATATACACACATTATAGCCATTATATGTAATGTATGGTACTTACTGTGTTAAATATGTATGTATGTTATTGCATGTGTGTATACATATATACATATACATATATGTGTGGTATGTGAGTGGCCAGTTATTCAAGGAGTTGTGAGAATCAAGTGAGACAATAGCTGTAAAAGTGTTTGCAACATTTAAAGTACTTTATGATGACTGTTATTACCATCTGAAAAATGAAAGGGCCACTAGACCGTATGATCGTGAAGGTATCGTCCCACTCTAATTCCCACATCAGCTGAAAAGTGATTGGTGCTTGTTGTTCATGCATGAAGAGGACCAGAATGACATCACTATGTCGGAATCAAGGTACAATGTGTCCCACTGTGGCTGATCAGACCAGTATAAGCTTGGAAGGCTCTACCACAGGTCGGGTACAAGATCAGACCCATACGAGCTTGGAATGCTCTACCACAGGTCAGGCACAAGTAGTTCACATGAACATTTGGAGTGGAGATGTCCCTAAATTTGCATATCTCATCTTTCTTTTGAGCTAAAATGATAAGTGGAATACATTAAGAATTCTGGACCATTCAACTGTCCAAGGAGTATTAGCCGAACATCTACTTCATGCTTAGGACAATGGTAGATAATATAGCATGTAGAGATGAAGCTCAAGACAATGATCTCAATTTTCAAAAAGTTTAAAATGTAATGGGGGAGAGACCCAATATAAACTTTCATGAAATAATTAGTATATGGGCAAGAGTGAATTAAGGCCAAATTATGTGGTACAGACTAGATACCATAGGAGCTAAGGGAATAGAAACGGAAGATTTTTATAGAGGATATTGGACATGAGCTAAGCCTTGAAGAATAGGTGGAGGGTAAGGCTGAATGAATGAACAGATATATTCATTTGCTGAGATAGCTGTTTATAGTTTACAAAATCTATCCCTTATAAACTTGTGAAGTAGATGGGAGGCTGAACAGTAACAAGCATAGTAAAAAGAGCATTGGTCTTCGTCATGAGCAAAACCAGTTTTGAATCTTACCCATGATGCTAGCTGGTTAAGTTTTAACCTCTCTGAGTCAGTTTCCTTGTTAGTAAAATGGTACCTACAAAGTACTACTTTGTAAGAGGTAACATGGCATAGCAAAGCAAGGGCTGGCTTTGTAATCAAGTTGCCCCTATTTCAAATTGTGTGACCCTGGATAAGTCCTCTAACCTCCCAGTATTCCATGCAGCTATATAAACCATAGACAAGTTACCATTTGTAGACATGTACCATGTGTAGACAGGCTACACAAATGGAGGGAATTTCTGCACTAGGAATTTCCCACATCGATGAAATCATGGGCCCATGCTCATTAAAAAATAATTTATAGGATTATTGAGAATCAAGATGGATAATTATGTAATTTGTAAACTTTAAAGCACTATGTGAGTGCCAGTTGTTATTACAATTACTGTTTAGTGAAAGTATTATTATCCCTATTTTGCAAATGAAGAAAATGAGCCGGGAGTCCAAGGGACTTGGCAATAATCATGTAGATAAGAACAAGAATAGCTGGGTCTCACATCTTCAAGTTTAGTGCCCTTTCTGTATCATTCTGTTCTACACTGAGGGCAGCTAGATTGAGTTGATCAAGCTGATTATGTCTGGTTACGAAGGGTCATCAAACCCTAGGCAAAGTTGTTGGGACGTGAAGATCTAGGAAGAGAGGCTTCTATCAAGGATCAATTATGAGAAGGAAAATCATTGTTTAAGAAAGGACAACTGGTAGCAACATGTAGAAGGGTCCTGTTTAGCAAGTCACTGGAACTGTCAAGCTCTTTTGGGCAACAGAGGCAGAGATCATGGTAGAAATGGAGGGAATGGTGAAGAAGAGACATAGCAAAGAAATTCCAGACCTAAAGTGATAAAAGAGAGGTTTGATTCCAAATACTTTAAATTGAATTTAATGGAAATTGAATGATATCTTAGTGTTAGAAAAGTATTGATAGTTTCAAACCAACAACACTAGATGTTGAAGTCAATTAACTTGGTGGGGTTAACAATGATCTTGAAAGGTCATCTCATCAAAATTCCATTTATACCAAGATAGGTGCATAGTTGTCTGCTGGGTCTTTGAAAATCTCCATGGAAGAAAATTCCTTGACTTCTAGCTTCTGACGAATATTTGACAAAATTTATTAAAGAGTTAATGTGTGCCAGGCACTTTGCTATTTGACAGAAAATGACTCTGGCCCTTCAAGGAGCTTACATTCTGCTGGGAGGACTCACCTTACACAGATATAAATTTAAATCCAGGGCAGAATATAATGAAGGCCTGCAGAGCTTTGGGCAAGTCATTGCCTATCTGGACCTCAGTTTCCTCATTTGTAAAATAAGGGGTTGGACTTGATAATGTCTGAGGATTCTTCCAACTCTAAGTATATGACTTAATAAAGAGTTCCAGACAAAGTGCTTTAGTTAATTAAGTTTAAGAATGCTAAAAAGATAAATCCTACATGGAATTAAGCCCTCAAAACCCAATTTAATTCAGCTTAAACATTTGTGGAGAGAATTTGTGCATGTGTCTCTGACTTATTTTCCCATTTGCACTGGTAAATACTTGTTCGTTGGTTTAATTTAAGTGTGTCAAGGCTCCAGATTTTTGTTACATTCGGTAATGATATTTATATGAAGCATATTTTATAAATTGTGAAATGATAACCATTCGAGCAAAAAGATAACTATTCTGACTAGGTAAATGACAGAATGTTGAAATTCCTGGAGATTTGTGGAGCTTTTTCTGATTATTATGGTGCCCTTATTGTGCAGTTATAGACCATTTCAGAGTCTAGCCTGGTAGTATTGTTATGCTTTTCTCTTTGACAGTCACAAGTGAGAGACCCGCAATCTGACTCAACTTGAATGTCACTTTCTTTTCTAGTTCTGTTGGCTTAGCGTGAAATGTGAAAGTTTGTGTGTGTGTGTGTGTGTGTGTGTGTGTGTAGTCATCTGCAAAGAGCAGTTAAACATTGTTTTATACTTCTTGACTTGATAACATCTGGCTTATCTTGGGGACATCTGGTTTATCACCCTATTTCCCCCTTCCACTATGCTGACCATTGGAAATATATGATTTAGGAATCCTTACCCACAGGGCTGTGCCTGTTGGCATAAGCTCCTGCAAATAGTAAGTCACAGGAAGCTAATTGCATAGTCAACTTTCTCCATCACTAACTTTCTTAGTAGTGGCTTTTATAAACAGAAGTGAACCTCAGAAATCTCTGGTCACAAAAAGCTGCATCAGCTGTTTTCATGAAAGTTGACTAATTCTTAAAGGTAGGACAGTACATGATCTCTAGTATTGGGCTTCATGATTTGAAAAGTATGCTTTTTTTTGCTCCCAGAGAGATATTAAAATCTCAAGTTAGATTATTTGCTTGTTCTTCTTTCTTCCTGTTAAATTATAACTTAGAAACTGTGGAAGTGCATTAGTTTGGGACTTAGATTCTAGTGAGGCAATTGCTCCCTTTTAGCCAGAAAGAGTTAATTAGAGCAGATTCTATTGGTGCTGAAATTGTAGCACAGTAAGGTTTTCAGCAGGAATTTGAAGGAGCTGGTACATTGTCCATTACCCCTTAAAAATATCATAACCTGTTTTAAAGTTATTAATGTTTTAGCACCAGGATGCAGGACAGATCTCTTATTTATACAGTGGCATCATACATATTTATGTTACCATATAGACACAATATGTGTATGTGTACATATGCACAGCATCTAAGTAGTGTCACATAAGCACAAATCAATAGATTCTGCCTTGGATAAGAACAGAAGACAAAAATTAATAAAATGATGAGCCATAAAGTCTGCACTATAAAAGATTGAAACATTTCAAAAAATACAACAAAATTAAGTAATCACTGAAATTACTGAATCTGCTCACATAATAATGCCAGATTTTGTTGCTGTTTCTATAAAATGAATCGATTTTTAATATAAAGACGATGAAGAACATTGCTGCTGCTTTTTTAACCTCTTAGATTACTCTCACAACAGTGCTTTATGAAGTAGAGTTTGAAAGCTAAGTAGGCTACTGTGTTTTACTGTAGGCTGCCAAAGATGCTGAATTACAAATAGCAAGAATGAGAACAGAGGGAAAACAGGAGAGATCCACAAGAAAACAAACACTTTATTCTTGGCAAAGGAAAATTTTTTACATAAACGACTTCTTATCCATTTGGAGTAGTTTGTTCCAGTATGGTGGTAGGATTTTTTTTTGTTAAAATCATTAGCTAATTTGCATAGTTTCAGATTATAAATGCCAATATTTTGTGGGCCTACTCCTCTCCATTACAACTGCAAGTTATTCATTCAAGGTTTGCAGCCAGATTGATTAATGAATTACCAGATCTTGCGTAAAATGACTTGGCCTGACTTTTAAACAACTAGCAATGTTTTCTTTGCCAGTCTTGTGACTGGTGTTAATGGGTTTCTAGAGGACTGAACCTCCTATAGATTTTTTTTTCTCAACTGGCTTCTTTTAGCATCCCTCTGCCTCCAACTTTAAATTTTTTCCCCTTCCAAATTAGTAGCCAGAGGCAGGCATTCTAAGAATGTGCACAATTTTGGAGGTGGGGAAGTGGATAGAGGGCAATAAAGTAGGGGAATATGTTGGGAAGAGGGCACAAGCAGTGTAGTCAAATCCTTGATGTTTGATGCCCTTCTGTGCTAAATCAGCATGATTTATCATAGCCATCTATTCAGCACAACAGAGTTTAGAGGTGAGCTGCATGGTGTACTTCCCACAATATGCATAACTAGAGCTCTGAACTTTGAAGGAAAGCCTCAGAGCTATTTGCAAAGTGCTGGTGCTTAGTGAATACTAAATTACATTTAGGAAATCGTCTACTGCTACCAGTTATACTTCATTTTTATTCTTGACACAGACACCTAAATCAGAGAACAGTAACATTTCAGAGATTATGGAAGCAGTTTGGGTATGTTCCAACACCATAATAGGATCAGAATTTTAAGGCCTTTTTTATTATTACCAATAGTCACTTAGTTTCTACTGCAGTGTACTTTGTAGGGAATTACAGCTTTTACTAAAAAGATTAAAATGCTATTATGCAAATGATTGCAGTATGTTATTATGTTTACAAATTAACATCCATGGCTCAACACACAAATTAACTAACTATTCCATCTATATTATTAAGGATTTAATAAAGTAACTGTTGATAAAAATGGGTAGCTTGGAACAGCTAATAGGAAGTGATTGTGATTTAACATAGGACTTAAACAGTGTGTTTAATGTTCTAGTTGGCATAATGGTAAAACTAAAGCTAAGGAAAACACCTAGAAGGAGTAGGATGGTATGAACAGGATAGCAGCATGTCTGAAACCTAAACTAAATGGCTTTAGGCGAAAATGTACAGTGGGCAGCTTATCAGTAAGGATCTAAGGAAGGCACTCAAATCATTGGGGACTAATAAGTAGATTATTGGAATCATAATTGCAGTACATTAGATGTTTGATGTGTTCTAGATGCACCAAGAATACTTACATCATTCTAAAACGTGGCTCACAGCAAGTTTTATTGGGGCAAATGGGATTTTACTGAAAAATATTGCTCTGTGACAAAAGAAGAGATGCTCAGGCTCAAATTAAGATGGCCTTATAAACAAGGCTGCAGATTGCTAGCCCTAACAGTTCATGCATAAGAGATCATAAAAAAAAACAAGCCAATTAAGAGCTGCCAAGTACCTGATAAATGATCATAGGTGATTGTGTGATCTTATGGGATGGACATAGTATGTGGACACACAACATATTCTCTTTGATTGAATAGCAAATTGAACAGCAAATATGAAAAGAAACTGATGCAGGTTTTGGAGAGCAAACTTTCTGAGCAGAATAAAGCCCAAGGAGACTGAAAAATTAAATGAGATCCATCATTCCAAAGGACCAGAAGAATGCATAAGTCACAAAACAAGAGGAAGAAGGTTTATTAAGTGAATAAAAAATAGAGAACCATCTAAAGATACCCAGAGCAATTTCCATTTCACTTTTAAATGCCTTCGAGTTGAATTTTGCCACATACAAATGAGAAATTTAAGTTTTGCAGATTTTACAAGCAAGTGTTGCCAGAGCTCTGAAGGCTACCAAATAATACTGCCATAATGAGAAGTAAGAGTTTTTTTTTTTACAAAGTCATATATAAACTACCACAAAGTAGCTGGTCCTGATTTATAAACTCTCAAACAACATAGACAGTTTTTGCAGTTCCAGATATCCTCTTCAGTTGTTTAGGGGAAATACTTTTGTAATTTTCCTGAAATTGAGTTTCAACAGGTTGTCTGGTTTCTCTTTGTGCTCTTCGTGGGGAATTCTTATGTGTCCTGTTGAAGTGTCCTCTTCTCTATTGGTTGAAATCTGCTTTCCAAAGCAGGAAAGAAGAAGGGAAAACTCCACCCCTAAATGACAGCTTATTGTTTGATGACTCTGGGGGCCTTATACAATTCCTAGGCATCTGATCAAGAAAGTGCCAATGATCTCTGCGCAGTCCTGTCATACAGGCATTCTAGAAGACATGACAGCATTTCACCTGGAAGGTTTTAAAGTACTTACTGTATCTTTACTCAAAGTTGTGAAAATGTGTGGGCCTTTTGTTTTTTTAAGAGAGAAAAAGAAAAATAATACTTGCTTGGAACAGTGGTAAAATAATTAATACACTGGACAAATGTCTTGGCCTGTGTTTAAACAAGCCTTTAAGGACACAGTGTTCCCACCAGTCACATATCTAAATACAAACTAGTGTCAGCTGCCATGCAGACCAAAATGTAATAGCCTCCTTTCACATAGGTCATCGTAAATCCATTTTGGTCACAGTCACACTGCACATCTGTTTTTGTGAGCTGCAGCTTCTTAAGGTGGCATTTGGACTTCATAAGTACACAAACAAGCAGGCTATAAATTGCTACTGGTGGAGTTATTTTGAATAAGTGTATACTGTTTCATATTTATAATGGTGAGCCTTCGTAATATTCACAGTGAATATATAACACCGATCAGTTCAACAAGCATGAAATTGTATGTTGTCAACTTGTCACATAAATAGAGTCATATTCTTGCTTACGATAATGTTGAACCAAACATTTTTCCCCAGGAATTGTCGAGAGGGTCCCCCAAAATGGGGAAGGTGGTACTTCGTTTTGGTGGATAGGGAGTGCTATTGTGAAGGTAGCATTTCTGGCAGGATTTCCATCCCTTTCTACCCCACCCCCACTTTGGAATGCCTTCTTTCTCAGAGTGAAAGCTAATTGGCTTCTCTGGTATGTTTTTCTCTTGCCCAATGGAATTTTCAGGCTATGCTTGATGACTTCGCGGGTGGGGGCATGTATGGCATTTTTTAATTTGGATTTTACTATTCTTATGGTGCACATTAGTGTACTAGCAGTCACTATTGAATTCTCAAACTTAACTCTGGCAGGCTTTCTTATCGCCTTCACATCCCACTTAACATTCATTCAGTACTACACTGTTATAGACCAGTCAACAATCGGCTGCTTTGTTCTTGCTGCCCTTTCATAACAGTAAGCAATATTAAGGAGAAATATTGATCCAAATTAGCACCTTGGAAGGAAGGAAGAAAAGAAATAAAGAAGGAAGGAAAGAAGGAAGGAAGAAAGGAAGAAAAAAGGAAGGAAAGAAGGAAGGAAGGAAGAAAAGAAATAAAGAAGGAAGGAAAGAAGGAAGGAAGGAAGGAAGAAAAAAGGAAGGAAAGAAGGAAGGAAGGAAGAAAAGAAATAAAGAAGGAAGGAAAGAAGGAAGGAAGGAAGGAAGAAAAGAAGAAAAAAAGGAAGGAAAGAAGGAAGGAAGGAAGAAAAGAAAGAAAGAGAAAGAAGGAAGGAAGGAAGAAGGAAAGAAGGAAGAAAGGAAGAAAGAAAGGAAGGAAGAAAGGAAGGAAGGAAGGAAAGAAGGAAGGAAGGAAGGAAGGAAGGAAGGAAGGAAGGAAGGAAGGAAGGAAGGAAGATAGATTTGTGTCTTGAGATGAATGGAGAGAGGTAAGGGGGGAGGGAGAAAGGGAGAGGGAGAGAGGAAGGAAAGGTGGTTAACTGGCTAATTGAGCTCTGAAAGAAGACTAGGGATCACCTGCTGTGTCCTATTGTTGCTAAGTCTCTAGGCACTGATATTGCCGCCGAATGTTTAACAAAGTATAGGTAAAGTAGTAAAAAATCTCCTACTTTTTGGAAGTTTTTGAATATATTTTCCCCCAAATTGTCTGATAACAGAAGTCACTCATCTTTTGGTATATAATAATAATTAATAATAACAATATTTATAACACATTTTGGTGCCATAAATGCTATTATTGCCTCCATTTTACAGATGGGGAAGCTGAAGCTGAGGGAGGTAAGTGGCTGAAGCAGGATTTTAACTGGGTCTTCCTGTGCTCTGAGCATTCCATCACCTAGTGAGGAAGACCTGGGTTCCAGTCCTGCCTCCGACACTTATTGGTTATGTGACTCTGAACAAGTCTTTTAATTTTTATCAGCCTTGGTTTCTTTACCTATAAAATGACGATAATAATGTTATCTATCTCAGGGTTGCTCTGAGGACCAATGAGGTAACACGTATAGACTTTGCACACTTTAAATCTACATAAAAGCTAGTTTATGTTCATCACAATCCTTATATTTACAATCTTACCTTTTCCTCTCCCCCCCTCTTAAGTTTGTTACTTTAAAGTTCTGGAAGCACAGCTATTGAAATTCTTCTCATTTCCTACCTTGAATGTGCAATCATAATTTCCTATTAGAGAAATGACTAGTTGCTTCATAGTAAGGGTCCAAATTGAGACATATCTTAGATTCTGGTTTCTAACTTTGTAATGGTATTTGTATAACTCTGAATCTCCCCAATGAAGTATGACAAATAGCATTGACAAGCCTGTGGCATGCCCTGACTATCAACGAGAGAGAAATCTTTCTACCTCTGGCAACTACTCATTATACAGTATTGATAAGATAAAATCAAACCTATGCCTTCATCATGAGCTCCTGGAAGCACCTTCCTTCTAGAGTGGGCATTTGCCATGGGTAATGCACACGGTCTACCAAAGTAATCAATGGTTTTATGCACTGAGCTTACCAGGTAAAGAGGGGAGGCAAGGAATAAGTTTCAGAAAGGAAGACAGTGGACAGTTCACAGGGCTGACCATTCATTATGTGAGCTTAGGATGCTTGGAATTCTGCTCTGCTGGCTCAGTGTACTAGGTTCATTTCGATGTGAAGTCTTGTACAGGTTTAGTCCTACCAATGTTTTGCTCTGGGAATAATATTCCAGTCCAGCTGGAAGAAATGAAAAGCTTTTGGCTATATGTGACACATTGGATGTTTTACCTCATAGGATCCTTTTCTTCAAAATAAAATTTAAATGTCTCACTGGAATCTTTTTATCAAGGGGAAATCCTCATAGGTCAGGCATAGCAACAAAAAGACTAACGTCCCGCATCACTACTAGTACTTCTGAGTTAAGTATTGATACACAATGTGCGTGAAGAGTCCCAGGTAGGTTTTTTCCAAAATTAGAAACAGTGCTTGACTTAGGGTAAATCTTTAGCTCTGCTGTTTGGTAGTGAGTGGCCATGGAGAAGTAACTTAGCTTTGCTTTGTTTATTTCTTCTTTTGTGAAATGGTGATGGTAATAGTATCTGCCTTACTTATAGAATGATTTGGGAGAATAAAAAGAAATAATTTATTCAAACTATATATGTATGTATATATAGTTTGAATAAATTATTATATTATTATATGAAATTATTATATTAATAATTTTATATATGTATATATGTATACACATATATAAAATAGTCCCAGGGACTGGAATAGTGTTTTTATCAAATTAAGGAACTAATTTCCAGATAATAAAACTCCATTAACTAATCCGAGTTGGCACCTTCTTTGCGACTTAGTCTTACTGAGTTGACTAGGTGACTAATGGGAGATCATGTGACTTGAACAGGGTCACACAGCCAGTATGTTTCCAAAGCAGGACTAGAACCGAGGCCTCTCTGGCTCAAAAGCCAGCTCTCCATCCACCAAACTGCATTGCTTCTATTGTAAATAATAATAATAATAATAATGATAATAATAATAATAATGATAAATGACATAAAACACTTTACAATTCACAAAAGGCCATATTATATGATTGAACTTCACAAAACACCCTGTGAGGAAGTTGCTGAAATTATCATGAGTCTGGTACATACTAAGTATTAATAAATAATTTTTGAATCAAAAATTCTGCACTCGAAGTGTGAGGACCTGGGTTTTAATCTCAGCTCTTCTATTAATCATTTGTGGGCAATTCATTTCACCTCACATTTTTTAGGCTTCAGTTTCCTCATCTGTAAAATTAGGTTCAGTAGACTAGGTTAGATGACCTTTAATTAGGGTCCCATCTACCTTTAAATCTATTTCTTTAAATCTAAATTCTGTGGAGCTCAGGCTTACAATGATGGAATGACTTGTTCATGACCACCAAGCTAATAACAATCAGTGGCTGGATTTCTGGGGGCAGCTAGATGGTGCATTGGATAGAGAGCCGGACCTGTGTTCAGGAAGACCTGAGTTCAAATCCAGCCTCAGACACTAGCTGTGTGATCCTGGGAAAGTTACTTAAACATTTTTGCCTCAGTTTCCTCACCTGTAAAATGAGCTGGAGGAGGAAACAGCAAACCACTCCAGTATCTCTGACAAGGAAACCCCAAAAAGGGTCGTGAAGAGTTGGATATAACTGAACGACAACAAAAGTCTTCCTGACACCAAAATTCAACCTTCTTTCTACTATGTCATCATGTTATTCCCTACCTCTTTACAGGTTCCCTATTTCCACTAAGCCAAGAGTTTTTAACCTTATTTGTATCATGGACCCCTCTGGCGATCTGTTGAAGCAAGAATAGAGTTTTGACATGTGTAAAACAAAATTCATAGGATTGTATAAGAAAACAAAATGTATCAAAATATAATTATCAAAATATTAATAAAAACAAGTTTGTAGACCCCAGGTTAAGAAACTGTGTTCTAGGGTGGAATACAAAACTCCTGCACTAAGCATTTAAAGACCTCTCAGATTTGGGCCTCAACCTGTATTCCCAACCTTCATGTACTCAATGTTCCAGCCAAACTGGGCTACAATCCCTGACCTAAGTTTCCCTGTATTGGAATAAACCATACAACATGTTTGGAATGTGCTTCTTCGTTCCACTTTGGAGAGTTTCTTTATGGCTTAGATGTCACCTCCCCCATGAAGCTGTTGTGACTCTCCCTGCAGAAGGTAGCCCCTCCCTTCCCTCCTCACATTTTCCAGTTGCACTTTGTATCTGAATCTCTCTCCTTTGACTCATCACACTTATGGGTGTTTGCCATTACCAGGATCACACATAAGGTCCTCTGATACGTGGTATGTACCATGTCTAGCTTTGCTTCTCTTTCTTTACAAAGCACCATGCTTTTCACATCATAGATGCTTAGTAAGCTTGGGTGGATATAATTTATGTGCTAGCATTTTGTAAACTATATAGTGTTATGCGAGTGTATGATAAGAAATATAAATAAGGTTATTAGTGATTTCCACACACTTCCAAGGTAGAGAATGTGTATTTTTTCTGTCTCTTATAGCCATATCCTTTCTAATGGTTTTAGTTTTAGATGGATTCTTTTCCTAAGGATGCTCTCTACCCTGTGGGCCACTTCATTTGTGATATGATATTGAAATGTGATATTGAAACATACGTATTCCAGACATAGTTTTCCCAGTGTCAAGGGATCCTAGCCAATTCAGATTCTCTCCAGAAATATTTTCATGTCAGGATCCTCTTGTGTATTGCCAGCACATAGTTAGGCAGGGACACCCTGCCTTGCTCTGTGCTACACTCCAGGGTGCTTTGCAGTGGCTCTCGTCTCATTCCATAAATCAGTGTGAGCCTGCTGGCAAGGTTAGCTTCACAAATTTAGCAGGGTGCTGTCACACCCAAGCCACACACCCACAACTTGGACTGAGTCTATAGGAGCATCTGCCTTTTTGAGCATAGAGATACTGTACTATATTAGAGACTTTTGCTAATGGTCACGAATTTTAACATTCTGTGTCCAACAGATTTAAGAGCTACCTTGGGTCATAATGCTACTTTCCAGTACCCATAATCCTATCACCTGGCCATCCTAGCTCTGCAGCTGAGGTGGCAGTTCCTGTCTGAAAGGAATTTGTGTCAGTTTCTCTTGGGACAAATCCTGTCTGTGCTAAACTGCTCTGTGATATTTGTTCAAACCAAAATTTTGACAAAGAAATTCTGTCCGTATACAGCTGAAGAGATTTCTCTTTTTAGATGCATTTGGGAGGTAACTGGATGCTGCCTGTACCTGGCAGATAAGTAAGTCCTTGGATCTAGATAGCGTGATACATACCCCTTTCCACTTGGCGTTAAATAGCAAATGTTTTCCCTCTCTGAGTCAGTAAGAGATTATAGCCTCCACAAGCAATTTTTAGTCTTCTCTTGTGGTAAGAGCCACCATCCCAATGTTATCAAACATTAGGCAGAGACTAGTTGATCATCTGTCATAGCTACACCCTTTTCAGTGCTGACAAAAGACCCCTGAAATTCCATATTCATGTTGTATTTTATTTAAAGAGAGATGTTTACCTAATCCATTCTAGTAGAGTAACAACTCATTTATCCAGAAGTCACTTTTGTGGTAATTTCAGTTAATAAGCCAGAGAAGTCCCTGGACAGCTAAAATAGTTTGTAATAAGCCACATGCACTTTATTCAAATTAGAGTCCCTCAAGCCTCACTCAGAATCTTTATTCTCTCACTTTACAAATTATCCTAACAAGTTTTCGTAGCTTAGAATAATTTAGAAAGAAGAGAAGGGCTACTAAGAGGAACAAAATGTTCTTAGCTATAAGTACAACTGACTGCTAGGGGAAAAACAACAAAACTATAAAAAGTAGCCAAGGGAATTGAATAAATGAATCATATAGAATCATTATTGTAAAGGAAAATATCACTACATACCCCAACAACTCCAAAGAGTGTCTTACTATATATTATAGGGCAATATACAATTGAAGTTCATAATGTTTAAAATAAAGAGTATATTTTAGAAAATATAAAAATCATCATCATCATCATCATCATTATTATTATTTTAATTCCCAAGCTTTGAAGTCAGACTAGTCAAAAAATTTTTTTCAGTTCGCAGTTCTACCATTTACTAATTCTGTGACCTCTGCCAAATCATTTCTTCTACCTGGACTTCTGTTTTCTCGTCTGTAAAATGAGAGGGTGAGAGCTCTTGTTGCTCCAATATTGTGGCATCATATAATTTAAAGAGGTTGGTTTCATGTGTCTGGAAAATTTAGTTATTCAGGATGGACTAGATGACCACAGAGGTACCTTCTAATGTTGAAATTTTAAGATCCTGTGGTATTTGACCCTGACCTTATTCTTCAAGTCATCAGATTTAGAGCTGGGAAAGGATCTTGGTGATCATCTTCTTCAGTACTTTCATTTTACAGATAAGGAAACTGAGCCCCATGAAAGGGAAGTAACTTGCCCAGGGCTACACAGATGAACAAAAAAGCAGAGTCAGCATTCAAAGTCATGTCCTCTAACTCCAAATCTATTTTCTACTATAACACCTGCTTTTTAGAATTTTTCCTAAAGAATAGAAGATTAACCAGAGGATTATACCTGTGAATCTTATATGTTTTTTTGTAAAGAACAGACTGTCATATTTGCTTTTTAATTCATTATTCTATTCTTTTCTGTTGTATGGATGAATTAATGACATTTCTTGCAAAGTTTGGAAAATGGGTTATTGGTTGTGAGCCTTCATCTTCTGCCTTTTGGAATACCATAGTCTGGTCTATCCCCATCCTTCATAGTCGAAACTGCCAGATCTTGTGTAATCCTCACTGTCACTTCCTGATAATTGAGTTCTTTCTTTTTGGCTGTTAGCAGTATTTATCTTTTTATTGACCTGGAAGTTCTAGATTTTGAATATAATGTCCCCAGAAGTTTTCATTTTGGTTTTATTTCAGGAGTTGACTTTTTTTTCCCATTTCACTCTCTGATTTTAAGTAGATGAAAAGTTTTCATTTACGATTTTTTTAAAATATGGTATTCAGGATTAATTTCTGGTCATGATTGTCAGGTAATCTAATGATACTTAGATTCTTTCTCCTTGATTAGTTTTCCAGGTCAGTTATTTTTGATAGCGTATGCCTTTTTATTTTCTTGAAGTTTTTTTTTCCTGTCTTTTGAATTTCTTTTAATATGTCTTGTTGTCTCATGGAATCATTGCTTTCTATTTGTCCCATTCTAGTTTTCAGCACATCTACTTCTCCAGTAGGTTTACCATCTTCTCTGTTCTTAGCTATGAATTTTCCTTGCAATTTTTTCTCCCTGTCATTTCCTTCAACTTTACATTTTATCTCTCATTCATTTCTTTCTGATCCTCTTGTAGTTCTTGCGGCCAGAACATTCTCTTCTCTGACACTCTACTTGAACTTGCTGTGGAATCACTTTCCTCTGCTCTATTTGCCTCTCAGCCTTCTCTCAATCTAGAGTATTTCATTGTAGTTGGTATTTTCTTCTCTTCACTCATATCTAGTCTCAGTTTCTGGTTTAAGACTTTGTGCTTGATTCTTACTCTTTTTCCTCTAGTATTCTTGGATATTGTCTTGAATATGGTGGCTGATTAGTCTCAACTTTGTACAGAAATTCCTGGGTTTTGCTCAATTTAGGTTTTGATCTCAGTCCCTTCTCTGTCTCCTTCTCTGCACATTCCAGCTTGGAAATGGTTATGTTCTTTTTAGACTCTAACCAGATACTGCTGATTGCATTGATAACATGCCTTTTGTGAGATCCCATGTGCTTTGCTTCCCAGATATTGATGTGATCTTTACCATTGTGGCTTGGGCTTGGGTCCTCTGCTGGACCATTTCTTCTTCTTGTGGATCTGGGCTGGATGTGAGAGTTTTGTTTTCTGCCTACTCTGCATCGTCTCCACTCAAAGCCTCTGTAGGATTCTGATGATTGTCTCTTTGTGCAGACCTGGACTGGATAGAGGAGGTTATAGACATTTTCTTTGGTTCTCTTTATCAATGTTTCTTCTGATGTATTTTTAGAGCTTTGTTGTGGTGCTTACTGGGGACCAGGGTTCCTCTAGGTCTTAACACAATGCCATCTTCCTATAATTCCCCTATACCACTTAATAATAGCAACTTGATGTTGCCAATTAATGAATATTATTGTATTTAGTAAAAGTCAGAAGACAGTTTCATGTAGTCTTAATATGCTCTCCAAAGACTACATAACTAAAGTATTAATGAAAAGAAATGCTTTGATGATCTAAATAGTATAGACTTTCTCTGTAGGGAAATAAATCTGACAAAATTCCCTCTCATGACAAAACAACTGATTTTGTTGATGATGAATCTCTTTTACTAAATAGCTCACTTCCTTAAAAAGTTTGGTAATAATGAATAAGACAATAAAAATGTAGCCGACTTCTCATCTGATATCAGAACTTAGATCATCCACTGTACAACATATTTGTGTAGCATTTCACTTAGGCTATACTAAAGAATTTTACCAGGTACAATCCCCTCCATCCCATCTTGCATGAATAATCATAACTAGCATGGTTCATGAGATTTGTAGTTGGAAGAGGTTTTAGAGATCATCTAGTACAGCCTTCTTGTTTTACAAATGAGGATACTGAAGCCGAGGGAGATTAGGTGGCTTGATGTCCTTGGGACTAGAGCTGTAGATTCAAACACAGTTCAATTAAACCCAAATGGAATCCTCTTTCCTGAAAATTCTTTCCTCAAGCACATAGTTTGTTCTTCCAGCATGTGGTAAGCACCTACGTAGCCATTACTGTTCTAGAAGAGATCCCCAAAAAACTGATCAGTCGTTTCTGTCATCTGTAGCATACAGCCTAGTATGAAGATGAGACAAACACATAGAAATATAGGCTAAAATATTACACATAAATTACAAAGCAACACAATGAAGTGCTTTGAGGTCTGAGAGGATACTCTTCTTACCACCAAGATGTCAGGGAATGCTTCATAGAAGAACAGAGACTTGAATTGGCTTTAAAGAATGGCTAGGAATTCATTAAGCAAAGGGAAGGAAGAAGGAGATGCCAGACATAGAGAACAACAAAATAGAGGCAAGAAGGATGTAGCATATGTTCAGAGGGTACATAGCTGTCCAGCTGACAGAAGCATAGAAGGAGTAGAGTAATAGGAGGTAAGACTGGGAGGTAGTTTGGTGCTACCTTGTGAGTGCTAAGGAATTTGTACTTGTATTAATCCAGCATAACTATGTAAATATGAAGTGAAGTCCTCTCCCCAGAGTGAGAAAGTGGTGGCATAGGGACGTTAAGTGAAGAGAGTGTGGGGAAGAAGTTAGGGGATAAGGGTAGAAGAAAAAAGAGTTTGAAACAGCTGTTGTTGGGGATAAAGTACAGAATCAATATGGGTAAGTGAGAAGGATTATCTGACAGCATCACGGACTGTGTGATTTGTAATCAGTAAAATCAACTTGATGATACAATTATTGCCAACGATGCTCAGTAGCCCCTGGTCTTCTGGTCGTGGAGAAATGAGATGAGAAGGTTATCCAAGGTTAAGGATTCACAATTCATCAGTGGCAAAAGGTGGACCGAGATTTCTTGATTGGTAGCCTGTGTCTCTTTGGTCTCTCCTAAGCACCTGTACCACACAAATTTCAGCCATCTGAAGCAAACTCTTTCCATATAAATGATAACAGAATCCATAAGTATAAGCTCCCATACTTTGATTCCTTTCTGAAAGTCTTGTGAAGGAATGCCGTGGCTTTGTCTACCCTAACCAAGGAGGTGAAATGGACAATTTTTTTCATTTCTTTTAACATTCCTACTCTGATAGGATCAAGAAATGCCAGCAATCTCAGTTATGGCTGGCGGCATAGTTTCCCTGCTATAACTTCCCATTTTGCCTAGCTAGAAAGTGTTTGTTAGTCTCTTCATGTCCTTTTCAGGAGGGACTCTTCCTTTTTTATATTTTTTTCTTTTTTCCTTAAGGCTGTCATAATAGCCTCTTTTACAGTTGTGTGGCAATGATCCTGTCCTTCATTCCACCTGCAAGCCACTCTTCAGCCATTGGATTGTCCTGAACTGGCCAGATTAGTTGTGTAAATACCAGACCCCTCTACCTGACCGTTTGCCTGGTGGCATAAAAGCTGATTCCAACTTGTGGACAAGGTTGGCTGCACTGCCTCTGGAGTGGCCTCTGACATCCAAAACAGGCAATAGAAGAAATATAAATGAAATAAATGAACAAAGATGAAACAAGGCACACGGTTTAAATTCTCGGGAATTAAATCCAGTGGCAGAATTTCTGCTTGTCTTCCAGGGCCCATGGCAATTGATGTTCTTATAAAATGAAGTTCAGAGGGGAAGAAATGTCCATGAATGCTTTTTTCCCAATACTCATTTTAGCGATATGTAGTTCTTACATCTAATTGTTTTTGTCTAAATGATGAAAAGACTGCAAATCTTTTCATCTGTACCCATATTGGGTAAGGAACTTATTTAGAATGGTACATAGGCAAAATGAGAGTTCATTATTGAATGTGTAAAAGGGAACTTTGTATTGGACTAAGCCAATAAAAGCTGTCTTTAGAGAATTCTTTTTTATTCTGTGTCCCCTTCCCTTACTCCCCCTCCCCAATTACGTCATTAGCTCAGGTCTTCTACTGCTTTGACATTCATTGTGGTGTCATATAGAATGTATAGCAAGTGCCTAAGGTATACCTGTTGGTTAATTGTCTCAGTGTATTCCTGACCGAAAACAAAGGAATAGACTTGATCTCTCTGCCTGACAATGCTAAAAATAAAATGAATCGAATAGCTGAGTACATGTTCTCCAAGAGATGGCTTGTTAACACACCCAGTAGTGATAACCAGTGCTGTGTATTTGCCAAAAATGCCTGTGAACTGATCTCCTAACTCACTGAGAAAACTTGCTTCTAAGATGAAGATATATGGATGATCTTAATGGCAGCCAGAAGATATGTGGCTATGTTAAGCCACTGTACTTTGGCATATAAAGGCACTGGCTATATGTCTTCTGGGGATATTAAGAATTCTTTCTTCTCCCCTACATAAGAGCAGCTATTTCTCACCCTTAAGAAAGTGCTAAAGAGGAGGGAGGCACCTTTAAGCAGGACTCCCTGGCAGCAGCAGATTCTCTGCTTTCCCCAGGAACTAGCTGATGCTTCTGAGTCATGTGCAGCTACTGAAAACACATTCCATAGATTTCTAAAACATGGTCCTGATTTCACCTTGCCCAGGTTGACCTGTTCCTCAGTTGGAGGTTTTAAAATTATATAAACTGTTTTTCTTTGGAAACTGTAAGGAGCATTAGCTTTTAAGGAGAACTGCTTAAAAAGTGTGTTTGAATGAAGTTTAATATGGTACTGTGGTTTTGACAGTTAAGTTGCCATGTCATTTTTTGAAAATATCGAATAGGGGATTATGAAACAAGGAATATGGAGAGGCATGAAGGGTCATAGAAGGAGGAAAGGGATATTATTACACCAAGGCATTTGGAACTTTCAGACAGGAAAGTTTCTCCCTGTATTGGCATTCATTGTGTGGCACGCAGCAGGCGCTTAATAAATGTTTATTGTGAATGTCAGGAGCTAAGCCTTGAAACCCAAAAAGGCAAGATAATAGAGAGAAAGGTTCATTTGACCTGAGTTTCTCAACATCTTGATCGTTATGTTACCAAGTTGTGTTTGGTGGTCATTTTTGCTATTTTGCCGGGTTGTTAGTTGGTGTATACATTTTTTTCTTTCTTTCCAAGTAAACAAACAGTGTGGCTGAGTTAGCCTATTACAAGGGTTTTAAGGAGATTTTTTTTCTCCATTTACTCTTTGAAGGAATGCACTTATTTGTGAGGTTCCTTCTTTTCTGTGATGTGAAAAATGGAAAGTTTTAGCCTGTCTCTAATTCATTAATAAAAGGCAGTAAACCATATTCCCCCTTTCAGCCTCACCCCATATTTAGCAGGAAGAGTTAGGAAACAGGAGGAAGACAAATGGGAAATGGATGCTTTTGCTCCATGCCCGTACTAGCTGTTCAATAAATGTTTGGTGAATTGAGTTGATAACTTGCAAGGTATGTCTGCCTTTTCTAAGTGTTTGATAGTAGAACAGCTAAGACTTAAACAGAAGCACAGCCACTAAACAAAAAGGAATCCTGGGTGAAGCACCCCCCAGGCTACATCTCTAAGAGCAAATGTGACAAAATAGAATCAGAAACCAATTAAATACTCAGCTAAAGCAAGCCAAATTTTTTAAAAGCCTGAAATAACCAAAAATGGAAACATATTACAGTTATCTGCATTCACAATGCAGAACAAGTTTGGTCGTATTTAAGATAATTCTCTAGTGCCTGCTATTTTTAGTCCAAGGGTAAGCGTCTGTAAGAGTCTTTCAGCATTGCTTCTCTTTAACCTGGCCTAACAAGCTAAGCCAATAAGCTGTCTGATTTTCCTTGTACATGAGGAAGAGAGATAGCTAAAACAAACCATTTGTGGGGAAAATGTTCAGCCTATCTTGTATTAAGAGCTTTCTTCATATAGATTTTTGAAACATCCCAATATTAAGTGTTGCCTTGTCAGGGAGCAAAATGTCAATCTTTGCTGTTTTGAAACTGTAGGAGCATGGATATAAAAAGAGGATTTTATAGGACTAGACTAATGGAAATAAACATTACTCCATTACCTTCAATGATATGAAATCTTTACAGTTGAAGCTGCCGTTATTAATGTCTATGAGAAGAAACATTCCCAAAGACTAGCATTGATTTGTTTGTTTGTTTGGTTTTTGGAAAGGAAAGATTTTAAAAAGCTTTTATTTGCCCTGGAATGGTTCTTAAGACATTCTCCTCAGAGAAATTGTACCCTATAATTTCAAGGCAGAAAGTCAGGATGTTTTAAAACATAAAACTGGTTACTCCGTTTGGTGTTTTTGTGTTTTAGGTATTAAAAATTAATTCTACATGGTGTCGTGGCCATGCTAAAAACCTGTCTGTGTTCCATTCAATGCACAAAGACAACTTTATCATTCTGTTTCACTAACATAAAAAGCAAAGAAAAAAACTGTTGCCACTACAGGGATTTTTTTAAAATTTAATTTGTTTTGTTTTCCGTGGAGAGAAAGAGGTAGAAAAGAAACTTTTGGGGTATGGGGGGAAAGAGTGTCTGTTGAAAGCATAATGAAATTATTGGATGCCATTGTTAGCATAATTTGGCCTGTCACTTAGTTCATTAGATGAAATACTGATATTCCCAAATTTTTACTTTTATTCTTTTTTTGGAAATTTTACTTGGTTCAAGAACGGTTGTGGTAACCTCATTTTTTAGGCAAGGAAACCTCCTATATTGGGCACCTATTATGTGCAAGGCACTGTGGGCAATAAGAAGAAAGCATAAGGCACTTTCCTTGTCCTCTAGGAACACCTGGCTGATAAATATAATAAATTTGCAAGTAGAGGCAGCCGACAACATAAAAAATCCATAGAATAGTTCTACTTCCTCTCCTGCTACTCACTCCTCAGACCTTTACAAGTTGCGGTAGGTCATCTAGATCAGAGGTGTCAAACGTGCTGCCTAAAGCAGATTTAAATGTAACTGGGAAGTGTTTAACAAAATAAATAAAAATGTAATATAACATAGTTAATGTTCATTTGTGGTTTTCTCAGTCAATGTGTAGCCTGCAGAGATGTTTCTATTTGAGTTTGACAGGGTCATGGAGTTAGGAAGACCTGAGTTCAGATTTGACCTCAGACACTTACTGTGTGATTCCAGAGAAGTCACTTAACCTCTGCCTGCCTCTATTTCCTTGTCTGTAGGATCTTAATAGTACTTGTCTCTCAAGTTGTCCTGAGGATCAAATGAGGTCTTTGTAAAGCACTTAGCACGTTGATTAGAACACAGTGGGAGCTTAATAAATCCTTTTTCCTTCCTTCCTTCCTCCCTCCCTACCTCTCTCCTTTCCTTCCTTCCTTCCTTCATCACCCAATTTATTAGATTTTTAAAATTCTCCATTGTAGTTGACCTTCTACATTTGACTCCCTTGACTCAATCCTTTCTTGTGGATGTTTTCTCCTTCCTTGGATTTTTAGGTACTTGTCTCTTCTGCCTCTTTTCTTACCTTTGTAATTGCTCCTGTTTTGTATATTTACTCCGTTGCTATCCCTATTCCTGTCCTCTAAATGAGTGTGAGTGGCCAAGGCTCTTGAGTTCACCCTCCTCACTTTTCTATCTTTTTATTTGGTGACCATATTCACTCCCATGATTGAATTATCATTCCTATGCAATTGAATTCATTTCTGTATTTCCAGCCTTGGCCTCTCTCCTTAGTTTTTGCTCTGTATTTCCAAATACCTTCTGGATATTTTCATGTGAACCTGTCCAAAATCAAACTTAGCATCTTTCTGTGAAAGGCTCCTCCTCCTCCTATTTTCCCTAGGTCACCATTTTCAGTTTCCTAGCCTCAATACCTCCCAGTCACTTTTGACTTTTTCTTTCCCCTTTGTGCTCTTGAGTTATGAGTCCAAATGATCTTGCCATTTCTTGCAAATGGCATTCCATCTCTTGGCTCTATGTCTTTGCTCTCTTGCTTACCCTTATGCCTGTGGATACATCACTTGGACTCTTTAAAATTCCTGGTTTCCCTCAATTCTTGTTTCAAGAACCATCTTCTACTGTGAAGCCTTTCCTGATCTCCTCTCTCCCCCAACTCCTTTTGCTCTCTTGTACTCCCCATGCCCCCAGATTACCTTGCATCCTTATATTTCATTTATTTATGCTTTTTGTATGTGCTTATGTGTGTACACATTGTTCCCCCCTTCCATGATAGAAGCTCCTTGTGGATAGATACTATTTCATTTTTGTCTTTGTTATACTAGGACCTAACACCGGCCTTATAGTACCTGCCATTTGATTGATACCTTACCTCCATATAGTTGTTATGACGTGTTACTTCTGTTTCCACAGTACATCTCATAGCCAGACCTATACTGTCCTTTTCAACTTTGTTTCTGTGAAGATATGAGGACAGAGTCTGCTGTTGGCTAGGATTGAAAGTCTCCATTGATGGGGTTTAAGTCTTCCTGAGGTCACAGAAACCAGAAAGATATTGGCTGAAAATTTCCTGTTTCAGAAGGGCCCCAAATTGTCAGTTCATTGTAGAGCTAGAAGTCAATTACTAGAAACACAGAGTGCTCAGACACCACCTAGATGGTGATACTCCTGGTCAACCCATTGTTTTCTCATGGCTCATAGATTTCCATCTCTTGCTCCTCCTCCTATTCTTATGTTCAAAGATCAAATTCTTCTTCTCCTTCTATCTTGTCCTGAACTCTAATCCCTGTGCATCAAAGTCCTATCCCTCCAGTCCATATTCCCTGCTGCCTTCCCAGTCCATTGTGCCCCCAGGAACCTCTACTATATAGGGGTGGGGAACCTGTGGCCTCAAGGCCACATATGACCCTCTATTTTCAATTTTTGATTGAATCCAAACTGCATTCAGTCAAAGGGTCACATTCGAGGACCTAGAGGGCCACATGTGGCCTCAAGGGTGCCAGTTCCCCACCCCTGCTCTACTCTATTGCTAAATACCCCATTCATTCTAGATATCTTCATATCACCTGTCCATCTTGTGACACTCATAGAAACCTGACTCCCTCCAGATTTTAATGAATCCCTCTCTGCCTTCTCCGTTGTAGATTGTTCATTGCTTTATCCTGCAATGCACTGGGCCAGGAGAAAATATCATCTAGGTCCTTGTTTCCCACTACCACGCCTCCTCTGCTTCTATCTCTTTACTATAACTCCTTTAAATTAAATTTGACAGGTATTTATTAAGTCCCTAATATGTGTAAGGTGCTGATCTAGATGCCTGGTGTATGTCCACAAGAGATATGGAGATAGCATTAATAAAACTCAGAAGCTGATTGAGTATGAGGTTTAAGGAAGCAGGAAAAATTGAAGATACCTCCAAAGTTGTGAACCTTGCTGACTGGGAAAAGAATGGCACCCTCAACAGAAATTGAGAAATTTGAAGAACAGATTGGTCTGAAGAAAAATATGAGTACTAGATGGACATGTTGAGTTTGAGATGCCTATGGAGCACCCTGGTAGAAGTGTCCAGCAGACTGTGTCTAATGCGTGATGGGAGTATAGGGGAACAATTACCAATAAATAGGGCACCCCAAGTTTTAGTAGCTTAAATTGCACTAAAATTTTGAAAGTATTTAGATGTATTTAGATTTGGAAGTCATCTCCATCAACATAATAATTATTTAAACCCATAGGAGCTGATGAAATTATCAATGAGAAAGGATGAAAAGAGAAAAGAGCAGGCAGACCAGGACAGAGCCTTAGGAAGACACCTAAATGTAGTTAGCAGGAGGATAATGATTCAGCAAAGATGACTGAGAAGGAACAATCAGACATTAGGGAGAATCAAGCCAGAGTATTGCCATGGAAGCCAAGGAAAAAGAGAATGTCAAGAAAGAGGGTGGTGATTAAATAATCTTGGTTGCTAGACTTGAGATCACTCACCTTTCTTTCTCAAAGAATTTAGTACTACCTCCCATTGTTCCTTTCTATCCTGCCCCTATTCTGCCCCTTAGAATGGAAGCCAGAAGGCTTAGAAGACTATCATAATGATTTTCTCTACACACTGACATTCCAGTTCATTAATTTTTTAAATTCCGATTACTTACATCTACCCCACTTCAGCCACTCACAGATACAGTAATCTCACCAACTTTATGGTTGCCAAATCCATGACCTTTAACTATGAAATTATCTTTTCTAGTCAAAAACTCTCATTTTTTCCAACTACTCCTTTTCCTTATTCTTCCTCAATCTTATGTTTGTCTTCTCCATGATCTCCAGTTCCTCCATGTTCTCCCAGTCCATTATCCTTGTTCTTTCCTCACTTTCTTTTTTCACAGTCTTGACTCTGTAGTTGACCAGTGCAACTGTATACCATTGCTTTCCCTCAAAAGTCTTGTACACTTTTCGTGTTGCTGTTTTTCTACTCCAACAAGCTTCATCTGTCTTTTCCACACCTACTCTCAAACTACTTTCAAAGGCCGTTAGAGGAAGCCATTCATTCATGCTTAGCAGGTCCAATATTAATTCAAGTTGTATGATTTCTTTTGGGGGTGGGGAGAGGGGAAAAGGCAAGGCAATTGGACTTGACTCGCCCAAGGTCATGCAGCTAATAAGTGTCAAGTGTCTGAGACCAGATTTGAACTCAGGTCCTCCTGACTCCCAGATGGGTACTCTATTCACGATGCCACCTAGCTGCCCCAAATTGAGTGATTTCAATTTGTCCCTCCGTGCTATGGCAGAGTTATTCTTCTTGTATTGGCTTTCTATTCTATCTTTTCAACAACTCCTAAAGTTTCCCTCTCCTCAAACCTCCTACACTTTCTTCACTCTGTCATCTCTCAGCAAATAATCTCACTTCCTACTTTACTGAAAAAATGAATAGTCTCCATCTCATGGTTCCTTATCACCCCCCTCCACATCTCAAAACCCTTCATGGTCTTTTCCCATCTTCTCTTCCTTTACAATCTCCAAAGGAAGACTGCTTCATTTCCTTTTCAAGACTAACTCCTCTTTCTATACCTTATCCCATCCTCTCCCATCTAGTAGCCTGTATTCTAAAAGCTTGCTTCATAAATTATCCCCACCTTCCTGTTCATCTTCATTCTCTCCCTATCTGCTGCTTCTTTTCTTGTTGCCTACAAACATGTCCAGGTCACAGCTTCTTTTAAAAAATTTCACTTGACCTGGCTGTTAACCTCAAGCTATTATCTAATAAGTAATCTCTAGTTTCCATTTCACTTAAACTCCTAGAACGGGGTGTCTGCTTTTGCTTCCTCTGCTTCCCTTCGATTCATTCACCTCTTCCCCCTTACAATAAGGTTCCATTCTAACCACTTTGCTCAAATTTCTCTTCCCAAAGTTACCAGCGAACATTCAAATACTAATTTAAATGGATTTTTCCCAACCCTCATCCACATTGACTTCGCAGCATCCTTTGAAACTAGTAATCAAGGTACCCTGCTACATATTCTTTCCTCCCTTGACTTTTATGACACTACTTTCTCTTGGTCTTAGCCTGGCTATCACTCTTTAATTATCCTTTGTTGGTTCAACATCTAACTTCTCCAAAACATTAAGGGATTTATTCATTTGGGACATAAGTGCTTTTACCGTGTAGATTTCCCAACAAAGCTGAAAGTGGCCTTAAGAAGTCTTGCTTCATTTATTATTGTATAATACATTGAAAGGAAGAGAATATGTCTAACTTCTGGGGGAATAATAACCTGTATTAGGAGGAAAGGTGTAGAGAGACAGTCAGTGAATAAATACAAAGAGGAAAGTCTATATCCGCTTACTGCTCTTTACTATGTGGCCTATATGTAGTTTACTTAATAATTTTACCTGGAGTAGTCCCTGCCCTCCTCCTCCCTCCCCTCTGTTTTCTGTTGTAATATAGACTCAGAAGTTTGGAAGGGATTTATTTGGCGTATAATTCAACAGGCTCATTTTGCAAATGAGGATGCTGAGGACTACTGGTCAACATAGCTCATTAGTTACAAAGCCAGACACCTTTCCAGTGCCCCACTGCTTGTCTCTCTTGTAAATCTCCTCTGGGTGATAATGGAATTCTGGTAGTGCTTTGAAATAATCAGAATGATAGAGGACTGGCTTTGGAATCATGAAGACCTGGGTTCAAACCCTTCATCTGAACCAGATCAATTAGTGGCATGACCATGTACAAGTCATCACCTCTCAGCACCTAAGTCTTTATTGAAGAGTTGGTGTTTTGCTGATGTGCAAGGATCAAGAGAGATCACGCATTTGGACTTGTCTATACTGATGAAATCACAAGGCCAGGGGGGAAATACTAGTGTTCTTATTACTCTATTCTCAGGGGCCACAATCTTTGATATGGAGTGTATTGTGCAGTTTAATGAAACATCTCCAAGTTTATGTGACCTCCATAACAGGTTCTGGTCTTATAGGATAAGAGCACTCTAGGTGGAATCTTTTCTATACTTTGTGGCCTAGAAATTCTTGGGAATTGTTTGTGCTGGAATTTTAGAAAAAAAGACACTTTGTTTTCTTAATGTGACCTACATAAAATGCTTATCAAATGGCAGTAGCTATTTAGAAAAGCACTATTAAAAGGTAAATATTCATTGTTCTCGGGATATTACTAATGAAGAATTTGGCTCAATAGGATAGTTCCTGGTCGTTAGTGCTCTTTGGAATAGCTCTTAATAGTTAGCATAAGGCTGACCAGGCAAAGCTGCCCATAGCTGATTGCCTAACTTGTGTGCTTCCTGGAATTAGGCATAGGAATAAAGCAGTTTCCCTAAACACCAAGCCTTGGCCCAGCCATCCACACCTCTCTGTTGTTTAATCCCCTTGTGGAGCCAATTGCTAAATCTATCTACTTCCTTCTTGGCTGTATAATGAACATTTATTCATCCATTCATGGACTCATTCATTCTTTCTTCTTAAGCTTTTCCACCAAATCTCCTGTTTTTAGATCTTATGGCCTTCTCTTTGCTGTCCTTTCAGGCTCTGACTACCCCAAACCATTTTGCAGACTACTGCCAGAATATCTCCGGCTTGTTCTTTTTCATGGTTACGTCAACACCAACTACTGTATATACCCAAACCTGTGCTAGACATTATGGAGAATATATGACAGTCTCTGGCCTCAAAGATGTAAAGCCCCTTGAAAAGAGAGGAAATAGGGAATCAGAGGACCTGGGCTTAAGGTCAAATCTCTGCTTTTTACTCTTTGGGTGACCTTAGGCATCTCTCTTTGGTTTCACAATTGTCCTTATCTGTAAAATGAAGAAGGTGGACCAGATAATTGCTAAGATTTCCTCAATTTCTAGATCTGTGAAATCATAGGAAATTTTAGATCCAGGAAGCTTTGATTAATCTCACCTGTTTTCCAACATAAGCATTAGCAAAATGTAGTGAGTAGAGAGATTACGGACATCAGAGTCCCAAAGACCTGGGTATAAATCTTTTCTCTGACGTTCTGACTGTGTGACTAAGAACCTTACTGAACCTCTCTGTGCTCCAGGCTGCTCCCTAGAACAGTAAGCTACTGACCAGTTGCCTACTCCAGACTATTACAGAATTCCAACATAGCCACTACCAAATCTGTTCCCATTCAGTCCTTATTTAAGTGAACATATCAATATTGATTGCATGCTGGTTAACCTTTTTTCCCCAGGTGAAAGTGTATAGTGACTATTGTGAACTCATACCCACTACAGGGAAAACAAATCAAAGTTCATTTCCCACTGACCTTGAGTCAATAATATCACCTTTAAAACTACGTATTCAAATTGCGAGGACAGGTTTTGCGTACGATGAATGTGCTTTGTGTTCTGTGTGCACTGTGAGAATACTTGTTGCCTGATTAAGACTTGTGGAAGAGCAGCAGACAAGGAGTCAGAAATTCTGCATTCTGGGCACATTGGCCTCGACCCAGCTGTAAGCCATGGGGCAAGTTTTTTAAGCTCTCTAGGCCTTCGTTTTCCCATTTGTAAAATGAGGGCATTCAGATAAACCCATCACTAACATCTGTTCTAACTTTCTCAAGCTTTAAAATGTTTATTAAGTTCCACCTTTGTACAACCTTGTGTTAGTTTCTGTGAATATGAATAAGATAAGAGAAGTACTCTTCCTTCAGTAAGCTTACAGTCTCAAAGGGAAGATGCAAAAATAAATATACAGGGTAAGCTATATATTAAGTTTGAATCTACAAAACTAAATAGAAAATGTATAAATTGAGGGTAGTGGGTTCCCTCTCATTGGAGGATTTCAAATACATGGTGGATGACCATTGAACAACCATTTGTCAGTAATATTATGGAATGGATTCTTTGTAAGATATATTAGGAACCCCCAAAGTCCTTTCTGCCTCCAAGATTCTGTGACTGTGATAAGTCACGCAAGGACTTAATATAATTTCCAGCAAAGCCAAAAATCACTGTGGGCTAGATTATTATTAGAACCCCAAATTGACTATTAACTATACACAATTCTCAGAGGTAACCACAGAGATGGTATTAGAAGTTATAAGAATTCTAGATGGATGTTCAACATGTACCAAAGCAGTCTTAATATTTCATGGTTTGAAGAATGAGTAATTCATCCTAACTGGTTTGAGTGAGCTCTATCTTGAAGTTTATAGTAATAACTGACATTTACACGGCATTCTAAAATTTGAATGTGTTTTACAAATATCTCATTTTCATCCTTAAAACAATCCGGGTCACTATTATTATTATCTACATTTTCAAATAAAGAAACAAATATAGAGATATTAAGTAACTTACCATTCATCACATAGTAAATATAGAATTAATTAATAAATATCGAAGGTAAAATTCCAAACCATGTCTAACTGCAAGTCGGTGCTTTCCATTCTTCCTTCTGTATCAGAGAACCTCCTCTAAGACCATGCTCTGGGGGGACTTAATCCACTTTGCTCTGGAACTATGGGGCCTTGCTGTTTTAACTGAGTCTGCCAGTCCTAGCACATATGTAAATGGCCTACTGTCTAGCCAGCCCAAGATGTTCAACTATACTTTCCTGTTGCATTTGACCATGTACTTCAGCCATCTCCTGGCTATCCACCTTGCTCTTGCATCATTTCCCTACAGCTCCACTCACTCTCCCTGTAACTTCTGGAACTAAAATACCTTTGCCTGGCCTTTAGGCCCTTTCATGAGTTTGTCTCCCCCTACTAGAATGGATATTCCTCGAGGGCAGGGACTGTCTTGCTTCTGTATTTATTTTCTCCAGTACTTAGCATAATGCTTGGAACATAGTAAATTTTTGTTTAATAAGTGCTTTATTATTCATATCATTGACTCATATAATATCCTGCATTTTATTACTAGTGGTAATAGCACATTCTTGCCTGATAGAAAACATCCATTCCATGAAGTTTTATTTTATATTCTATTCTTTATGAATAGTCTTTTTTACTCTAATTATTCCTTTCCCTTCATTCCCTTACTTAACATTCTTAGGGCAGTGAGGTGGTACAGTGGATAAAGCACCAGTCTTGGAGTCAGGAAGGCCTGAGTTCAAATCAGGCCTCAGATACTTACTAGCTGGGCGTGGGCAAGTCACTTAAGTCTTGCTTGCTCCCTGCCTCCAGGGGGAAAAAAAAAGTCATTAACTCAGTTCTACAGAGGAGGAAAGAATGCTGAATTCAATGTTAGAAGATCTGGGTTCAAAGTCTGGTTGTGTCAGTTAGATTCCCATACACATCTTGCTTCACCTTTCTGGGTCTCTGTTTCCTCACTTGTAAAATGAAGCAGTGGTACTAGATAGTTCCTTGTCACATCCTGTGATTATATTGTTCTTGCAGATAGGTTGTTCTGGATGGTTGTTTCTATATTTTTTCTTATTATATTTGATTTTCATATGTTGTCTCCCAAGACTAATTGTAAAATGCCAAAGGCCAGGAACTATGTTTCTATTTCCTTTTATTCATTTCACCCTCAACCTGCCCTCCTGACATGGAGTATTCTACACACAGCATGTGCTAGGTAAATTTTTAACTATACAGTGAATGGCATCAACGTGGATGTACCTATCTCAGAAATTCTTTAATCATTTAAAGAAAATGTTTTGGGTGACTGCAGCCCATACTGGTGAAAGCACAGATCTCTGGAAGCACTGAAGAAACCCCAACTATTGTAAGGCTGCCAAGGCTTAGTCTGGTGACTGTAACAAGAGCTTTGGATAGGTCAGTTTTTCTATTTCAAGTAGTTCATTCTTTCATTCAAATAATACATGTTTTGTGCATTGATGTTTAAGATAAAGTGGTGCCCATTTTGCATTTCTTGTTATGTTTACAAAACACTGCTTTATTGCTGTCTAAATAAGACTCTGGAGCAACCACTCCCAGTACAACAGACTGAGAATGTGTTGTTAGACATTCCTCACCCTTAGAAATATTTAGCATTAGAGGTCATCTTCCCAGGACAGGAGGGGACCTGGATTCTTGTCCTGGTTCTCCCTCTCCATGAGCTACATGATTTGGACCAACTCATGCTACTTCTCTGCGTCTCCCCCCAACACCCCGATTTCTTACAGGTAGAACAAGGGGGTTGAACTGGATGACTTCTGCTGTTCTTTGCAAATCCAAGGTGAATTCGTATGTGTCTGCCCTCTATATAACTGAGGCATTGCTGGGCCAGCCATAGTCACTCATCTATTAGATTAGGATGAATGTCCAAGAATTCAGCTGTTGTTTCCTTCCTTACGTATCTCCATGTTGTATGATGTTGAATGCTGTGAAATTGGGGCTGACGTATATACACCTGATAAGTACACGATTAGCTCATTATCCAGCCTTCTTTCATCTCATTACCTGGATAGCTGCTGTCAGTCTTTCCTAATTTTCTTTTGTTCACTCCTTCCAGATTTCCTTGAACCCAAACCCAATAGTCCTGAAACTCTTCCTCCCCCTTAATTTTGTCACACTCTATCTCATTCTTCTTGAATAGAGTAATGAAAAGACTCCTTAATTGGGAGGCAGGAGACTGGTTTCTGTTTTGGGCCCTGCCACTACCTAGCTGCGTCACCTTGATCACATCATTTCTCCCTGTACCTGTTTCCTTTTCCATACTTCAGTGACTTTGTGAGCTCCTTGGTTTCTAGGTTCTCTCACCATTGATGCATATTACAAGCCATTTGCATGTTTCTTGCCTATGCAGGTTTCATCCATGTCTTTCCATAAATCTTGCATAGAATATACACCCAACACACTGAAAGCTTTCCTCTGAGTCTCTGTATTTTGTGAACACCAGTATAATTTCCTGAAAAATCAAGATCAACCTTCACAAAAGTTTTGTTCTGCTATATGATCAGAAGGTTTCTCTGGCAGTTCTCGACAAGTTGAATAGACTTCAGTTGCAGTCCTAGGCACAGATTGGATCTGTTTTTCAAGGGCCAGCCTAGCTAAATATAGAGAAACATATCACCAGGAAATTGACAATAGGGTATGATAAGGATTGTACTTCCACATTCGTTTAAGAAATTCCCAGATGAAGACATTCCCACTACCAGTGAATGTGGTTACTTTTCTTTGTAATCCATAATCTTGCATAGTTTCCTAGAGCTCTGAGAGGTTAGATGACTAGCCCAGAGTCATATAGTAAGTCTTTACCCACTTTTTCCACTCTAATCCATGATTTCCCTCAGTTGACCATTAGCTAATAATTTCTCTGGTCATGGCAGACAGTGAAAGCTTGACAATTACAAAATGGCCCTCCCTCATTCAGTGATAGTAGCATAGTGGTAGAAAATGGGTGGAGGGTGCTAAAAATCAGCTTTCAAATCATCTATAAATGTTAATATAACCATTGGTATGCTAAATGTGAACTCCTTATCCAATGATCAGTAAGTCAACATTCTACTGGAGGAACTGAACCATGTAACTATTAACAGTCTAGTCATAGGTGAACCCAGAAGATTTAAGAAATAATTAAATAAAAGGTTTGTTCATAGGTTCTGTTTTGGAGGCAAATGAAAGAGTTGATAGAATTGACTTCATTGTGTGAAGGTTATAAGAAATCATTTCATGGATATCTCACTCAGAAGTGCCTGTGATTAACATAAGCAAAAAAAGACCTCATGAAGATAATTGAAACTTATGCTGTAAAATCTGTTGCAGGGCATAAAGAGCTAGAGAAATTATATGAAGAACTTGATGTGAATCTCCAAATTATGTCAATGTATCTTAATACTTAGTGACTTCATCACAAGCAAAACTGGGTATGGTAGTCTCCAAAAATTTATTGGACAATGTCTTCGGATTAAGAAACAAAAGAGAAAAATTTCTAAATTGCTCATACTCTTCACACTTTGATATTTTCTTCAAGAGAGTTAAAAGTTGTTAGACTTGCTGAGCACTAGACAATACCACAAAAAATAAAATCGATTATATCTTAGCAAACAATTACTGACTGGCTCTTGATGTAAGAGTCATTCATTCCTCCATCAACTGCGGGGAGTCAAACCATTAAAACTAAACTAGAAGAATAAAGATACAATTGTACAGAAATAGGCATATACCCCAAAGAGAGAAGAGAAAGAGGGACAGTGCATTCATATGTTACAAAAATGTTTACAGTAGCACTTTTTGTTGTAGCAAAGAACCGAAAACTGAGATCTCCATCAATTGAAGAATGGGTGAATGAATTATGGTATATGAATGTAATGGAATGATGTTGCACTGTAAGAAATGATGAAAGGCATGGGAACATTTGAATGAACAAGTACAGGATGAAGTGATGAGCAGATCCAGGAAAATAATTTTATAAAGGAAAACCTCTGGAAAAACTGATGAATGCTGATGAATTAATGAGTGAATGAATAAATTAATGAAAAGCATGTATTAGGTGCTAAATGTATACAGAACATGGTGCTAAACTCTAGGGATTCAAATAGAATGATCAATGAAGTTTCCAACTTTAACTTCAAAAGGAATCATGTTTCTCACCTCTTGACACCAAGATGATGGATTAGGGTTGTAGAATGGAGCTTACGTTTTCAGACATGGCCAAGGTGTTAATTTGTTGTAAGGGTGATCTTTTTGCAGGGGAGAGAATGGGAGTTAGGAGGAAAAGTGCCAAAGTGTCATGAAGCATTTTTAAAATGTGCAAAAGAAAGCAGAGGAATATTCAGAAGGAGACACAGACTAGCAGGACAGTTCTGGAGCTGCCATGTTGAATTTGTTATGTCTTAAAAACTAAAAATATGCTGAATTAATGGAGATTTGTGGTTTCATATATAATCCTTTTTTCTGTTTTTTTGTGTGGAAATATTAATGATTATGGATTTTTGGCACATCCTTAGTGCAAAAGAACATTTTAAAAACACAGGAAGTTATAAAAGCCCCAATTTGTATTCAGATAAATTATTGAAATTGAAAAATGAGACATAAATAAACAAAAATTCACAATATCTTTGCTATTACCACCAACATTGCCTTATAGAAATTTGGCTAATATACCACAATGAAGAAATCAAAAGAGCCTAGAGACTGTCTGAGCCAGCAAACATATTACCTCTTTGCCAAATAGAGATAAATAGCATCCAAAAGAAACATTGGTTTTCAAATAGAAACTCATTTGCAAAATCTTAAGGAGGGTAGTTGAGGATGATGACCAGGATTGCCTCATATTAGAGCAAATTGTCTATGGAGAGCTTAGGATGTGACCCAGTTAAACCAAGTCATGCAGATGGCAATGACTCCTCCATGGTTACTCTGCCTTAAGTCTCTGTCTGTTCTGTTTCCTTGTGTCCACTGCTCTTAGATGTTTCTGCCTAAAAGTACAGTTCTCCCTTACATAGAAAGATAGATTGGCTCTCTGACCATAGGATAGGTTTAAAAACTTCTTAGCGTAGAACATCAGGCCCTTCATCATCAATTCCCCAAGTACTCTTCAAACCTTTCTTTCCACTCTTCAGTGTTTCCCCAAAGACATCTTTCCCTTTGCCATCTGTGTACCATAACTCATATTCTTCTCTTCTCCCAGAATGCCCCTCTATTCCAATTCCCTTTTGTTGAAACTGTACCCATACTTTAAGTCTTCATTCAATGACTACGTCCTTTATGAAATCTTCTTGATGACTTGAGTGATATATCTCTCCTCTGAACTTCTATAGGGCCTTATTTGGAACTTTCTTGTGTCACTCAGAGCATCATAATCACACTGGAACTTGATGGGGACGAGAAGAAGAGTGTCTTATTTATGATGCGCAGGCCCCAGCTGGGAGTATTTGCCCTTCTGTACCCCACTCCTAGTTATTTTTATGCCTATAGCTATTTAAGGAGATTTTTTTCTGAGATGCTCAAAGATTGAAATTACTGTCCTAAAGCCATGATCAAAATCACACCAGACAAATTTCTCAATTCATAGACTATGTCAACATGCTTAGTGGCAGGTGGTATTCATCATATACTTGCTTTTTAAAATAGTTATTTGTGTATAGGCCATCACCCCTAGCAGCTGGTAAGTTACCAGAAATCAAGGGTTACATAAATGTTTGTATCCCATAAGGCTCTTAACACAATGCTTTGCGTACATTAGGTCTCAGTAACTATTTCTTGAATGAATGTGTGAGTCACTTGATAAAAACTGGCACTGTGGCAGGGTTTATTATAGGTGCTGGTAGAAAGAATATTGGCCTTTGAAAAGAATAGAAAGGTGGTGATGAAGGAAAAAAAAGAACAAGGAGGGGCCCAAAGGAAGAGGGAAATGAGTCTAACAATCCCTGCAGGGTAGATGCCAAGCTGGAGTCTCAGGCATTACCTGGTTTACAGCAACTTAACAGACTGGTATAGCCTGATTTTTGTCACATTCATAATAACGAGAAGAACATTTTAAATATATAAGCCGTTATAAACGCTCCAACTTGATCTAGTTAGATAAACCATTGAAGCTGAAAATATGGGAAATGGATTTAAAAAAAAGTAACTACATCTCTGCCATTAACGTCAGCATTCCCTTATAGAGATTTAACTAATGTAAAGCAATTACCACAATGAAGAGAACAAAAGAGGTGAGAAAGCTTTACTGCACAGGTTGTGTCTACTTGCTTGGTGACAAAATTTTCAGATTTTTGTTTAATCTGCTTAACTCTGGTCTGCCACCTTTGCAACACACACGCGCGTGCGCGCACACACACACACACGCATCCAGTCATTCACTCCATGTGCATAACATTATGATCATCAGAGACCTAGGAAGATGAGTTGCTCTAAACATGTACCACTTACACTAAAGCTGATAATTTTAACCAGAAGTTACAGTTGGAATGGTTCGGTAATGGCTCTGCCACTGAGCATGTCCACACTTGTCTATGAATTGGAAAACTGGCCATTTGGTAAATAACTTTGAGATAGTCATTTTAAACTGACAAACTCAGAAATATTTGAAAATACCCTGTTAAAACCATCATTTTCTAATTCACAGAGGCAGTTGAATCAGAATTTTAGAGTTGTAAAGGTTTAAAATTCAACTTCTTCAAATCCTTATCTTTAACATGGAATTCCTTCTATGACATCTCAAAAAGCAATTATCCAGCCTTTGCTTCATCACATCCAGTGATGAAGAGCTCTCTACCCTTACAAGGCAACCATGACTACCATTTAAATATCCCCCTCCTTCTTCTCTTCTTTCAGCTCACATCACTCAGATATCTTTTACCACTATCTTAGCCTTCACCTTATCTCACATGAAGAGGTGCCCCTTCTCCTTCCTAAGGCAACCCCCTCTACATGCACAGGTGATCCCATGCCATCCTGTCTTCTCCAGCAAACTTTCCCTTTCCATCATCCTTAGTCTTTCAGTAGTCATCAATCTTTTCCTATCTACTGGTTGCTTCCCTACTGACTACAAATCTGCCCATGTATCATCCCCTATTCTCAAAAAACAAAAACAAAAACATCCATCCACTCCACTAGCTATCATCCTATATCTCTTTTCCCTTTCATATCTCAGCTCCTTGAGGAAGCTGTTTCTATTTCCTTTCCTCTTATTATTTTAACTATGTAGACTGTGGTCCTCACACAAAGTTACCAAAAATCTCTTAATTGCCAAATCTAATGGCCTTTTCTCAGTCCTCATCCTTCTTGACCTCTGCAGCTTTTGACACTGGCAATCACCTTCCTCTCCTCGATACTCTCTTCTCTCTAGGTTTTCGTGGCACTGCTCTCCTTTGGTTCTCCTACTTGTCTTATTACTCCTTCTTAGTTTTCTTTGAGGAATCTTCAACCTAGTCACATTCATTATCTGTGGAAGTCCTCTCAGTCTCTGTCCTGGGTCCCCCTTCTCTTCTCTTCTCCCTCTGTACTATTTTACTAGGTGAATTCATCAGCTTCCATGGATTCAGTTATCACTTCTCTGCCGATGATTCTCAGATCAATTTGTCCAGTTCTAACCTCTCTCCTGACCTATAGTCTAGCATCTCCAATTGTCTGTTGGATACCTCAGACTTGCATCTTCCATTCCTGTGTCCAAAACTAAAATCATTATCTTTCTCCAAAAATTCTCCTGATTTCCTAAGTTACGTTTTACTGTTGATGACCCCCTCCATCCTCCCAGGCACCCAGGCTCACAACCTAGAGGTTGTCCTCAATTCTTCACCTTCTCTCACCTATATCTACTCTGTTGCCAATTTCTGCCAAACCTGCCATCTCTACCATCTTATAATATCTTTTGTATAAACTTCCTTCTCTTTTCTGACATTGCCACCACCCTGGTACAGGTCCTCATCACCTCATGCCTGGTCTATTGTAATTCTCTTCTGTTCATTCTCCCTGCTTCAAGTTTTTCTACTTCAACATCCTTCACTGAGCTACCAAAGTGACCTTCCTGAAGCTCAAGTCTATGATTCACTTCTTTTCAATGAACTCTAGTGACTCCCTGTCACCTTGAGGATTAAATATAAAATCCTCCATTTGGAGCTCAAAGCCCTTCCTACCTTTCTGGTCTTTTAATGCCTTATTCCCCTCCTCTTAACACCAGTGCCACTGGCCTCCTGGATGTTCCTTGTACAAGATACTCTGTTTTCCCAATTCTAGGCACTCTCACTGTCTGGCTCTTATGTTTGGAATGCACTTCCTCCCAATCTTCAACCTTCTTTGGCTTCCTTTAGCACTTGGCACGCAACTTGGCATATGGTAAGCTTTTAATAAATGTTTATTGATTGGTTGACTGATTGATACAAGTCACAATTAATGCCCCATCTTCTTTAAGAAGCCTTTCTCAATCCCCCTTCGTGCCCACCGCTTTCTTCATCTTAATTATCTCGCATTTATCCTCTTTTTATCTTATTTATACATAGTGCATGGTCTTCTAGAGATTATCTCCCAAGTAGCTGGCTTGGTTCACATTACTGTGAGGTGTTCTCTATATTTTAATATTTATTGGTTGGACATGGTAGGAATGAATGGGTAGCTAGGAATAAGATTTTTTACCAGAGACTTTGACACACATCTGTTGTATAGGCTTTTTGTAATGCCTATTATATGTCCCATTTGAGCACTTCAGTGCATCAGCCAGTGTTTATTAAGCCCTGTACCCCCATGTTAAACACTTTGCTAAGATCTTGCTGAGGGGTGTGGGGAGGGCATAGGGGGATAAAAATGGAGCTATAAAACACACTTGCCATCCTAAAGGTGCTCATAATTTAAATGGGGAGACATCTACACACAACTGAAATTAATCACACCATTTGGAATACCTTGTGGCACAATTGTAATGTGAATGAAGCCATTTACTTCAGACGTGACTCAAATTCCTGTACCTCCTGGTCCTCTTATCCCACCATATCACAGCTCATTGTCTGTGACACAACGTTTATGAAGAGACTTATGTTTTGTATGTTAAGTAGCATATATTTAGTGCCTAATGAGTAACACAGGCAAGTAAAAGCTAGTGACTTCAGTGGAAAGACACACATCATTAAGACATTTTGGGATTAGAAAAAGTTTCACCAGTGCATGTTTTCAATTTATTCTGTGCATTGTGCACACAGATCCAAAATCACGAAAATTAATTGGAACATCTACTGTTCTGATATCCTCAACCTATTTGTACCTTTAAGTTTTAAATGTAGACTAGAGTTCTGATTTAACCTCAGTGGAGTGTCTTGGATGCAGATATTAATTTCAGCAGGTGCAACAAGCTATATACCATTGGGTAGAGATAAGGAAGGGCTATATGCAGCTATAAAGCAAATGTAGCTCCTCATTGGAGTTATGTTCACTGTTCTCAAGGAAGTATAACCATTGTCACAGAAGCTCTTTTCAAGCCATCCCAGTCGCAGTGGAAGTGTTTTGGGAACCTGCCTGCAATTATGGTCATTGGAGAGGTCTATAATGAAAGTTTATGAGAAGTTCAGATATATTTACAATGTGTTGATACTGTAATACTCCAGGTCTGAGGGAAACTTTGACTGTCTCAGCAAATGATTAGGAGAGGTCTATTCTGAAACATTGCCTGGACCAAGAAGATGCTGCTTTGTTTAAAAACAAAACAATACAGAATAAAACAACATTCTGATCTGTGCTAGTATTGTTAAGAACATTGTTTATAACTCAAATGATCTGTCATTCCTCTGAACTCATAACATTTATCATCTGCATCGCTGATTTGCTACAGATTGCATCCTCTACTAGTTAATAATATAATAATCTTCACATATGTGAGTTTATCTTCATTAACTAGATTATAAGCTCTCTGGGGTCAGGAATTATGTCTTATATTTGTACTGCACTTAAAAAAGAGTATTTTCTCTACTCAATGTTCATTCATTAAAGTTGTATTCATATCTTGTGTTTTTGCATCAGCTTCATTTCCCAATACATTTTCTTCATTCCCCCGCCTAGAGAGTCATGCTTTTATAATAAAGAATAAAAATGCAAGAAAAATAGAAGTTAAATGAAACTGATCAAGAAATTAGTTAAGTCTTCCAGTATATGCTGTTTAATTTCCAGAGTTTCCCATCTCTACAAAGGAGGGAGAAAGATACATTCTTGGGTGCCATGCTTGGTCATTATAATTAACATCCAGTTCTGATTTTCCTTGTCCTAGTTATCGTTCATTTCATTTACATTGTTGTCATCATTATGTACATTGTTTTCCTGGTTCTGCTTAGTTCACTTTGAATTAATTTATATAACTCTTTCCATGCTTCCTGATAATCTTCATTTTCATCATTTTGACAGTGCAGTGCTCTACTATTATATGCATGTACCACAATTTGATAAACCATTCTCCATTGATGAGCATTTCCAGTGCTTTTCTATAATGCTGCTATAGATATTTTGGTATGTATTAGACCTTTCTTTGTATCTTTAACTTGGGAAAAATGTCCACCAGTGGAATTTCTGGATCAACACAATTGCATAGTTCTTTTTGACTAGATCACCTACCTCCACTAACATTCCATGATTGTGCTTGTCTTTCCATAATCCCTCCATTACTTATTATTGCCATATTTTCATCACCTTTGCCAATTTGTTGGGCATGGGGTGACAACTCAGAGTTATCTGACATTTCTCTAGTGATTAGTGAATTGGGACAATCTTTCATAGGCTGTTAATAGTTTACAATTCTTTTGAGAATGATTTATTCATGTCATTTGACTGCTCACTTGTCCATTGAGGACTGTTGATTCATTTTAAAAAATGTTTATAAAAGTAAATTTTACTTAGGTCATATTTTTGAATGCCACAGTATAGGCAACAATGCAAAAGAGTTAATTTTGTCCTAAATTGCCTTGGAAAATGTATGTTTTTTTATGATGACTAACTCTCATCAATCTTTAGTTACAGCAAAAAAAAGTTTATATTGAAATCTTTGTTTTATATTCATCATCACCTACATGACTGCTTAATGATTGAATACCCGCTAAGTATAACCCAGCAGCTGCTTTTTAAAATACATACCTGTACGGCATTCAGCATCATCAACTTTTCTCATGAAGTTGTTCTCCAAATCATGAAATTCACTGATCAATTCAGTATTTCTTTTTGTCAACAAAATGAATGCTAATTTCTTAGCCTATTTAGAATTTTTTAAAGCAGGAAAAAGAAACCTAGAGCTATGCAAAAGATATTTTAAGCCTTATGTTTGTTTTATGTTTATTTCTGTAATCCTTGTCATCACTAGAAGAAAAAAATTAAAACTGGCTCAAATAAAACCTGTACTTGCTTTTTTAAACTTATACTTGCTTTTTATTTAATTAAGAGCACTTTAATTTTTTATGATTTTTTTTGTATACCAAATATATTTTCATGTATACCAAATATATTTTACCCTAGATATAATCTGGCTGAAAGATTTTGTTGTTGTTTAAAACCATATTAATAAATAACTGGGGAAATAGTGGTTTGTGAGGAAAAATCTAGTAAAAATTGAAAGTTCAATTAGCAAACATTTATTGAGGAAGGAACACAAGGACACAAGGAACACAAAATGTGTGAGAAATGTGCTCTGCTCTCAAGAAGCTCACACACTATTTGGAGAGACACTATCTTAATTTTTGTATTTGAACATATGATAGCTAAAACACAGAGTAAAGTAGTAAGTGAGAAATTAGTAGTAAAGAAAATATTACAAATGCTTGACAAATTCCAGGGAAGAGATCTCTTGAGTTAGAGACCTTAAGTATCATGGGAATTAGACCTTGAAGGATGGCTATGATTTAGATAGTTGAATGGTTGGGGCAGGTATTTTGGGTAGGGGAAGATTGGTAAGGCAATGTACAAAAATGGCGCAATGCAAACTATGTCTAGGGAATAGTTGCAGGCTGAAGTATAATGAATTCCAGAAATATAATGTGGCAACGTAGAATTAGTTGAAAGTATGTAAATAGGGCACCTGGAAAGCAGGGACTTGCTTAAACTCCCCCACCCCCAGGTCCCTCCAAACAACTATAAAAATGGCCTGAACAAATTCTAGAGCTGCAGAACCCACGAAATAGCAAAGGGAATGAGGGCTCCAGCCCAGGACAGCCCGGATGGTCTCTGAGAATGGTCTATTGCATGCACGGAGCTGGGAGCAGAGCAGAGCGCAGCGTGGGCCACACCAGGACAAAACAGACCAGGAGCCAGGTGGAACAGGACTAGCACCTTGAATCAGTGAGCTGTGGCAGTTACCAGACTTCTCAACCCACAAACCCCAAAGACAATAGAGAAGGTTAGTGTGAAAAGCTGCTGGGACAGAGTGAAAGGAGTTCACAGTTAGCCACCACCCTGGGGGCAGCCGAGGTGGTGCAGCTCTGAGGCTGCTTGCAGAGCTACAGCTGCAGTTGTTTCCAGCCCCAGGCCCACCTGTTGGGAGGAAATAAATGACTGATTAGAGTAGGAGTGCAAAACCTGCTTTGCCCTGCCTGATCTGGGCTGCAATCCTGGTTGGCGGTTCTTGGGGGAGAAGGAGTGCTGGTGTGGCAGAGCTTGCTGTGTAGAAGTAGCTCTGAAAAAGCAGCGGAGCCCCTCAACCTTGGGACAAAGTACTTCTACTCTACAAGCATTCATACCCCAACAAAAAGCTCAAGGGTCGATTAGTTGGCTGGGAACATGAACAGGTAATGAAAATGGTCTCAGATTCAGACTCAGACTGTGGAATCTTCTTTTTTGGTGACAAAGAAGACCGAAACATACAGCCAGAAGAAGTCAACAAAGTCAAAGAGCCTACATCAAAAGCCTCCAAGAAAAATATGAATTGGTCTCAGGCTTGAAAAAGGATTTGGAAAAGCAAGAAAGAGAAGTAGAGGAAAAATTGGGAAGAGAAATGAGAGTGATGTGAGAAAACCATGAAAAGCAAGTCAATGACTTGCTAAAGGAGACCCAAAAAAATACTGAAGAAAATAACACCTTAAAGAATAGACTAACTCAAATGGCAAAAGAGCTCCAAAAAGCCAATGAGGAGAAGAATGCCTTGAAAGGCAGAATTACCCAAATGGAAAAGGAGGTCCAAAAGGCCACTGAAAAAAATACTATTTTAAAAATTGAATTGGAGCAAGTGGAAGCTAGTGACTTTATGAGCAATCAATATATTATAACAGAACCAAAGGAATGAAAAAATGAAAGACAATGTGAAATATCTCATTGGAAAAACCACTGACCTGGAAAATAGATCCAGGAGAGAGAATTTAAAAATTGTTGGACTACCTGAAAACCATGATCAAAAAAAGAGCCTAAAAAAAAAAAAAACAAAAAAAAGAGCCTAGATATCATCTTTCAAGAAATTATCAAAGAGAACTGCCCTGATATTCTAGAGCCAGAGGGTAAAATGGAAATTGAAAGAATCCACCAATCACCTCCTGAAAAAGATCCCAAAAAGAAAACTCCTAGGAATATTGTCGCCAAATTCTAGAGCTCCCAGATCAAGGAGAAAATATTGCAAGCAGCCAGAAAGAAACAATTTAAATATTGTGGAAACACAATCAGGATAATACAAGATCTAGCGGCCTCTACATTAAGTTATTGAAGGGCTTGGAATATGATATTCTGGAGATCAATGGAGCTAGGATGAAAACTAAGAATCACATACCCAGCAAAACTGAGTATCATGCTCCAAGGCAAAATATGGATTTTCAATAAAATAGAGGACTTTCAAGCTTTCTCAGTGAAAAGACCAGAGCTGAATAGAAAATTTGACTTTCAAACACAAGAATCAAGAGAAGGTAAACAAGAAAGAGAAATCATAAGGGACTTACTAAAGTTGGACTGTTTTGTTTACATTCCTGTATGGAAAGATGATGTGTATAATTCATGAGACCTCAGTATTAGGGTAGCTGAAGGGAATATGTACACACACACAGAGGGCACAGGGTGAGTTGAATATGAAGGGATGATATCTAAAAAAATAAAATCAAATTAAGGGATGAGAGAGGAATATATTAAGAGAGGGAGAAAGGGAGAGATTGAATGGGGTAAATATTATCTCGCATAAAAGTGGCAAGAAAAAGCAGTTCTGTAAGAAGGGAAGAGGGGGCAGGTGAGGGGAAATGAGTGAATCTTGCTCTCATCAGATTTGACCTGAGGAGGGAATAACATACACACTCAATTGGGTATCTTACCCCACAGGAAAGAAGGAGGAAGGAAATAAAAAGGGGGGAGATGATAGAAAGGAGGGCAGATAGGGGGAGGAGGTAATCAAAAGCAAACACTTTTGAAAACGGACAGGGTCAAGGGAGAAAATTGAATAAAGGGGGATAGGATAGGAAGGAGCAAAATATAGTTAGTCTTTCACAACATGAGTATTGTGGAAGGGTTTTGCATAATGATACACATGTGGCCTATGTTGAATTGCTTGCCTTGTTAAGGAGGGTGGGTGGGGAGGGAAGAGGGGAGAAGATTTGGAACTCAAAGTTTTAAAAGCAGATGTTCAAAAAAAAAGTTGTTTTTGCATGCAACTGGGAAATAAGGTATACAGGCAATGGGGCATAGAAATGTATCTTGCCCTACAAGAAAGTAAGGGAAAAGGGGATGGGAGCAGTGGGGTGACAGAAGGGAGGGTTGACTGGGGAATGGGGCAATCAGAATATATGCCATCTTGGAGTAGGGGAAGGGTAGAAATGGGGAGAAAATGTGTAATTCAAAATCTTGTGGAAATCAATGCTGAAAACTAAAAATATTAAATAAATAATTAAAAAACGAAAGTATGTAAACAGATTTCAGAGTCCTCATCGAGAAGTGTATGCCATGGCCATGCCAAGGCACTTCCCTATATTGACATGTAGACAGAGTTATGGGATAAGTGGGATATGTGAGATAAAGTAGAGTAACATTACTCATTCTGAAACTTCAGTGTCATTTTTCTGGGATACCTCTTAAAGCAAAGATATAAACAAGTAGTAAAATTATTCGTTGTATCTTTGATAGCCCTGGGATAGTAGGACATGCATCAGAAGTCATTCATTTCTTAAGTTCCTAGTATTATAAGAATGCCATATAAATGTCTAGATGTTTGGTATTGCTTTTGCAGTGTCAAATTCTTTACAAGTTTAAGTATACCTTGGTTGGGCCCAGTCTAGTGCAAAACCCATGTAGTTCATTTATTTAGTAATCAGCAAATTACCTTATGTAGTCAGTAAATATTACTGATAAGATCATTTACTTTCAGGTATTTTCTCAATATTGGGCAGAGCATCAAGTATAAATTGAATGGAGTGACCTTTTGATGCTGAATCAAATTGACTGCATTTCCAAAGATTCGGCAGTTTCAATTAGCATAAATTTTTGATATTGGGTCCACAGCCACTACACTGGCTCCAGCCTCACAATATCTTATCATTGGTCCTGTTAACATAGTCAGAGGCGTGATAGCTTGTTTGAGATCAGAGGGGGTGTGTGTGTGTGTGTGTGTGTGTGTTCTTTGAATCAAAGCTTTCTGTCAAGGACAGGAAAGATTTGCAATTTACACAAATTAAATCTAATCATTAAGTGGCTTGCAAAATGTGAATGATTTTTGTTCAAATGATGTGAAATGTTTTCTAGGTTACTAGCAGGATCTGGAGTTCATGAGATGGATAAGTCAATTAGTAGTTCCTCAGTTTATTAGCAACTTAATTGTCAGAATGTAATGGAAACTCCTGAACTGCAACAACTCATTAGAAGCAATGAAACATGTGACGTTTTTTCTAAAAGAATATTCAGTGATCTCTCTCTCTTTTTAGGGCCTTCCACCTATGCCCCCACCTCTCCTACCCCCCCAAAAAATTGAATTTTTTTAACTTGTTGGTGAATCAAGGCTTTACAAAATGTCAGTGAAAAAAAAGTTACCTTGCTAAAGGTACCAAGTTGTTTTTGGTCCTTTCTCTTCAGTGTCCTATAAGTTTGGTTTCTATGGCATGAATCTTTCTCCAAGTTTAAACACTCTGTCAGTATATTTGGTCAATAGAAGACATGGCTGTTCAAGTTTCAGTTGTGTCTGACTCTTTATGACCCCCTTTGGGGTTTTCTTGGCAAAGATATTGGAGTAGTTGGCCATTTCCTTCTCCAGCTCATTTTACAGATGAGAAACTGAGGCAAACAGGGTTAAGTGACTTGCCTAGGGTCACACAGGTAGTAAGTATCTATGAGTCTAGATTTGACCTCAGACCTTTGTTGAGTTGATAAATTTGACACTTATATTGACTTTAGTTGATTGTTTAATTAATCATTTAGTTAATCGTAATATTTGTGTGGTCGTTATTATGAAGTTCACATAATATTTTGGATTCTTCAAGTAAATACAAACCAACAAGCCCTTAATTACAACTACTTTGTGCAAGCACTGTGTAGCAGGAGCTCTAGATATAAACACAGAATGAAAAATCCTCCTTGCCTTCAAAGGAGCTAATCCCATAGCCTCTGAAAGTTTGAAGAAAAAAAGCACTTGAAAGAATTAACCAGATTTCCAAGGACAAGTGATATACCATAAAAACCAAATTCCCAAATGAAGAACAAAATGTAACAAAAATAGTTTACCTCCAACTAGTCTAAGAACCTACGTCATCATTCTCTTTTTAGTTGTCTATTCCTTTCTCCTATATACTTTTCTCTTCCTTTCCATATTCCCTCTCTCCTTTCATTGTTACCATCCCTTAAAATGGCAGAATAAATTAATTTCAAGCTATTTTTGATATTTATCGGGAAAAAATTTGTTTCCATTTTTAAATTATGAAACCAGGTGTTTTCAACTTGTTCCCTCTCTCCTTAAAAACTAAACAACATTTTTTTCGAAAGTTTTGATTTCTTTGTAATTATGTAGGACCCACTTACTCCATTTTTTTTTCTGAATCAATAGTCCTTGACAATGAAAAAAAAATCTTCTCCGTTTCTAATCTAAGTTGTGACAAATTGAAGAGGTCCTTGTAAGGATTTTAATATTCTCAGTGTTGCTAGAAAATCCCATATTACTATTTAGAAATTGGCACTGTGCACTCAACTTCACTTTATAAGGCAAATACATATGGCAAATGTTTCCCTTTTACTTTCTATTCAACTATAACCAGAGAACATGCATTGAAATCATCATTAGATAATCAATTTTTAAAATATCATTGTTAACTTGATGATTCCTTGATAATGATACTTCACTGAGAATAATATTACTAGAGAATTTGGGTATACCACTAATGTAGAAAATGTCATTGCTGGATCCTACCGTCAGGGTATGCCTTAGTCATAGTATTTCTGAATTTCAGCAAATGATGATACAGTGGAAAGAGAAAGCTATGGAGTCAGAGGTCCTGGGTTCAAATATAAACTTCTCTGCCATATGTTTCCCAGGGCTGCAAAGGGAAGGGATTGGATCAGATAGTCCTTTGAGATCCTTTCCATTTCAAGATTCATAAGCCTGTTTTCCAGGAAACATTTGACAAACTATTTCATTAAAACCTCCTTTACAAGATAGAGAAATAGTTGAGATATATTGAGGTCTGAATTGAGCAATGTTTAATTCAACAAGTGTTGCTTAATGTGTCTGATGTCAGTCTAGAGAGAAATCTGTGTTGTCCACCAAGGCTCTCTTCTCCACCCTATTTTGTTTAACTTTTTAAAAAAAAAATCTGTAATGTGGATAAAGGCATAGATGGTGTTAAACCCAAATCCCAACTCCGAAACTTAACTTGAAGGGTCACCATTGACAACACAAGTCACTTAACCTTTCCAGATCAATTTCCTCACCTGTGAAATGGAAACAGAAATCTTGTATAATATCCTCTTTTCTCTTCCTTCCCTAACTGGAACTCTCACTTGTGTCCCAGTCAGGAGAAACAATTAGCTCTTATCAGAGGCATTTACTTAAATGATGCCGCAAAAGCAACAGTTCAACAGATTTCTTCATAAATCTGGTGGCTGCTCTCCCACAAATACAAACAGAATCCTTGGCAAGATTGGGCTTAGAATGCAGTGGTTGTGAGGCACCTATGTAGGCTGAATATGTGACAGCTCCTGATAAAGGTGTCAGGATATGTCTCTACAGTTACTTTAATACCTTATGGCTCTTCCAGGTCTTCTGTGACTACATCAGTTTAGGTGGGGAGAGAAACCTCCTCCCTTATCATATTCTAGAACTACCTTTCCTTACAGGATAAGGGAATTATGTTGTTCTCCCTTTGCCTATCTTAAGAATCCCCCTCTCTCTAGCCCTACAACGTAAGGCATCAAATAAATGTGAGATACTGTGAATGAAAGAATAGCAAGCATTTGTATAGCACAGAGGTGATGCAGTGGATAGAGTGCCAGGCCTAGAGTCAGGAAGACCTGAGTTCCAATTCAGCCCCAGACATGAGCTGTGTGACCCTGGGCAAATCACTTAATTTGTGTGATCTTACTTTCTGGGGGAAAAAGGGTATGTAAAATCCAGAATTACGAAGTACACTCTGCCCTGTCCTATCCATATCTAGAGTTTTGTGTTAAGTTCTGGGTGCCACATTTTAGGAGTAATATTGATAAGCAGGGTTGTGGATAAAGATTATAAAATCAGAGATTTAGGATTTTAACTCAACTGTGTGCCTCAGTTTCCTCAGCTCCAAAGTGGGGATAATCATCAATCTCTCAGGATAGCTATGAGGATTATGTAAGTAATTACTACAGTGCTGGCACATAGTAGGCATATCTAAATGTTTATTCTCTTTACTTAAAATAAGTCTAGTCTAGCTCTCTAATTTCCCACATAAAGAAACTCACCTAATGTAGAGAGTCTAAATGATGTGTCCAAGGTCACACCGGAGTAGATATTTCAAACTAAGTTGACTCTAAATGACACTCTCCACTGCACGATTCTCCCAGAAACCACCATGTAAAACAGTTGAAAGATCAGGAGATTTTAAGGCTAAAAAAGATAACTTTTGAGAAGTCATTAAAATAACTTTCATGTAACTGAATAATTATTACATGGAAAGAGGATTAAGCCTGTTCTGCCTGACCCCAGAGGTATAAAAGTAGGACCAATGATAGACATGTAGATTTGGGCTTCACATTAGGGGGAAATGTCCTTATAATTAGATCTGTCCAAGAATGGAATAATTTTCAAATGAAGGCAATGATTTTCCAGTCCCGACATAGGCACGGGGAGGGGGAAGAGAAATTAGGTGACTCATTAAGACTATTGGAGACAGGATTAGTAATTATCCAGGTAAGGGATGGGAGGCAGCAAGGTAGTGTGACAGGAAGATTAGTGGACATGGAGTCAGGAGATGGAGTTTGGATGCTAGTGGTGTGGTCATGGTCAAATCAATTAACTGCTTTGAGACTCAGTTTTTTTTTTAAATTTGAAAATGAGTATAATAATGTTTTCCCTACCTACCTTGCAGAGTTATGGTGAGAAAGTGCTTTTCAAGTGCTGTGTAAATTAAGTCATTCATGATTCCTGATGATTTCTGTAGTCTTTCCAACTTGAATAATCTATTATTTTATGACAGGAGTGGAAAGAAGTGGGAGATAGAAATAATATAGGCTCCTGGATAGAAAATTCCTACCATAGGCTAAACCAAGCATGTCCTTTTGCTTTTTTACATTTCTACACAAATATCAATCTTTATTAAAATTAGCACGTTTAAATCCAATTATCTTGTTCTTGTTTTGTCATAGCAACCTTAGAGTCCTAATAATATGATAAAAACATGGTGACTCACTTTCCATAGCACTTTAAGGTCTGTAAGGTACCATCCTCCAATCAACTCTCTGAGGTGTGGAGTATAAATATCATCCTCATTTTTCAAGAGACGATAACACCCATAGATGGTATTACTTGTCAATCATAACAGTAGAAAAAATCTTGGGCGGAATTCAAACCCTGGTCCCTAGAACACCAAGTCTAGCTTTCTGTTAAACCTATCCTCCTGATTTCCAAGATGAGAGGAGCATTAATAAGCTAATTTATCTGTGAAGGATGGGTTTAGGGGTAATTCTAGACTCACAAAAGCATCCTAAATTATGACCTCAAGAACAGGGGTCAGCTGATGAAGAAACTATTAAAATGGCTGCACTTAAATTGTATTTTGTCTTAAAATGTTGTATGACATCCCATCTCTGATTCTTTTTACCCAGTGACCCTAGGTAAGTCATTTAGCCTTGCTCAGCTTTGTCCTCTATAAAACGAGGGGCTGGACTGAATTGGTCTCTGTGGTTCCTTCCAGATTTAGATGACAATACCATGTAAGCCTCTGTGATGAAGGATGCAGGCTCACTCATCAAGCAGTTTGTATTTTATAAAAAAGATTTTATATAAAAATTGCATATTGCTAGGGGGAATCATAATTTAATTCAGGTAACATTTACCCAGGAGCTATGGTGATAGAATCCTTTTCCAGTGTTTCAACACCATTAAAGTAGGTAAAGTATTGAGTTAAGTGTTTCTGTATTCCAATTCAATTTAATTAAATTCACCAATCATTTATTGAAGATCTAATGTGCCGGACACTTAGAAGGGTCTAGAGTTGAATAAGACAGAATTTTTGCCTTAAGGCAGATTAGAGTCAAATGCTAGAGTCTGGAATCCCCAATTTTAGTCCTGCCTAAGACAATTACTAGCTGTGTGATCATGGGAAAATCACCAAACTGTAGATCCTCAGTTTATCAACTGTAAAATGGGACTAACAGCTCTTACTGTATGTTCCTAAAGGGCCAGAAATGTTAAAGATTAGTCAACAAGACAGCTGTTTTCTGTGACTGCCAAATAATGTTTACATTCAGCTATTTCAATTAACCTTCATTGAAATGTTTCATCTTTGAATAGAAGTGATCAAAGCAGCAAATACAAACTTTGGTTGGCCCCACCAAGCTGGAAAAGCTTAGAATGTAGGCCTGGTGTCAAGGATCTGTGATGCTAAGTTATATCATAGGGGCATAGATTTAGAACCAGAAGGGATATTAGAGGTTACCTCACCCAACTTCCTCACTCTAAATATGATAAACTGAGGCTCAGAGAGAAGTTCGTCAGGAGTGTCAGCTAAGACGTATAGGAGTGGAGATAGTTCTGATCCCAATCAATTTATAGCCTTTTTTTTGGAGGGAGAAAGGCAAGTCAATTGGGGTTAAGTGACTTGCCGAAGGTCACAGAGCTAGTGTATGTCAAGTGTCTGAGGCCAGATTTGAACTTAGGTCCTCCTGACTCCAGGGCCAGTGCTCTATTTACTGTGCCACCTAGCTGTCCCCCCAAATTATAGATTCTTAAAGTGTTTTTGATAGGAGGAATAGTTTGCCTAAGCATATCCACAAATACAATTATGTTTGAATCTCTAACTAAGGATTTGATATAAGCAAGTCACCACTGACATTTACTTGCACTTTTAGTTCTTTGCACTAAGCATTTTCTTCATATATCTGCTGATAGGGATTGGTAATGTTTGCTTGGGGCCTAGTTTCCACGTTGGTTAAACTTACTCTAAGTGTAGATAAGTGAGAACAATAGGCATATACTATTCAAAACCCTAAGCAATCCCCAGCCTTCCCCCTACCCAGAGTCACCTCCTATTTATCCTTCATGAACTCCTTCATCTTTCTTCTCAATGCCTGAGAATTTCTCTATATTCTCACCCATTCTCTCCTCCTTTGATCTAGTCTCTCAGAAAGAGGTGACCTTTCTTTCTCCCACCAAGGCTATTCTTTCTACCAGTAGGCTTGAGCCAAGCCTCCCCTATCTCAAGCTAAGAGCTTGCCTCATAAATCATTCTCTTTTTCTCTAATCTTCAATTCCTCCCTTTATATTGTCTCCTTCCTTGCTACCTCCAAATATTCTCTGATATTCCCCATTCCTTAAGTTTTTTACTTGTACTTGCCATACTCTTATGCTATCATCCAATGAATTTCTTTAACTGCTGAACTCCTAGAAAGGGTTTGCTCACTATCTCCACTTTCTCTCCACTAAGTCACTTTTCATCTACTTCTAATTTGGCTTCTGATCCCACTGCTGCTCTTGTCAGAGTCTACAAGTGATTTCTTAAATGAAGAATCTCATGGCCTTTTCTCAGACCTCAGTCCTTTTTTACCTTTCATTTGTTCTTTTTTTTAAATTTTGTTTCCCCCTCTGCTTCCTAACTTTTGTTGGCTTCAATAGCATTATTTTCTCCTGGTCCTTCCTCCATTTGATTGTCCCTTCAGTCTGCTTTATTGTTATTTCTTAGATCTCCTGCATCTTATAAGTAGTTAGGTGGTGCAGTGGATAGAGTTCTGAAGTTGGTGTTGGGAAGTGAGTTCAAATTCACTCTCAGAAACTTACTGTCTGTATGACCCTGGCTAAGTCACTTAACCTCTGTGTGTCTAGTTTCCTCATCTGTAAAATGGGGAAAATCATAGCACCCACCTATTGGGGTTATTGTGAGGATAAAATGACATAATATTTGTAAAGTACTTTGCAAACCTGACAGTACTGTATAAATACTAGCTAGCTGTTATTATCTCCTGCTTCCCAGCGTGGGTGTCCCCTTGGTTCTTAACTATTTGAACTCTGTTTTTTGGCGATCACATCCTTTCCCAGGGGTCTAGTTACCATCTTCAAGTAGATGCCTCCCAGATTTTTATGACTGCAAAAATCTGGCTTCCACATTACCACTTAACTTCTGGTCATGGCTAGCTAGACATTCCATTGGTATCTCAAACTCAACATGTCCCAGAACAGCATCCATCCTTTCCTCTGGCCATGTGCTGAAACCATCCTTCTTCCACGTGTATTTTATTCTGTTTAGATCTTCCCCACCATCCGGACTGTAACAACAGAGTCATTTTTGATTCTCTCCTCCCCCTCACTTTCTACATTCAATCAGTTGCCAGATCTTTCTATTTTACTTCTATGATGTCTCACATCCATCCCATTTTCTCCACTCACATTCTCACTGTCTTCCTTCAGGCTCTCATCACCTTTTGCCCAATCTTAATACGATCCTATTAACTGGTCTCCTTCCTTTCTTCTGGTTACTTGTCTCATGAATGCTAACAAAAAGAATTTTCCTAAGCCAAAGTTCCAGCACTGTCATTCTGTTGTTCAGTTGTTCAGCCCTGTCCAGCTCTTTGTGACCCCATGGCCCATAGCACACCAGGTCCTTCCATCCTTCACTATCTCCCAAAGTCTTTCCAAGCTCATGCTTGTTGCCTCTGTGACACTATTTATCTATCTCATTCTCTGCTACCCCCTTTTCCTTTTGTCTTCAATTTTTCCTAACATCAATGTTTCCTAACAATGTATTTTTCAATGAGTCCCATCTTTTCATTATTTCACCAAAGTATTTAAGCTTCCATTCAGTATTTGACCTTCCAGTGAATAGTCTGAGTCAATTTCTTTAAGTATTGATTGATTTTATCTCCTTACTGTGTAAGGGACTCTCAAAAATCTTCACCAGCACCACAACTCAAAAATATTGATTGTGTGGTGCTCAGCTTTCTCTATAGTCTAACTCTCACAGTCATACATTGCTACTAGAAAAACCATAGCTTTGACTGAACAGACCTTTGTCAATAAGGTGATGTCTCTACTTTTTAGTATGCTGTCCAGATAGCTTTTTTTTTCCAAGCAGCAAATGTGTTTTAATTTAATGGCTGTAGTCACCATCTCCAGTGATCTTTGAGCCCAAGAAAATAAAATCTGGCACTGCTTCCATTTTTTTTCTCCCTGTATTTGCCAGGAAGTAATAGGATCAGATGCCGTAATCTCACCTTTTTTTTTTTAATGTTGAGCTTCAAGGCAGCTTTAACACTCTTCTTTTTCACCCTCATCAAAAGGATTATTAATTCTTCTTCACTTTCTGCCCTCAGAATGGTATCATCTGAATATCTAAAATTATTGATATTTCTCCCAGCCACCTTAATTCCAGCTTTTGATTCATCCAGGCTGGCATTTCACATTTTGTATTCTGAATATAAGTTAAATAAATAAGGTGATAATATGAAGCTTTGTTTTACTCCTTTTCTGATCTTAAACCATTCAGTTGTTCCCTGTTTGGTTCTAACTGTCGTTGCTTGACTTTCATACAGGTTCCTCAGGAGATAAGTAAGATGATCTGGTCCTCTCATCTTTTTAAATACTTGCCATATTTTTTTTGTGATCCACATAGTCAAAGGCTTTAGTGTAGTCAATGAAGCAGAAGTAGATGTTTTTTTTTTTTTTCTGGAACTCTCTTGCTTTCTTCATAATTCAGTGAACACTGGCAATTTGGTCTCTAGTTCTTCTGCCTCTTTGAAAACCAGCCTGCTGTTTTGGTAATTCTTGGCTTACATGTTGCTGAATCCTACCTTGCAGAATCTTTAGCATAATCTTGCTGGTGTCTGAGATGAGTACAATTGTTTGGTAATTTGAACATTCTTTGGCATTCCTCTTGGTTAGGATTGGGACGTAAAGTGATCTTTTCCAATCCAGTGGCCATTGTTGAATTTTCCACATTTGCTGGCATATGGCACTATAACAGCATCATCTTTTAGATTTTAAATAGCTCAGCTGGAATGCCATCACCTTCACCAACCTTATTGTTAGCAATGCTTCCTAAGGCCCACTTGACTATTCTCCAGAATGTCTCAATCTAAACCAGTAATTCCACCATTGTGGTTATCAGTAATGTTAAGATCTTTTTTGCATAGTTTTATATGTTCTTCCCACTTCGTCTCAATCTCTTCTACTCTGTCAAGCTCCTGCCATTTTTATCTTTTATTGACTATTTTTGCATTCAAATTTCCCTTGATATCTCGAATTTTCTTGAAGAGATCTCTTGTCTTTTCCATCTATTATTTTCTTCTACTTCTTTGCATTGCTCACTTAAGAAAACCTTCTTATCTCTCCTTGCTATTCTCTGCAATTTTGCATTCAGTGGGGTATATCTTTCCCTTTCTCCTTTCCCTTTTGCTTTCCTTCTTTCTTCAGTTATTTGTAAAGGCTCATCAGACAGCCAATTTTCTTTCTTGTTCTTCTTTTTCTTCGGGATTTTTTTTGGCTGCTGCCACCTATACAACATTGTGAACCTCTGTCCATAGTTCCTTAGGCACTCTATCTACCAGAAGCTTTGAATGCACTTTCTTTATTCTGTATCTTAGAATTCTCATCTTTCTTTTCCATTCAGCTTCCGCTTGTGAAGTTTTCCCTAATTCTTACTCCCTACAGATGAAAACACTCACTCACACACACACACACACACACACACACAGTTGCTAGTACTCACACCCCATCCCCTGACTCTAGGCACTTTTACTCTCTGTTCTCCATGTCTGAAATACTCTCTCTTCATCTCCATCTCCTACCTTCCTTTACTTCTTCAAAGTCTCAGTTAAAGTCCCAGCTTCTTCAAAAGCATATCCTGATCCCCTATAATGTCAGTGCCTTCCCTTTGTTGATTGTCCCCCATGAGTCGTATATACAGCTTGTTTGCACATAGTTGTTTTGATGTCATCTCCCCATTAGACTGTGAGCTTCTTGAGGGTAAGGGCTATTTTTTGTTTCATTTTGTATCTCTGTTGTTTAGCATAGTACCTGCCACATAGTAGGACTTTAAAAATCCTAGTTGACTTTATCATCATCCCCTTTAAAATATGTTCTCAAGGACAGGGGCTGACTCTTCAGTTTCCATTTTTGTGTCCCTATCAACTATTCAGTGCCTAGTAGAGACTTAAATGTGAGAGGAATTGAATTAAATCAAACAATGCTTTAAAATACTTATTTAGAGAGCATCGCATCACAATACTTTGAGTTGGAAGCAATCTTAGAAATCACCTAGTTCCCTCCCCTTATTTTCTATAGGAAGAAAATAGAGCTCAGAGAGGTTAAAGGATTTATATATTGTCACACAGGAAGCAAGTGGCACAGCTGAGTTAGAGGCAGCAAAGCAGACTGAGGAAGGAAATTTATTGAATAGCCATGTCAAGAGGAGTCAGTCTATAAAACTGCAGAACTGGATTCAATTGGATTTTTCCTTATCTGCTATATATTATGCCACCTCATTTAAATTCTGTTCATAAACTGTGAAATATTTCAGTTAGAGAAAGCACCCCAAGTTACTTAATTTTATATAAGATATTCAAAAATTATTTTAATCTCTCCATCTCTACCTATGTGTGTATTCTTTCTCCCACAAGTTACTTGAGAGCTTTTATTGGTTTCTGGAGCCATTGGTTTCAAGTTTGTACTTGACCATTATTTAGAATCCATGCATTATGTAATTGACATGTTTCTGTCAGTCTTCCCAAACACTGACCATCCCCCCCCACAGAACTTTTAGATTCTCCTCCTTTAAAGAATTCTTTTCCTAATTACCCCCCCTTTTTTCTTTCCTATCTCACTCCTGGTTCCTTGACTTCAGTGACTTTGAATTGAAATATACAGGTATTCTAGGCATGCTATTAGTCCAATCTTAAAAGGACTAGTGAATACTTAATATAGTTATTCAGCAGTTCCATTTTGTGGACTAAAAACTAATTTGTCTTGAAGAAAAGTTGTCATATCTGTAGAATGATTGTAAGATAGGGTGAAAATAGCTAACATACCTCTACAATGTCAATCTTATGAGAATAAACATGAGAATATAATATAAAAGCATGTGTAGAAGTTGTAAATGCGATGCAGATTCAAAGTGTCACTTTTAAATTTTCATCATCATAAACTGAGAGATACCAGAATCATAAAATGTTAGACCTGGAAAATGTCCAAGCCCCTCATTTTAATAGTAATAACTATGGCTAACATTTATGTAGCACTAATAGTTTGCAAAGCGCTTTAGCATCGTAAGTTGTAGGGTTGGCTGGGATCTTAGAGACTTTCGAATACAACCCCTTTTTTGACATTAGGAAACTGAGGCCTAGAGAGATGAAATGATTTGTTCAGTGTCCAACAAGTTGTAAATAGCATTTAGAAATGAATGAACTTGGAGCTCATTCTCAGAGCCTACAACATCCCTAATCAGTCATCCCTAAGAACTAGCTTATATTCACAAAGAATAAAGTAACCCAACCTCCCTTTTCAATAAGTGGACCCTCACAAACACCCTATGAAGTTGATAGTACACATATGCCTTCTGCAGGCTTGGAGAGGGTTAAGGCACTTGTCCAGGGGTGTCCCAGGATGTAGCAGACCCAGTATCTGAATGAAGGTTCTATGCTTATTGAATCCTATGCTCTTTCTCCTACATCACAGTCCTCTGACCAGTGTTCTTTCCACTGATCACAGCAGGTTTTCCACAAGAAACAATTGAGAGTGGCACCACTATGAATCTTTGGGATTGTAATCTTTGGCATTAGAACCAAAAGAGAGCCTACTCAGGCCATGGAACTGCTGACTCCTCTAAACACAACACTGAGGTGTGCTGGGGGATTTGGATTGATACAGACAGATTTTGCTTTCAGATGCCCAAACCTACTAACTTTTGTTGTACATAGAAATAGACTAGGGCTACCAGTAGCACTTTGCACCCATCATTTCCAACTTTGAACACAGTAAGGCTGACATCATCCCAGCAAACAGAAGGAGAACATTTGGATACTGAGATTTACGTCAGCTGCAGGGATCTGGGTGACAGATTAGAGGTTAGAGCAGGGTCATGGGAATAGTGTTTTTTGACTCTGCCCCTGCTTTGCTATATTATCTCAGGCTAGAACATTTTATTGGCTTATTGGTTTATAGATTGTTACAACCTATTTTGCTTCTTGAAGTTATTCTAAGCTAAGAATTCATTTTAGTGGTTCCCGTGACTCCATAAATACACCAGTTTTATGTGATGTGTATTTAATCCAGAAGAAAAAAAAGTTCATCTCCTTATTTGCTCATTTGTTAACATCTTTTAGCTGCTTGTTAGAGACATTGTAGAAGTGATTCCTATTTCAGTTAGTGATTTGGATTGCTGACCTCCAAAATCCCTGTAAACCTAAGATTTTGTGATTCTGTGAATTCTAACAGTCTTAGGAACAATTAGACTTGAGAGGCAATGAGTTATGGAAATGGAACTATATTGGGTATTAGGAGTCTCAGTATATTGGGTCCTGCCTCTCCCACCCATTAGCTGTGTTCCCTGGGAAATGCTACCTCATGCATCTCTGAGAAATCAGTGTCCTCATCTGAGGAGTAAAGCAATGCAATTACATCTTCCCTTCCAACTCAAACATAAAATTCTATGATATGTATCACTAGTGTTTTTTACTTTACTTTATAATGCCTATCCATGTCACATTTTGCCCTCAGAACACTGGAAAGTAACTTTGGAAGATAATGTTATTCCTAATTTACCAATGAGAAGAGTAAGGCTCAGAGAGAATAACACTTGACAAATTTCACATAGCTAGTGACAGAATGAGGACTCTAGCCTAGGTCTCTTGACTCCTAGCCCACTGCTTATTATTTTTATGCAATTATTGTTCAAATCTCCTAGTATGGTGATTCATTCTATAACCTTTCCTGGTATCTGCCCCAGGGTCCCTTCAGCTTTTTCACACAACAAATTTGTCCTTAATTTTAATTAAGCTCTCTGATTCAGAATGCTGTCATGATAGAGAAAAAATGGATCATCATTTACCTAAGTAATTCATAATATCAATAAAATTGGTTATTAATTCAATTTATTGCATTCTCTTCTATAGTATAAATAGTTCTATTTCATTTTACCTGTCTTCGAAGGATCTAATTTTTTATGCCTTGGCAGGAATGGAGATTGTATGCCCTACATTTTGCATTTGGTAACTCCTTAGAAAGTTTAATGTAAAGAAAATTTGTGTCAAAATAATATTTCTGATATACCAGAGCAACTTACTATGTAAGAGAATCTGTTTGTGAATTCTAATGTAAAGGAAATTATCACCCTCTACTTTTATTTATAAATATGGATTCTCATGTATTACATTTACTTACAAAATGGAACATCTTTAATTGGTTTGATATTTCTAGATGCTCCCTTTCCTAGATGATGTTAAACAATGCAGAAACCCAGATGAGTTAGTGTAAGAGAGACTTTTTGTTATTCTTATCTGTCATGTTCTTGTTTATGTGTCCTAAGCTTATGTGTTTGCTGTTTTCTGTGATTTCATTTACAGTGATCCTCAGATCTTTTTTTTTCTTTCTCTATTTAACCTCACTTATCTTTCCCTATCAGACTTGGGGTCAAATGCCACCTCTGAAACTTACTATTTGTGACTTGGGATATTGGATTAACATGCATTTAGTAAGTGACTAAAGTGTTCTGGACACTGGGCTAAGATGCAGAGGACACAAATACAAAACTGAAACCTTTCCCCAGCTTTCTTCTTACTTCCCTTGGTTGCATTGTCTTCCTCCATTAGAATATAAGCTCCTTGAGGCCAGGGGCTTTATTTTTGCTTTTGTTTCATACTCAATGCCTGGCAGATAGTAAGCACTTATACATTCTTGTTTCCTTCCTTCAAATATTCCCTGCCCTCCAAGGAGCTTACAATCTAATGTAGGGGCAAAAACACATAGACTGTAGAGATGTAGGCTAGTACTTCATTTCCCTCGCCTTTTCCTTTTTCATCTATAAAATGATTGTGTTGCTTACATCCCTTCTAGCTCTAAACTTATGATCATAGGCTCCTTCCTAATGCCAGGGTGGTGTTTAGGGCTGAACCTCAATATACCGCTTTGCACTGACTTCAAAGGTTTTGAATTTTGAATAGGTTTTAGACTGGAGAAGTCGTGAAGTCCTTTCTGTTTCTACCCTTCAGTGATTCTATGAATGACTATAATTTAAGTAGTCTACTTTATGTATCTTGCTTATTCTTTTGGTGTTTCCATGTATTGGATGTTGACACCAATGTCATTATAACCCGTATTTATTTGCAGTTGCTGAGGAGACTCACACAAAGTTCACTGGCTTAACTAAGTCTGGATAGCATCTAGCCCAGTGTCAAAAACAGACTCTCTGGGACATTTTAATCTGTTGATGATGAGTTCAGAATTACTGTATTATCTTTAATACTCATTAAGTTTTCACCTTATGCTAAGTCGTGAAGGGTTGTGAATATCTCAGGAGAGATACAGAAACAGTACTCAAATCGACCTTGATAAAGCTATCCCTCTGATTGGAGAGTGTAGGGGTTGGACACAGGAGAGATCCTCTCTGCTCCTCCACCATTTAAGGAGGGTACTCAGGGCATTCACCTCAGTCATTTCCCATACCACTGATCTCCTGGGTTTCATGATCTCCAGAAACTCATCATTCTGAAAGATAAAATCAACTCTGTAACTCATACCTCCTCTGATCATTTCCCAGACTGCTTGCAGGACTTCAGCATGCACTACCTCACTAGGTCCTCCTCCTGTCCCTTTCAAATTCTTTTTATGGATTGTCTTTCCCATTAGACTATTAGTTTCTTGAAAGTAGGGTCTTTGTATCTCCAGTGCTTAGCACAGAGCCTTGCACATAGTCAGGACCTAAGGAATGTTTAGAAATCTCTAACTGATAGAAAATTTTTTCATCCATCAAACCAAATTCTATTTTCATTTAATCATTCCTCCCTTTTTCCTTGTTTTCTCTAGGGCCAAGCAGAATAATTCTTTTATTTAATAATCCTTAAAATATTTGAAGGTTACTATGCCCTACCTCCCAACCATCTCCCCATCCTTCCCACCCTCATGCCTTTCTTGTCTGTGTTAAACACACCAGATTTCTTTAAGCATCTTTTACATGGCAAGTTTCAAGTCCCTTGCCATTCTGGTTTTCTTTCATTGGATATACTTAAATTTCTCAGTGTCCTTTCTAAAACTGGACACTCAGAACTAGATGCAGTACTATGGTAAAGCACTAACACTATTTATATCGAGACAAAATAGTTCAAAATTACCCTCAGTTTCATTGGGATAGGTGGAGACCTCAGTATACTGTGAGGCTGCTTTGGGTATGGGAAGGAGCATAGTGGTACTGGGACAGGAAGGAGCTCACTGGAGGCAGGGGGAGAAGAAGCCGGCATTTCATAGCTTCCTATTTTAACTAATTATTCTTGCTAACACAATGAAAATGCCATTAGTACTGCTGAAAATATTAATGCACTGGTATAGAACTCTGATTGCCTCACCCTCGTTATGGCTCCAGACCAAACCATAGTACCATCGAATTGTAACCTGCATTATTCTGGGTACTAGCTTCTATTAATGCAACTTAAGATCACTTGGCCTTTTTCCCTGACACATGACACTGCTGATTTATTGTGAGTTTGCCTTGCTACCATGCCCTCTGGACTTCTCAACCATGCCATCATACCCTCCAGAAACTTGGACCTCGTTGTATGCTATTCTTCTGTGTCCTTGGAACCATGGGGTTTTACAAACTGTCACTCCACTCTAAGGAAACCAAGGCCATTTGACATCAAACCCTAAAAACTTCCAGGCCTCACTATCTGACTTGTAGCTCCACCCTCCTGTATGCATGATTTCTCCCGTTAGAATGTGTACTCTTACAATTCAGGAAAACAATTTCAAATTATGGAAATAAAATGTTGAAAATGTCTATACCCTTTGAGATATTCTACTGCTAGGCGTATACCCAAAGAAAGTTATTGACAAAAAAAAATACTCCATATACACCCAAATATCTATAGCAGCACTTTTTTATGGTAGTTAAGAAGTGAAAACAAAATATTTGATGTCCATCAACTGGAAAATGACTAAATGAATTTTGGTGCATGAATGTAATGGAATATTACTGTTATAAGAAACAATAAACATGATAAATATCAAGAAATAGGTCTTTTTTAATTCCATGGGTACCACTCCAGTGCTCAAGTTAAACATATACTTGTAATCTCATCTTCATTACATTAGTTGTCCATTTCCTTTCCTCATCACACATTTCCTGGATGATATATAGCATTCTGCTTCTTAGGTATAAGTTATCATTGGTAACATGCCACAGCCTGCTTATTCCCACCGTGTCTTTCACTGTTGTCATTTTGTACATCTGGGAAGCGAATAAGCGATATTGTACTTCAAGGCTATTCAATTAGTATGGGAACATCAGCTGTCAATGTAGATTACAATCTCATACCTCTTTGGTATGACAGTTTCCTGAGTTTTTGATGTAGCTGAAGATACTATCACCTTGTGACCAACCTTCTTAAGGTGAACCCCTCCAGACCTAGATATTGTCATAGAAAGGGCACTCCACTTGGAATCAGGACAACTAAGCTTAGATCTTGCTTCAGACACTTGTAAGCCATATATGCCATGGGCAAATAAATTTCCTAGAACCACAGTTTCCTCTTCTGTAAAATGATAAAATAAAGCTTGTACTACCTTCTCACTGTTGTCATTAGAAAAGCATTTTGCACAATTCATATAGGGCTTCTCATATATCTCTAAATTCTTCATATGTATAATTCTTTACTTCATTAATTACCCCACTGAACTGATTACCTAGTCAATGGGCACCCGGTTTATTTTCCAGGGTTTTGTTTTGGTCCCACAAAAATTGCTGCTATGCATATTTTGGTATATATAGGGCCTTTATGTCTTTGGCCTTCTTAGAGCATATGCCCAGTAGAAGAATCATTAGGTCAAGTAGTATAAAATTTTAATGATTTTTCTCAAATAATTTCAAATTTTTGCCCAGATTGGTCAGAATAACTTAAACTTCCACCACACCAGTATTCCCATAGTCCCTTCCCCCAAATGAAAGTTTCCCTCTTTTATGATCATTGCAAATTTGATGGCCCTCAGGTGAAACATGAAGGCTCTTTTAATTTTCAGTTCCCTTGTTTTTGTTGATTTAGAGTATTTGTTTCTTATGGTTGTTGGTAATTTACATTTCTTTTTTTGAAAACTATTCATATCCTTTGACAACTTATCTTTTGGGGCATTGCTCATATTTTTATATATTTTTTGTCAATTTCCTATATATCCTGCATATCAGATTTTGATTTAGAAATGCTTAATACAGAATTTTTTCACACTCACATTACCTTTTATTTAAATTATCTGACCCATTTCAGGCCTTGTCCATAAATTGGTTATATGTATGCACAATTTTTAACTAGTCTAGACAGTTTTCCAAGGAGTTACCTATATAATTACCAAGAGTGCTCTTTCTGCTTGCCACACATCCTTTGCTATAGGTCAGCTGCAAAAGAGTAGCTATTCATATATGCTGAGTACAAGTGAGTAGATTAGGGAAGAGGTAGAGACGAAGGTGAGAGGCAATATGGTTACCCAGTAGCGTACACAGGGTACATTGCTTACATGGAGCAATTCTTGGAGCTTTCCAGGTGATATGTCCTTTATACAACAATCTAATGTCCTTTTTGATCAGTCCAGGTTCAGCTATGCTTGAGATCTTTGGTCTTTTCTGGGCTATGTCTATCATGGCCATGGCCTTAGGACTCTAACTACAGAAACCAGGTAGATGGAACCTAGTGGTTTTCCAAAAAGCATACCTGAGACTCAGAAGCATATAATCAGCTTTCAACAAGGTCCTGGAACTGATTACTTAGTGATAAGTCCTTGGCCCCCATTTCATACATATCTCATGCTTTGATCTCTCTTTCTCTCTCTCTGTATCTCTCTGTCTCTAAGGTTTTATAGTTTAATAGCTGTGTATGTGCATATACATGTATATGCACACACACCTAATCACTACCCTTTGAGGGCAATAAGCAATTTTATGTTATTTTTATTTTTTATCTCTTTATTATAAATAAATACAATTATTATGTATATCTCTCCCAGAACTAGCCTAGTGCTCTGCATACAGTAAATTATTAGTTAGCCTCATACATAGTAGATGATCAATTTCCATTTGTTAAAGGAATGTCTATTGTCCTTTTGTGACTCTTCTCCTTTCAAAAGCTGAATGACTGAAGGAGGGAAGGAATGAAAAAGAATTTATTAAGCATATTCCAGGAACTGGGCTAAGTTTTGACAATATAGATAAAAAGCGGGACAGTTACTGATGTCAAGAAGCTTTTATCTTAGTAGAGCATATCACATATATGTGTTATAGGGGAATGATTCCCAAGGAAGGGAATTTTGGTTTGGGAAGCACAGGAGCAGTGAGCTAATCCATAGAGCAGTTGACCAACTAACCCTTTCCAGAAACAATGGTAGTATTGATTTGATTTTACTTTTTTAGACTAGATTTGTCTTTTCTTTGGCATAGGGAGCTCCTGGTAATAATGAATTCTTTCCACTGCAGCAAATCAGCACCTGCTTTGAAATTTATGGACCTAGAAAGTCATGTGGGTCACTGAGAGGAGAAGAGACTTAGTCAGGGTCACACAGCCAACATGTGTCAAAAGTGGGACTTGAACCTAGTACTTCCTGACTGCAAGGCTTACTCAAAAGCCATGACCCCATACTGCTTCTCAGTTGGTTACTCTGCCCAGAGCGAGAAGTAGAAAGTAGGTTGGGGGTGGGGGACAAGATAGATAGAAAGAGGAATAGGGTGGATGGCCAAATAAGATGTAAAGTCTGGTCTCAGATTTGTTGCCTTTCATGCTTGTTTTTGTATTGTTTTGTTTTATTCTATTTTCTATGGATAAAAATGTTACTTTGGGGAATAGTGGGAGATCCAATGTTAGTTGCTGCTCTGGGTCTTCATACTTCCATTACCAAATCAAGGATTATTTAAAATTATATTATAGAAGCAAAGCACTTTTTAAACCTGGGCTATTGCAATGACCTTCATTCCTCAAGTCACTCCCCACTCTAATATGTCCTCCACACAAAGTCATTTTCTTTAACAGATCTGACGAGGTCATTCTCTTACTAAATGATCTCTATTAGCTCTCTATGACCTTCAATGTAGACTATAAATTCCTCTGTTTGGTTTGTAAAGCTCTTCACAGTTTAGCACCAACCTACCTGTCTAGCATCACTACATTTTACTCCCCATGTAGCACCTTGTAGTCCAACTCAGCTGGCCTTCTCTTTCTTCCCCACATATGGTACTTCATCTATCATGGCACCATTGACAGGCCTCTATGACTGGACTGCATTCTCTCCTCACCTCTGCCTCATAGAATTCCTCCCTTCTCTCTAGAAGCAGTTAAACACCTCCTACACAAAGCCTTTACTACTCTCCACCATTGATAGCGTTCCTCATCTATAACTGGGAAGGAAATAATCATTTATATAGTACCTGCTATGTGCCAAGCACTGTGCAAGAGCTTTACAAATATCACATTTGATATGATCCTCAAAACAACAACTCTGCAAGGCAGGTGCCATCATTAGCCCCATTTTACATTTGAAGAAACTGAGACAGATTACATGCCTTGCCTAGGATCACATAGCTAGTAAGTATCTGAGGCTGGATTTGAATTCCCGTCTTTAAGACTCCAGGCCCAGCACTCTATCCACTGCACTACCTAACTTCTTTGTATTTAGTGGCCTTGTATTTATTTTCTACATATCTACCCTATATCACTGGGAGATCTCAGCTCCCATGGGTTCAATTATCATCTCTATACAGATGGTTCCCAGATCTGTATATCCAGTCCTGATCTCTACTGAGCTATAGACACATTTTCAACTGCCTCTTGGATATCTCAAACTAGGTGTCTCACAGGTATCACAAATTCAACATATCCAGAACAAAACCCACGATATTCACCTCCAAACCCTCCCCTTTTGAATTAGCTTCCCTTTTACCACTGAGGGCACCAGCATTCTCTAGCTACCCAGGGCAGCTGGGATGTCATTTTAAACTCCTCACTTTCACTCACCCCACAGAGCCAATCCATTGCCAAATCTGGTTTCTACCTTCACACTGCCCATATATGTTACCTTCTCCACACTCATGTAGCCACAACCCTTGTTCATGACCTTATCCCCTCTTAAATGGATAATTTCAAAGCCTTTTTAAGCTATTCTCCCCTCCTCAAGTCTCTCCCGCTCTGCTCCATTCTGCATTCAGCTGCCAACGTGATTTTTTTAAACAATGTCACCTCCCTGTTCAATGAGCTCCAGTGATTTCCCTCAGTTTCTTGAAGACTAAGCTCAAATTCTGCCTTCTCCTTGAGGCCTTTCCTGGGCTTCTCTCTTCTCCGAAGCTAATGCTTTCTCCCCTTAGATTGTCCTACATCTGCTCTGTATGTTCTGTAAACCTAGTCATTGAAATTTGTCTCCCCTATTAGAATGTATACTATTTAAGGAAAAGCCTTATGTTTGATCTTTTTTTGCATCTCTAAGTATTTAGCACAAAGTTCTCCCTATAATAAGGCCTTAAACAATGCTTACTGACCACCTCTGTGCCTCTGATGTGTATAATTTGCCTCCCCTGATGGAATATAAGCTCTTTGAGAATGAGGATGCTTCAATTTTTGTCTTTATATTCCCAGCATCTGGCACAATGTCTGACAAACAGTAGATGTTTAATAAATGCTGTTGATTGCTCAACATACACTGCAATCATATGCACACACACACACACACACACACACACACACACACACATGCATTAGAAAGGAAATCTGGAGTTTTTGTTTTCTTTTCAGTCCTCAGGGCTCCCTAAATAGGTGCAGCAAAAGGCAGGTTTGAGTTGCTAATTATGCTTTGCTTAAGCCAGAAGTTAATTAATTTTGCAGCCTTCGAAACTTTAGAAAATAACTGATTCTAAAGCCTTATAGGACACATGTGCCATAGATTGTCAATGGCTGGGATAAGAGTAAGAGGACAAATAAAGATTGAAATGGCCTCTTTATCCCAATTTGCTTGTGGAGGTCAAGGCAAGAATGATTACATATAGGTCCATCTAATTAGAAATAAGCAGGACTGTTGGATTCAACCTGAGAGAAAAATTTCTTCTCATATGTCTTTTTCTCATAGAAAATGACCAATAGTTTGTTTGTTTTGGACTAAAGTTTTTTTAGGACTAAATCAGACTTCAGATTTCTCAATGCTGATACAAATAAATCCTTTTACAAAAATAATTCTCTATACAAACTGTTTTAGAAAATGCATTCATCTTTTTGATATCTGTATTCATAGAATGGTGCAGATTTTATTTCCTAATTATATCTTAAGTTAAAAAATTAAATAGTTTGCAGTCTCTGAGCACAAACCAATTGGCTTAGTATTACATGGTACATAGGGACATAGGTAACTGGTGATGATGAGATAACTGGTCCAACAGTAAAGATATTCTGTAGACAAGCTACAATGTGTGTAATCTGGGTGTGCATAATCAAGAAGATGACTGATAATTTATTTTTATTTTTAAGGATTTGTGTCTTATAGGAGTATTTACTCACTAATCCTTTGTTAACTCTGCCCACCTTCCTTTGTTTTATAACACAGCAATGGTCTAAGGTTGAGATTAAGCAGATACCAAAATTTTAAAGTCTTACATATGGGGAAATGGAGTCTCAAAAAGATATTAAATGATTTTTTAAATTGATTGATCTTTTAATAAATATTATTTCAGATACTGAAACTGATTAACAAATGGTAAAAAGACCACACCATTTCTCTTTCTTATTGATGATTTGAATAATGAGAAAGCCAGTGTTTTCCTGCCCTAATTCGCATTAAGAGAGCTAAGATAATGAAGCTGTGATTAAATGGCTATTAAACTATTTTTATCAAACAGAGATCAAGTAAGTGTGAGAATCTTGGGAAGCAGAATGTAATTTCAATTCTACAAGATGCAGAAAAAAATTACTATAATAAGCAGGGCATGGTCTTTCCATATAACCTACGTTTAAATATCATTGGAACATCACATACAGTTTTTTTCTCCATGGTTGTCTCTTTAAGCAACTATTGAATATTGAACCTTTGTCTCCCTCATTAGTTTAGTTGATGAGTTCCTCTCTTCCCACCCTTCCTCTGTCTCACTACAACTTGGGGTCAAGTATTTTTATTACTATGCCTACACACACACACACACACACACACACACACACACACAGGCGCACTCTTCTAGTAGAAGCTCTGGTTACAACTTCTCTGGAGTGGAATGGTCCCTAGGTTTAAATTCTAAGATAGACTTGAAGAATCTCTTAAGAGTCAGAATCCATCATCATACAGCTACATCTCTATAGAGCTTTGAGGGACTCATTAAGCTCCTGAGGGTTATTAATTGGATCATTATTCATTCAGCATCCACTTATTAAGTACCTACTATGTGCAAAGCAGTGCACTAGTTCAGTAACAAGAAACTCAGCAGATATGAATGTTATTAGTGTAAGGGTATGGATTTTTATCCCCACTCCAATTACCATAATCACAGGAAAACTAATTGCTAGCAAATTCTTAATCAATTTGAGAGGAATGAAGTACTTTGATCATTGAATGACAATACAGGAAATATCTTATGATTGAAAGATTTACACACACACACACACACACACACACACACACACACAGCCTATGTATAATACAGCAAGCCCTCAGAATCCTGCATGTCAAAAAAAGTAATAGTTGAATCTAGTGATTAAGGACTCCTGAAAGGGAGATGGTCTGTGGAAATAGTTTTTCTCCTCCTACCTCCCATCTACCAAGAGACAGCCTTGTGAACTCTGGAAGATCAGAAGTCGCCATTGGAGTCAGAAAGCAGTATTTTCACCAGAAACTGGGAGACGCATCAACCAAACACACCAGCTTTCAAAACCTATCAATGAGTTGAAACTAAGAAGAATTTCATAAGAACTCCATGAAAGAATAATATTTCCAATAAATTTCCAATGTGAATATGTTCTCTAGCCACACATGATCTCTAAGTTGGAAGTTATTATTCTCTTCAGGGACATTGTTGTTACAAGAGGAGAGGGATTTGAGGTGGTAGGGGGAGGAATTCTATGACCATTCTCTGTGCTATATACCTGCTTAGTAAATACCTTTTCTGAAAGATAATTATTTAACTGATAACCATTAATGAGCATGCTGATAGGGGCTCATTAGTGATAGTACTAGAAAACCCAGGCCTTTAAGAGTTATCCCTACAATCCTAAAGTAAGTAGTAGCTAGTGCTTAGGAGTTAACCTCTAGAATCCTAAAATGAGTAGTAGCCAGTAATATCTCTGGGGACCTGGCATACTAGTTTGGGAGTAACCCGAGAGAAGGTGCCATATTAGCGTTTATCATTATTAGTTGTAAGGGATCCTTTAGGAACCATTATAATATGTGATCAGATGATTTTATGATTAGACACTACTTAGCTCCAAATCTTTTTTATTATTGTTGAATAGTTTGTATAAACATAGCCATATTTATTGTTTGCCATTATAAATACCACAAACATTTGCAAAAATAAAACTTTTATCTCAATAATTTTGTGTGCATTTTCTGAGAACCCTGGAGGGCATCGTCTTATTAGATAGGCCTTTACTTAGGAAGACAGTAGAGTTTCATAGTACAAAGGAGAACAGGAGGTTGTATCCTAACACAAAATTTCTCTGAAAATTGCAATGCTACAATGGGGAAAAGGAGTGTCATGTACTTTCACTTTGTCCTTCCTGCCATCAATGTGAGGATTCTGATTCCGATATTGAGGCAGAGCACTATAGGCCTCTGTATTATTGCCCATTGGCAGTTATAGTTTCTATCTCTCTTCTCTCCCTCTTCTCTTATCTTTGATGGAGCTAATAAGCATATTTCAGTTAAAGCAATAATTTGGTGCAATTAGAAGCAATAGCATAGTCAAGCTTTGGAAAGGTTATCTTGCAATGTCATTTTACTGACTAATGTGCTCCCCACTGCCATGTCACTTGTGAACAGACATGTGTTCACAGGCTAGTGTGCTTCATCTGTGGTGACTTTGATTTATTTGCTCTGTAAATTGGGACTGAAGCAATAATAGAAAGTGACATTAATTGTTTAACAGAGTCCTCTTTGTCACATCCATTGCTTTCTCTGGGGTGTTTGATTGTTGAAACTTGTACAAAACTAATTGAAATTGCCATGATGAGGGGTAGTGTCCACTCACCTTCTCACTTGGGAATGTCAGTACACTTGAATGTCTGTTTAAACCTCCAGCTTGAAAGATCTACCAGCAGATATCTGAGTTTCTTATAGCACTGTATGATTAAAGAAAGCATTTAAGGTCTGAAAAAAGAACACGTAATTTTTCCTGTCAATTACATTTATTTTTGCTTTTTTATCTTTAAAATTTTTTTCAAGTATTTGGTTTTTTAACTTCAGTATTTCTACCCCAATTAAATAAAAGAAAAGAAAAAGAAAAACCCTACACATAGTCAAACAAAACTAATTCCGTTATTTATTGTCCATATCCAAAAACTTGTATCTCATTCTGCATATAAGTCTATCAGTTCTCTGTCATGAGGTGAGCAGTATTTTTCATCATTAATTCTCTGAAATCGTGTTTGATTATTGTGTTGGTCTTTCAGAATTGTCCGTTTTTTGTTATTGATGCCACAGTATATAATCTTTGTCTGATGCTCATTGATGCTATAATGTAAAATCTTTATTTGGTTCTGTGCACTTTACTCCACATCTGTACATCTAGGTTTCTCTAAAACTATCTCTCTCTTCACTTATTAAAGCACAAAATTACATTCATATACTGAGATTTGTGCTTCCATTTCTCTTTTGATGGGCACCCCCTGAGTTTTCAACTGCACAAGGAACTGCTACAAATACGATTGTACCTTTTACTCTTTCTTGGATCTCTCCGGGGTATAAGACCTAGTGGTTGTATTGCTGTGTCAAAAGGCATGCACAGTTTAATAATTTTGGGGACATTATTCCAAATTGCTTTTCAGAATCGCTACAGCGATTCCTGGCTCCACCAACAGTATGTCAGTGGGCCTTTTCCCCTCTAGTCTTTCCCAGCATCTGTCATTTTCCTGTTTTGTCAACTTTTCTAGTCTCAGGGATGGGACTTAGAACCTCAGAGTTGCTTTAATTTGTATTTCTCTAATCATAAGTGATTTGGAGCATTTTTTATGGATATAGCTAGCATGGATTTCTTCCCTTGAGAACTATCTGTTCATATCCTCAGACCATTTGTCAATTGGCGAATGGTTCTTAGTATTAAAATTTCCAATCAATCTTGGAAATCAGACTTTTATCAGAGAATAGATTCCCCACCCCCCCCACAATTAATGTTTTCCATTTAAAATTTTAGCTACCAGTAAATCAATAAACATTTGTTAAGTACCTACTACTTGCCAGGCACTGTGCTGAGCACTAGAAAACAAAAAGAGCAAAAGATGGTCCCTGCCCTCAAGGAGCTTATAATCTAATGGTAGAGACAACATGCAAATAAATGCAAAGCAGTGTATATGCAGGATTAATTGGAAATAATTAACAGGGGAAGGACTACTAGACAGAAGAGTATGTGTCAGGGAATAAGGTATAAAATGACTAGAAAGGTAGGTGGGGGCTAGGGTGTTTTGTATATGATCCTGGAAGCAGTAGGGAGCCGCTGGAGTTTATTGAATAAGAAAACGAGGGGTTGCGATATATCCCGTCATGGGATCTGAACTTTAGAAAATCATTTTAGTGGCATAATGGAGAGTGGATTGGTATGGGGAGAAATTTGAGGTGGGCAGACCCACCAATCGGCTCTATTGCAGTTGTGAAGGCATGAGGTGATGAGGGCCTGTACCAGAATGGTAGCAGTGTCAGAAGAGGAAAGGGGACATATTTAGGGAAATGTTGCAAAGGTAAAATCAGCAGGCCTTGGCAAGAATTTGTATGGGGGATGTAGGTTGAGAGATAATGAGGCCTTCAGAACTTCTAGGTTGTGAACTTCAAGGACTGGGAGGACAGTGTTGCCCTCTGCAGTAAAAGGGAAGGAGGATGGAGGAAGAGGGTTTAGCTGCATTGTTTGTTCACGAAAGACCTTTTTATTTTTATATAATCAAAATTGTCCATTTTATCACCTGTGATCCTCTGTGCATGGCCATGAACCATTCCTCTGTCCATTTATCTGAAAAGTAATTTCTTCCTTGCTCTTCTAATTTGCTTCTAATATCACTTCTTATGTCTGTTGTGTATCCATTTGAAATTTCTCATCCTAAACAATGTGAGATGTTGCTCTATACTTAGTTTCTGTCAGATTACTTTCCAGTTTTCTCAGCAGTTTTTTCAGAAAGTGAACCCAGGAACTCGGATGTTTGAATTTATCAAACCCTAAACTAATAGGACCATTTGCTTCTGTATGTTGTGTACATAATCTGTTACCACTCATTATCCCCTCCATTTTTTTAACCAGTACCAAATTGTTTCGATGATTTCTTCTTTTGTAATGTAATTTGAGATCTGGTACTTCTTGGCCCCCTTCCCACTTTTTCATTATTTTCTTTGAGAATTTAAACTTTTAGTTCTCCAGACGAATTTTGTTATTATTTTTTCTAGTTCTATACAGTAATTATTTGGTAGTTTGATCGACATGACAGGGTAAATTAATTTGGTTAGTATTGTCATTTTTCTTAAATCACTCAGCTTATTTTTCATTTATTTAGATCTGACTTTATTTCTAGAAGCAGCTTTTATAGTTATAGTCATGCAGTTGTTCTTGTTAATTTCAAGACTAATTTTGCAGTAGCAAACTCTGTTCAAGGACTTCACAAAATTGTCTCTCTTCTACTATACATATCATCACTATTTCAGTGAAAAATAGAAATAATTATGTTTCATCAGGTCTTAAAAATGAATTATGACACAATCAAATTCCAAGGTCTCTACCATTGTAATGAATATGTGGTTTTTCAGTCTCATTGGAAGGAACCCATGAAATACAATTCATTTAAAAGTATTTTCCAGTGTAAACTTGCTTAGAATTATACTACATTCATGGAAAACCGTTTTACCATGTGGCTGAAAACAAATAGCATATGGCATACGTGGAAAACCAAACATAAATTTTAAATTATACTAACCAAAAATTGTGCTCATTGGTAAACATTATTAAATTTTGCCTTGAAGTTTTTAAACTCCAGGGGAATGAACCATATTGATAAAATTATGGAATATGCAGAGAAATTACCTGATTTAAAAAAATAAATATGTAAACTCTATTTTATGAAATATAATACAAAGACAGATTATTCTAAAGAAGATAATATTTACCTTAGATTAAACTAGAATTCAGTTCCATTGTAGTTATGTTAAGAGTAATTTTGTAGCTGACGTTGTTAATAAACTTTTTTTAATAAAAAGAAAATAATTCTAGGTACTCAAAAGGCAAGTTACATTCATGATCAGAAATTTTTTTCTTTTAATCTTAAACAGGTTATAGGATTTGGAACTAGAAGAAAGCTTAGAGGTTATTGAATCTGACTCTTATGTTACAGATGAGGAAATTGAGAGCCAGAGAGAAATATTTTATTAAGGTTATACGGATAGTAGGCAATTTGAACTCAGGTCTTCCAGCTGCCATATTCTTACTGCTAGACCATGAAGCTGGCAGCCATATTCTGGTGATCTTAAAAGTAATTTACATTTTAGAAGACCAAGTATTTTAAAATATTAGTTTATTTCTGTATAACACATCATTTTGTAAATAAATTAACCCATTGAAATAAAAAAAATCAACATTTCCAGCACTGATTATAAATTAATCTACCAATTTTTAGTATATGGGAACATGATAAACCTTAAATAATAGTGATCCTGTGCCCCCTAAGTAAGTCATTGATAAGGTGAACTTCAGGGACTACAGAGTTGAAACATTGATAAAAACCCAAAAACAAACCCCTCAGGATCAGTCATTAATATGCTGCCAGTGGCCTCTAAGATACATAGCAATACGAACTTGAGATTTTTGCTTTTGTACAAGGACTCATCAGCAATGAGAGGAAACAATTTTTATATGAAAATAAAATGTATACGTGATAAAGACCTGCCTAATTTCTCTAGTAATACAATTTGATTTTCTGATTAGCTGTCTTATTCTCTCATTCTTGTAATTTTGTCAGGTCAATTAACTAGAGTTCAGTGCCAGCGAGAAAGGAAGTCTGGGCATTGCTGGCTTCATTAGATGTCAGCAACTTAGGTGCATTTTGTAATGCAATCTGTGCAGGATAATTTAGCCTATAGTTATTAATGGTATAGCATCGAATCTGAGGTGTGTGTGTGTGTGTGTGTGTATGTGTGTGTGTGTGTGTGTGTGTGTGTGTGTGTGTGTGTATGTGTGAGGGAGAGTATTTTGACATTCTTTTGAAAAAAATCAAATGGGTTAAATAAAATGAGAAAGAAACTGATAAATAAAATATGTATAGAAAGATTTTACATACATATACATATTGGTGTCTAATGGTAGCCATCTCTAAGGTGGCAGACATGAGAGGGAAGAAAAAAAGGAAAAATAAAGAAAGTTACATGATAATTTTATTATATATTTAAAAGGAATAGGAAGTTGTACCAATAGATTTGCAGTTTTGTGTGTAATCACCTTTTTTTCTCCCCTATTCTACTGTCTTATGGATGTGCTTGTTTTATTTCTTGAGTTTAGAATAAAATAAATAAAATTTTAAGAAAAATGAATTGCAGGGTCAAGAAGAAAACTGCCCTACCTGAATTTAGTTGCAAGTAAAAAGTATAACATATTTGAGCCTCATTTTCCTTATCTGTAAAATTGGGGTATTATTTGTAAAACCTCCTTTGCCTGCCTGTTAGAAGGAAAGCACTCTGGAAACTTTAAAATGCTTTTGAAATATGAACTATCATCATTGCATTTATTGAACATTCTCTATGTACCTAGTCCTGTGACAATAATTATAGGCTTCGTAAAGAAGCTGAATACATGGATTCTGCTCACAAGGAGCCTACATTTCAGAAAGGAAAAGCGGTCATATCTACATGAAACCAGTTGTGAGCAAGATCATATTATATAATGACTTTCAAATTTAATAACACTGATTCAGTGCCAGGGTGCAAAACCAAAATCAGTGTGGTGCCTTAGAGATCCAACCTCAGGGTCAGGAAAACCTTGGGCTCCACTTCTGCCTTTTACACAAGGAAGGGTTCTTAATTTGGTTTCCTTTGTAGACCTCTATATTTTATATTATGCATTAAAACAAGGAAACAAACAAGAAAACCTTATTCTGAGAAGAGGTCCATGAGCTTCACAAAACTTCCCAAGAGCTCCATAACAAAAGGTTAAGGTCTTTGATAGACTTGACTCCTCATCAATGCAAGGTTCAAAGACAACTCCAAAAGATTCATGATGGAAAAAGCTATGTACATCCAGAGAAAGAATTATGGAATCTGAATGCACATTGAGGCGAATCTTTTGCTCTCTCTTTTTTTTCTTTTTTTTTGGTTTTGTTTCTCTTTTCTCATGATTCATTCCGTTGGTTATAATTCTTCATTACAACTGGACTATTATGTAAATAAGTTCAATGTGAAGGTATTTGTCGAACCTACATTGGATTACATGCTGTCCTGTGGGGTTAAGGGGAGGAGTAGGAAGGAGAGAAAATTTGGAACCCCCAAACTTGTGTTGTAACTGAGTGTTGTAAACTAAAAATAAAAGATAGATTAAAAAAAAGTTAAGGTGTATTGTGTGTGTGTGTGTGTGTGTGTGGGTGTGTGTACGCGTGCGTGTGTGTGGTCAGTTGTTTTTCAGTATTATCTGATTATTCATGATCCCATTTGGGGTCTTGGCAAAGGCAGGTTTGCCATTTTCTTTTCCAGCCCATTTTGCAGATGAGGAAACTGAGGCAAACAGGATTAAGTGACTTGCCCAGGATTACACAGCCAGGAAGTGTCTGAGGCCAGATTTGAACTCATGAAGATGAGTCTTCCTGACTCCAGACCAGGTGCTCTATCCACTGCTAACACGTACTAGCTGTATGACTCTGGGCAAGCCATTTAATCTCAGTGCCACAGGTTTTTTTTCTAAGACTATAAATTGCAGAACAGTCACTGACCTGCATTGCCAGATTCCTCTGCCCCCACCCTCCCCAGTCCTGCCATGTGCAAAGTGGTCTGCTGGTTATTTGGAATTTAATTAAAAATTGAACACTATTCTAAAGGAACTTATAGTCTAATTATACAAAGACATGATAAAAGTGCTAAATAACATGATTCCAACAATTAGGAGTTAGTTTTATACAATAAGGTTCCAGTTGTGTGGCCCAGACCATAAGAGGAAATGGGATTAGCGAAGGGAGAGATTAATGTGGGCTGCTGTGGTCAGGAATTACTTCATATGCTTTGGCACATTTGGTTAAACATGTGTTCATTCCATGCTGATTAAGCACATTCTCTTGCCCTCCCCCTCTCTCTTTCTGTTTCTGCAGAAGATAGATGAAGAGAATGAGGCAAACTTGCTAGCCGTCCTCACGGAAACATTGGACAGTCTCCCTGTGGATGAGGATGGATTGCCCTCATTTGATGCACTGACAGATGGAGATGTGACCAATGACAATGATGCTAGCCCTTCGCCTATGCCCGACGGCACCCCTCCAACTCAGGAGGCAGAAGAGCCGTCTCTAGTAAGAACCCTTCCTACTGTTTAACAGGAATTGGAGTTGCCTCTGGCTACCCGCCGCATGGGTATGATGTAGCAACAATAAGGTTTGGATTCTTAATTTAGACTGAAACAGCAACAAAGACCAAAAACCTGAGAGCGTACAGAATATAAAATATTAAGAATTTCTCTCTTTCCTAAGTTCTTGTGTTTTTAAAATGTGTAAACAAAAAAAAAATCACAAAAAACCCCAAACCTGGATTGTCAGTATGATAGGAACAATCTATAATGTTTTGGATAATAGGTGGTGAATTTCATTTGCTCAGCTGATATAATTTGGTTCATTCATTAAGCTGTTCAAGAATGAATTATTTTATTCCTGTTCCTAGCACAGAGCTTTACAAATAGCATTAGCTTAGCACAGTTACTGCTGTTTGTAAAGCTCTATATAAGGACCTGAATATGATACAAAGGCAAATAATATGTAGTTTCAGCCCCCAAGGGGTTTGCAGTCTAGCAGGGGAGATAAGTCATGTGCACAAGTAACTATAATAAAAAATAAATAAAACAATGAGTACCCAAGAGAGATATTGGCAAAGTGAGAACTCACTGAGATCATACTGTGTGGAAGGTGCAAAAACAAGAATTCCTGTTCTCACAAAACTTACATTCTGCTGAGGAGATGAGGGATCAAATTTGTACACAAATACATATTCTATAAGAAAAATAAGAGACAGAACACCGATACCTGGGATTAGCAAAGAAAGTTTCCCAGAGTCAGTGATACGGGAGTTGAACCTTGAAGGAAGAAAAGGATTCTGAAAGGGAAAGATGAGGACAGAGAACTTTCAAGATATGATAGATGGGTGAAGAAATAGAAGAGATTTCAAGAACTGGCTAGTATTCCAATTTGGCTGAAATATACAGTTTATGAAGACTATTTGTATGAAATATGGCTGGCAAAATTGTTTGGAACCAAACTGTGGAATACCTTAAGTGCCAAGCCAAGGAGTTTTATATTTCATCCTATAGGAAAGGAAAGGATTTTTGAGCAAGAAAGGGACACGGTCAGGTTTGTGCCTTAGAAAGATTATTTTGGTAGTTTTGTAGAGGATTGATTGGAGAGGGAAAAGGCTGAAAGCAAGTAGTTCAATTAGAAGGCTATTACAGTAGCCCCGGCCAGAGGCAATGAGGACCTGAATTAAAGTGGTGACTATGTGAGTGGAAGAAAGGAACAGATGCAAGACATTCTGAGGAAGGTAAGATCAAGACTTGCCAACTGAATGGACATGGTGGGTGAGAAAAAGAGATGATGACTCTAAGACACAGGGAGGACCATGAACAGAAATAACAAGGTTTAGAGAGAACATAATGAATTCTGTTTTGGACATGTTGAATCTGAGATCTCTTTTATAGATAAATCTGTGTGCTGCTTGTATCTGATTCAGGCATGAAAAATATTTTCCTGTCTTAAAATATAACTAATTTTATTTTTGTGATGTTATCTAGTGCTCACCTCATGAGCTTAAAGAATCTCAGAATTAGAGCTGACAGGGACCTTCAAAGTCAACTGGTTCAATTCCTCATTTTACAGATTAGAAATTTGAGGCCCCACATAGAGAAGGCCTCATAGGTAGCTAATGGCAAGTCCGTGGTTTAAATACATGTTCTTGCTATGAATTCAACACTCTTTGCTCTGCTCCATCATCCTGCTCTACCTAAAAATGCTCATGATGCTTCGGTTTTACAAGTCTGATCACTCTCATTCCTTGTTCCTGAACCATACTTTGCAATATATTTCCCAGTATCATCACTCATTCCACCTTTACAATGAAGTCAGAGTAGCAACTTAGATTTGAATTTAATTTGGAGATTTTTATCAAATTCTTCATAGAATTTTACTGCCTCTTCATCCTCTGCAACCAACATTGGTGTATTTGCTGCATCGTTTTTCAAATATTTATCAGTATTGCAATATGAGATGACTAGTATCCCGTGAAACAAGGACTCTTTTTACCGGTGGATGCACAAGAAAACTATCTCTACCAACTCCTTTCTTTCCTCTTCAAAGAGTGTCTTTCAACGCAGCCAGCCATGTAGGCACAACTGCCTTCTTCTAGGTCTTCTAATTTTTAAAAGGCTTAGCAAGAGATTTATCTAAGAAAGAATATCCTGAGAGTATTTAAGGAAAAAAAATGTAAGAAGGAAAACAAAGAAAAGAAAACTGGAGAAGATCTGCAAAGATTTTTCCAACAGAATGATTTCAATATCAAAAACAGAAGAGTTACAACACTTGGACTCTAGCATCAGGGTATTGGATTTATTTATAGAGTAGGTAGAAATTACACTAAAGAGAATGGAGAAAATAGCTAAGTTGCAACAAATAAGTAGAAATAGATGCTTAAAGTGACACAACTGTAAGATCACTGAAGGAGCAATCACAAGGTATCTAAGGAAGGGGAAGATTCCAAAGGCAAAAGGAAAAAATATGAATATTTACTTGCAAAGAAGTGCTTGTTTAAAAAAAGTTTTACAAGTGATTACAATCCATAACTATTTATTAATATTGAAAAAACAAGCTGAGAAAACCTTAACAATCCACCTATATGTCTAATTTCCCATTTTTGCAAAGTCTTTATGAGACTTATCTGTTAATCAACTAACAAGCATTTATTAAGCACTTGCTACATGACAGACACTATGCTAGGTGTCAAAGACAAAGTACAAAGACAAAAATGAAATAATCCCTGGGACAGACAGTACAAATGACTCAGAATTAAATAACAGGAGGAAGACTAGTTGAATTGCCTTCAGAAAATTATCAAGCTCTTTTAACATCCCTGAAATAATGCCCAACTTTCATAATGCCAGATATCTATCAGTGCTGTTGTCTGGCTGTGAGACATAAAACATAATGGTCTCTGAAGAATTTAAAATAATATCAGAGAGAGTAGTGGAGAGACACATGGTAGCTGTGTGCATCTGCAACACATAACCAATGAAGAACTTTGAGAAGAAGAGTAAAAGATGTAATCAGAGAAATATAAGACAGGAAGAAAAAAGGGCTGGTCACAAGGACAAGGAATGATAGACAGCCAGATAGACAGACTCTGCTTGTCTGCTCTTATTATCATGAGAAAGCAAGGAAAGCCTCCAGCACATTGGGTGGACTTGGACAAAAGACCCACAGAATTGGCAGTCATCAATGAGTTGAGATCTGTATCATTGAGGAGAACATCCAAACTGATTAAATCAGAGATCCATCTGAAGCTTTCAAGTCAGAATTTGAGATGCCTACAAGACATCCAGAAGGTGATATCCTCCAGGTATTTGATAGCTTAACTAGATTATAGGAGAGAGGGCAGTACTGGATGTACAGATTTGAGAGTCATCTACATGGAGATGGTTCCTGAAACCATACTGATGAGTTATCCAATGCTAAAAGTGCAAAGAGATAAAGGGGGGTAGGGATTAATAATGACCCAGAAAAGCAGAATAAAGAGGGGTCAGAAAAGTAGGAGAAGGAGGAAAGAGGAGTATCATGAAAGCTGAGGAAGGAGTAAGTATCCAAGAAAAGGGTGTTCATCATCGTCAAAAGCTGCCCAGAGAAAAAGGAGGAAAAAGACTGAGAACAGGCTAATGACTCTCAACATTCAGATCTCCTTAATAAACATTAAGAAAGCATTTTGTTGAGTTATAAGGTTAGAAACCTTTTTTCAAGGATTTTGAGGAGTGGGCAGTGAGGAAGTGGAGCCAGCAGAGTTGCTAGAGAAAAAAAGTGTGATTTTATGGAGGAATTGGCATTTGCCAGGTCCTCAAATTTCATCAGATTTAGGGAGAATGGAGAAAGAGGCACTAAATGATGCCTGGCATTTCTGTGATGTTTTATTGGTATACGTGACTTCCTTTCTCATCAACCATAGCCATGTTTCATTTCTTTGTCTCAGGTTTCATATTTGTTTCATTTGTAGCACAAGGGCACACCATGTACAGTTATCTAGTGTCACTGCCCTACTGATTGTTCATATCCTACCTATCCATTTTTAAAACGCCCCAGAACTTTAGGAAGCAGACTTTGTATTTGGAGATTTCTAATCTAGAGACAAAGAGGACGACATAGGACGTGCTTCAATTCTGAGATCTTCCATAGGTACATAGGTGTACTTTCACCTTAACACAGGGTGCCTTAGCAAGGGGTGCTTTATTTTCATGTTAGATGCTCTATTCCATTACTTTCACGATGACTTGTATGCTCAACACTAGCTAAGTAATGGGAAGATGGCTAACTTTGTTGTCTTGGGAGGGAGGCATAATGGCCTGGTGGAACAAGTCCTGGGTTTAGAGTTATAGCACCTAGGTCAAAATCCGACCCCTGTCATGTTTCCTCATATATAAAATGCAGAGATTGGTCTAGATGCCTCCTGTCATACTTCCTAGCTCTAAATCTATGATCTCATGATACTTACCTTTCTTCTTTCTATTAAAAACAGAGATTCCTACCCCACTCCCTCTTCCAAAGTATCATATGGCACTCTAAGTTTTAATAGTAGAGTAGTTCAAAACAATATATTCCTTCATTCAGCAACAAGCATCTCAATTGGATAATTTAATCTTTTCCTTATTTCTCAAATCCTCACAATTATCATCAAAGGTTTTCTTATTCAAATGAGCTATAACCTGGTGGTAGTGGGTGGGGAATTCCCATGTGGGGGAGGGGGCAGGGGGGAGTCTATTTTTGCCTGTACCTCACAGGAAAAAAAAACAAACAAAAACAAAGGGATTCACCAGTCACCCACTCCCTTGCACCACCTAGAATGTCAGAAAAGGAAGCACCTCCATTGATCTTTAATCTGATTTCAAACCCTTTTACTTAAACCCCTGCACCAACTAGAATGTCAGAAAAGGAAACACCCCTATTAATTTTTAATCTAATTTCAAACCTTTTACTTAAAGGTTAGTTTCTTTAATTCCTTTTGAGCTATTTGTTTTCTACTTGTTCAGATTGATGTAGCTAATTTTAAGTAAATATGTAAAAAATTCTAATAAAGTATTCTAATCCTTAAAGATGCATAACTTTTCTTTCTTTTCCCCTTCCCTGATATGTTTATAGCTTAAGAAGCTCTTACTGGCTCCAGCCAACACTCAGCTAAGTTATAATGAATGCAGTGGTCTCAGTACTCAGAACCATGCAAATACTAATCATAGGATCAGAACAAACCCTGCGGTTGTTAAGGTACAAACTTAATCTTTGTAATAAGGGGGAAAAAGTAACAAAGACTTTTATGCTTTCAGTGTAGAGCAAGTAACAGATCTATATGTATTAATCTGGCTAACATCCTGCAAGGATTTCAAAAATGTCAAACATGAAATGCAATGGGTTCCAGAAAAATCACTTAAGCTACTTTGAACTTCGAATACTTTAGTTTTGCTTCAATTTGGGGGTGAGGTAATGGGGAAGTCTCATTGTCTGTTACTCTTTATCCGTATTATTAGTACGTGGACTTGTACAGTGTACAATAAAAATTTTCTGATAGGTTGGTCTTGTTTATGAGCAACTCTTAACATATAGGACTGTTATTTGACCAGCTGTCTAACTTAGAAAGACAATTCTCGAATCTCAGCAAAAGATCTGTATCAGCTATTAATTGGATGGAAGGCTGGCAATGGCATAATTCGGTTAGAGGGCTGTATTAAACAATGTTTGTCTTGCCATTCACTGTAACTGAAAACGGAGCATTTAGGGGTACTTAAGAGAGTTGTGAATACTGGGCCCAAGCAATCAGCTGCAAATTAAGGTTTAAACCAGCCTCTCTTTTTTTGGGTTCACAGTAAAGGCGCTGTAGGGTCTTGTTAGTTACATGTTGCTGAGTAGGAACATTGAAATGTAGGAGAAATGAAATAAAATGCTGCATAAATGTCATTTAGGAATTTTAAATGTAATTTTCTTTCCTTGTTCTGCAAACAATTATTCACAGCTCATAGATCTAGTACACTTAGACTGAACACTTCATTGAAAATCTCATCTCTTCAGAAAACCTATATCCATTCTGATAAGGTTCAGTTCACTAATTTTACTTTTTTTATGCCTTGTTTTTAAGACCGAGAATTCATGGAGCAATAAAGCGAAGAGCATTTGTCAACAGCAAAAGCCACAAAGGCGTCCCTGCTCAGAGCTTCTCAAGTATCTGACTACAAATGATGACCCTCCTCAGACCAAACCAACAGAGAGCAGGAACGGCAACAAAGACAAATGCCCTTCCAAAAAGAAGCCCCATCTCCAGTCTCAGTCGCATCATTTGCAAGGTAGGCTTGGGACTTGAAGACAGAATATTGGCTGAGATGTCAGTGATGAGCCACTGGAACTCAGTGACTCTGAAAAACACTTGGTGCTTCTGTTGCTTGTGTACAGAAAAGTCAGAAACTCTTCACTGCAGAAGGAAGGACCAGGAATAAAAGGCAACTCTTCCTTGGAAATTATTTTAACATAACTTTTTGGAGCTAATATGTAGACTAAATCACAACTCACAGAAGGAACCTGAAATGTATCCTGGAATGCTGGAGGTGATGGGAATTAGGGGTAAGGGGAAAAGTAGTGTTTAAGAATTACAGTATTGGGTGATATTTATACGAACATTACTAAGATGACCGAAGTCCTGAGAAGCTGGTCCTTCCAGCTCATTAGTGAGCTTTGTTGTGTTTTGTTTTGTTTTTAATTGCAGAAAGGAGGTCGTTTCCTCCACCAGTGTCAAAATGGAGGAAGGCATGGTTAATTTGTCATATATTCCTTGAGAAGCAAGTAGTATCTTTGTAGTTCCTCTCCTCAACATAAATGCTTAATTTCCATTGCCTATCGCATTGTATATGTTTTCACCGTTGATAAAATACAAAACCTAGATTTTAAGGACTATTTCATTTCTGTCTTTGGATTCTTCCCGCTTGGCACAGTGGCTGGCATAGTAGGTGCTTAGTAAGTACTTGTTGCTTGCTAGTTGGTATGGTAACTTTAAGAATGAGGCTTTCAAGTCTTCATCTCGATCCCCCCCCCCCCACTTTTTTCTAAAACGCTGATTATCCAGACTAAACTGAACATTTGATATCAGTTGACTTTTCTTGTCTAGTCCTAGGCTTGAAGAGTTAGTAGTTCACGTCAGACCCAGAAGATTTTTTGAATCTCTACTAGCAGATTTGACTTGGATCCAAGGAGACCTAGGTTTCGATTCTGGCTCTGACACTTACTAACCACTCTGCCCATGGGCAAATCATTTAACTTGTCTCAGTTTCCTACTACCTACCTCACAGGGTTGTTGTGAGGGAAACATTTTACAAAACTTAGAGCACTATAGAAATGCAAGTTATTGTTATCATGACTAATTTTCAATTTTTTTCCTTTATTGCCCCAGACACAGTATAGGTTTATAATCCCAAGAGAGCTTGTTTGAAGTGACTGTTTACTTTAAAATATGCCTGTTTCCATTGTGACCCTATCTGTAGAACTTGTTACAGTACAGTGGAAATAGGTGTATTCTGAAGTGGCAGTTGTAAAGATACCCTGTTTTTCTTTTGTTTCCTATAACTTCCCCTTCCAGCTACAGGTTCCCAACCCCTGATCCCTGTTTTGAACCATGATAATTACATACAGGTATGTTAATTGTTTGGGGGTGGTGATGGTGGTGGCTGTTTTGTTTTGTTTTTCTTTTTGAGTAAACATCTTCATTCCCAGGTTACCAAATTGCTATTCCTTTCCCCTTCCCTCCCTCATATAAGCATAGCATCTTGTGAGAACATCTTTTAATACTTAGAAGTAACTTAGAAGAATACTTAGAAGTAACCTCAATCTTTGGCTTTCCATGAAACCTAGCTCTTAGTCACCCTCTATCCATTCCTGCCTATCCAGACCCTGAAACAGAGTTAATGTTTCAAACTCCTCTGTTTCCCACTGACCCACCTTCATGCAAACTTGAAGGTTTGCCTGCTTTTGAGCAGATGAAGCAAGTCGAGCAGGGCAGAAATCATCAGGGGAATTCTGGAATGGGCAAAGTGAAGTATCGAGAGGCATGATTTCTCATGGGCCATCCCTAGGTCCTTGTTCCAGTGTCTGATTTTTGTGTCCCATCCCAAGTCATTCCATGCATCTAGGAAAGCAAACTTGGCCATAGATTTTAAGAGGGATGCTTTGTTGGCTATTAATCAGCATCTAAATAGTTTCTTTCCCCTCCTTCCTTTTAGAGCATAGTTGAAACTTTATAAAGTGATAATTTCACTTAATATAACATAAAGGGCTATTTTAGAAGAGAAAATGTTTCCTGCCATTGATGTCATTAGCTTTCGCATGATTGTTTCTCTCCTTGTGTTACTGTGAATAGTGAAATAAGGCTTATCCCAAAGCAGTAGCATCTAGCATGTGATGTGCTGGGAAGAGTTCTAGGCTTGGATTCAGAGCATCTGAGTGTCAGCTCTGCTGCTTACAGGTGTGACCTGGTGCTACTTACCAAACCTCTCCCATCTTCACTTTCCCCATCGATGCCCTACAACATAAGGTCTGTACTAAAGGACCTTTGAAATCCCTCCCATCTCTAAATCTTAGCTTCTGAGGAAAAGGCATTCTTTTCCAAGTGGCATGTTGTTGATGCCTATTAGCCAGTAAGGAATTGCCCAACCCTCAGGATTTGTTTTTTATCAAGCATGATAGCAAAGACAAAAGAGTAGGGAAAATACCGAATAAGAACTAGAGCCATTACCTTTTTGAAGGCTCCAATATTTTATGTATGATTCTCATACTTACTGTTCTATAAAAACCTTGAGATTAAGATTGACTTTGAGTTGCATATAGCTTTTGTTTTTTGCCCTAGCCTTTAGCTCCATGCAGCTGAGACTGGTTTCTTAGCTCAATTGCAGGCCAGGTACTCACCCATAAGATCCTTGACAGATGAGATATTATATAGAGGAGAGGATTTAATGTAGGTAGCATTCTAACTTTTTGCCATTTCCTGTTAGAATTTCATCTCATTAAATGTGAGTGTCCTCTCTCTCTTCTTACATTTGGAATTTTTGACCAATGTAGAACTCCCTGAGAGACATAGTGAGTGGTAGAGTAATGTCAGAGACAGGAAAATGTGGGTTCAGATTTTGCCTCTGACACTGTTGATGTGAACATAAACTGAGTGATCTAAGCTTTTAGTGGCCTAATCAGATCTTGAAGACTATAAATTTTTAAAAAAAGGTTCCAGTCTGCATCTGTGGAACAGTTTCTTATACTAAAGAAATCCCAGGTTTAGAACAAAAATGTAAGTGAAATGAAATAAGGTACCTACCTTTTATGTTAGCATTTCAGCCATTGTAAATTAATAGGTATTATTATTTTGCTATATAGCAAAAGGAAGTACATACCCAATTTTGTTTTAGAAAAACCCATTTTCTTCCTCATGATGCTTTTGAAGTTTACTACCTTAAAAAAGGCCCATTTATAAACGTGTTAAATGATTTTAAGGGATTTGTTATATTGAACATACTCAAACTAAAAATAAAGCCAGTTCATTAATCTATATTTGAAAAAGCCAATCAATCAAAGTAATATATAGAAGGAATTGTGAGGAATGGTATTTCTTTCTACACACTCGATAGATGATGATATAACATTTGCTAATTTTAAAACATAAATCTAATCTCCTGACTTGCAGTGTGTAAATAAAATTTATCTTTGTAAAATACTTTGTTTCGGATTTTAATTTGGAAACAGTAAAACAGTTTCTATCTATCTTAGGAACTACATTTGATGGATTGACTTACTTGAATATATGTTGAATATTGTCCATGTGCTTAGACAAGCAAAGAAAGGGGCTAAATTTTAGCTTTCCTTTAAGGCAAATATACCCATACATACTTTTTTGATCAATCTGGTTTCTTTTTTTTTTCCTTCCCCTCTGTTCATTGTACACGGCTGCCAAAGGAAAAGCCATTGTCAGTTATGTTTGGGTGAGAAGTTATCTTTTATCTTTCTGATTTAGGAAAAATTCCTGTAGGAGATAAAATTGGAGATGAGCATTGGAAGAGGGGACGAGACTTTGCATTGGAAGTCTTATGGGTGTCGGCAAATAGAAATGCAATATTTTGGTTTAGTTTTTTCTCATACTACAGTATTGGAGGAGTTTAAGGCCTTCTATAAGCCACCTTTGCAGATACCCATCATTTTCCAGTATCCATAATCCAGAAAACAATTTCCTGTAACTTGGATCATTCTGAACTGAGTTTTGGCCTCATAGAAGCAACTATTCTCAGAGCTAGATATAAAATTGTACATTGTTGAAGTAACATCAGCTGAATATTCATAACGTTCTGTTGCCTCGTAGTTACTCCGCTGTTCTCATTTCTAGACAAACCAATCCTATATTCTCAATTAAATGAGAAAAATGCAATTTCCTGTGGTATTGTGTGAAATTTCCCTCCTTTAACATGGATCACATGTCTTGGGGAAAGTTTTAGTTTCCTGTGTTTTCAAATGACTATCAACAAAGTGCCCCCATAAACAGTTGCTCTTGGACATTGACCAACTATTCTAAGATTCCCTCATGAACAACTTAGCTCAGATCTTGTGTTCCCAGGCATATTTCAAATTCTGATATTGGAAGATACCTGGTAGAAAAAAAGCATCTTTATCATTTTCAGTATTTCATAATCAGTTTCTTTTTTTTTCCCCTTTAGCCAAACCAACAAGTTTATCACTTCCTTTGACACCCGAGTCACCAAAGTAAGTATTAAGAAGGGTAAACAGTATAAAAAGGGGGAGGGAGTATTGATACATTTGGCTACAGCAACTCCATTTCAGCTTGTTTTTATAAATGTGCCCTATCTTCCAGTGATCCCAAGGGTTCCCCATTTGAGAACAAGACTATTGAAAGAACCTTAAGTGTGGAACTCTCTGGAACTGCAGGTAAGACAGGTGTTTTAAGAATTTTTTTTAGTGTGGTTTTTGTGAATTTCATAACAAAATGTTGCAATGATCTCCAAGTGGCTAAGAGAGCTGAGTATAGGTAGTAAAAAAAATGAAACCAAAAGGAAAACTGAACATCTGAGTATAGAGGGTGTCCCAAAAGACTTAGTACAATCTTAAGGTATTAATGTATTAAAGCTTAAAACTGCACTAAGACTTTTTGGGATACCCAGAATTTGTATATGCATGTTTTTAAGGAAGAGAATGTCCATTTGTAGTACTTAGTCACCCAGGTACTGCAGTCATATCACAAAATACCAACGAGTTAGCAGCAACTTCTTAACAAAGTAGAGAAACTAACAGGTTTCCATCCACTGAGAACAAAAAGGATCTTTGTATATTGGAAGAAGAGTAAGTACATCAAACATTTTGGATTCCTAGCCTTACCTGGTCAGTTTTAATTTTAATTTGCTATTCTAAGCCTCATACTGTCCCCCATACCAAATATAGTATCTGCTGACCTCTCGGTTGCTCACAAGGATTGATTGTACAGCAGTGTCTTTTGGGGTTCGGTGTTTGAACTCCACCTAAAAGTGACTCCCGGCCTGTCTGAACAAGAACAAGCTTGACTCTGGTTATCACTGATAAGAGTAGAAGAAAAGCAAAGTGACGACGGAACTTTCAACCGGAACTGTGGTGCCTGCATGCACCATGGTCATTGTTCCTAGGTCTAATTTCACAGTTCAGGTTTGCTAAATTACCTTCTAGGGAAAGGACCATTGCATGCTTTGGTCAAGAAGCAGAGAAATTAATCTTATATGGCATGTCCATTGAGATTTATATAGGTATAAATGTGTTGTGTACATATATAAATTCCCTCCATATGTGCATAATGTATGTATGTGTGTATATACACACATATTAATTATATATACAACACATTAGTATTGTATATATTTATAAAATTTGCCTACATATAAATTACACACCTATTTGTCAATTCTAGTCATTTTATTGGGAGAAGAACATCTGGTATCCTAAAATAGCTTCCTAATTTTAATTATACTCTATTGGAAGACTGAGCATTTCTCTGTAACTTATTGTCCAGCAAATGTTGTTTTATATTGTTTAGTTATAAGTTTACTGTCATGCAGTCTATGGGAGAGGAATTAGCAATTCTGAAAAGCAATTTCATAGTTATCTAGACACATTTAAAGCATCTATAACAGTATTTATTTATGTCAGCCAACTAGTATTCATATTATTACTGAGGTATGTTTTCTTTTGGACATTGCTGAAAATCTTTTAGTTAAAATAGGAACCCATCACCCAATATTCACTGATTCACAAGTATTTATCTTTGTAAAGCAAATGTGCTAAGTGCTATGAGGACACAGAGAAGCACAAAATAGTTACCTCTGTTCTCACGGAGCTCACAGTCTAATTGGAAAGGTATATACAAACATATGGAAAAAGTAAATAACAATAAAAGAAATGGCTATAATTCAAATTCACTTGCCCCCAAAAGGAATAACCTTTTCTCCTAAATCACCTTCATTTCTCCTCTAGACTTCCCTGTTTCTATTGAGGGCACTGTTATGCTTTCAGTCAGCCTGGTTAACAACCTCAGTTTTAGCCTTCGTTCTTTTCTCTCCTTTACCCTTCTCCACATTTCTTTTGACCATCCCTCCTCCCTCTTGCATGATCACCATCCTAGTACAGATCTTCATTGCTTCTCAACTAAACTATTGAGAAAGCCTACTAATTGGACTCCTAGCTTCCATTCTCTTCTTTCTCTAAGCCATCCTCCACACAGCTGCCAAAATACTTTCCCTAAAATGCTAAACTGACTGTGTACCACCTCTTCTTAGGAATCTTCACTTGGTTTTCTATTGACAGGGATTTTTAGCCTTTTCATGTAAAGGACCCCTTTGACAATCTGATAAAGCCTAAATTTCACAGAATAATGCTTTTAAATGTGTAAAATAGCATGTATAGCATTGCAAAGGAAATCAATCACATTGAAATACATTATATATAATATATATACACACACATACACACATGTATGTGTGTATATATGTGTGTGTGTATATATGTATATATATGTGTGTGTATATATATGTATATATATATATATATATACATATATATACACACACACATACACACACACACAAAAATTCACAGACCCGGGTTAAAAACTCCTGCTCTAGGATAAAGTATAAACTCTTCAGCTTGGAATTTAAAGTCCTCACAACTTAACTAAGGCCTGTCTTCCCAGGCTTATTTCACATTTTTTCCCTTCACACACTCTATGTTCTAGCCAGATGGGTCTATTTGCTGTTTCCTACACTCAGCACTCTCATCTTTTGCCCCTCTGCCTTTGCATAGCTTGGCCCTTATCTGGAATGCAATATAAGAAATATCACAGTGCGCGATTAATCAAGGTTGTGGTACAGACAATGAATGCTATAGGAATTCATCGGAAAGTTATTACTGAGTCCTAAAATAGTCTCAGAAGGCTTCATGGAAGACAAGGGAACTGAAGTATATCTTAAAAAAATGAGTAATTTTTATATTCATGAAGAAAATGAGTGAGCCAATTTAAGGTGGTGGAGAAACTAAGCAAGAGCATGCTGGGAGGACTATATAAGAAATATTTTAGGGAATAGTGAACATATACCAATTTGAAAGTAATAGAGAGATCACAAAATGAACCAAATAATGGAATACATACCTTCTTCTGATTTGGAGGTTTTCCAAGGTTCTTTTCTACCACCTTCCCCACCTCCCCATCCCCTGATATTAAGATGATTTAAATTACCTAGATCACTTCGATGTGTTCTGATCTTCTATGTTGCTTTTTGTTACTTGCTCTTAATAATTTTATTATTTTTGCTGTGAATAATCTTTTGCTCCTCTTTTTTGATGGAGTTCATATTTAAATAGGCCCAAAACAACTTGCTGTCCTGTTATTACTTTTTTATATTTATTCTTCTATGGACTTATGACCAGATAGTTAAAATAACTGCTTTGTTGTAGTTGAAATGTGTATTATAATGTAATCTCATCCTCTGTAGACTCTGAAAAGATTCTTGGTAGAATTCCAGTAGCAGACAGAAAAACAGTAATAACGTACATCTGATCTTGATTTCTGATTTCTTCTAATAGGTCTCTCCATTTTGAAACTTAACTGCCCCATGTAGCATGAGAATAATGAGCATTTTGTTACGGTAACATCTACTAAAAACATTATTCATATGTTTTTCATGGATCGGTGTTATTTCTGGGAGACAGTGAATAATGGTTTGGTCTGTGATAATGATTTAGGTCCAGTGTAGTTTAGTGATGGGAGAATGAGAGTGGGGATGGGGAGTGGCATGGATCTCATTCTCATCTTTCAATGAGGTTCAGATAGAAACAGTCCTGGGACATGTTGTTGTGTTATTCTTTTCTATTCCTGTTCTATGAATCATTGTTGCAAGGACTCTTGTTCAGGTACAGGCTAGCCTTTGAGGTCCCTGCCAACTCTGAGATTCTGCACTTTTTTGAACTGTTAGATATATTATGTATTATCATTCTTGTTTTTCAAATGGGGAGACTAAGGCACAGAGGTTAAGGTTACAAAGATGGCCAATGTCAAAATCAGGATTGGAACCTAGGTCTTAAGAATTCAGGTATGATCCTCTGTCTTCTATACAGAAATCCCTCATTCGTTTCTTTATAGGATAAGTGATTATCCTAAATAGAATCATAAAATTGCAGCTGGAAAGGAGCTCCAAGGTGATACAAAGCAATTTCTACCTAAAGGAGGAATTTCCTCTTTAACATCACTGACAACTGGTCATCCAGCCTCTGCTTGAAGAATTACAGAGATGTGAAGCTCCCTATCTTTCTAGGCAGCTCATTCCACCTTTGGACATCTCTAATTATTAAGAAGTTCTAATTCTGCCCTCTTCAGTCGAGTAAGATAAGTCTAAACCTTCCCCTTCCTTTTTTCCACATGACAGCCCTTCACATATTTTAAGATCACAATCATGTCCCCAATAAGTCTTTTTTTCAGCCTAAACATTTCTGATATTGTAAGTGGACCTTTTTATAGCATGTTCTTGAGTCTTCTCACAAGTGCGGCCTCATCAATATTCTTCCTACTCCTCCAGTCATCTTCTCAACGGCATCAGCAATAGCCTTCCCTATATACCTTCTTCTTTCACCCTCTGAGCTCTTCATGATCAAATCAACTCTGCCATTTTTCCCGGAAGGAGGGTATCAGTTCATCTTCTTAAAGCTCCACTGTAATGTTTTGGACTAAAGTGCCGTTCCCTGACCACCACTCCCCCAGTGTCCTTCCCCATTAGAATATATGCTTCTTGACTTCGCTTTTGTATTTGTTCCTCTCCCTCTCTCCCATCCTTTAGCACAGTGCTTGGGATGTAGTAAGCACTTAATAAATGTTTTTTTTTTCATTCTTTCGCTCACTCACCTTGAAATTTGGTGCCCAGAAATATTCTAGATATAACTTGATTAAGGCAGATTAGAGAGAACTATGACTATCAAGTTATGTTTATTCTAGAAACTATGCTTCTGTTAACAGAGCCTACAGTTATATTCGTTTTTTTTTTCTGGATCCATTATCACAATGTCAAACTCATATTGAGATTGTGGCTGTTTATAAATCTAGGTCTTTTTCACACAAGGTGCAATCTAGCCATAATCTGTCCCGTCCTGTACTTGTGCAGTCGATATTTTTAAACCCAAGTGCAGGACTTTCTCTATATGCCTGTTAAGTTCCATCTTATTAGATTCAGCTTGTTAGATCCTGATTCTGTCATCCAAGGTGTTAGCTATTCCTGCCAGCTTCATGTTGTTGACAAACATGCCATATATGTTTTCATCCAACTCATTAATAAGGGAAAATATACAATAGTACATGGATGAGTACAGAACCTTGCAACACTTCACTAGGTACCTTCTTCCAGGTTTACATTTGTATTATTTCAAATGCAAAAGTACTAGTTAATACATTTAATATAAAAAAGACTAATTTCTACACTTGAAAAATAATGTTTATTGTTTTTCAGAAACTTGTGAAAATGGAAATTATAAAATCTATATATATTATATATATATATGAAAATGGAAATTATAAAATCTATATATATTATATATATATATATGAAAATGGAAATTATAAAATCTATATATATTATATATATATATAATCTATAAAATTAAAAAAACCTGATGTAGGGACCTTAGAAGAGGTCACCTAGTGCCATATCTTCTATTTATAGAACTTAACATGTAACAAAAAATTAAATTTTAAAAAAAAGAAACTAAAGGCAATTATTTAGTAGTAAGTGGCAGAACCTAGGTTCTCTGACTTCAAATCCAATGCTGTCTTCACTCTACCACAGTGATGGGATAGTCAACAAGATTCAGATGCTTCTGGAACAAATAAATGTTTCCTGCCCCATCTGTAATATCATTGGAAGAACAGGAGGAATGGGAAAGGAAGTTTGCTTTATTGGCTGATGCCATCTGGTCTGTTATCTTTGAGATTGTCCTAAACTAGCTCTTTTTAGCTAAGAAAAAAAACCACACTTCACTTTACAGGTGTAAAACTAATTTGATTTCAAAATGGCTTGAATAAAGCAAGAAGAGAGTAAAAAGAAAGCTTGCTCGACAGAGAGCATTTAAAACTATTGCATCCTCAGAGCTCTATACTTTGCAACTTGAAGTGCTAATAGGAACAAAATGCCAGTTTAACTAGTGTGTCCTTTTTTTGCTATTTGACATGAATAAACATAGCTAGGAACTAGAATGACAAATCTCCAGGTGACATATATAATTGATTTCAATCAGTATCTTTAACAGAAGGTGACTTCAGTGGCTCCTTTCTTCATAAAAACCCCCAATTTGCCAATTTAATTATTTTCTTATGTGGCCTATTACATAATGTTACTCTTGATAATCCTGTTTTCAGAGGCTTTGGTGATGGAGAAAAATTCTTAAGAACTTAGTATGAATTTGATTCTATATTAAGCTTAGTCATTCTCTCCTTAAGTGATCTACATTACTGCACAGCTCGTCTAACAATCTCCTACTTGTACTGGGGGCACGAGGTTTTACTAGGAGTTCTGGATTTTATAAACAGAAACAATACACTTTAAATAGAGGTCACTTAATTCACTCTTGTGCCCATAGAACCCTAGAGAAAGAAATTCAACAGGTTTACTTATTTGACAACACTTGCTATCAAGAATTTTTCCATATGTCAAACCATATGTTGTAGTTTCAATAAGATTTCTCTTTTTTTCTGTCCTCAGTGGAGATAGATATTTTTATATACAGAACTTGGAAGTCATGGTTAAATTGTCCCTTAGTCTTCTGTTAAGTAGACTGAATCAACCTTAGTTCTTTTAAAATTTTCCTCATAGATCTTACTTTCCCATTCTATATTCATTTCTGTGGCTCACTGCTGAACTTTCTTCAAGATCTCCACATTTATAAAAATCTAGGCATGCCAATTCACTTGCTTCCTGATTTATGTAAGGGAACCTCTAGTCCCTTGAATTTCCAAGGGACAACATGGGGATATTCCTTAAGTTGTCTGTTAGAGAAGACATCATGTTTGTAGGTAAAAGCCAAACACTGGCATCTGATCTCAAAGTTGGGTTTTTTTTCCCTTCAGAGTCCATTTGACTCTGAAATTCAACACACTTAGGAAGTTATTGGTGATTTATTAGTTGATGTTTTTGAAATGATATTAACTAAGCAAACAAAAAAGGCCAAATCAGTGGGTAGATAGTAGTGTACCTCAAATAAAACACAGAACTTATCATTTTCCAGGGTCTCTCAATTAAAAAAAGAGCCCTACAAAGAAAAGGGGTTTACAACATGTCATGAAAAAATACTTTGTCTTTTACTTTAAAAAAGACTTTAAAAGGATGATTGTAGAGTGTGTACCACTTCTCCCAGATTTGCTGTGCAGAAGTACGTAAGTGTGAGTGATATAGAGGTACTTGTTTATTATAGAGCACATTTCAATGCAGTAATCATAAATATTGCTAAGGTTGTGCTCTGTTGAAATATGACCTACATACTCTTGATTGTTTGTGTTACGTGATTTGTCTGACACCCATTACATTCTGGGTAATGGCAGCCATTTGTTGCTGTGCACAGCAGGCTCTTTTGACAAAAGAAAATAGGCAGCAATAAAAAAGCTATAGTCTGAATTACATTCTGCACAGTGCTGCACTGCTGAGAGTTTGTGCGAGTGTGTTAACAATGCTCTGAACTGCCTCTTGTCAGCCTTCAGCCTGTAATGGCCATCTGTCCTCACATAAATCTGTCAAAATCGGCTAAGTTCAAGAGAGAGCAGGGTATATACCTTGTACTGTCAACACCAAAATGTACACATTCACCAAGAAATCAGGGTGCAGGGGGAAAAAAGCCAGAGGCATTAGAACTATTGATTTGGGCTCATGGCATGAAATCAAGATTACCGTGATTATGATGAAGATGACTAAAGGTGTTGATGTTCATGCATTAAGTGGCAAACTCTTTTCTCCTTCTCTACGTCTTTCTTTACCTTATGCAAAAATACTTCTGTGCTCTGTCAGATGGGTTTCTAGCCAAAATGTTCAAAAGGCATGAGGGTTTCCCTGTTCATTAGGAATTTTTAAAAGTTTGGCTCTGCTTAGAGGGAGAAAAAGCTTATTTACCTTCTGCTCTCAAATAAACCTGAAAACCATAGCTCAAATAGGCAGCACACAAGCAAGAAATTGTGTGCTTCCAGGATTTTTCTCATAGATCTGTCAAACAGAAAAGATTATCAATCAGTGATAAAAGGTTTGGATAGTTGTCTGAGTTGCACTGTTTTTGTTCTTGCTTTGCATCATCAATTCTAAAATATACTAAATTACTTTTATTATTTACTTATTTGTTTCAATAAGTAGTCTTAAATTTATTGAAGACAGTGATTCACAATCCTTCATGTATGACTTCCTTTGCTATCTCCAGTTATCAAGTTAGTCTGTCATGAACAAGTTTTCACTTCAGATAACTATAGGTATTATATTCGTTTATTGTATAATATATTAGCAATATTATGTTTACACACATACATATGCATGGCAGATTAAGTGGACTGGTAGTTGTATTCAAAAATACAACCACAGTAAGGCTTATCACAAACTACCTTTCCTGCCCTCCAAAAAAAGTTTTTTAGAGGTTTGATGTGACTTTTAAACTCAATGTGAGGCTATAGTATGATATGGTAGCTACATACAAAGAATATAATATTGAGAGCAAAGAAAGTAATAGTCCCACTGTACTCTGTGTATTTGGGGGTACCATATTTTAAGAGGGACATTAACAAGCTGGAGGGCAGCCACCATAGTGAGGGAACTCTAAACATGTCATATGAGGAACTGTTGAAAGAATTAGCTATGGTTAGTCTGAAAAAAAAAGAAGACTCTGGAGGGATATAATAAGAGTCTTCAAATAGTTGGAAGGCTATTATGTGCAAAAGGGATTAGACTTAGTCTCTGTAGCTCCAGTGGATGTAACCAAAGGGTAGAAATAATTTCCGTCCAAATAAAGAACTTCCGAACAGGTAGAGCCATCTGAAAATAAAATAGGTTACCTCATGTGGTAACCTGTGTGATTCCCAGCTACTATAGAGATAGTGTACTCAAACAGAGACTGGTTCTCTGCTTTCTAGGGATTTCGTTGAGTGGATTTATGTTTAAGGACATTTTTTTTACCATGTGATTTTATCATTTTAGAAAGTTGGGAATCATTTAAGAGTTAATAGACAAAGAATTCAAGTTTTTAAGATTGGAAAGAATTTCTAGGTTTTCAGGGATTCATTTCCTTGGATTTTTGTTGTTGCTTTGGAGTTACTTTCTTGAGCCTAGGAAATTATTGGTATAAAAATTCCCTCCATTCGTTGGCAGTATATTTGTAACTTATAGATTGGGGGGCTAAGGAACTTGTCCATAGTCACAAAGCTAATATTTATAGGTAGGACTTCAACCCAGGTCTTCATGACTCCACGGTTAGCTAACCTTCTTTTCATTATAGCCACACCACTAGAATTCAGTTTCCTTATCGGTAAAATGAGATGAGTTGCCTAAATGGTCTTCAAGGCCCTTTCTAGTTCTAAATCTAAGATCCTAAAATCCATTGAGAAGGAACACTATTTCCATTTTAAATTGCTGACACTTTGTATTATATAAAAGGCTAGTTTCTAATTAATCACCATGGCTTATCAAGAACTTTAGAAGATCCCTGCCCTCAAGGAGTTTTCAGCATATATGGTTAGAAAAATATGGGTATGTCCATAAAATAACTAACAATGCTACTATGTGCTCTTTAAGCGCCAAATGACTCTTACAAACAGGAACCAACGTAGAAGTTCTAAGGAAGCAGATGTGATCCATGACCTGAGATGATCAGGGAGAATATCATGAAGGAAATAGAAGTTTCTGTGATTTTTGCCCAGTGCCTGTTTAGTTAATTTACTATGACAAGTTAGATTCCTAATTTGTCATTTTGTTGCTTATCCAGTGCTCTCTTAAGAGTAATTTCATCTTGCACCCATCAGATAGACAGTGAGGCTTTATTTTTCCTTCTTTGTCATGGCCTCAATTATCTCTCCTTATATTCATACCCCTTAGCTCAATCACTAAATATATATTGACCTAATCTAAGACATACCAACCCTTTTCCCACTATCTGGATCGTAAAGGACCAGTTCAAACAACCTCCATATGAAACAGTTGTCCCCACACCAAGAAAAACATTCGAGGAAAATCTGCCAGGAGCTATATGTGCCTTCTTCCATCTTCATGCCCCATTTGGCTCCATTCTCCTTATTCTAAAACTGGAAGATTGTTAAATACAATTTCCTCATTTCTTTAACCATTTTCTTCTCTTATGAGGAATGTCATCGAGATTCTTCCCATTTGAGGGGAAGTTTTACTTTTGCATCTGAATGCTTTTTCATATGAACTATGTATTCAAGAGAAATTCGAAGTAGGAGCTTGTATGTTAGTGCTGGATAAAATACGGATTGAACGGGGAAAGGTTCATGGAAGAAATTTAAGGAAATTTCAAATTTGACTTATTTGCAGACGAGAGATTGAAGGATAATGTGTGTTCCTGACAGGTGTTCTATTCTGAAAAATAAAAACCTATCAACTCTTGTTTATCCACAAATGGATCTGCTGCATTGTATTTTATCCCCCAGTAAACTGGAAAGCCTAAACCCTGAGTACTGGAGATAGAGACCGGCAGGGTATCCCAGCTAGAGATGGAGGGATATAAGTATAAAATTCTTGAATTTTGATGTGTGCAATGCCTCATTGAGTATATTCTTTTGGCTAGATTCCAAAGCCAAATAGAAAAGTGTTTGGGAGTAATAGCTAATGTATCTTTTCTGGGCCTTTTGCCCCCTCGACTGGACAGATTGTACTGAGATACCAAAATTGCTCAAATGGTGAAATAAAATAGAAAAAAACAACAACCACCATTTCCTCTATCCCTATGCCCTTTTTAAAGTGGCTAAAGAGGGAGATAGCTTACCACAGAATTTCATGTGCTTTTCTGTGACCTACATGGTTTCTTTATAGCATTTTTGAAAGTAAGAGGAAACTGCTTTTCATTGAAAAGTGCAGTTGCCTTAAGTCTGTCCTCAGGCATGTTAGTATAATTTAGGTTCTTTCTGTTGAATACACATCCTCCTATGTCTAGCTAGTATATTGTAAACCAGCATGTTCCTACATGAGCCGAAAGTCTGTTGGACTATAGCCTATCTTTTTTCTTTAGTTATTTGGTCTCGGGGTCTAATTCACTGTGATGCACAATGAAGTGTGTTCATATAGGATGAACGATGCCACCTTGGCATAAATCTCTTACAGAAACGAGTAACGTAGCTTCCTGTCAATTCTGTGAAAAGTTAACATTCTGAACTGCTTTTTCCCCTTTCCTAATTCATTCGTTTATTTAATTAGTCACTGAAGCTCAGATAAGTTTCTATCCCTCAGCCTTACAACAATTACTAATGTTCAGTTCTAAATAAAATGGCTCAGTGCTGCTGCAATATTTAGTGTTACTATTCACTTAGTTTTCTGTTGCAGAACCATATTTTAGACAGAATGTATTAGTTATGCTTACAAGAATGTATTATACCTACATTAGCCATGGTTTACTAAGTTAATGAACTGTGGAGACAAAGAATCATTGCCTTCAAGTTGTGGAGTTGCTTTGGTTCCCTGTATTAGTACACCATGTATTACAGAACTTATTTTGAAGGTGTCTGTTTCATTTTTTTCCCCTACTAATTTGCTTTCATACTGCTTTTTTCTTTTTTCTTTTAATATGCTCATTTTTTTTTGGCTTCAAGGGTGGATTTTCTTGTTTTGACAAAGAACCCTGAGCTTTGAGCATCTAATGCAACATCTTTATCATGCCAACTCCAGCAAGGCTCTTCTGTGATTCCCCTCCCCTGATTCTACCACGTTTATTTTCTGTGTCACAGCTTGTAGAATGTCCTTGACCAAATAGCACCAGTAATGTTGAAGAGGCCAATGGTAATATACTAATTCTAAGGGCTGGCACTTAGCATTGGTGTTTGAAGTATGAATCGCCATGAGTCTTTCTGCTCTCCGGAAAATTTTAGATCAGTTTTTGGTGAAAGTGGATCAGAGCAAAAGAGTTTGTTTTTTTTTGGGGGGGGGGTGTTGTTTTGTTTTTTGTTTTTTCCAGATTCTGTCATAGATTTAGTTGCTTCCCCTTTACATCTTTTGGACTCTTATTTGAATCTTGAAAAAAAGTTACAAAAATCATTCTGCACTTCAAAAAAACCACATCTTTCTGTCTCACTCTTTTTTCCCCCCTAGGCCTAACTCCACCTACGACTCCTCCTCATAAAGCTAATCAAGATAATCCTTTTAGGACTTCTCCAAAGCAGAAGTCATCATGTAAAACCAGTGTGCCACCTTCCAAGAAACCCCGCTATAGTGAATCTTCTGGTACCCAAGTAAATAATCCCATTAAGAAAGGTCCAGAACAATCAGAGCTGTATGCTCAGCTCAGCAAGACTTCTGTACTATCCAGCGGACACGAGGAGAGAAAAGTGAAACGGCCTAGTTTACGGCTATTTGGCGACCATGACTACTGTCAGTCAATTAATGCAAAAACTGAAATACGCATTAATTTATCACAGGAGCTCCAGGACTCTAGACAACTAGAATATAAAGATGCCTCCCCTGGATGTCAGGGGCAGACTCGTTCTTCCACAGATTCAGACCAGTGCTACACAAGAGAGACTTTTCAGGCGAGCAAGCAGGGTTCCCCATGCGGCCACAGAAAACAGCTCCAAGACCAGGAAATCCGGGCTGAGCTGAACAAGCACTTTGGTCATCCCAGTCAAGCTGTTTTTGATGATGAAGCAGACAAGACCAGTGAACTGAGGAACAGTGATTTTAGTAACGAACAATTCTCCAAACTACCTATGTTTATAAATTCAGGACTAGCTATGGATGGTCTGTTTGATGACAGTGAAGACGAAAGTGATAAACTAAGCTATCCTTGGGATGGGACACAATCCTATTCATTGTTTGATGTGTCACCTTCTGGCTCTTCTTTTAATTCTCCATGTAGAGATTCAGTGTCTCCACCCAAATCCTTATTTTCTCAAAGATCCCAAAGGATACACTCTAGATCAAGGTCCTTTTCTCGACACAGGTCATGTTCCCGATCTCCATATTCCAGGTCAAGATCAAGGTCACCAGGCAGCAGATCTTCTTCAAGGTAAACTAAGTTAGAAACAGAAACAAAATACTTACAATTTGACTCAGTCTGAAGTCAGAAACATTCTAAATCCATAGATACTCCAGTTCTTGCCACTGAATTGCAGAGAGATGCCAGAGCTAACAAGATTGCTGTTGCACTTAACAATTCTCCTCCTCTTCTCTTAAATCTTCCAGCCTTGAACATGCCACATAGAGCCAGTCAGATCAGAGAGTACAATTTGTAAGAAACTTGCTCATCTAACTTTTTCCATTACCTGGAGAGCTGCCCTATGCCAGTATAGTTGAGATCCATGCAGGATAAAGCTGACAATGTACCAGACCTGGTGCTCAGTGTTAACATCAATAAGAGACGCTGAGAGAGAACACATCACTCCAGACCTTTAAGCTGACTAGATGATCACAAACTGTCACTGGGAAATCTCCCTGGTAGGGAGAAGGAAAATGCCCATTTATGTAAGATGTAGCTCTAGAGTCTTCCGGACTGCCGATAAACTCAGCCTCAGTGGCAGGTGCAAATGTTTTTTTTTTTTTCTGTTCTGTTTTTTTCTCCTCTCCTGCAGATCTTGTTACTTCTATGAGTCCAGCCACTGCAGACACCGGGGACATCACAGTTCTCCCTTATATGCGAGGTCACGCTCCAGATCGCCTTATGGCCGTAGGCCCAGGTGATGATGCCTTTGGTTTTCCTCTGCCTCCCTTTCCTCCTGATAACAAGATGCCCAGAATTGTATTCTTCATTTTATACTAGCAAATTGAGGTGCTTGATTTAATGATTCAGTTGTGTTTCCCAGGTATGACAGCTACGAAGAATATCAGCATGAAAAGCTGAAGAGGGAAGAATACCGCAAAGAATATGAGAAACGGGAGTCTGAAAGGGCCAAGCAAAGAGAGAGGCAAAGGCAAAAGGCAATTGTAAGCAGCATGGAGATTACTTTCATTCTAAAGGAATTTGTTGTATTTTGTTTTTCATTTTGTAGATTAGAACTAAAACTGAGGTGGACCCTCTGGTAAAATAACTAAAAATATCTTTTAGCTTTAAAAATCACATATATCTATCTTCAACTTTATAATATTGCTTACCTCTAGGCAAATGCCAAGTTGGTATGTCTTCTTCACCTTAACCTATACTACATGTTTTATGCTATGGATTAAAACATTTAATCATCATTGAAGAGAGTAAAGATATATTGCGCAAGAGAAATTAGGTTTGTCCCCTCCCAGGATGAGTTCCCACTTATCCCTTCCTTATTAATATGATTGACTGAGACCCCAGAGATTGAGTGGCCATTGCAGAGATGGACTCAAGTGAAGTTTGGGGAAGGTGAAACTTGGGAGAAATTTTAGGGACAATTGTCATTCCTTGACATTTCTATGAATATACAATCAGATTATTTATGCACATTTATCCACATCTTCCAGCCGTTTTCTTTGCAGAGCCCATTATATGCTATAATACCATGTTTTCCCATATTCTCCATGGACCAGGTCTAGAGGTAGTAATAAATTTCTCTTTATAAAAATTCAGTTTTGACCTATTCTCACAGTTTAGGCTAACTCTCATCCGTCCTTTACCATCTGTAGCCAGTTGGCCACAAGGTTTCCCCCTAAACAGCTGCTAAAGCCATTGCTAATGTGCATCTGCACCCCAGAAAACCAGGGCAGTTCCCTGGCTCATTAGCTAGCCATTGCTTGAACAATCACCAGCAGCTACTTAAGTAAGTCTGAGGGAAGTTCTGTTGCATTTGGCTGAAAGTACAAAGAGCCAAGGAGGAAAAGTTCATTTGGTATTCTTAGTAATGACTTATGTCTATCATAATTTAAGGGAAGACTGCAGTGTTTGCCACTTCAAGATAGATAGATAGAGATAAAGAAAGGTTTGTGGCCCTGTGACCAAGAAGAAACATGTGAGAAAGCTGGAAAAAGATAATCCAAATTAGACTGTAGCCTATCCATTTATAGGCTAGAGAGAAGATGACCAACAATAGGGAAGGGCTAGGTGAACAATAGACCTGAAAATTAATGGCACTGAAATCTGGAATGAAATCAAACTGGCCAGGTAAGAAAGTTAGTAATACATTTAGGGGAGTTGGGGCTCAGGCATGGGCTGTGGGACTTGCAGACACTTGTCATAGCTCTCATCCTCATTTTCCCTAGCTATGAAATGAGCTGTGGTTTTAACAGTTTAGTTCATTAACATTTGTGGAGACTAATGAAAATTAAAAGTCCCATTTGGGAAGTATATTGAAAGTATATTTAATTAGTGACCAAGCCAAGACCTTTCTTTAATAGAGAGGGAACATACTGGTGACCTGTGTGGAAAAAAGTTACATTTTTAGTGTTTTCAGATTTGGTTTTTATTAGATTTTTTAAACCCTTCATTATATCGCCTCATGGACATTGTATACCTCTGCAAAACAGATCATGTTTTAACTAATAACTGTTTTGACTGACTAGTAAGCAAGTCAGTCAAAAAAAAAAAGGTTTTTCATATAGACGGCTGAAAAACTAACATTAAAATATAGTTCAAACATACATAATGGCCCATGTATGGGAAGCCTTTCCATTTTCAGGGAGATATACCTATATGTCAGTTGCTGAGTGGGCCATATTATTGCAGAGAACTATTTAGGGCCCTTAAAAAACTTTTGAGAAATTTTAAAGAAAAATTAAAGAACCATGGTTTGAAATTTTGTAGGTCTTTCAAGATAAACAATAGATAACCTTAAATGATTACTAATTGACATTTAGCATATCAGAGACATATATAATTAATTTGTTCATTGCTCTTCCATTTGTTTTTTTCTGCCTCAAACACCACCCTAAGAACTAGGGTCTTTCTGCAAATCACTCTCAGCTTTATCTTTTAGGTTTAAAAAGTTTAAAGTCATTTAAGATATTTTAATGGAATCTTGTGAGCCAAAGCTCAGTATTTTATATCTAAACTACAACTGTTTTAATTTCCTATGGAGTTTTCAGTCCAGTCTGTTTGCAATCTGTACACTTTGCTGCCAAAAAAACCATGATAATGAGATGTTAATTTAAAATACAAAAAAAGAAATTATGATATGGCCGGGCATTTAAAACCAAATCTTTAGTGCTTGGGCAATGACTCTGGCATTTTAATTTTGCCAGGTCAACTGTGTCCAAGTTGACTTAGCAAAACAAAACTCGACCCAGTAACAATGTTTATCCAATGAGAGACCAACAGCATCATAGAGTCTTTGATGTTAAGGTAATTATGCCATATTTCTGATCCTCATTTTTGTAGGGAGGAAATGATATTTTTTATGAGTAGGAGTGTTACACTCTGTGGCTGAGAGCATTGTTAACCCAAATGTACTAGCAAACTATTCTTAGGTCTAAAGGGTCATTATGAATGCCTGTATACATACTGCTCCCTTAGGCAGCTGTCCATTTTTCCTCCAGGACCTATTTGTGTCTATCCTAACTCAAATATATACAGTAGTCCTGAGCATGCCTAATCTTGATTGATCTCAGAAGATAAGCAAGACCAGTTCTTGTTAGTACCTAGTTTGGAGACCTCCCCTTAAAACAATTGGAGCTTTCTTTTCAAGATTCTAAACACAAAATTAAGACTCAGTAAGCACCAGTTGAAGGAACTTATGTCCTCCAGGCTTGGCTCTCTGAGTTCATCATCATCATCATCATTTTCTTATTAAGAAGAATAGTAGAAGAATATATTTTAGACCGGGGGAACCTGTAGGTCCTTGGGTGTGGCCTTTTGACTGAATCCACACTTTATAGAACAAATCCTTTTATTGTGGGGATTTGTTCTGCGAAGCTTGGATTCAGTTGAAGAGCTGCACTTGAGGACCTAGAAGGCCACATGTGGCCTCGAGGATGCAGGTTCCCCAACCTTGTTTTTTTACATTTCATTGGAGGTATCTGGACAGTTCTTTGTACCTCCCGCCACATCTTTCCATTCTTTACTATTCCCTTCTCAGACTTTTGTCCATGGAGTCAGTTTCTACTATAGGATTCCTTTGTTCCCTTCTTTGGTAACATTGTATATTTGGATTAGAACTGTTAGGAGGTATCAAATCACCTTCAGCTTGGAGAATGAGCTCAGGAGTCTTTAATTGTTTGGATTGGAAAAAAGAAGAATTTTCACATTATATGTTTCTTAAGAAACAAGTCTGGAAGTGAAAATCAGAATTTAAATTGTCTAGTCTTTTCAGTTTTGTTTCCCAGCACTGCAAAGATAATGTTTAATGATTTAGTCTTTAGCCAAATTCAGCTTATTCTGGGTAGTTCATAATTTGAAACAACAGCTTTTCCGCAGTTTACTAATTGCCCTCATACTGTTTTTGATATTAGATAATGCAAAGTCAGTTAATATAATTCTGTTTCTTTTTGTATTTGTCCCCTGTGTTTTGACTTAATGAGGATTTACTATTCTTGTTAATGCAACATAAACCTTAAGTTTTATTATATACCCCAGCAGTAAACTATTCTTTATAAATGTAAAGGTATTTGAGAATAGAAGATATTTGTCAAATATTACATACATCCTTATAAATTACAAAAATTGACTGAATACTATTTTGAAGAAATTTTTTCAAGGTTTTTAATATTTCAGTTCTATAAGGAATTTTTAAAATGTCACTAATAATAATAATAACTCACATGCATATAGTACAAGTTAAGTTTTATATAGCAGTTTCCTCATATCAGTGAAGATTGATATCTTTTTGTCTTCAAAGATATAAAGTGCATTGTCCCTAATCACATAGCTACTAATATTTGAAGGCCCCTTGATACTCTGAAGGCCAGGGTTCTTTCCATTCTACCATGGGATATCACGTAGCTCCTGTGAAGTAGCCATTTTTTAACATTTGCAAATACGACCTATAAAATTAGCCTGTGAATTTTGTTTTAATTTTCAGACATACTTCTCTATCTGCCTAAAAATAAAGGGGTTTGGTAGTTAGCGGTTCATTAACATTCTGTATTTGTGCTTTTATGTACAACAGGACACTTAAGGCTTTCATTACATAGCCCTGAAATTAGGAGAACCGAATTTTTTTTTTTTGTTTTGTAGTACTCCACAACAAAGATGTCAACATGGGTTCAAGCAATCATTTTTCTCTGGAGATAGCAGAGATCTTGTCTCCTTCTTGCTTTTTGTAGGAGAAGAAAATTAAGGACAGACAGTTGAAGCATTATGCCATTGCTTAGTGTCCCAGAGTGACTGTGGCGGAGCCAGAATGGATGAGTGGTGAACTTTGGATTGGGAGATCTAGATTCAGGGCTCAGTTCTTCCCCTTACCTGTGGGATGTTGAGCAAGCCCCTTGACTTACATAAGCCTCAATTTCCTCATATTGTAAATGATTGGTGGGGGGTAGACTGAATGATTTCTGAGCCTCCCTCCTGGACAAGAGTCTGTGGTTCTTTGTATTTCCAGCTAACTTGTTTAGGTCCATCCTATCTTTTCCCCAATGCCTGGGGATCAACGTCACTCCTGAATTGATCATTGGCTCTTACCCTTGCCTAAAATGGTAAAAGGGTCTCCTGTGGCATCCTGGGTCATCTCCAGTCATCCTGATGAATATCTGGTCACTGGATCCAGGTGGCTCTGGAGGAGAAAGTGAGGCTGGTGACCTTGCACAGCCCTCCCTCACTCAAATCAAAGTTGACTGCAAGTCATGTCATCATGATGCCTGGTCCTCTGATGCCATGGTCCTCTTCAAAAACAAAGGACAAACACAACCTGTTGTACTCAGCAAGGCCTGGGGTGCTAGAGAGAGAGGTTATGAACCTGCCCAATTCTGTTTAAACACTTATGTGAGGTCATAGGATTGAGTACTGGCAGAGATGGCCTTAGACACGATCTTGTTCATCTTTCTCACCTTTGCAAGAGAGGAAATCTCCTCTCAGAGATGGCAAAGTATCTTGACTGGGGTCACAGGGGAACATAAGTAACTGAGCTGGAATTTGAATGGGAATCCTTTCCAAAGTCAGTGCTCTTTCCTTCTCTCCCGCCACCTCCTCCGGTGCTGTGAATTTCATTTTAATTTCAGAATCCCCTCAAGTTTATTAAATCCCTTAGTAGTAGTTCATAGGATCAAAGCATCATAGGTTTGGAGCTGGAAAGGACTGAAATATCATATAGTTCAACCTCCCTTTTTTAAGGAAACTGAGTCCCAGAAAAGGGAAATAACTTCCCAAGATCACAGAGTCAGAATCTGAACTCAAATTCTCTGATTCCACTCTTCTTTCTGCTACAGTATCTGAGTGGTTCCTTTGCAATTCAGTTTCTTATATTTATTTCTCCCCATTTTTCTTTTTATAGTAGTAAACCTCCAAAAATATGTTTTTTAAAGAACATACCACACATACATGTACACACTGCTGAAAAATTTACATGACAGTCCATGCACTCCGCTGCTTTTGACATTACCTTTAAGTAAATAAAATGGAATATGGTGTTATGATCTCAGTGCCAAAGGACGTGCAATACAGTTATGTGGTTATTATCACTAGCCACTTAATATTTATTGACCTACTCAATGTGTGAGGTACCGTATAGTAGCCAAATTACATTTTGGGAGGGGGATTGAGATATATACATATGAAAATACTTCATCCAGTCAGCTCTTGTGGTTTAGTAACTAATATAAGTAGAACTGTACTTTATCAACTGTTTCAGCTCAGTAAAAACTTTGATTTGCTGAGATACTCTTTAACAGTGATTCCTGCATACATTTAACCTAAATTATAAAACTGTAGAAATTCCAAAAGGCAACCTCTGTTAATTTATCCAATCCTATTACTCATATAGGATTGTTACTACTAAAATCTATTTTAATCTAGCTTTTGTAATGAAAATATAAATTTGTAGAATCCTAGAGAATTAAGGCAGGGGATATATCTGATGCTTTTCTTGGGTGTATTCTATAGCAACTAGAATGAGATTGCTTGATAGACACAGGTGAGGAGATCTCAGTAAGGCATCATGCTTGCTCCCCCACTTCTAAATTAAATTATTTGTTTTTATAATTTTATTTTTATTGTGAATTTAACAATAATCAATGAACATTTTAATATAGAAAAAAGAATATGAAAGAAGTTTGTATAAGAAACTGAACTTCAATTGAGTACAGTTTGTCTTTAAGAAGTACATATATATAATATATGATCAATATATATGTAAATTTAACAAAGTAAAATAAAACAGCTCTATTTATGTCCACTTCTGCACTTTTCTGGGGGTTTTCTGTGTATTTCAAAAATGTTTTATGAATGCCTTTTTGGGGGGTAAGAGGACATCTATCATTACCCCCTAACTCTTTTCTCTCTTGTAGTCCTCCCTTATAGCAAATATGTATAGTCCAGCAAAACATATCAACACATTGGCCATATCTGCAAATATATATCTCCTTCTTCATCTTTGTGTAGCTCATTACTTTTCTGTCAAAGAGTGGGAAGTGTTTCATTCTTTTAACAAAGAAGAGCACTGTTTTATATTTAAAACAATTTAATTCACATGAATCTTCATATAAAAGGAAAAAAACAGTTCTATGACCAGTATCCAAATTTTGACATACAGTGAACCAACCCTCCTTGAGTCTAATTTAAGTGCTTTTCTCTTTGTTCTGACCTCAGTGGAGACAGAGAACAGGTAGCCCCTTTTAAGGTACCCTTGGAGTATTCTTAGGAGACAGTCCTAAGCCCTCCATCTTTTCTGATGGCCAAATAACACAATTACCTTTAATTCTGTCTAGTTCATCGGAGTTTCACACATGTGATGCTTCTTTCCAGAAATCAAAGAATCACTTGTTATTTTTAAAATTAATCTTGGCCTATAAAAGTGACCCTCCTATTTTTGTAAGCTTATAAATTGCTAATGATATTAGAGTTTAATAATATTAACTGATATTGGGTACAAAAGACCAGGCTCTTAATAAATAGACTAGTCTGTGGCTAGACATAGAGAAACAAGAAGAGCTTTATTCCCACTGGCTTTTAGTTCATATTCCCCAGGGCTCTATTCTGATGGGAGATATCAGTATCCATGGGCCACGTTTTCTCAGTAAGCTAAATTGATGATGAACTTTATAACTCTTGAAAATGGACATTTTCCTTACCTATTTCCTGATTAAAAAACAAGCAGATGGAGCCAAATTATTTTTCTGCAGAGAGGCCTTTAAGTCAGTGATGGAAGAGTTGTCAGTCAGTCTGGCCTTGTTCTTTATTTGACCTGGACTGATAATTTCATTGGCACTGAGAACTCCTGCTACCGATGGTCACTGCTTGGCAACATAGAGTCTTAAAGTATTTCCTAGGGGGCACCTTAGGGTTAAATGACTTGCCCAGGTTGGTCAAACAGTCTTATGTCAGAGGTAGGACCCAAAGCCTGGTTTTCCTGGCTCTGAGACGCAGTCTCTCCTCTTGGCTGCCTCTCTAGTCTTTATCCAACATAAAATATTCCTATCCAGCACAAAAAGCTGATAACTAAAAGAGGAAAAAGGAGACAGCAAAGAAGGAGAATGAAACGCATTAGAGAAATTAGCGTGAGAACAGTGTAAACATAGTCAAATGATGGAAGGTCATGCTGACTTGACTAGAACTTGCCTGGCCTGTGTGTTCATGTTAGGCAAACTTGTACATTTGTCTGTAGGTACACATGTAGATACAACTTCTCTACCTCCTCCTCCTCCGGCACTAACAAGAATGCTTCTCTTGTTTTCCCTATAGGAAGAGCGTCGTGTGATTTATGTTGGCAAAATCAGACCTGACACCACCCGGACAGAACTGAGGGACCGTTTTGAAGTTTTTGGTGAAATTGAGGAGTGCACAGTAAATCTGCGGGATGATGGGTGAGAAGCTTCAAGATTATTTCTTGTTTAGAAGCTGACGTTATGTAAAAAATTACGGCCCTAAGATTCCTGGTATGGGAGTTGCCAGTGTAAGTGCTTTGAACGATGACATGTTGAGTTCAAAACCTTATTTATTTTCTTTCATCCCCATTTATTAATCTTTCTAGTTGAGATTTCCTGTCCCAGAAATAAGTATTTAGCTGCCTGACAGGACAATCACCCTGATAAATGGAGGCAGAGGTTTAGGTGTTGCAAAAGGAAGTAGAAAGGGTTACATTTATATATGTTAATGCTTCTCAGCAGTCACTGAACTTTTCCCCCTTTTTTGCCCATTACAGAGACAGCTATGGTTTCATCACCTATCGCTATACTTGTGATGCTTTTGCTGCTCTTGAAAATGGATACACTTTGCGCAGGTCGAATGAACCTGACTTTGAGCTGTACTTTTGTGGACGCAAGCAATATTTCAAGTCTAACTATGCAGACCTAGGTATGGATTTTTATTGTACTTGGGATGAGGACTACAGAATGTAAAGATCAGAATGGGAGCAAACATAATCCATGTGCACCTGAGGTTGGACTTTAGTTTGGTCTTATTGGAAAGAGTATTTAAATACAGATTTTATGTATAAGGCAGCCTCAGAGGCAAGGGGCTTAGGAAAGAAGTCCATACCTCTTAGCTCTAGGTTCAGGTGTTTATTTTCTGTGGGATGTGCATAAATGTTTTTTAAATTAATAATGAATGCTGAATCCTTCTGTGCAAATACAAAATTGTAATCATTATTTTGTTGAAACAACTATCTAAAAAGCCTTGTTTTCTCATCTTCCCTATTCCATCCCATTTGCTGTGAATTGCAGCTCATGAGGAAAAACATCTAGCTTTTGATATACATATTCTTCTTTTCACTTTATAAAGTTTAATTTTTTCCTGCAGCATGTAAATCCCTACATAAAGGGGATTTTATGAGACTTATTCGTCTCTGAGATTATTAAAAAAAAAAAGCAAGCTACTACTGAGGCATCTCACATAAAAATTTTTTAATGAATTAATGGCTGTGATCATTAAAATTATTTCATAGTCCTGCACCAGGACATTAACAAGTTCTTATTTATATAAAGCCCTAGGCCCTATATAAATGAACGAATGAATACAAAATGTTGTGTTTTCTTTTCCCAAACCAAATGTTGTCTTCTTAGAGTAATTGACATAGGTGATATGCATTGTTCAGAGTGAATATGCTATAATTCACTTCACTGGATAAATAGATGGTTTAAAGCAGGAGAAGGGTAGCTGACTGTTAGAGAGATAGAAAGCCGGTGATGAAAATATAAAAGGCAGCAAGTCATTTGTTCAAATGTTGACTGATAAAAACAGCCAAGACAGATTGAAGTCTCGAGTTGATTTGACTTATTTTCTTCAGTGATGAAGGCCAAAGTGTTTCTAGTCTCTCAAAACTTGTGGGATTTCAAGTAAGCTATATAAAGGGACTCTTTAGAACATGATTCATCATTACGAGAAGGAAGTTTGGATGGTATTCCCAAATTGAATTTGATTGTCCTTGAAATATTTCAAGAACACATTTTTTCCTCTTAGTCATTATCCCTTGCTTCCATATAATAATAGAAATTAAGACCTTTAAAAGTTGGATCTTTGTTTTTCGAAAAGTATATTTGAGATGAATTTTCTAACTCACAACTGCTTGAGGAATGTTTTTATTAAACATAAACATTAAAGGAATTCTAAAAATGGAAGAAACACATTGGATATCATATTTGGGACTGATCAAAGTGTACCTGTGTTGGGGGATTTCTAAGATAAATATGCTTGCACCAGTTCTATTGCTTATGGAAAAAAATCATATCAACAGTAATGGAGACAAAAGGCTCTCAAGTGTGTCAGAGGAAAATAAAAATGCAGTCAATCAATAAGCATTATTAAGTACCAGTGCTACACACAGGAACTGTTCTATGTTCTGAATATACAAATACAAAGTGAGACAGCCCCTGCTCTTAAGAAGCTTATATTATACCAAAAAGGTAAAACATATTCACAGATAAATAAACAAATGATTTATATAAAATAAAACCTTGATTAACCAGAACTCAACTAATAAGAACCTTCAATCACTGTACATAGAGAAACAAGGTGCACATAAGAAGAAAACATACTTGTTATTGCTATTTAAAGGAAGATCCAAGGAATATCCTGAGATCTGCTATCATTGAAAATATTCAGGCCTTCAGTCTTATCCAATGAAAATCCATATTCAGAATGATGATGTTGAAATACCACCAGATCCTGGATTATGAACTCAATTTAATTCATCAAATATTTATTGAACACTTATGACTATATTAAATGTTGGGATTTGTAGACAGACTCAAAACAGTCCTTGCTTTCAAAGAACTTGTGTTCTACTGAAGGTTTATTTTATATACAGATATATGTATGTACACAAATGTACACATATAAATACACCTATACATACACAGTAAATTCACAATAGTTTGGGATGGAGGCAGGGGCAGGGCACTAACAAGTGAGGGTAACAGGAGAGGCTTTTGTGGGAGGTAGTATCTGATCTCAGCCTTGAAGGAAGCTAGGGATTCTTAGATATTTAGATGAGGAAGGAGAATATTCTAGGTTGGGGACAGAAGACAATAGGCCCATAGGCAGGAAGAAGATGGAAAATGATGGACAAGAAAAGCAAGCAAAGCACTTTGGCTAAAACTTACTGCACATGAGTAATATGAAATAAAACTAGAAATCTAGACTGGATCGGTATTGGGAAGGGCTTGCAATGCTAAATGGAGGAGTTACTTATTGATTTTAGAGTCAATTGTGATCCATTGAAACTCCTTGAGCAGGGTGATGACAGTCATACCTGTGCTTTAGGAAGATCTATTTTTAGCAGTTGTATGGAAGATAGATTGGAGAGGAAATTAGAGACAGGGGGTCAATAGGGAAACTGTTAGAGTAGAACAGGTAAGAGGTGATGGGAGCCTAAACTATAGTGGGGATTAGGTAAGTGGAAAGACAGGGATGGATACTAGAGATGTTGTAAAGGTACAGTTAAGAAGACTTGGCAATTGATTGGATACAAAGAGTGAAGGAGAGTGAAACAAAAACAGTTACTTGAGGTTGTAAACCTGGTTAAAAGTTGATTATTTTTTAAACAGAAATTGGGAAGATATGGAGAAGAATGACATAAGTGGGGAGATGATGAGTCCCATTCTGGATATGTAAAGATTGAGATGGCTATGGGACACGTAGGTGGAACTGTCCAATAGGTAGTTGTTGAGAGACTGTAACACAGGAGAGATGAGTGGTAGATGTAGGTTTGGGAGTTATCTGTAAATAAATGATAACTGAGTCTATGTAGAAGTTGATAGGATTGCTAAGAGACTAGGGTGAAGGAAAGAGGATAAGGACAGAGCCCTGGAATGTACCCAAGCTTAAGGCATGGGACATGGATTGAACAAAAAAATAGACTAAGGAAGAACAGTAAAACTAAGAAAAAGAGAATAAATAAGTAGCATTTTTGCAAAAATCAAAGGTAGAGTGGATATACAAAAATAAGTGGTGGGGGATGGAGGGAGGGGAAGGTGTCAGCCATGTTAGATGTCCAAAGGTCAAGAAGGATAAAGATGATGGAAAGTCTAGTGGAATAAGCAGTTAAGAGACCAATTAACCTAGGAGACAGTAGTTTAAATGAAATGACTGAAGTGGGCACAGTTATACCCCAGAAGACATTGGGACAAACTTCTATTGCTAAGTGAGAACTGGTTTTTCCAAGACTTAGCTTCAGATGGGAGTGTATAAAAATACAATTCTATCTTTGTACGATTGTAATGGTACAATTATTACACATCAAATATGAAAGACCTGAAAGAGGGAAATAAGTTCAAGTGATAGAAAAAAGTCCAAAAATAGTTAGAAAATCACGTCGCACTTAAATTTTGTGCTAAAATGATTTGAACAAAAAAAATTCAGAAGGAGAAACAAATGAGCCAATTTTGCTATCCCCATGTTAAATTTAATATTTAGATCAGAAGCTGGATTTCAAGAGGTTTAGAACTGGGTGAGGAGGTAAAAAAACAAAGGGTAGATGACTTTTTTCTAGGAATTTGTTCATGAGAGGAAGAAGATATAGGACAATAGCTTGAGGGGATGGCTAGGTGAAATGAATTTATTTTAAGAATGAGGAAGGAAGATGCTCATTATATTGTATTTCCTGAGGAAGAAAGGGAGATTAATACATTTTAAAGAGATTTCCATGAAGAAGTTTCTGGCAACCACATTAACCAGAACTTTTAATTAGCTATAATAGCCCATTACTTCAACTTACTGGTTAATCGAGGTTTTGCTATAGTGAAGCAAAGAGTTGCCTATAGCTTTCTGATGATTTTATTGCTAGTTTCTTTATAATGTTATAGAATATGGCTTGCTTTATCAGCAATTTATAGTAGTAATAATAACTATCAGTATGTAGTTTGGGATAATAAGGACTTTACCCTTCACCACATAACAGAAGTCAGGCAGATTTACCCTTCATTATCATAAGAGAAAACGTGGAGTTTAATGTTAAATTCAAAATAGGTATATTGTATTAGAAATCTTTGAAAATTAACATGCCAGGGCTACAAAGAACTAGAAATGAAATGGGTGCCCATCGGTTGAAAAGTGGCCAGACAAATTATGGTGTATTAATATAACAGAATATTATTATAGCATCAGAAATGGTGAGTATGGTGGATTCACAGAAACTTGAGAAGACCTGTGTAAATGAATGCAAAATGAAAAAACCAAGAAAATTATTTACATGTGGCTCACAAGAATGTATAGTGAAACAGCTTTGAAAGACTTTAGGCATTTAAAGTTCTTTATCCCCACTGAGGAACCTGGATTCTGCCCCAGAACCAGCCTGGGCTATGATCTGTGGGCTTTCACTTGATCTTGCCTGAATCCAAGCTTTCATTTGCCTCACTTGTCAGCCACCTCCAGATGTGTACCCACTATGTGCATAATATCCTCTTGCCTACCTTTCCAGCACTTCTTTATAAGTTGTCTTCCTCCATTAGGATGGAACCGCTTGAAAGTTGGAATCATCTTGCTTGGGATTTTTATCACCAGTCGGTAGCTGTCTCTGATGCATAGTAAATGTTTAATACATTATCTATCTATATATCTGTCTGTCCATCCATCCATCCATCCATCCATCCATCACTGTCATTTGCCATCTATCATCTATCTATATCTCTCTGTCTTCATTTGTTTCTTCCTTCCTTCTTTCCTTCCCTCCCTCCCTCTTTCCCTCCTTCCTTCCTTCCTTTCTTTCTTTCTTTCTTTCTTTCTTTCTTGTTCTCTTTTGTTCTCTCTTTCTTCCTTTCTTTCTTTCTTTCTTGTTCTCTTTCGTTCTCTCTCTCCTTCTTTCTTTCTTTCTTTCTTTCTTTCTTTCTTTCTTTCTTTCTTTCTTTCTTTCTTTCTTTCTTTTTTCCTTCCTTCCTTCCTTCCTTCCTTCCTTCCTTTCTTTCTTTCTTGTTCTCTTTCGTTCTCTCTCTCTTTCTTTCTTTCTTTCTGTCTTTCTTTCTTTCTCTTTCTTTCTCTTTCTTTCTTTCTTTCTTGTTCTCTTTCGTTCTCTCTCTCTCTCCTTCTTTCTTTCTTTCTTTTTTCCTTCCTTCCTTCCTTCCTTCCTTTCTTTCTTTCTTTCTTTCTTTCTTTCTCTTTCTTTCTCTTTCTTTCTTTCTTTCTTTTTTCCTTCCTTCCTTCCTGTCTACCTATCTACCTACCTACCTACCATCAAAGCAGTGACTAATACATCTTCAAAAGACTAATGATGAATTATCCTTACTACCTCTTGCTAGAATGGTGATAGACTAGAGAATATGAGACATACATTTTCAAAACTGGTCAATATGTTGATTTGTTTTGCTGGACTATACAAGGGAATGTTGTAAGTGAGGGCTTGTATTTGGTGGTCGTGGGGAATTGTTAGGGGGTCAGTAAGTGGATGTTAGAAATACAAGAAGAAAGAAAGGATGAAATCAAAGAAGGAAGGAAGGAATATCAAAACTTTTTAATGCACAGAAGAAAACAAAAACAAAACAGGGCCATTTTGTTACCACCATGTTAAATTTAATATACACTTTAAAATACTTATATTTTACAGAAATTCAGTTTCCTATATAATGTTCTTGTTTGTTCTTCTGTGTCTATTGAAATATTCATGTTTGTCGATGACTTAGTTAATAAAACAGAAAATTAAAAAGATAAATCAACATCAGATATGCCTCAATTGACAGAACTTTACATTAAAAAGTTTAAACTTAACTAATTCATGAATTATCACAGATTCACTCTAAGGAATTTCATAGTCTGGGCTTACAGTACTTCAAGCCCTTTTCTGCCATTTGTCCTACATAATGGCACAAGTTGAAGGTGTTGACTTTTCCAGTCTTTATTACAGCTAAATTCTGATAAGTGGATAACATTTCACTGTAACCAGTATTGACACAACACTTGCCTTTTTGATTTGATAACAGCTCTAGGAATACTAGCTCTCAGTTAGATGGGGAAATCATTTGTTTGGGAATAAAATCGTCAATTCAGTTTTTTTTTCACTAGTTGCATGTCTGTTGGGCTGGGCAAGAATATGCCCCAGCAGACAGTGGGACAACTTCCATTGATAAATGAGAACTTTTTTTTCTTAGTCCTTAGCTTCAGATATGAGGATCTGTATAAACATACTGTAATGATACAATTATTATGTTTCAAATCTGAATGACTTGAAAGAGGCCAATAAGTTCAAGTGATAGAAAAAGTGCAAAAATAGTGAGAAAAATGACATTGCATTTAAATTTTGTGTTAAAATGAATTGAGACTGATTGCTGAAGAATTTAAAAGATTACTCCCCACCACAGTGAACAGCATGTGAGTCAGTCAATTATAGCACCAGAATTTCTGATATTATATTTTATGACTTATGAATAAAACATGAGTGTTTATTAGTATGGTTGGTTGAAAAAAGTATTATGGTCAATGTTTTATCAGAAATGTTTTTTTTAATATAAGATACAAATATGAAGTAGTAGGCCTAGGGAGAGGTATTCCATTATTTTCTCTGTGTCAGGTCTTCTGATGAGCTATATTACCACTCACTGTCATGAAAGAAAGTATGGTCTTTCAAGCTTCAAAAGGCTGATTTGTATAAGTAAAAGACTGATACACACATACATATACACATATTTATGTGTGTATATGTATGTGTGTATATGCTTGTGTTTATATTATATTCTTGTGTTTTATTTTATTAATTATATTGCATTATATTAATTATATCATATCACATCATATCATATCCCCAGGGCTGGTGCAAGGGATATAGCCCCCAGACTGATAGGAAGAGGATCAGAGTAAGAATCAGATCTGGGTTCTAGTTACACTTCAGTCTATAATATATTTCATGACCTTAAGCAATAATAATGATGATGCTGGGCCTGATGATGATAAACTATACCTGGAAATCTCTTCCTCCTCATCTTCTCCTCTTAGTTTCCTTCATACCCCAGATAAAATCCTACCTTCTACAAGAAACATTTCTCAGTCTCCGTTAATGCTAGTGTCTTCCCTCTGATGATTATCTCCAATTTACCCTGTGTAAATCTTGTTTTTACATAGTTATTTTCATGTCTCCCCCATTGGACGGTGAGCTCTTTGAAAAAAGGGATTGTCTTTTACCTTTCTTTGTATCCCCGGCACCTAGTGACTGGCAAATAGTCAGTAAATGCTTACTAAATGCTTGTTGACTGACTGACATTTATGTAACATTTAAAGATTTATCAAATGAGTTTTTTACACAACCCTATTGTGGTGAAAATGTTATTTTTATTTTATAGATGAGGCTTTGGAAAGAGGTTAAATGCGATCTCTAGGGTGGGGGGGATGGAGAAAAGGGGGACAAAAAGAAATTTACGTGATAACTTTATTACATATTTAAAAGGAATAGCAAGTTGTACTTAATAGATTTGCATTTTCATGTGCAGTCATCTTTTTTTATTATAATATGTTATGGAAATATTTGTTTTATTCCATAAGTTAAAAATAAAATAAAAAATGTTAAAAAGTTCAAAAGAAGAAAGAGGTTAAGTGATTTGCTCAGTCATACAGCTAATACCAAAGCTGTGACTCCACATCCAGCCTTCTTTCTGTTATACCATGGTGCTCAGCCTTCTAGAGAGTAGGAATTGTTTAATTCTTAGTATGTTTCCTCAACAGCCAGCACAGTGCCTGGCATAAGGTAGGTGCTTGATAAATGCTTGGCAATTGATTAATCCATTTCAGCTGCCTGATTTGAAATACAGGGAGAAAAAAAAATACTTGTGTATCTTGCAGAAATGTGACAATCATACAAGGAAATGAGTTAATGTATGATACATATGTCACATGTCATTATTGTGTTTTGCACCTAATGGCTAATAGATGTTTGTTGAGTTGAATTAAAATTATGATGATTGTTAATTTCTAATGAAGCAAGTCATCTCATACTTCTGTTCGATGAGGTTTTGAAGGTTGTCTAGGAATGCTGCTTCTGACTTGGCACTAATTTTGTTTCAGATTCACACTCAGATGATTTTGACCCTGCTTCTACCAAGAGCAAATATGACTCTCTGGATTTTGATAGTTTACTGAAAGAGGCCCAGAGAAGCCTGCGCAGGTAACAAGCCCACAGGCTGAGGATAATGGAGGGATGGTGAATACCTCACAGGACATCACGTCCTTCAATATGGACTCTTGAAAGTCATACTTAGGAATTTATCCTACTTTACACTCTCTGTACAAAAATTTTAAAAAAAGGTTTACATGAACACGGCTGCTGAGGAGGGAAGAGGCCAAAGGGACATCGAGTAAGCACATGTTTATCCATGGGGGTCAGCTTTGCTTTCCTGGGATGACAGTGGTGGTTGTTGTGGCATTGTGTGTGTGTGTGTGTGTGTGTGTGTGTGTGTGTGTCTTTGTGTTTGGGGGGGTGAGGGTACAAGCAATGGCTGGCGAAAGTGCAAATGCGAACCACTTGAAGTGACAGCAGTTCCATAGAGAGACACTTTAAACCTAGAACTTCAAAATGTCCGTGCTGTATCTAAAAAGAAAAAAAAAAGGAAAAGCAAACAAACCACAGATCACCCTATACTGACCACAGGTGATGCCTGGGCTTCAGCTGCTGAGCTCTTGTTTTTTTTTAGAAAGAGAAAACACAAGCAAACACAACCTTCTCTGGTATTGTAATGATGATGTGACAATCCTGAGGAAAGGACAGGTCCCACAGACCTAACATCCTCTCTCTCTTTTTTTTTTCTTTTTCTTTTTCCCTGTTGACCTTGGAGCCTGGATGGAAGCATAAACAGCGGGCACTGGAATATTAAACCTCTTAATATTTTGAAGTTTCTGTAGTTCATCCTTTATCCTGACACCCATGTAAATGTCCCAAATGTGGATCTTCCACAGCAGATTTTAAAAGCCTTGTCAATGGTCACACGTGCAACTTGTTCAGCAGTCCTTTCTGATGAGTGGACACGATGTTACGTTATTAACGAGAGTTGGGTAGAACTATCTGGGATGTGTTCAGATAGTGAGTGTATTTACTACATTCTCCGATGTAGTTAAGTATTTACAGATGTTCAATGGAGTATTTTTATTTTGTGTACATACTCTATGACGATGTTCTTTTTTTGTTACAGCTATGCACTGTAAATGCAGCCTTCTTTTCAAAACTGCTCAATTTTTCTTAATCAAGAATATTCAAATGTAATTAGGAGGTGAAACAATTATTGTATACTAACATATTTAGAAAGCTGAACTTATGCTTATATATATTTGATTGTAAAAAAAAAGACAGTGTGTGTGTTTGTTGAGTGCAAAACAAAAAAAGAAAAAAAAAACACAAACCGTTGCTTTATGCACATTCATCCCTTCTTCGGTGAGCTTTGATCTAAGCTTCTTGTCAAGGAAAATCCTAGCCCCCAAAAGGTATTCACCACTTCTGCGATTTTTTCCCACATTTTCTTGTTGCTTGTTTTTCTTTGAAGTTTTATACACTGGATTTGTTAGGGGGATGAAATTTTCTCATCTAAAAATTTTTCTAGAAGAGATCATGATTTTATGTAAAGTCTCTCAATGGATAATCATTAAGAAATGTTTTTATTTTCTGTATCAACAGTAGTTTTGAAACTAGAGGTCAAGGATCTTTTTAAAATGCTGTTTTGTTTTATTTTTCGTGATTTTAATTTGATACAAAATGCTGAGGTAATAATTATAGTATGATTTTTACAATAATTAATATGTGTGTATGAAATCTATCTTTGAAGCCAGTATCTCTCTTCATTGGCAGAGTTCAAGAATGGTATTTATCTATATTTTTTACAGTTATGCATCCTGTATAAATGCTGATATTTCATTCCTTTGTTTACTAAAGAGACATATTTATCAGTTGCAGATAGCATATTTATTATAAATTATAAGGTGGCAAAAATAAGAAAGCCAGTGGAAATGTTATACCCAGGATGCATGACACTTGTCAGGTTCGAATTTTAAGCACTTCATTTGGGAAATTCAGCTTTTGCAGAAGCAATGTTTCTCCTTGCACTAGCATGGCCTCCCAATGTGACCATGACATTGTTCTTGACAACATTGCTTCTTCTAAATTAAATGGAAACTTCTGAAAATCTCCATCTTGAGCATCCGGATTTCATCTTGAGTGTGGAGTCCCTAGAGCTGAATCAGTAAAGTCTGGAGAACGTATTCAAGTTTATAAATTGATATTCGATTACTGTTTGGCATTCATGACTTCGTTTTAAAGATACGGTATACCTCCCTACTTAATCTTTCTGTTCTCTCCCCCTCCCCCAATGCAATCTTATAAAACTGATTTCACCCCCAGGCTAATGCAGCGGATTTTGATAGCTGCATTCATTTATCACCAGCAGATTGTGTTCTGAGAGATTCCACTGTCTGTCCTGTCGGATGCTTGCTTGACTTTTTGGCTTCTTATTTCTAAGTAGATAGAAAGCAATAAAAAAAATTAAAAAAATAAAAACTTGTTCACTGGTTCTGCGTTACAACAGTAACACCTTTAATCCGCCTAATTCTTATTGTTCTGTAGGTTAAAATGCAGGTATTTTAACTCTGTGTGAACGCCAAACTAAAGTTTACAATTTTTCTTTTTGAATTTTGAGTATCTTCTGTTGTAGAATAATGATAAAAAAGACTATTAAAAGCAATAAATTATTTTTAAGAAATCAATATTTAGTATATCATATTATGTGTTCAAGGACCACCAGATGCATTACCTATTTTGCCTTTAAATTTTTGTGATCCAGTTTTAAATACATTTTCTCTTTTGCCCTGAATTGCTGACATAAGTATTTTTTTTAAATTTGTTAAAAGATAGCAACACAGACCTTATATCATGGTTTAATTTTTTTTCCCCACTGGCCTGATGAATATTCTTTCCATGAAGATAGCTTTCCTCCATGGACTTCAAATTGCCTATAAAATTAGCGCAAAGAAAGGATCACTAAACCATCCGAATAGTGCTTTTTATATCTTAAGCAGACACTGTGGGTAGCCCATCAAAAATGTAAACTGTGTTCCCTTTATTTTTAAGAGAACATTTCAAATGAACACATGCACCCCATCATTATTGGAGGCCCATTTCAGCATAGATCTGTATGTCTTTTAGATGAACGGTGTGCTGTTGCTTTCATGCTGTGGTAAGTATCCCATCTGCAATATTGGTAACTAAACTGGTGCTTTATACGTGTGGGCCTTTTAAAGAGTCATATAGCAGGGTAATTCCTACCTAACGCAAACTGTTTTGAGACTCCAAAATAAGGCATCTTCATTTTGAGGGGTCAGGGGAGAGGGGAATCAATCTATACTAAATGACTAAGAACAAATGTTGGGCTATCAACACCCAAGACAGCATGGTGAGGAGGGTCTACGCTACTAGGGCGTGATGGTTGGGTCAGTTGAAAAAAAAAAAAGGAAACCTTGTAATGGCTTTAGGTGTAAGTTTACAGTAGGTAATGATTATGTGTCCTTTGTGATGGCTGTAATGAGAACTCGAATCACTGTAGTCTAAGACCTGATCTATAAATGACCTAGAATAGCCATGTCATATAATGTGATGATTCTGAATTTGTACCTCTGTGACAGACATTTTCAATAATGTGAACCACTGATTGGATGGAGCCACTTAAAGATTTGTAGGTGAAAGTGTAATACTGTTGGTTGAACTATGCTGAACGGGGAAAGTGAACTTTTAGTTTAGCCCTCAATGGGCTATTTTCCACCTGCCAATTCTACATGTACTATTGTGGTTTTATTCATTGTATGGAAATTCCTGTGATTTTTTTTAATGTGCAGTACACATCAGCCTCACTGAGTTAATAAAGGGAAACGAATATTTCAAATCCACTTCTGTTTTCTTATTTATCATAACCAACTCCCTGACATGTTTCTTAGATTGGGGCACATTTACTCTCTCATTACCATCCTGCCTCCCCCTCTTCTCTCTGTTTGCCTCTTTTCCATATTCATAGTAGGACTTTAGCTTTAATATAACATAAACCTTGTGGTTTACCTTTTTTTTTTTAAGACAGAGCAAAGGTAGATACAGAAATTTCTAAAATGAAATACAATAGGTGAAAACCTGCCATGTGATATTTTTCTAGGAGTTAGTCCTGTTTTATTATTATAATCTGGGCAAAACACATTTTTAGGCAACAATCATTGCCCCAGGGGAGAACATAGCTTAACATTCAGCTTAGGAAACAGTTCCACTCAAAGCATACAGAACTTCTCTCAGGCATTTGTAATGTACCTTAGTCTTTCATTCTTCTGTCATCAGGTTGAATCTGGGACAAGTTAATAGCTACTGAAAAGCTATGATTATGATGATTCGACCCACATGTAAAGGAGGTATCTGTTGACGGCAGGGAAAATAAGCAATGTTCTTATCCCTCTCCTCTGTGTTCCAGAGTTAGCCCTTTGGAATTGGGGCAGGGGCTGCCTTCAATCAGTGTGGCCAACCGCATTTTCTCTAAACAAAAAGAAGGCCTTAGAGAACATTACAAAATTGACTTGCTTCCTTTCCTGACCTGATAACACGGCTTTCTAAATCACACACAGTATCTCATCCTTTTTGTTGGCATCATAGTTGGACTTTTCTTAAGGCTTCATTTTTTGTGTCTACCTTAAGCCCCTTGGGGGAAGAGAGGAGAGGAAATGAAGGCTCTGAAGAAGACTTAGTTATCTGGGGAGGTCTTGAGACATCTCGCCTGGAAGTAAAGATGATACTAAGTTTCCTGCAAAACATTAAGTTGTCTCTGACTTTGATGTTTCTAATGGCAAAGTTATCACTGAAATCGATGTTAGGCAGGTAAAGTAAATAGGAACCTTTGATACAGAAACAGTCCTTGACTTAGAAATTTAGAAATCCCTTAAACTAAAATAGTTGTCAAAACCAATAATGTTATGTTAATATTAAGTCCAAATTCTATTTGGGCTATAGAGTTATCATTTCTGTGGGCTCAATTAGCTTATATTGCATATTATTAATGAGGTTTTGTTTTATATTGTTGTTACTGGCTGTCTAGGTATAGCTCAATATTAATTATAAATATATTTTAGCCAAGTCATACTCAGTTATATTTATTCTACACCTGCAATTTAAATAACCCACATTGATACCTCTTATTTTCAAGCAAACTACACAGCATTATAAATCAATCTTCTCTACTTTATCAAACAGTAGAAAGCAATAAAGAAGGTCACAAATAGTACAGTAGTTCCTTGGAGGTTTGTAACATTATGATTTAAACCTTAGAAAGATTTAATCAAAAGCTGAATTAATCCCTAGAGGGAAAGATTCTATATAGATTCTATTGATAGACTCACTGCAGCCCATTTTCATTTTGCTAGAATGTGTTTGTTAATATACTGAGACAAAAGAAAGCTTCTCTAAAAGGGATGTGAAAAGTATTTCTTTGTGGGAAAGGAGTGGTAATGTACAATTCACTACTTCCTATGTATGTTCATCTCTTCCATTTGAATGATCCCATGTCATTGAACTTGATTGTGAGCTCTTCTTTTTAACCTGTACAATATATTTAAATGTCTCTCTCTTTTTTAAAATAATTTTTGGATACATCTGCCTTCTTCCAGATGTTACATTTTAGTCAAACCCTTGGAATGTGACACTCTCGCGTATTGGTTTCTAACTTGAAATGTTGGCTTCAGATGGTCTTGTCTTAATAAATTTCTCAGAATTTACATTAATTAGAAAATTGAGGATAGAGTTGGCTATGAATATTCGAGTTGACGGAGAGTGATGCCCAGAAGCAGGGGTGTATTTTAAGACTAGGTCTGGAGTTGACATTGCTTCTCTGTTACCTTTCCATTGAATTGACAAGACTCATCTAATCATCATTGTGTTTGCAGGAGGAACAGATTTTAATTAATTAAAGGGAAAGTGTGAAAAGTTTTAGAGAAAACCAAAAGATCTTATATTCTTTTTTTCATGATTAAATAAAATTAGAATGATTACATATGCACGCCAAGTCTTCATTATGGAAAAAACTTAAAGATTGTTTTGTCTTTAATTTATGCATATAGCACTTACTGAATGTGACTAGTTAGTGTGATGTTTAAATCTGCATATTGACCATTTTCATACATTTTCATATATTAACTTCTATTAGGGGAGAAAGTAAATTATTAGAAAAAATCCTGGGATGATTTCCGGGAAGATGTTGTGCTTTGACTTGGTTTTGAACAAGGGCATTTTGTAGAATTATCATTATTTTTCCTACATAGTTCTTCTCTGATGGATTTTCAATGAGATGATGTCCAAGTGAAATGCAAAGTTAAATGGGAAGGAAAGATACATTGTAGTAAAATCCTAAAAATGCATATTAAAGTATTTAATTGGAGGACGTTTACTTTTGCTATTCTTAAGTATAAAATACTCCAACTTTTCTTCCTTAGTGTTACTACTTGGTAAAAACCATAAAAATTATTTGAGTCCAAAAGTTTCTGCACTATACCCCAAAGCAAGACACTTAAGAAAATTCCAAGGTTTTCCTATACGATTTACTTTGACCTTGGGGAAAACAGGTACCTGCCTCATTCCTACTAATGCTTTCTCATTTTGCTTTCTTACTTTTTCTCGCCATTGCTTGGCAGTGAACTGTAAAGACTCTCTCAATCCCAAAACATGATGTTTTGCTTGTTCTTGGTCTAACCATTTAGCATTATTAAAGCTTGGCAACTGTACCTTTTAATCATCTGCTTGAATAATGTATCATGTTACCTAGAGGCATTGCCCTCTGCTACTACTTCCGTACTTGCTAACGGGAGTGTGAGTGTGTGCATGCTATTATGGGATAATGATTAATTACTCACCTTCCTGATGTAGTCTAGGTTACCAAAATGGTCACACAGTCTATGACGTGAACTTTCAAATCAAGTAATTTTACAATCAGATGATAACACCCTGTTAATCCAACTATATTGGCATCTGAAACTGACAACCACTCTTTGATGGACCTTTTTTTCTAGTGAGTCCTCGCATGGAATAGAACTTGCTCTTAACTTTAATCTCAGTTTTGTCTGCTCAGCACCGGTGCATCTAGAGGGAAAGAGAAATGCAGTCGACTCTCCAGAATTTGTATCTGCATGATAGCCAGCTCCTGAATTTGGATCAGTCACACGAATAATTGAATTTTTCACTTTTTAACTATAGGTGTTATAACATGTTGATGGAGCCCTAGCGTGAACCTGTTAGATAAAACAATTATTAATAAATGTAGAACATAATTTTTGTCCCATGACGCCACTGGTTCACTGACTTCTCTTTTAGCATAATACTTTCTGGTAGTGGTAAAGACAAGAATGATCAGTAAAGCAAAGGGGGAGATAGATGGTCAATGACTCATCAGATAAAATACCAGTTTGGGACAAAATTTTTTAATTTAATATGCCACACCATTCCATAGGGCTTTGCTAACTTCAAATAATTGCAGTAGTCAAGGCAATAAACATCTCAGAGAAAAGGATGTGGTACTTACAGCACCAGGGCCCATGACTACAGATGCACTATGGAAGCCATTCGGAAGCAGTTGCTGGAATAGCATTCGCAAATAGGGATTGGCCCAATTAATGTGTTTATTGCCCAAACCCCTTGGCAGTCTTTCATGGACACCAGTAGCCTCATCGATTAACAAAGGAAGCTTTACTTGTATATGCCATAATTACTGAGCTCTAGGTTAATTATCTTCTTGGATTCACATATTTGGAGCTTCAGTGAAAAACGGTGTAATTTCTGGCTTTTTCTTAACATCTTCCCCAAGACTGACCTTTGTTTATGATACTCCAAACCCCATCCTTAATGAGAAAATTCTCCACCTTCCTAAAATTCATCAGATTCCAGGCAGTGGCTCCTGCAACCTGCATTTAATACCCTCTTTACAAAAGTCCATGAAATTGATCAGCACCCTGCAGGTAGAGCATATGATCTATTGCTCAACTACTGAAAAGGTTTGCCTGTGCTTTTCTGGATGGAGCCAGACTCATTTTTTGTATCGCTCCCTGTCTATGGTCTTTGAACAAAGGGGAAACTTAACTCCACTGGCAGGAATGTACATGTGGTTGTTTGTGTACTGTTCTTAATGTTACATACCCTTATTTAAATGTCAGCTGAGACCAGTATGTCTCTAGGGACAGAGATCCTGACAGATTGGTGATCTAAGTGTCCTAATCTTCTAAAATCTCTGTGGGTGGTAAATGGACACAATACTTCTAAAGAATTATAGAAATGTTCTGCAAGGTTGCCACACAGCCATGGAAATCAACAGTGGCACTTGTGTTATCTTCTTTCTTCACCACTGTTGTGATTTCTGTGTGTTTGGGAGGAAGCATTTCATCTAAGATGGCTGGGTTGGCCTGTGTGTTAAGCACTGGAGACACAAAAACAAAAATTAAACTACCCACTTGGCCTCAGACCCAGGCCGAGTCTCTCTGGACTGGAGTCACACACCATGTGGCATTGTTTACAAATCGGAATACATGTGGAGTGTGGATGGTTTAATACAAATCCATCCACCATTACCAGAGAAACAACTAAGAACATACATCCTTCTAATGGGGATTCATTAATGCAAAATTAAAAAAAAATAGAGTTTCCATTTGACAGTGTAACCAGTTGGTAAGAGTAAAGGCTTTAAACACTTTTAGCTTATGAGATAAGAATGACCTATACAGAACTAAGGAGCACTAAAATATAGACAGGGCCGATGCCATAAACTGCATTAGAATCTCATGTACTTGGTAAGTTTTTATAACTACACACAAGACTGGCTCTTGGGCTATTGGATAGTTGGTGACATCCTTGCCCAAAATTTGAAAGACGAGGAACATTGCATAACTTTGGTATAAAGAGAATGGTGCAGTGTAGTAACATTGTCATGCCTCCCTCCTTTTGGTCTGACATTACATTTTATGTTATCTCAAAGTGTTAGTTTGACTTCTGCCTATTAAGGGTGGAAGTTCTCAGTGATTTCACCTAGTAAGTTTGTCTGGTTTTCTTTCCACAGTTCTGTTCTCTTCATATCATTACTGCCAACACCATCCTCCCCACCCCTCCCCTTCCTCTTCCCTTTCCCCCTAGCCGAAAGACAGAAGACCTTAGCTTTTCCTTTCTAATATATCACCTAAATCCTGTCTTTCTCTTTCTAGTTGGGTTGGCTTGCTTGACAATGCCCCTACTTAACCAGAAAGAGATGTTAATCAGCTGTCAACTTTATAATGAACATCAGAATATTCAGGAGATGGGATCACTTATTTTTCTGCAGCAACTTTGTAAAATGTGGAAAGTGGTTCTTAAATGTCCTTCCTTCCCCCTTGCCACTTCTCTGCCAACCCCTAGATGGTTAAGGCTCCCTAGCCCCTCCCATAGCTTTCTTGGATCCCTAACTGCAGCTTCAGCCTCAGGGAACTATTTCCAGTTCCAAACCTTCCCAGATTCCTTCCCTAGCACCATTCTAGTCTTTGTTCCAGTATTCCAACCCCTAGATCTATGGAAGATCAGATAAAATAATCAGTTGCTACTCCGTTAATGTGTCAGCGCAACCAGCTAACACATTTGCATTTTAATGGATGTTTTTCAATGCTATTGATAACCAGGAAGTCTATAGGACCTAACTAGTATTTTTGCTCTAGGGAAGAAATGCCTGAGTGGCTTAAAGTGACAATTTAATCTAGTGTAATCTTAGTTTTTTGAATGTTAGGGAGAATGAAATTTTTACAAGTCACCTAGAGAGCTGAGGCCAGAGAGGCTAAGGTGCTTGGCCTAGTGTGGTTAGATAGTGGTAGAACTGGAGACAGAATGGAAGACTTTTTAATAACAATCGAGTGACGTTAACTGACCTTCTAAGAAAAACATTCTCAGAATATGGCCAAATCCAACAACCCCTAAAACACTAGCCCACTAATTAGAAATCTCTCCCTGTCAGTGTTTGGAACACTGAGAAGACAAAGGCAAGAGTCCTAGAAAATCACCCTTTAGTTTCATATTTATCACTAAAGCTCAAGGAGAAGTACATTTATGTAATAACTTTTCAAGTCTTCAACCCTTGATCCACTCCCTCACCTTGCTTATTGAGTGGTTATAAAAATTGTTCCAGGGAAATGGGAGGTTGTAAAAATCACAATGTCAGATATAAACTCAGCTCAGGTGGTTTGGTGGTTCTGTTTTTTTTTTGGGGGGGTGAGGGGGGTAATTTAAGAGAAGGAAACTTTCCCTCCTTTTCTTGGGAAGCCAGGCATCACACCTCTCAACTTCTCTGATCTTAGGGCTGTTTGTCTTTCTTTCCCTTGCACACACCTGTGCAAGAACATGATCTCTCCAAAGTTGGGTTTTGCTAGCCCCTAGCACTTCAGGCATTCTTGTCTTGTAATAGTAACCGATTAAACTAGTTACCAAGAATGGAGCATGTTCCAGCACTTAAGTTAATTGGACTGTTACAGACTAAATATGATTCTGAATTGTTTCGGTATTGCAAAACACTTCATGCATGCAGATAAAAATGAAAAAAATTTACCAGATCAGTCTGAAATGTGCAAATCAGGCATGCAAATCTGACATTTAGATCCATGACCTGATAACAATGCAGTAAGTACCTTGAAAAACTTTGCAGCTCGTTCTTTTCCCCCTCTGACTCTTCTCTGAAACCCTTGAACCACTGCTTGATGTGATATTCAATAAGTGGAAGCCAGGCTGCAATCAGACCAGGAACTGTCTGCATCAGGGTTTTACTACCAATTTGCCCAGAATAATCTCTCCCTGATTCATTTCACGGGCCAAGTAAGAAAGGAATTGTTGAAAGGAATTATAGGCTTAGTGAAAGAAACAGTGTGCTTCATTCTGGAAGACCCTAGCTGACGTTCGGTTTGGGAGTGTGGTTTGAGTGAAGTCCACAGTCTCCGTATCCCAGTGCCAGGAATCAAATGGGCAGGCTCAGACTGACTTAGCCTGTAGGTTGTAGATTTTATTTTTTTCCTTTAAACTTCCTTCTTTTTTTTTTCATTTAAAAAGCATCTTCTCTCCCTCCCCTCCTTCCCCCCACTCCTGGTAAAACAAACAAAAACAAAACCCCAGTAACAAATATGCATAGTCAAGTAAAACATATCCCCATATTGGCCATGTCCCAAAATGTGCTTTATTCTACACCCTGTGTCCATCACCTCTCTGTCGAGAGGTAGGCAGAAATTCTTATTAATGGTACTCTAGAGTCATGGTTAATCTTTCTATCAATCTGAATTACTAAGACTTTCAAAGTTGTTCATTTTTATATTGTTGTCATAAATTAGCTTTGTTCTACTCACTCCACCCTATTAACACTGCATCTAGTCCATTCCATTCTTTCCATATTTCTCTGAAATTTTCATCTTCCTCTTTTCTTTTGACACAATGGTATCCAATAATATTCGTATACTATAATTTATTCAGCCATTCCCCAATTGATAGACTCTTCTTAGTTTCTAGTTCCTTGCCACCAATAAAAAAGCTGCTATAAATATTTTTATACAGATAGGATCTTTTCCTCTTTTGGATTCCTTTGGGGTATAGGCTTAGCAGTAGCATTTGCTAGGGCAAAGAGTATACTCAATTTAGTTATTTTGAGGAATGATTCCAAATTGCTTTCTAGAATAGTTTTACCAAATCACAGCTCTACCAACAGTGCACTAATGGGCCTGTTTTCCCCTAGCCCCTCTGACATTTATCGTTTTCCTGTTTTGCCAACTTTTGCCAACTTTGAATGTGAGATGAAACCTCAGAATTCTTTTAATTTGCATCTATATTTATTAGTGATTTGGAACATTTTTTTTAATATGGCTGTAGATAGCTTGGATTTCTTCCCTTGAGAATTGTCTGTTCATAACCTGTGACCATCTATCAATTGGAAAATAGCTGTTATTCTTATAAATTTGAATCATAAGCTATTCTTTCAGGCCAGCATTTCTCAGGAAGAGGAGAAAGCAAGACTACAAGAATGCTGAGTTTATCACAATAATTAGCAGTTGGTCCTTTTACTTTGCTGCTCTTTCTCTTTAATATGAACACGATTGGCTTTCTCTCCTCCGTTCCACTCCTCACCTCACACTCTAGCAAGGAGGAATTTCTGACCATTTGTGTCTCAGAGGTTTCCCCGCATACTTTCTGAAATGTGAGTAATCACCTCTTAATTGATCTTTGTGAAAATACAAACTCTTCCTTCCCCCCCCAACTCCTTATTTTGTTTTTTGTAGGAAATGCTCTGAAAGCCTATGAAATGAAATAAATGTCCAGTTCCCAAGGGGAAAAAACAGCATTAAAACTAATTTTCTAGTATTCTAATCTCGCCTCTGCTTTTAACTTACTCTGTGACCTTGGAAATATCTGTTATCCACACTGATTCTTCCTTTTCCCCATATGTAAACAAGAGTTGGGATATAGATAGTATCTAAGATTCCTTCCCATGCTAAAAATCTATGTTCTAAGGTTTCCCCCAGCTTTAGAGAGCTGTATTCTTACCTATACCTTCTGCATAAGGCTCCTAACACTATTTAAAAAAAAAAATCTAATCTAGATGGTGAGTTTAAACTAGACAAACAAATGAGGCAGTATACTATAAGACTATTAACCTATCAATATGAGCAAAATGCAAGTTATTTCAGCAAACACACTGTTCAGTCCGTACCCCTAAACTTCAAATGTACCCTCTCAGAATTCTTGTCCTCCTATAAGACTCAGCTGAGGTGCCTGCCACTTCCTCCATGAAGCCTTCCCTGACCCCCCATTTTGGTCTTTGTGTTCCAGCTAGCACTGTCCCTTGCATGTAGTAGGGCCTTAATAAATGCTTGTTGAATTGAACCTCTAAGATGTACTTTACTCGTTTTCCAGTTTTATTTAGCATTTGTCATAATGGAGTAGTTTCCTAAAGTATTAATAATGACTCATATTTTTGTGAAGCTTGAGAATTCAAGTACTTTCCTCACAACAATCCTGTGAGATAGGAAGTGTATAATATTATACCCATATTATAGTCAAACTCTATGGTTGCCTCATTTTTAGATTCCTCTGCTGATGGCCTTCCACCTGTCCTGAACTTACCCGAAACAGAGCTACTAGACAGGAGTGGGTGCCTCAGTAATAATTCCTGGGCTATTGACCACCATGGGGTCTGTCCTTTTGAAGACTCTTCTCTTGTCCTTCAGAATTTTTTAGTCTTTGAATTTGTATCTTCAAAGCCTATCACAAAGTAACTTCATAAATGCTGGCTGATTGATTAGTCACACAATTTTAATGTCAGATTCTTTGGATTGGACGTCATACAAGTCAAGTCATAGCTTTCTGTTTCTCCACCTAAGAGGGGGAAAAAAGCAACTAGTGTCCTCCTTAGAATTTGGGGTGAATTCACTGAGCAAAGGGACTGCTTTCAAGGCTCTGAGGATATAGTGATTTTTGCTGGGCTTGTAATTCAAAGCAAAAATCAAAGCCAAGCAACCATGGACCTAGAGAGATTTGCTTGTCCTTTTCGAATGCCCTGACTGTGAAATGTGTCATTTCTCTTACTTCCACAGCTGCTTGAATTGTCACATCCACACGCATCCCCATCACGAGTAATCTGTTTATCAAGAAATAAGAGTTCGTTGCCTCCCAATTTTGCCTTTCCAGGTGACTGATATTAATTAGGTTTTCAGAAGGCCTGGTTTATCTCAGACTGAAACCAAAGCAGATGAAAATGCTGCTTTGCAGTAAGATTTCTTTTCTCAAAACGATGAATGGGATGAAGATACTTATCTAAGAGAACAGGTTTCAGGTGGAGCTTCCATCAGCAGAGTTCTGAAATGCATTGTTAGGCTATGGTTGATCTGAAGAAGGAATAAAAATAGCATGTCATCCAGTGACTACATTAACTCATTTCACGCACACAAAGTTGGAGTCCCTGAGTGGCAGCATACTTGCTACGCAAGTAGAAACTATACAGATTCATTAATAACTGAATCCTATTCCAAAATGTTAGTGTTTCTTAAAAAAGGGATGCTAATTCCTCCAAAGCCCTGTCTCTGTTTCTGCATTATCAGGCTGCCTTTATGATATAAAATTACTTTTCTGTTAAATTCTGTTCGCCAGACACTTGCTGAATGCCTACCATGGGCAAATGCACTGTGTTATGTAGTAAGGATACAAGGACAAAGAAGCCTTAAATGTTGGGGAATGAACCAATATACTATACAAATAGACACAAAATAAATTAAAATAAGATTGTTGATCTAGAACTGAGATCAAGATCTCGAACTAAAATTCTAAACTAACTTAATTTTATAGTTGAGAAATACCCATAGAGGTTGTGACTTACTCAAGGTCATGAAGGTACTAAGTGTCAGGCAAGATTCGAACCTAGGTCCTTAGACTCCAGAATCAGTGCTCTTTCTACTAAGTATAGGAAAAAATAAATTGAATGGGCTGAAAAATTCGAAGGACTACCTCTAGCTTGAGGAAATCTGAGAAGGGGTCATGAAGGAAGGAGACGAACTAAGCTTTGGAGAAGGGGGCTGTCAGCAAGTGAAGATGAGAGGGCAGTTTGCTGAGAAGGCAGAAAGAGATCAGGGGAAAGGAAGGTAGTATTGTCTAGCCTGAGAGTAAAGTGGAGTCTTCTATGGGAGAACAATGGACTTAGAGCCAGGATAATTGTGTTTATGCGGAGCTTTATCTTGGAGATAGGATAACTGGGTTTGAGTCCGGACTCCAACACTTACTAACTGTGTGACCCTGGGAAAGACTCTTCATCTCTCTGAGACTCAGTTTCCTTATCTGTGAAATGGAGGTGATAACATTTGTACTACCTGCCTCAGGCTGCCTCACGGGGTTATTGGAAGGAGAACTCTTTTCAATTTTTGAAGGTCTATAGAATTGTGAAGGGAATAAATAGTATGAAATAAGGCTGAAAGAGTAGGTTGGAGCCAGGCACTGGATTTTGAATAGCAATAAAAAAGTAATATGATAGCTAACATTAATATAGTGCTTTACGTGAAAGGAAACAAGCATTGATTAAGTTTCGACTACGTGCCAGCACTGTGCTAAACACACAATAAATATCATCTCATTTAATACCCACAACAACACTGGGAGGTAGGTGCTATTATCATTCCATTTTACAGTTGAGGAAACTGAGGCAGACAGTTTAAATGACTTGTCCAGGGTTATACAGCTACTAAGCGTCAGAGTCTGCATATGAACTCAGGTATTCCTGACCCCAGGTCCAGCAGTCAAAGAAGTGTATGACTTATTTGGTAGGAAATGCGGAGCCACTGAAGCTTCTTCAGGGAGTGATGTGATAAGATCTATGCATTTGGAAAATTGCTTTGATAATGTTGTGAAGAATAACCAAAGAAGGAAAAGACTGGTCAAGAATATAAGGTTTTCTATAGTCCAAGTGAGAGATGACTTTGACATGAACTAAGGCATTATCGGTATGAATGAGAAATCCCTTCTGTGTTTGTCCCTCAGTATAAAAAAGAACCATATCACAAAGCGGGGGATGGGGGCCGGGGAGGGGGAGAAAATAGAGGGAAAGGATGTGAGAAATGTTGTAGACACCGTATCAACAGAACAAATGTAATGGGAGATTGGGAGAGAAAAGAGTCCAAAATGGATTTGAGATTTTGAACCTACGTAACTGGTAAGAGGGTGGTACTAAAGCCGAAATGCCTTCCAGTGCACAGAATGAACTGACCCTGCTATATAGCTAAATGAAAAGAGGATCTGCAAAGGGGGAGGCAATTCTTTTAGTGGCCACCTGTGCCAGGAAACTAACATTTAGAAAACTCAGTGCTGTACCAGATTGTTTTATAAAGTAGAGATTTTGGAAGAAAGAAATACCAGTACAGCGTGAAGGAAAGGAGGTTGGGACAAGGACTCTGGGATCTTAGCCATTCAAGAATGTTCATGAAATTCTATTGCTATTTCCTAGTTGAAAAAAAAAGGAGAGGGGAGGGAAAGAAGAGGAGTAAAGAGAGAGGGAGAGAGAGAGAGAGAGAGAGAGAGAGAGAGAGAGAGACAGAGACAGAGACAGAGATAGGGAGAGACAGAGACACAGATAGAGACAGAAACAGAGAGAGACAGAGAAACGATAAAAGGAAAACACATCTAAACAGAAGGTACCAAATCTTCAAGGGACTAGAAAACAGATTCTACAAGACTACTGGAATCCCTAGCAAATGCAAGAACAAAGTGGTATTGACAAACAAGAGGCACTAGAGTCCTGGAGTAGGGAATATATGGATTTAAATGCCAAGTAAAACAGCTTTCACAACTCATTTGACTACTTATGAAAAGGTGCTAGAAACTAATAAGAGAATGGTAGGGAATATCTTCTTCACCTAATCCTGAATGTCCCCAAATTCCAAGTTGATATTTTGTTCAGTCATTTTCAACTCTTTGTAACCCCATTTGGGGTTTTCTTGGTAAAGATACTGGAGTGGCTTACCATTTCCTTCTCCAGCTCATTTTACAGATGAGGAAACTGAGGCAAACAGGGTTAAGTGACTTGCCCAGGGTCACACAGCTAGTACGTGTCAGGCCAGATCTGAACCCAGGAAGATGAGTTCCAACTCCAGGCCTGGCACCCTATCTACTGCACCACCTGGCTGCCCAAAACAAAATTACCAGGCTCTATTTCAAAGGGCATTTGTGACTGTCATTTAGTGTCCCTCTCCTTTTACACATTTCTCTTCCCTTCTCTTCCATTGTCCAGTGGTAGGACCTCTAACTTCATGGCATTTGTACAATGGATAGAGTGTACTCTCAGTGCACGCTAAGACTATAAACTACAGAGGAGGAGCTGATCACCTGCACTGGTCCTCATTTCCTCACCTGGTATTTCCCTCAACCAATGAAATCATGGGTCTAGTTCCCCTTCCTATCTGATGCTGGAGTTAACATTAGCAATGTGGGCAAGTTGCTTCAACTTTCTGAGTCTCATTTGTCTCATCTGGAAGATGAAGCCACTGGAAGACGATCTCTAAAGATCCTTTCATCTCTGAAGTGTTAAAAGTATGGCACCTTTTCCACTGGCCTGCCTCCTCTTGGAAAGAATGTTCTCAGGCAGCTGAAAAGATGGGGCCTGGTGAAGGGTGATTGCAGTGGGGCTGGAAAGGAAGGGCTGTAGGAGAATGCTGAGGCCAGCTGGGCTGGCTCAGAGAACCAATTTGATAAATTTTTACAATTTTCATTGTGAGCATTCACACCTCAGGAACTAATAAATACTATAAATCAGAGCTTGAGTCACCAGACAGGTAAGAAGAGAACCATCATGGTAGCCATAAAAGAAATGTACTCTCATGATTGGGAAGCTTACCTCTGGTTCTCAAAAATTTATGCCTACCAATACAGTATTTAGGTTGTCCATTTCAACTCATTCTCAAACAGTTGCGCCACCCCTTTTTCTGATTCTGTCCTTCAAGATGTCATATATGCAACTTCTTACATGAAAATCTCATAGGCCCACTGTGCGCATGTACATGTGTGTGCGTGTGTGTGCATGTGTGTGTGTGTGTGTGTGTTTCACCATTTTGGGGTCATCTGCAATTTTCATTCTTCTGAGATTTCAGTGGTGTCCCATGATTCATCCGTAGAAGGTCATTGGGAAAAAAAAATACTGATCCTGGTGGGAGATGTCAAAACTAGCACTAAAATGATGTGCTTCAATGGAAAGGTGGCATTATTATGTTGAGCCATTTCCTAAATGTGATCCAGCCTACTCTGCCACTCTTTGAATCTGGCTTCAGCTATTCTCCATCTGCAGAACCTGCTTAGGGTGGGGTAATATTAAAAAAAGAGGGCTATGCTAAAATTTGAACCTCCTAATTACCTGGCAACTAGGATGGTGGATAGAGCCCTGGGTTTGGAATCTAGAAGACCTGAGTTCAAATCCTGCCACAGTTACTTCTTAACTATGGGACCCTAGGCAAATCATTTAACCCTTCAGCCTCAGTTTCCTCATTTGTAAAATGGGATCATCATAGTACCTGCCTTACGGGGTTTCATGAGGATCAAATGAGATAATATTCCAATATTCCTTAAAGGTATGGTAGTTATTTATTTATCTACTTTTCATTGCTATCATCGTTATCATAATTATTTTCAGTACAGCTCCTCTGATCACATGACAGGCCTCATTCCCCAGTGATTATCATACTCATGCTGCCTTTGCTCTGCAGATCCCAGTGATACTGAGCCACTAACTGCCGAAGAACAAAGACACTGCCCCTCCTCCTGCCGCAGCTGTCTTCTCCTTCACTCCCTACACTCCAAATCTGCCCTGCCCCTTCCCCTGTGTCCTCTGGAACTCCCACTCGATAATCGATGTATTTCTCTTGATTTTAGAGCTCACCCTTGATCTTTTCTTCAATCTTCCAGCACTCATAGAGCCCTGGCTCCTGCTGGACAACACGGTATCCCTAGCCGTCTTTCCAGTTGGGGTTTTATCTTTAATAAGGATAATAACGATAGCTGACGTTTAGATCACACTCACCATGGGCTAAGCACTTTACAAAAATTATCTCATTTAATCTTCATCCCAGCCCTGGGAGGTAGGTGTTAGGGTTATCCCCATTTTACAGATGAGGAAACTAAGATACTTACTGGTCCTGGTAGGAGAAGTCCAATTACTGCTAGCTCTCCATTGACACTCCCAGACTCTCTCTCTAATGCCATCACAAAGCAACTTCTCCTTTGAGATTTACTCTATCCAAACTGACAACCCAATCCATATCCTGGCAGCTATTATCTATTGACCCCTGGAATATTCTCCCTCTTTTCTCAATGAATTAAATATCCTAATTCGCAGCCTCTCTACCCCAAGTTCTGCATTCATAGTAAAGGACTTTGCCAAACATCTTAATATTCCCTCAAATATCCTAATTTCCCACTTCCTCAATTGATTTATTCAATAGGAAATAGGAAGCAATAGAAGTTTTGGGTAGGGGAATTTATGGGCTTAATGCAAAGCAAAGGGGCAGTGTCTTCCACATGATAGTAACTTAAATGTTTTTTTGATTTGATACCCTTTTTAGTGGGCAGGGTCTTTCAGTGAAGCTGCTACTGCACTGGAACTGGAGTCAGGAAAACCTGAGTTCAAATCCAGCATCAGATACTTAGGAACTGAGTGACCCTGAGCAAGTCATTTAACAGTTTGCCTCAATTTCCTCAACTGTAAAAGGAGGATTATAATAGCACCTACCTCGAAGGCTTGTTGTGAACATCAAACCAGATAATATTTGTAAAGCAGGTAGCATAGTACCTAGTACACAGTAGGTGCTACATAATTGCTTATCCCTTCCTTTACTTCTAGTGCCTTGCAAATCATATTTTGTAGGTAGCTGCCTGAATGGAGGATCAACCTGGTCATTATTATTCCATACCCCAAAAACTTGAGCCCTGGGCCTTTGAATTTCTATACTCTCAATCTAGGTTTCTCCCCCTTCCTCTCTTCCTCCCTCCTTCCCTCCCTTTCTCCCTCTATCTTCCCCTTTCTCTCTTTCTCTTAATACTCTCCCTCTTTTCTCACCCTACCTATTTCTCCTCTCTCCACTTTCTTCTCTTCAGTCCCTCATTGGTCATCTCCACTGCCATTTGAGAAAGCTGCCCTGAAAATACCAAGTACAAGGCAAAGGAGGCAGAAATAAAAAATAGATGGAAATTAGTTTTAAATTGCTTATTTGGAATTACTAGTTTCAATCAATGACAATTTTAAGACATTAAATATATTCCGGGGTAACGTCAAAAAAAAACAACCAAACAAACAAACACCTCCTGCCGTTGCTGACATTCTCTGAGGTTTTCTAATAAGATCAGGGTCAGTGACGGGAAAATAAGCAGGGAGATGAATAGGATGTCAGAATGAAATTGAGTTCCAGAAGAGTTATCTCAAGCTCCTCAGTAAACTGCACTTGCAAAACTGGGTCTCCAGTGAGGGGCACACTGCAGGTTTTGGCATTGCGGGTGTGGGGAAAGGTTGCTGCTGCTTCTCTCTATTCCCAAACTTTTGCATGGATTTTACCTTTGACCTTGAAGGGAAAAATGGGAAGCTGTTTGTTCTCTGAATGTGGGGTGGGGGTACAGGGGAGGGGGGACTGGAAAGAGGGCTAGATGTGGAGTCAGGGCAGATGTACTGGACTGTTGACCTTCTTACTTATTCCCTGGGTCACCTTGGACAAGTCCCTTGAACTTCCTGGGCCTGTTTTCTCAACTGTAAGTTGCTTTTATGGTGATTGGACTGGATAACCTTTAGGGTGCCTTCTGGATCTATGGTCAGCTACTTGGAACTCCATCCCATTGAGACTAATTCTAGATAAATTCTCTCTATCATCTCAGAAGACATTAGTATCATAGAATGTTATTAAAGGTTGGGAGATCAATCAAGAAAAGGTAATTTTCAAGTGCCCCATGTCCTTGGCTTATTTTTGTAAGGTATTGCTAACTCCTGTGTAGTGAAAACCAATATATACATCCTACTATTATCATCATCTTTGTTCATCAGATTTCCTCAACAGTTCTCTTTAATTCTCACTGTTAAACATACTTGTTAAAGGCTAATTTAGTCTGTTGGTGTTACCAGGGTCATTTAGGAGAAAAGATTAGGCTAGGAGGTTAAGACCAAGGCTCAGCACCCAGTGTTGTACTCCATTAATCATGTCTGCAGGTTTAATTTTAGTATTGGCTGAAAAAATATCACTGGGAAGAGGACAGCAGAAGGTATGAGAGCAATGCCATGGTGGGGCAGGAGGACTCCAGGTTCTCCTCTCCCAGTGTTTCACCTGATCCCTTCTTATACAATCTCAGGCATGCTTGGGGGCCTCTCCAACTCATCCAGCCTTTGACAATGTCAGAAATCCAAATGTGATCCCTGGACACTTGGCTCATTTTCTTCCAAATAATAGAAAAGGACTGGGGGATGGTATGCCTGGAAAGAACGTTTGCCAGTACTTCAGAGGGTAAATGATTCCCTATGAAATCCTCCCCATTCCGCCACCCTTCCCCCCCACCCCCAAAATGCCCCAAATTTCGGGCAGCTATAACACTGCTGACTCATCTCTGGTTTCCCAAGGAGGATCTGGGTTGATTTGTCATGTCTTACCGTATAATGTTCTACCTTCATGAGTTTCTCCCTGTATGACAAATAGGTCAAGGAATGTATCAGGAGAACCCCTTCAGTATAAACAAAGGCCATATTTAAAGAAGGACCCTGTAATTCTGGTTGCGTCAAAAAAAATAGAAGCTAACAGTAACCTTTAATATGTTTAACAGAGAATTGTTCCTTTGTTTCCTTAAGGAGGAATGAGGAAAGTTAGAAGGCAGATTTATTACTTGCTTAGCAAGTTCCATCTCTAAATATGACTGATTATCCTGAAATTTTGGAGGGCTTCCACAAGGTTTCATGGGGCCACTTGAGCCCATACAGGGCAGAAGTATGTCAGGTCTTTGACAAGAGCCATATTTTCCATCTCTAAGGTTACAGGGTGACTGTCTGTCATCCAGACGTCCAACCGGGCCGGGACCTAACTGTCTTATGTAACTGCCAGATTTTCCTGATTTGGTATAAGATCCGGACTGGATCCATCTTTTCAATCTATATTCGTCCACGTCCAACCGTATCCAAGAATCACAAATATTCTCCCTTGATTGACGCTTCAGCTTGTCAACCTCTTTACCTACATTCCCTAGCATGGTGACTTATTCATAGTAGTCACTTAATAAATGTTTGTTGAATTTAGTTGAAATCTAGGCCCAAACCATTATGGTTTTGGCTACTTTTCCTTTCTGTCAGGAGTTTGTGAACTGCTAAAAGAAATATCCCTATGAGCAATATGGGGGTCAGCTACAATAATAATTCATTCCTACGTGTAAACTTACATTTTTCCAAGGTGACAGGGCTGATTTTGGTCATAGGAAAAGCAGATAACTGCTTCTTTACTATGATCTGGCATTAAGAAGGCATTAAGAAAGGATCGGGGCTCAAAAATTCCTACCTTTAGTTACCTCTGAGTTTTCTCAATAGGAATTGACAGGAACTTTGCCTGTGGCTTCATTTTTACGGAACTTCCAGATGAGGAAATCCTCTTTATTAATCCAGGTTGGCACCTTCTCTGTAACTTATAGTCTTAGGACACTGAGAGATTAAATTACTTGCTTAGGGTCACTTACCAGTACATGTGAGAAGCCAGACTTGAACTCAAGTCTTCCTGGCTTCCAAGACATCTCTCTAACCACTATACCAAAGGGCCCCTAGACAAGAGCTACAGAGACAGTTAATTTGTTCAGCTCAGTTAAAGGATCCTGGTGCCCAAGGATCTATTGTAATCTAATCCTTTATGCTTTTGTGAGGCTATTTATTCTGTGATCCTAGTCCTAGCAATTACCAGACCATAACTAGCTAGGGCTAGGTGACTGGGCTTTGCTCAGGGCATAAATTTTGACAGTGCTAAAAGGTGTTGCAGTCCTTCAGCCACATGGAAACAACAGAGCTTAACACCTAGTTTGCAGGGAGACCCAGTTAAAATAGGAACCTAGCAGATGGTCTACTTTTTATCCCCTACAGATATATTCCACATGGGATCCAGCTTGATCCCAGTCCATCTCACACACACACACACACACACACACACACACACACACACATCTGTTGCCCGGGTACAAAACCTGTTACATCACTACCTCTTAATCTTCACGAGGTTGTGTTCACCAATCTCCTAAATGCCAATATAGTTAAATCTTCCTGCCTTCAATTAATAAATAGATCTGGCTGCATAACATCGAAACATATTCTGTTTTACCAGCCTTGTACTCTCTCCCACTATAAATGTGGAGAACAGGAATACAAGTTTCATTCCAACTTTCTAACCTTATCTAAGCTGGAGGTAGGGAGACATACTTAGTCCTCAAAGTTCATATTAGGATCTATATATTTTAACTCTAGATCCTATAAGAAGTCCCCAACCAAAATTAAAATTCTTTCTCTTCTTTCCTTCCTTCCCTCCTTCTTTCCTTTCTTCCTTCCTTCCCTCCCTCTTTCCTTCCCTCCTTCCTCCCTCCTTTTCTCTCTCCTTCTGCTCTTCTCTTTCTTTTTCTTTCTTTTCTTTTTCTCACTTTCTGTCTTCCTTCCTTTCTTTTTTCTTCCTTCCTCTCTCTCTCTCTCTCTCCTCTCTGTCTCTCTCTCTCTCTCTCTCTCTCTCTCTCTCTCTCTCTCTCTCTTTCTCTCCCTCTGTCTTCCTTCCTATCTCTATCTCTATCTATCTATATATGGATAGATATAGATTGTACGTGAGGTGTAATATGCATCAGCAATATATCACATTTATGCCACAGTTTACAATGTACTTTTCCTCACAATGCCCACAAGATAATGGGCTCTAGGGTCACCATTTTATAGATAAAGAAACTGAGTTTCAGAGAGCTGAAGTCAATTGTCCAAGTGATGCAATGTCTGACTACGTCAAAAGTTAAGTGTGTCCCTTCTGACCCCCAGTCCAGGGATTTTCTGACTAAATTCTACTTTCTGCTAGGTCTATCACAAGCGGTTGAAGAAGCTGTGGATGTTTATCCTAGAGAAGTGAGAACCAAGGGAACCACATAAGACCTGCCACCTTCATTTATTTGAAAGTCTGCAATGAGGAAAGATTAGGCCTTTTTGACTTGGTCTTGTAGGGGAGAATCCAGAATATGGGTCAATGATGGGACAAAGCAAATGTAAGCTTGCTATCAAGAAAGACTCCCTAGCAGTTAGAGTTATTCCAAGGTGAGGCCCAGTAGAGTTGGAAGAATTGATCCAATAAGCATTTGGTAATTCTTGGTGTATGTACCAGGCACTATGCCAGGTGCTGGACATACAAAGACAAAAAGGAAAGCAACATTATCTGCCATCAAGGAATTGATATTCTCCATGGGGGAGTCAGATCAATATGTATGCAGATTTTAAAAATACAAAAAAAATGAAGTAAAAGCAAATTTCAAGAGAGATATTGTGTGTGTGTGTGTGTGTGTGTGTGTGTGTGTGTGTGTGTGTAAAAGCCTTGTAGAGGCAGGGGCACTTGTACTAAGATACCACAGGCATAAACAAGACAAGAGCTATTGGTCACAAATATGAAAACACTTCAGAGATCTTTCAATCCAAAACCTAGTCATTTTTTTAGCTATATGAATTGCTCATTTTATATCAGGTTCCCCACCTGTAAAATGAAATAATAACACAGTCTACCTCCCAGGATTGCTGTATCAAATAAGACTTTAGAAAATGCTTTGTAAATCATTTGAGAACTGAATGAATTACAGAAGTGAAGAACAAGGTCCCATTTCCCATACCGAAGTCTAGTCAGTCAGCGAGTCAATCAGCTGGCATCAATTAAGCTCCTATTATGTGCCAGGCATAATGAGTTGCTAGGCACTAGGATCTAACAGGTGGTACCCTCAGCCGTAACAGCGCTGGTAGGCGTATTAAGCTCTGGTCCCAGGATAGAAGCTGTGTTGTCCTTTTATTAAGTTACCTGCTGGGTTTGTCTTGCCATGGACCACCAAAGGTCATTATAGTCTGAAGGAGGTCAGTCAGCAACCAGAAGTAAAACCTGATGTTGGCTGGTCAGGGAGCATCTAAAGATGGAGTTTGTTGTTTTCTCTGCCTAGACAATAGAGTCAGGCCTCCAGAACAGGCTGCTTGCTCTTTAAGCAAAAAGGACAGAGTTGGAGTCAGAGTGAAGTATCTCTAGGAAAACAAGATGACAAGGCATAGGGAGAAAATCCTGAATGTTTACATTGGATCCGTTTTTTTGTTTTGTTTTGTTTTTTTGATGAAAGACTTATTTTCCATCTATTTCCTATCCAGCATGTAAATGGATAGAAATCCTTCATTGGTCTTGTGTTGCTTCCCTGTTGAATTAAATCTTTGCCCAATTGAAAAGCCCATTCATCTCAGCAGCCAGCTATTCAGCAGCCGAGCATTTCCGCTCAAGGACCATTTCTTTGTCCACAAGACACTTCATGGCATGGACTCATTACCTCAGTGCTCCTGGCCCAGCTCTAATCACAGATCTGTCAACATTTCTGCCTTAGAGACTTCTCATCTTTTGTCTTTTTTTAAGCTTTCCATTGCAGGTCTTTCCACTGAAACACAAACACAGGGAATAGGACCAGCTTTGCCCATAGATAGAATGAGTTCATGGCAGAATGAGCAGACTTGGCATCAGAGACCCAGATTTAAGGACATTGAGCTATGAGATCTTGAACAAGTCCCTCAATTCTAAGCCTTAATTTCTTTATCTGTAAAATTAAGATAATAAAACATCCTTGCCGACCTCACTGAGGTCTCATAAGGATCAAGTGAGATTAAGTGTAAAAGATGCAAATGTGTTGTATGAATAATTTTAATGATAAATAAATATAAGCTATTATATTAATGTGCCTATAATGTAACAAAAACCAAGAAGATTTGAGAAAATTTAGCTCCTCTTTCTTTCCACCAAAAATAGTCTCAAATCTTCCCACCTGGCCTTGAGGCAGAAATGACTGAAAATGCACCAAGCCCAATTCTTTGGGGTTGAAGCAACATTCCCCTAGGAAGCATAAATACTCTTGTGAAGTTAGTGTATAAAGCTATGAGTAAGTAACAACTCAATATGCATTCATTCATTAACAAACATTTATTAGGCATAGAAAGGGAAAATATGGAAATAAGAGAAGTCTGCCCTGAAGTGGCTTATGACATATTATAGACGATAAGACATCTGTATAGATTTATATAGAGCATATGAAGAGAGAAGTACAGAAGACACACAGTATGAGCTAAGAGCTCAGATAAAAGAGACATCAGGCCTATTTGGGAGGAGGGAAGGAGGCCTTGAATTGGTATTTTCCTAAAGGCCAAATCTGACCATGTAACTCCCCAACTCAACTCCAATGACTCCTTATGTCTGGGATTAAATCCAAATTCTTCTTTTTGGCATCTAGATGCTTTCCATTCTGGCTCCAACCTATCTTCCTAATCTTATTCTATATTCTTCCCTTCATGCACCCTCAGTCTAGCTTAATTGACTTTCTTGCTTCTCCTCATTGATGTTACCACCTCCTGTCTCTGTTCCTTTCCACTAATTGTTCCCAATTCTGGCATATACTCTCTCAACCTCTACCTCTCAGGAACCCTTTTTTTCTTCAAAGTTCAGCCCAAGCATGGCCTTCTACACAGAGCCTTCCACAGACTCTATGTTTTATTCCCCACAATTGCCTTCTATTTTTGTATTTACTTATATATGTACATATGGCACCTCCCAATAGAATTTGATCTCCTCGATGGTGAGTACAATTTCATTTTTTTCCCTCTTTGTATTCCCAGTACTTATTGAAGTACCTGATATATAGGAGGTGCATAATAAATGCTTGTAGATTGATTAAATAGTCAGGATATCAATAAGCAATCGGGTGGGGAGTGCACATCCTCTATAACACTATAAATTTTTATTTCTCATGGTAGAGTGGCCCTAGAAATTGATTTTTTAATAATCAGGAAGTTATGCAGTCATACCACTTGGTAGCTGTTTATCTTGTGTTATGTCCACTAGAATATAGAGATAGGGACTGGATGTATGAATGTCCATTATAGAATCATTATATAGGTCCGTTTGTCTGTTTCTCCCTGTCTCCCTCCCCCCCCCTCTCTTTTCTTTCTCTTTCTTTCTCTTTCTTTCTCTCTCTCTCTCTCTCTCTCTCTCTGTCTCTCTGTCTCTCTCTCTCTCCCTCTCACACTCCCTATCTGCTGTCTCCTTTGTTCCCAGTAGGCAGCATGACATGATTTGAGGAGGAGAAGGCCTTGTGTGCCCCAAATTCTCCCTCCCACTGAAGTCTTCTAAGGACAAATGAGAAAACTGTATTGAATTACTCAGATTAAAAATAATTTTAAAAAAATTTAAGGTGATGATCTTATTATAAGATTTGTTTCAAAATAGTCATCCTGCCTTCTCATTCAAAGTGTGTGATATCAAACATGCAAAGAAAATGAGATACTTATTATAGGCATTTACTGATCAAATCCTAAAGGCAGTAGTGGCAGGAGCAATGGAGTTGGGGTTAGAGGGCCTGGCTTGAAATCCCAGCTCTGCTTCCTACTACTTCTATGACGCTGGACAAGCCATGTTGCTTCTTTGGGACTCAACTGTAAAATAAGGCAGTTTGGCCAGATGGCCACTAAGGTCCTTTCCAGCTCTAAATCAATGACTCTGCAATCTTGTTTCAATTCCTATGGCTAAAATCATTCTTTTTAGCTGAAGCCCAAGAGGGCCCTTTAGGGGGGACATACACAGTTAAAAAATTCTGGACAAAATGTGGGATGCTAAGCCCTTGGGAGTGGGGGGAGCAAAAGTCATAGAAGAGGTCCCTATATATGTGGCAGAATGCATATGTCTATATGTGCATGGGAATGTATCTACTCTGTATGGTAGGTATCTATACGCACATATGCATATTTGTGTGTGTCTGACAGACAGACTTGGAGTCAGAAGACTTGAGTTCAACTTCTGGATTCTCCCCTTGCTCTAGCCTAGCAGGTAATCTTGGGCAAGTTACTACTTCTCTGGGCATCTGGACACATCTTCCCTTCCCTTCCTTTCCCTTCCCTTCCCTTCCCTTCCCTTCCCTTCCCTTCCCTTCCCTTCCCTTCCCTTCCCTTCCCTTCCCTTCCCTTCCCTTCCCTTCCCTTCCCTTCCCTTCCCTTCCCTTCCCTTCCCTTCCCTTCCCTTCCCTTCCCTTCCCTTCCCTTCCCTTCCCTTCCCTTCCCTTCCCATCTTTCTTTCATCAGGATTAAGCAACTTGCCCAGAGTCACACAGCTAGTAAGTGTCAGGGGTCCAATTTGAACTCAGGTCCTCTTGACTTCAGGGCTCACTGAGCCACCTAGGTACCCCATAGACATGTGTTTTCAATGATATAGGGGATTACCAGATGAGGAAACACCCTCTACCAATGAAGGTTGACCCCTTCTCAAACTTAAAGAATGTCCTAGAGCCCTGAGAAGATAAGTGATTTGTTCAGAGTCACACAGCCGGTTACATATTGGAAGCAGGATTGAACCAAGATTTTCCTAGCTCTAAAGTCAGCTTTCTATGCACTATTCACAACCATCTTCTTGGTCATTCAGGTTCACAACCTAGGCCTCATCCATGACTCCTCACCTTCTCTCACCCTATGTCATGCCATATCTAAACAGCTGCCAAATCTTGTCATTTCTACCTTTATAACATCTGTGGCATGTGTTCCTTTCTCTCCTCTGAAACAGCTACTACCCTCACGCAGGCCCTCATCACCTCCCATGATCTATTAAAATTGCCTGTGGACTGGTCTCCCACCCTCAAGTGTCTCCTCTAGTAGTTCCCTATTACCTCCAGGATCAAATATAAAACCCTCTGGTTTTCAAAGCCCTTCATAACCTGGCCCCCTCCCACCTTCCCAGTCTTCTTACACCCTACTCTCCTTCACTCTTTGACCCAATGAAACCAGCCTCCCTGCCATTTCTTATACAACATATGCCATCTCCTGAATCTATGACTTTACTGGCTCTCCCTCAGGACTGAAATTCTCTTCCTCCTCATCTCTGTCTTTTGTTGTCCCTCAGGTCAAAGCCTTTTCCAATCCTCCTTTATGCCAGCACCTTCTGTCTGAGATCATCTCCATCTCAACCTGTCTGTATCTTATTTGTACCTAGTTCTTTGTATGTTGTTTCCTCTACTGGACTATGAATTCCTTGAGAAGAAGAAATGGTTGTTGTTTCTTTAACCTTTCTTTGCATCCTGAGAGCTTAGCATAGTGCCTGGCACGTAGTAGGTACTTAATAAGATTGCCAACTTGGCTTGATATCATTCAGCCTCTTTCATTTGTCTGCAATAAGGATATGCTACTTCAATTGCCTGTCTCATGTCTATGTACAATGTATATAAGGTATATAAGGTACTCTTTTACTGCAAAGCACTAAATAAATTATTCATAGGTAACATAGTCAAGTCAACAAGCATTTATTAAGCAGTTACTATGTGCAAGGTACAGTGCTAAGTCAGGGGCTTACAAAGAAAGGTAAAAAGAAAACAGCCCTTGCTTTTAAGGAGCTTACTTTCTAATGGAGAAAAAAATAAATAAAATGATGAAAAGTGGGGGCTCAGGGAAAAAGGTGCAGAGGGTGTTGGGGGCATGGTGAAGAAAGAAGCCCAGGGAGTGAGAAGCAGAACCTAGAGAGGAATGAGCAAGTGAACATGGCTGGCCTGGACACTTTCCTTAACACAAAGGTTCCTGGAAGGAACTGAATGATCAGAGAGGAAGCGGCCTTGGGGGGCAGCAGAGTGATCTTCTAGGATAAGAAGGATGCACATGGAAAGTGAACTTCCAGGAGAAGAAGGCCATGTTATAGTAATGTGCATGTACCTAAACTGACATATGTGTGGATCATTTTGCAAAATGGTGAGAGGAATGAAAAAAGATGAGGTCCTGGTATTGATAGATTGTCTCTGAAGCAGAGATAGAACTAGAATGGGGCAGCTGGGACTTTGTCCTAGGGTGAGAAACTTAGGTTTACTTCCTTCTCTGCCCATACTACCCCTGAAGTGGCAACAACAGTAGTAGTTTCATAGGGTAGGGGGCACCTTCTTCCATCTCCAAAGCTTAGAAGCCTGCCCAGTGACCCAAAATGCAACTCTCCCCACCCCAATCGGCTGCACTACAGGTGAGCTTATCTCCCCCTATCACCTTCTGACTCTTCTCAGGTATGAAAATCATTAGTCGTGCTCATGCTCTGAAGGAAGGATTAGCTATAAGCAAGTGTGAGGAATTGTATTTCACTAGAGTTGAGGAGTCATCCCTAGGGTCCTGGAGAAGTGACAAGAGGGGAGAGGGCCAAAGGTGTGCCCCACAGCTCAGTGCTGGCCTGGGAGTGTTTGCATATCTGCCAGTTCTGTTCTCGTGGGCAGAGAATGTCAGCCCTGCACTTTGTGCCTTCCTGAGGCAGTAAACCTGGCTCTCCCCGCTAATAGCAGGGATAATTGCTGTGGGCAGCCTAAATCAGCTGGTTAAGGTTTAACTCCTTTCTTGCTAGAGTTCACCCTGAAGTGTCCCCCCAGCCCCTGGCTGCAAAGGCCTGAAGTATTTCTGGTGTGAAGTTGAGGATTATAGTGATGGCTCCTGGAGGGAAGGCAGGGAACCTAGGCTATTTATAGCAGGAGGCAACAAAGGTTCCTTTCACTGCCTTAAGCACGAGTTGTATCTCTCTGAAATTCTGCCTGTGTTGTGCAGAACTCCAAAGGGCAAGAGAACATGTTCCTCGGAGCCAGTAGAAAGTTCCTGGGCTGTTTTTAGCCCAGAGATGCCAGCTTTCAACCACCTAACGAGTTTAAATCAGCTTGATGGCAGTGCTTCGAATGGATGCAAATGAGGGTCAAAGCTATTTCCATAATGAAGAGCACTAACTATTCCAGCTCTTCTCTGTTTGGCCTCAAAGTGGCTAGAGAACTGAAGGAGGGAGGGAGAAAGAAGGAAGGAAAGAAGGAAGGAAGGAATGAAGGAAGGAAGGAAGGAAGGAAGGAAGGAAGGAAGGAAGGAAAGAGGGAAGGAATGAAGGAAGGAAGGAAGGAAAGAGGGAAGGAAGGAAGGAAGGAAAGAGGGAAGGAATGAAGGAAGGAAGGAAGGAAAGAGGGAAGGAATGAAGGAAGGAAGGAAGGAAAGAGGGAAGGAAGGAAGGAAGGAAGGAGGGAAGGAAGGAAGGAAGGAGGGAAGGAAGGAAGGAGGGATGGAAGGAAGGAGGGAAGGAAGGAAGGAAGGAGGGAAGGAAGGAAGGAGGGATGGAAGGGATGGAAAAAGGAAGGGAGGGAAAGAGGAAAGGAGGGAGGGGAGAAGGAAGGAAGGGAGGAAAGAGAGAAGGAAAGAAAGAAGGAAGGATGGAAGGAAGGATGAAAGAAAAGGAAGAAGGAAGGCTAGAAGAAAGAAAGAAGGAGCAGAAAGAAAAGGATGAAGAAAAAGTAGGAAGGGAGTTAAGGAATAGAGTGGAGAAGCGGAAAGAGGAAGAAGAGGAGAAGGAGAGAAAGGAAGGAAGGAAGGGAAGAGGGCTAGAGGGGAAAAGCAGAAGGAGGAATGAAGAAGGGAAAGGAATGTAGAAGAGAGGGTAAAGAGGATGGGAGGAAGGAAGACGAAAAGCAAGGAAAGGGGGAGGGGGAAAGAGGAAGGAAAGAGAAGAAGGAGAATATGAGCTCCCAGAGGGCAGGTACCATGTTTTTGTCCTTCATTGTATCCCCAACTCTTAGCACAATGCCTGGAACATAGTAGGAACTTACTAAATGCTTGTTGGCTGATTGAGGGGAAGGAGGAAGGGATGGTTGGAAGGAAAATGAGAGAGGGAGGAATGAATAGCAAATGAAAGAAGCTCAGATAGCCCAGTAGAACCCAGCCTCAGCCAGTGTCCAGGTACTTGATGTTTGGGGCACAATCTGACATAGACCTGGGTGTTTCCCACCAAAATCACCCCCAGAAAGGGTAAATTAAGAATGAGCTCCAGATTTCCCAAGATTCTATGCCTTGAGTCAGTCCCTTCCCCTCCCTTTGCCATGTTGCTTCTCTTGGCCCATCCCTTTCCTTCCCACTAAATAACCTGTATGATTTGGCCTTTTCAAGCTCCACCAATATGTGGACCATGAGCATCTTCTTTCCCAGAAGATTCCATGTGCTTGGCTTGTTCCTTGAAAATTACATGAATATGTAGATAATAGTAACATGGCCTAACCTTATTACTCTTCCATTAGGTCTTTGCTCACTGTGTTCAGCTCCTGATATTCCTGCATTTCAGAAATTAGCTTCATGTCATTCCACTGACACTCTCCTCAGCCGACTTACATTTTAATTAATCAGTATTTTTATGAGGCACAATACAGAGGCAGGTTATTTTGGCTCTTTTGGCACAGTCAATGAAATTGCATATGGTTTACCCTCCTATCTTCCAGAGAAGGGAGATAATAGATGCTTTAATACATATGGAATACATATTCCTCCATCTGAGAAATTCTTAATTGGAACAAAAGCAGAATTCAATAATTGATATGGATTCATTATTTTGAAGTAGTCTAGTCCCCAGGAGGGAAAAAATCAGATAGTTATCTTCTGAATTCCAAAGTGCCTTGAGATCCTCTGACCTACTACCCTACAGTACTTCCTGATAGATTCCTAGTTAGTCATTAACCCTTAGTAGGGAGGGACTGAATGCCTACTATACGTTACTCAAATGTTTGACTCTGATTTTTTTTCATTGTATTAAGAAGATATTTTGAATTCCCCATCCTTCAATTTACAAGGGAGGAGACGTTGTAACCCTTTTCCCTGCCTCCTACCCAGGAAGCTCATGGTCCAAAATTATACATGATAAATCACTGAGAGCAAACTCTTCACTGACCAGCATTCCATTCCTGGAACTATGTTGTCTTGTGTACCCCATCAATGCAGAGGTAGCTCTTGTTCCCCTGATAATGATCCTAAATTACCAGGAGGAAGAACCCTGACATGCTCCCTGAATCTTGAAAGGAAGATTCCATTCTGGTCATCATCACTTTGATATTAAATGTATTTTAAAATATTTAAGTTTTTACAATTGGACATTCCATGTGTGGTGTTGATGAAAATTCTGTTCTTAAAGATGCTTTACTAATTGTAGTTTAGCCATACTAGTAGAAAGAGAATTTAGCTCATGAGTAAAAGGTGCAGTGAAGGGTAACAGGGAGAAGGGGGGATGGAGGGTGAGTCTAAAGACTGGGGCTCTGACCCTGGCTTAAGTACTGGTTAACTGATTGGTGACTTCATTAACTCGGGTAGGGTTTCACTGCCTACTCAAAAGGGAATTTTCAAGTGGAGTAGGTCAGAAGTAATGATTTCCAAGATCCTTCTGCCTCTGTGTGTGTGTGTGTGTGTGTATATGTGTGTGTGTGTGTGTATGCGTGTATGTATGTGTGTGTATGCATGTACGCACACATGCTTGTATCCAGCTCTTAGCACAATGCCTGGGATATAGTCAGTGCTTAATAAATATTTATGATTATCTCAATGTGGCCTACCAGATATCATGCAGGACTCAGAATCAAGAAGGCCTGAATTTGAATTCTACCTCCAATACTTACTATTGATGTGACTAAAGGCAAGTCACTCAGTTTCTCAGTGCTTTGGTTTTCTCATCTATAAAATAGGGATTAAAAAAAAAACCCACCGTCTCTACTTAGTTACATCATAGAAACGTTGTGAGGCTCCATTGTGATAATATATGCCAAGTGCCTTGCAAACTTTAAGGCACTACATAAATGTCAGCTATTATTAGCCCTAAAGTTATATACCAGAATTCTAGGATACATATTTATATGTGCATATATGTACATATACAACATATGTGACGAAATATACAATTTTATCTTTTTTTTGTTCTCGGCCAGCGATTTTTATTAGACTGGGAAACTTAAAATATTGAAACATCCTTACTGAAAGAAATCGGCTATACTTCTGTAATTGAAGAGTTTCTGAGAGTTGTCTGAGGTGCTGAAATATTAAGTGACTTACTTAGGATCACATTGCTGGTATAGTCTGAGGGAGGACCTGAACCCAAGCCTTTCTGCCTCCAAAGCTGGCCCTCTTTCCACTGAATCCCGCTGCTGTTTGAAATTCACATGATTACATAAACACCTATGCATGTAAATAGAGACATAGGAAACATTGAAAGTAGTTGTCTACTAAATGGCATTTATTAAGCTCCTACTATGTGCCAGGCATTGTGGTATGGAGGAGGCTTTCTTGAAACTCATTCCCAGAGGAGTTTAAGTTGGCCAACTCCACTACACTTAGACATCTGCAGATCATTAATTAACTGTGTGTCTAGGATCAAGCAGAGCTAAGAAGGCTGTTCTGGAAATGTAGGTGACACTTTTTGGCAAGAATGTAATTCAGTACAGGGTGGTATACATGAACAGCTTTGGGAAGGGGTTTCATTTCATGGTCCCCACAACAGTTTGGTAGCTCAGGTGCTTGTGTTCCATTTGGAGCTCTCTTTTTACATTGTTCTGTTCCTTAGGCCAAATCAGCCAAGATCAGCTTAATTCGACCTCAGTGAAGACTCAAGTATGTCTCCCCAGCATGAGAGGCTGAAAGTGTTAATAAGAGAAAGTTGGGAAAGTCTATGAAGTGCTGCTTATCAGAAAGTCTACAGTCTACTGTGATAGGCAATCTACAAGTATGTTTGATAGATAGCAGAGGACTATATAAGTACTAAGATAGATTACCTAGCACAATTATCTCTTTTCCTTGAAAGCCCTCCTCTCTCAGGTCAATGAGCACCTATTTATTGGTAGGAGCCCAAGGTCATAAGAAACAAAAGCTCTCCTCCAGTATGATATCAAATCAATTAATTATATAGCAGTCTCTCAGTAGCAGCCCTTACGGGCACTTGCTTGCCCTTGTAGCAGCCTAGAAGCTACACCATTTACACCAGTGCCCTCAACTCTTTCATATACAGATTTCCTTTGTATGGTGAAAACCCATACTCTGCCTTCTAATTGGACAGTTCCAGTAACTGAAGTACTAGATGCAGTGGTCTGCAATAAGCCCGTCTATTCCCTCCTTCTTTTTCTTTTCAAATGCTCACAAACTGCCATTTTAATAATCCATTCCTGAACTTTATCAGAAATCAACGTCAAAATCACTTTTCTATAATCTAAAGTACCCATTTTCTTCTCCTTTTTGAAAATCAGGACACCAATTTGCCTGTCTTAAGTCCGGTTGAATCCAATGGCACAGTGCCTGGCACTTAGTATTTTAAAAAGTGCCAACCATCCATCTATCTATTCATCTATCCATTCATCCAGCTATCTATCTATCTATCTATCTATCTATCTATCTATCTATCTATCTATCTATCTATCTGTCTGTCTGTCTGTCTGTCTATCTATCTATCTATCAAACAGATTATTAAAGAAATGGTCTGTGACTAGAAAGGGAGCTGGTGATCCCTGTGAACCAGCATGGATTCATTAAGAAAGTCATTTCAGACTAACTTCATTCAATAGGACCACAGACTTAAAGCTAGAAGGAATCTTAAAGGTTATCTGATCTAACTCTTTCATATTACAGGTAAATAAATCAAGATACAAAAGGAAAAAAATGACCTGCCCAAGATCACATGGTTAGTGAACTCTAGGGGTTGAACCTCAGTCCTCTGACTCCAAATCCAGTGTTCCACACCTTAGCAACAACTTAAATATTTGTACAATTTAATTCAATGTGATGGGGTTCCTAGAGGGATAAGGCAGAGGAATTCCAAGGACAAAGTATATCTTTATTTCAGCAAGACAACTGAATGATTCCTCAGAGACAATTGATGGTGGCTCAGCAATCATATTCAAAAGGTCCTTCAGTGCCCCACTGTGGAGTCTCCTTGAGCCAGATGGACTTGAACTCATGAAAGTAGATAGATGTTCACTTACCATTTTTGCTTGCCTTGAGTTCTAATTTTCTATGAACCATTTAGGTTCTATCTTCCCCAGTCTTAAAATAACTTCCCTTGATTAATAAAAAGGAAAAGGAAGTAGAATGGTAATTGAGGAATTTGTCTTTCTTCACATCTTATGTCATCTGCTTCCCATGCACTCCATGTAGAAGTTCTATACCTTCCCTGAAATTCCTATTGCCTCCTCTCCCCTCAACATTGCTTTAAAAATCCAGTTTTATTGTCTTTAACATTTGTCATAAGTCACAGCTTACACTGGACTTTAGCTTGGTAATACTTTTATAGAACTTTGCCACCCTCTTGTATTGTTCTTACTTCTATCTCTCATACTTGTCCTTTGAAGTCTGAGTTCTTTGACGAGCTTCCTGTTTAGCCATATCTTTTCTTCCTCATTGAAATCAATTATAACTGAGTCACCACCAGAATTTTGTTCTTGAGAGCCTTGTCCCTCTGATTTAGTATCTGAAGCTATGGAATCTTACTGATTCTATTTCTAGACACTTTGAAATCTGTATTCCTAATATCTAGGGGTACATATCAGACTATGACTGGTGTTCCCTTCTTTATCGAGCACAAATTTTAGTATGGCATGATTCCCAACTTCAAAGGTCACCTTGATCCCTTTTTCTCTACTCTCAAGGCCACCACCCTCATTCCCAAACTCATCACCTTATGCCTGGGCTATTTCCATAGCTTCTTAGCTTTTTTCGCTGTTTGTGGTCTCTTCTGTCTCCAATCTAGCTTCCACACAGCTGCCAAATTGATACTCCTAAAACACAGATCTGATTGTAGCATAGCTCTGGGGCTCACTTTCCTAGCTCCTACTTCTTCTAGCAGGCTGGTTCCTCAGAGCACAGATGTTTTCTTCAGAGTCTGGGGGCGTGTATCTTTCTAATGCTAAATCTCATGAACCCCACTGGTATCCTTCCCCTATAGGCTATGAGTTAATATCAATTAGTCAACTAGAGTTAATTAGATTTTAGTAAGGGGTATTTACGAAAGTTGTATAGTAAGAATAGTTGGTACAAAACAACCCACCGACTACACAAATCTTCGACACACTTCTCCCACTGGTATATATAGTGGGGTAGGGGAGAGGAGAGGAAGTCAGCTAAAACTTAGAAGGCACATGTTGAAAAGGGGTTGCTAGAATCATTTTCATCCCTTTTGTGGGGGCACTCATGAAATTTCTCTTAGGTATGAATTAGTTAGGTATGGATTAGCTTTTCTGTTATTGTAGATCTGCTTCCGGGTTTTTCCAGAGCCCTGAAATTGCCTTTCCTCACAGAATCTAATCTTTCCCTACCTTCCAATATAGAGACTGCCTCTAGTCACTGCTTTCCTGAGGCCACTGCTAAGATGATGTTAAAGAAAAGTCCAAATCCTCTGACCTTCCAAATTTCATGAGATCTTCCTTTGGTCAAAGGGTTTGGGGAAGAGACTGATGGGCTTTTTCCTTCACCCACACCCACCCAATCCCAAGTAATTCTCAGGGGCTTAGCTAAAGAGGCTTCCTTCACTAAGCTTCTTGATGCTGGTATCTCTGGGTTCCCGGCTAGTCTGCTATTTTATAGGTTACTCACAGGGCATTACCAAGTTTCCTCAACAAGTACAAACACATTTCCTGTGTGATGCCACTCCAATTCACCCAGTGATTTTTAAGGACCCCCAAAGTGACCCAGGGGTTTTTATTTTTTTTGCATAGTCTCAAACCTATGGCTGATCAATTCAATCAAGGAATATTCTCTTTCGACATTTAAGTAAGATGGGGTAATTTATTGCTCTGCCTTTATGGAACCATTTCACCTCCTTCCTCAGAAATCTTTAATGACTCCCACATGCTTCTGTGGTAAAATAGAGACTGGCATTTAAAGACTTCCACCCTGGTTCTTATTCCTTCCCTATCTCTACTTAGCACAACTCATGTGCCACCTCTTATATCAGGTCTTTCCTGATTCCCCACCTTCTAGCACTTTCTCCCTCTTGAAATTACTTTGTATACATGCTCTATTTACTTACTTGTATAGATGTCATATCCCTTCTCCTATTCCCACTTACATGGAATATAAGCTTTTTGAAGGCAATGATTGTTTTATTTTTGTCTTTGAATCTCCAGTACCTAGCAGAGTACTTTGCACACAGTGGGTTCTTAATCAATGTTAACCAAATTGACTTTCCTGTGTCATTAATTTGGCACTAGAAGATGATGCCTATACAATTAGTTATTCCTTTTATGTATGTATATGTCCTGTTTGTCCAACCACAGGGGTTTATTGCTTTTGTTTTCAAATTTAATACTTTATTTTCCACCAATTACATGCAAAAACAATTTTTAGCATTTGTTTCTCAAAATTTTGGAGTTCCAAGTGCTCTTCTTTCCTCCATCTCCTCCTCCACTCCCAATTGAGAAGGCAAGCAATCTGATATAGGCCATACATATGCACTCATGCAAAACGTATTTCCACGTTAGTCATGTCATGAAAGAAAACAGAAAAAAAAACCAAGAAAAATAAAATAAAGAAAAAGTATGCTTTGATCTGTATTCCAGACCCATTCAGTTCTTTCTCTGGAGATGGATAGCATTTTTCACCATGAGTCCTTCAGAATTTTCTTGAATCATTGTATTGCTGGGAATAGCCATGTCATTCACAGTTGATCATCATACAATATTGCTGTTACTATATGCAGTGTTCTCCTGGTTTGGCTCATCCCAAGGGGTGTATTTCTTGTAAGATGGGCACAATGTATTAAGCCTCTGTATTCATAACACCTAATTCAGTGCTCTATACAGAGTAGGTATTTAATAAATGTACATTGTTGATGATGAAATGTCTAATTTAATCATTTCAGTCACCTAATCCATTGCCCTTTATTCTAAGTCCCAGCTTAAGGGTTCGGTGAGAAGGAGGAGTAGGTATTAGGGAAAGAGCGGAAACCAAGTAGCTGCCTGCATGATGGATTTCTGCAAATGAGACTTTGGCATCTGTTGGTATCTGTTGCTATCCTAATCTCCTATCTTGGCTGTTTAGCACTTAATTCAATGCCTCACTCTTAGTAGCTCTGGGAGGTGAGCAAATCACTAAATCTCTCTGAGTTGGAGGTAACTCTCAAACTATCTAAGGCATACATTGGTTGCTCTCTGTTTGCATGGAGAGTGATTATACATGAAGACAATCATGGGTCTTTGCTACATTGACACATTAACAAGATCTTTCCATACCTTTATAAGTTCCTTTGTCTCACTTCGTTCCATTCCCCTCTCTTGCTCTTGGCTCCCAGCCTTCTGGAGATAGATCACCATCTCTATTAAGATCTCCGAGAGTCTGACAAACATATTGTCAGAAATCTGCAGGGGATGAACAATTAATCAATACATACATAATCCTCAAAGCCTTGTTTGTTGTTGTTCAGCCATCTCAATCATGTCCAACTCTTCATGACTCCATTTGGAGGTTTCTTGGCAAGATACTGGTGTGATTTTCCATTCCTTTCTCTAGCTCATTTTACAGATGAGGACCTGAGGCAACCAGGGTTAAGTGATTTGTCCAGGGTCACATGGCTGTCTGAGGTCATATTTGAACCCATGAAGATGAATGTTCCTGAGTCCAAGTCCAGTGTGCTATTGCCTATACTGCCTAGCTGCTGTGTAAAAGATATAGATATAAGGAAGAGGGACTTAGGCTTTTCTCTAAGTCTCTCCTCCCTCTCCACCCAACCCCCAGGGATATATGTAATGTTCTGGATATTATATAGGGGTGTGCGCGCGGGCGCGCGCGCGCGCGTGTGTGTGTGTGTGTGTGTAACCTCACTATATATACATATATGACATATATATATAAAACATAGACATATCTATACATATATATATATATACACATGTATATACATACACACATACATATATATCTCCCTCATTAGAATATAAGAACTTTGATGGAATCAATCAATTAACATTTATTAAGCACCTGCTTAATTGTGCTGAGTACTGGTATGGGACCAGTCCTTTCTTTGTGTTTAATAGATTTGTTCTTGATAATATATTGATTTGGGGGATTGTTTTTTCTTTTTTTACCATCTTTTCCTTTGAGATCTCCTAATTCTTTCCTTCAGGCTCTCAATCTTTTCTCTCTGGTTTACCTTTCCCCATCCCTAGAGGATGCTTTAGAGGAAGGGAAAGGGTTGTGAGACCTCATTTCTCTTTTTTCCTACTTAAGCCTTAACACTTGCTCTATGCTAAACACATCTGTGTGTTTCCTAGGTTTGTATGGTGGTTCCTCTGGAAGCCCAGTGAAGAATGGCGGTGGACATGGGGCATTGGGATGAGTTCTATATTTCATAATAAGATATGGAAAGAACCCAAGTGTGCTGGAGAAACAGCCCTGTTTTACCACAATGCCAATCACACGCCCAGCTTCCATTGACTACTGGAAGGAACTTCAGTGCTATGTTGATAGAGAAGGAAGGCTTGTGTTTGCAGTCAGCACCATAGGCAGGGGCTTACTGGCCATTCAAGGAGGTCAGATTCTTTTTCTTTTTCTTTCTAATAGCTTGTGTCTGAATCTTCCTCATGGCTGGGGGTGGGGGTGGAAGTGGGAAAAGAATGTGCTTAGATTATTAAATCTGGTCTCAGCCCAGTGTAGTGAAATCCTGATACTTCCTGTAACAACATAAATGTATTCCATTAGATAGAATAAGCCACAATCAGCCCGTATCTACGGAGCTTCCTTGTATCAGCTCTACAAAGAAGGAAGATGAGTATATTTAATAATTAAACCTCAGAATTATTTATTGGTGCAGACTTGCCATTTCACCAGAATGGGGAACTACTGAGGTAGCAGCCTTGCACATGTGCTCACAGGCAGCTCATCTGCAAATCATAGTCTTAAAAAGTTGACTGTGGCCCTGAGATGTTAAGCGACTTACTAACCACAGCCAGCGTGTGTTTAGGGCAGGACTTGAACATAGGTTTTCCTGTCTCTAGGATCATTGTCTTGTTCACTAAGCCACACTGCCTCTGCTGGCCAAAGACGACACATGATAAGGATTTGCTGAATGGAACTGAATTGAATACCTTATTCATTTCCCCTTGCATTTGTCTCCCATCCATACATTCATCAGCCACCCATCCATCCACTCACGCCTTGTATCCTGCCGTTCTTGTTACCTGCTATCTCACTGGGAAAAAACTGTATCTCATGTGTTATTTGTTATGCTCCCTACGAAGTACCGGTATGATGTGGGAGGATACTAAAAACCAAAACAAAATAAAACAACAACAGCAAAATCAAAGTAAAAAAGTCCAACAACTTAAGACAGAAATCCCACCCAAAGGAGCTGGCAGTTTTCACTGGGGAGACTAGACATACACATGAAACAATTAGCAGACAGCCAAAAACAGTAAATAATTAAGAGCCAAAAAAATGTGTGACAGAGATAAGAGCTGTAGGAGGTCAGAGAAAGGAAAGATCAATGTGGTGATCAGACAGTTCAATATAAATGTCTTAGTCTGAACACCAAATCTGATAACTTGCCATCTGTTTCTGTTCGTTTGTTTAAAAATTTGCTTCCATTATGTAAAATACCGTATCATGGGGTGTTGCTTGTATTAATGACTGTTTCTGCTTTGTGAGGGGGTGAGGGGCAGCATCCTGTACTTCATCCATTTCTGGCTGATCCTCCAGAGTCAAACTGTATTAGGCCTTCATGCTGTTTGCCACTTGGCAATCCCAATCCGTCAGCAGTTGTTGGGATAGTGCACCTTTGTGCTGGGAGCCTTTGGAGGAGGTTGGATTGGAGGAAACTCATCACTTCCTTCAGAGAGACAAATCAAGGGCATGCAGCTCCTAGTCCCGTATTAATGGCTCACAAGGAGCCCTGCTGGGCCACTCTAGGCTCTTATTTTTGCCTGGGGAAAAGAATCTGCAAACCCTGAAACTCCAAAATGTACACATTTTCCCCCAAATGAGATGTAGTTCCAGGGGAGTTAATTATCATACAATTACTGTAATGGAAAAGAAAATCCTAATCAAACATGAATAGCTTGTCTAACCATTAACCAGGCTATGGTGAACCATTACTTAGCTCTGATTTTGGTGATCCATCATTGGCTTCTTGGTTCTCAGTTAACAAATGCCTAAATGAACTTAAACTTATTTCTAGCTGAGAGGACTGGCAAAGCTCATCTCGGAATTGTTTAGTCATCAGAATTTACTAAGACCTCTCTCTCCCTAACCTTTCTAAGGGAGTGGTCATTGTAGACAACTGGGGAAAAGGCAGCAGTGCCCAGGACTTTGCTTTAGTAAAATATGGTGCAGTGGATAGCGCTTTGGACTTGGAGTCAGGAATACCTGGATTCAAAACCTGCCTCAGATATTTACTAGCTTTGTGAATCAGTTTCCTTCTCTGTAAAATGAAGGCGCTGGACTTGATGACCTCAAAGATTCCTTCCAGCTGTAATTAAATGATCCTATGACTCTGACATATGTTCCTCTTAAATTACTAAAGATACTCTTGGCAGATTCCCTATACATGAATTTTCTACAATGTTCAATCTGAGAATTTTGCTGGTAAAATGACCGTGAATCCAGTGCCAACTTATAGGTGGCAGCAGGTAAAATCAATCCACAGGGACTGTATGCTAGATTCTCAGTTACTTTACTTTTAAGTTGTAGGGTAATTAAATAAAGAGGCAGTTGAATTTTATATGCACTGAAGGAGACGGAGAGGAGTTTACCTTTGTCAAGGAGGTGTGTCACCTTGTCTACTTCCTAGGTTATAGCCCTCCCTTACTTAAATCCAATTCACTCGAAGTCATGGCATCATCTTCCTCATGTCATGATCCTCTTCGAGAATGGAGGACAAAGAAGGATATGCTAGCTAAAACTAATCTACTTCCTGTTTCCTGTACATGTCATTCCCAGCCTCAACCTTTGTACAAGCTTTCCACCATGCCTAAAATTCTCTTCATATTCGTCTCTTCCCTTGCTAATTCCCTAATTTCTTTTGATGCCCAATCCAGAAACGACAATCTCCTAGAGAAAGCCTATTCTGATCCACCCAGAGTTCTTCACTTGCTAAAATTACTTTGAATTTGTTTGTATATGTTTTATATGCTTATGCCTGTTGTTTCCTTCAGTTTAATATGAGGTCCTTGAAGGATGGGACCATGATTTTTGACTTTGTACCCCTCTATATCTAGTATGGTAGAGGACTCAATAAATGCTTATTCAATTCAATTGAATCGAATTTTCCACCGTACTAGCCAGTGAACTCCAGTGGCAGTGCCGATGACAAGGGGCTTGGTATATATTTTGGGAGTGGGTAGATGGAGGCAGGGAAGTATGGGATAGGGGATGAACTGGTTCTGATAGAGCCTGTGGCGCCATGGGAAGCACCCTTGATAACCTCCCCATAGGCTTTTCTCCTTCTGAACAAATTATACTATTTGCCTGCAAGCACCCACCTCCTAAGACAAGATCAGGATGCATACATTGTGCTTTCCCTTCCGTGGCTTTGGTCTTTATGTTAATGAGAAGCAAAGTCTAGAAGAGCCAGACATAGACTTCAGGGTTGGGATGAGGGAAGAAAACCAGGCTGGGCATTCCAAAAGGCTTTGAATGTTAACGCTTGCTTCCCAGTCCTGTCTTTCTCCCCCTCAAGAGTTTTGAAACTGAAAATTAGCTTTGGAATAGAGCCTGAGTAGGAGTTAGTGCAGGGAAAAGGCTCCAGTGGCAGGCAGACTGCAGCATATGAAAAGAAGGCCCAAGGCAGAAGCTGGGGAAGAGTCAAGTGAGGAAAGAGATGCTAGAATTGAAATCATATTGATAGCTTGTGGTGAAGTCTGGAATACACAAGAAGGATGAGGGAGACAGGGTGGGTGGGGGTGGGAATGGGACTATGTGCAACAGCAAAGCAAAATGGAAATGTTTCTGTAAGTATACGTAAACATTTTTGGACATGAGCAAGGTGGGAATTTGTCTTATTTGACTGTGCATAATGTTACAAGGATTTTGTTTTTCCTTTTTCCTTCTACATGGGGACATGGGAGGATGAGAAAGAAAAAGAAATCCTTGTTAATTGAAACATTTTTTAAACATCTAAAGGCATACATGAATCCTCACCTGATGTGCCCATGTCAATCTTTCTGTATCATCACTGGCATAAAGAAGTCTGTCAGCATGGGTAAATCTATTCCTTGCTATAGTGAGGCTTATGGAAGGTGATAGATAGTCTCCTGCTCGGGCCCTGCTGAAATATTTTTAGTGCCAGTTGATATGGAGTGGCCCGTCTCCGAGGGAGGTGGGGGCAGCATGGATGGGGCACTTGAGATTTCATCCTGGACTGATTACTTGGGTGGTGGCCCACAGAGATACTTCCTGCTGTGGTTCTGGATGATAAAGCTTTCCTGAAAGAGACTAGAAGAGCATCCTAATGTACCAGATGCATGAGGTGAGCAGGAATTCATGAAATTCCTTGTTCCTAGGTGATCGCAGGGGCTGGAAGAAAGAACACCTAGCCCTCCAGGTCCAGCTTGTCTGTGACTCTCCTGATCTCAGAACAAAAGAATGCTAACTGTAGCCCTTTTGGAGTTTCAACGTCAACAAGTAAATGGGTAAATTAAATTCTTTGATGATCTCTGAGAGGCAAGCAAGGTATCATGGATAGAAGGCTCACCTTTAATTCAATACTCATGAAAGAATAGTATTTGGGACTTAGAGATAGATGGATCTGTAGAAGTAATCAAATCCACCCCCTCTTTTATTTATTTTTTAAAATATTTGTTTATTCATTTTAGAAACATTTATTATCTCTTCAGCATTGAACAATAGAACAACAAAAAAAGAAAACTACCACAATAAATATACATAGTCCAACAAAACAAATTCTGTTATCACCATTGTCCTTCTCTTCTTTCTCCTCTTCCTCATCATCACCGGCATTATATAGCTTTAAGGACTTTACAAACATCATCTCATTTTATCCTCACAGCAGCCCAGGGAGATAAATATTATTATTATCCCCTCTTTACATATGAGGAAACTGAGGTAAACAGAGGTTAAGTGACTTGTCCAAGATCACGCAGATAGTAAGTGTCTGAGGTAAAAATGCAAGTCTTCCTTACTCCAGGTCTAGCCCTCTAGTTACCGTATCACCAAGCTTCCCTGTTCAAAAATGGACCAGCTATGTCCAAAAACATACATATCTTCTTCTGCATTTTAAGTCCATCACCTCTCCGGCAGGATTTGGAAAATATGTTTCATCTTCAGTCTTTTAGATTTGTGGCTTAGCATTGCATTGATGAGAGTTCTAAAGTCTTTCAAACTGTTTTTCTCTATTATTTTTTTCCTCGCTTTCACTTTGTTCCAGATTTATTCATTGAGGTCTTCTCAGTTTCTTCTGAGATCATTCATTTCATCTTCTCTTATGTCCCAGTGATAGTGTATTACATATTAGCTCTTCACAATAGCTAGATATTCCATTTGTTTCCAGTTTTGGACTACTATGAAAAGAGCTACGAACAATATTTTTGTTCCTTTGGGTCATTTTTCCTCTTTCTTTGATCTGTTTGAGATGTGGTCCTGGTGGCACTTTCACTGGGTCAAAGGTCATGCACAGTTAGATGACTTTTTATACCCTCATCATTTTACTGATGGGGAATTGAGGACAGTGAATTGTTGTACATCCTATATATATTTATATTTATATTTATATAGCTAGATAGATATAGATATAGATATAGATATAGATATATTAGAGCAAGGATATGAATTAAGGTCCTTTGACTCCAAATTTAACATTGTTTCCACTACACTCTGACACAGGCTGACTGTGTGACCATGGGGTAATCACTTATTGTCTTAGTGCCCCAAATATCTCTCCCAAACTATTTCTACCAAGAAATAGCAGCAGATCTGTATCACTGAAGGGAGTTTCCACACTGGGAGTTTCCTCCATGGATGAAATCACATTCCTAAAACAAAAACTCTAAACCTTACTTTAGCTACATTAATGTGGATCTGACTTCCACATCAATCAATCACTAAACAATTATTAAGCACTTATATTCTAGATACTGCACTAGGCATTTAGGATATACAGATGAAAATGAAACAACCTCTGCTCCCAAGAAGGTTGCCATTCTAGTGTCATGGCAAGCAAAGTAGGACTTTTCACTGTTTTTCTTTTGGAGTGCTTCTCAGCACTAAGGCCTTTGATTGAGTCTTTGATTGAATCAAGAGTCTTTGATGACCTGCTTAAGTCACAAGAAAGCCTAAGTCACATGAGTGTGAGTCACATGGTTGTGATACCCTCTGACCCCGAAGAAGCGTGTATATATACTCAGAGGTTAGCATTTTGCTTTGGGGCTCACACATTGGAAGAGAATTCCTGTGATTTCACCAGACAAGACTCTGGGTAGCTGTTAAGGAGTCCCTCCTCTCCCCCTACCTCCGGGTTTGAAAACCCAGATGTTGGTGCTTCTCTCTCTGGTAACTATGTATGTATTGTTATGGACAGACAGAAGTCCTGTCTGCTGATTTGTGTTATTTGATCTGTTTATATAATTTCTGCTTGTAATTTCTGTTCGTATTTTCTCTGAAGTTCAGGGTGCTGACCTTTTCCCATGAACTAAGTATATGTATGTTTAATTAAAGTGAGATTGTAAACACCTTAAAGTTGCTTTCCTTAGAAAAGCAGATCAAAGAACCTGTGCTAGCAGCCCTCCTGTGTGCTGGTGTTATCGGCCTTACACCTCCTCAGCAGCTGCTAGCAACATTGGTCTTACATCTAAAGATGGAGAAATAGATGTATATTTCAAAATATACATAAATTAATAGAAGATAATTTAGATTGGGGAGAATGCTAGTAGCTGGAGGGAGCAGGTCATTGTTTTTGCTATTTATCCTTCATTCTTGAAGAGGACCATGACATCAGGGAGCTGGAAGGATCAGGAGAGGATTCATGAAAGAGGTGGTGCTTAATGCAATGGAAAGATCTTTGGATTGGAAGCCAGAGGGTGCAGATCCTGGCTTTGTTGCTCACTTCCCATGTGTCTAAAACAAGACCCAGTGAATAGAGTGCTGGACCTGGAGTTAGGGAGATCTGAATTCAAATCCAGCTTTGCTTGCTGGCTTGGTGACCCTGGGACATCTTCTATTATCATTTCAATTCCAATAAGTCTATATTTCAACAATAATAATCATGCTAACGATAATAATAATCACTTTCTGAGGTTTACAAGGCACATTACAAATATTGTCTTTAAAACAGCTATGGGATGCAGGTGCTATTATTATCCCCACACAAAAGAAAAGTGGCTCACCCAACTGGCTAGTGTCTGAGGCTGGATTTGGACTCAGATCTCCCTGACTGCAGGCCCAGCATTCTATCTACTATGCTACCTAGCTGCCTTATATATGCTGATTTATCATTGTCATCTTCATCTCTCTTAACTTCCCCTTCTTCATTTCCTTGGTTCTCTTGAGGTAGGCCCATCTACCTCGTAACCTAGACAATTACCGTATCCCCTGGATACTTCTTATTTCATCCTTTCCTTCCCAGCCTCTGCTCACACAACCCCCAATACCTCAAGCAGGCTCTCTCACATCCTCATGTCCACCCATTGCAAACCCCCTCCAAGGCTAAGCTCAATTGTCACCTTCTCTTTGATGGCTCTCCATGATCTCACTAGTTAGAAATGGCCCTCAAGCCTTAAATAGTTTGTGCCAACTGGTTTGTATTCTCCTAACCCTCCAACTCCAGGCTCAGTGCTCTTTCCACTGGACCACACAGCCTCCCAATGTGTTAAGGAGAATGATAAGCAATTTAGTTGAAAGAGTAAGTTGGTGTCAGGTTGTGAAGGTCTTTAAAAGAAAAGCTGATACATTTATGTTTTATACTAGAATCCATAGAGGAGCGCCTGAAGGTTTTTTGATCAAGAGGGTGATCAAGGGGTCAGACTTGTGACTTAAGAAGATTATTTTTTACAGCTGCATGGAGGAAAGATCTGAGAGGAGAAAGACCAGAGCTAAGGAGATCAGTTAGGAGGCCTCTGCAATAGTCCTCGTGAAAGTTAATGAGAGCCTGATTGTGGGTGGTAGACTTGTGAGAGGTGGATGCAGAGATGCATCTTGAGTGGAAGTAACAGCAGAACTCTCCTTTCCCTTTCTTCACTGCCATGACTTTACTCAGATTTCATTAATCATTTTTTTTGTCCACATAGTCTACAATGAAAGGATATTTATTTCTTGTTCTCCTGACTTCTTCCTTCTTCTCCAACATGAAAACTTTGTTGGAGAAGTCTGTCAGACTTGCTCGTTTATTTCTCCCTCTAGGATCAAGGGATCCTGTGGTCTCCTTACAATACCTGCCTTCCCAATGCGGCCCTTCATAATTCTCTGAAATACAGGTTGCTGGTTTAGATGCTGATGAGACTGTGGATTTTCCTGGGTATAAGTATGGAGTATATATCCTGAGCTGGTCAACAACTGCAAGCCAGAGCATAGGACCATAAATATCTCCTGTCTGCGCAGAAATAGTTTTGCTGTAGCACTAACACCGTACATGGATTCCTTATACATCCTTTCTATCAATGACATTTTTTTTGGTAGTGATCAAGGTTGGGAGAGCCAATTGTGGGGCCATTACAAATGAATTTGGATTTCAATGAAATCTGTAAAGCAGCCACTAATGGGATATATCACCATCCCGGAGATAGCTTAAGTGCTGCTGTGGCTTACTTAATTCAAAGGGACATTTCATAATTCTGACGGAATTGGAATCACAGCTCAGATGAAATTTAGGAGCAAATTACAGTGATCTTGCCCTCTAGAGGCTTCGAAAGAATATGTCATTGCGACAGCTGGGAATGGCTTTTGATGAGGCTTCTTTAGCTGGAGAGGGAAAGCTACTATTTCAGGGAGTTGAAAGTTTCTTGGGTCAAATGCCAGAAATGATCAATTCTTTGCAAAGTAAGAATTATGATTAAAGAGGGTGAGAAACATTAGTGTTCCATGGAGCCAGATGAAATTAAAGTATTTTTAGGAGGACAGTGAGTGTCTGGAAAAGTGTCCAGAGATCCAGGGGCCTCTCCTCCCTTCCTGTGGGTGGGGAAAAGACCGGGTTATGCTCCCCTTTCTGCTTAGGTCTGACTGACCTGAGGTAAAATGGTGGAGGAAGGAATAACCTTTGTCATCTTCTTACCTTTCCTATCAATGTTCCCTTTTTCCTTTCAGCTCTCCATCTTTCCCAGAGTCCATCCACCAATTCAATTCAACAGGCATCTATTTATTAAGCACCAACTAAAACCAGGCATTGTGTTAAAATGCTGGGGCTTTAACTACAAAACAAACCCCCCCCCCCGCCCCCGCAAAAAAAAAAATCTGTCACCTCAACGAGCTAAAATTCGATGGGGAAATGTGGCACCTTTTTGTTCTCTGCATGATCAGGGCTCCTCTCCTCGGGTTGCCTAGTCTGGCTGTCTAATGTTCTAGCTCTTTCCCTACATCCACCCATCCTCCAACCCTCCTACCATAATCTATGAATAATAAAACTCATTTCAATAATAGTTGATATGTGTATAACAGCTCTGAGGCTTATGGAACATTTTGCATACATTATCTTATTTGATCCTCACCAAAAACAAAAACAAAACAACCCCAAAACAACAACCCTATGAAGTAGTTGCTCTAATGGGGATAATGAGGATAAGTGGGGATAAACATTTGACAGATGAAGAAACTGTATCTTCCTCAGAGAGGTCAAATGACTTACAAAGCTAATTAAGAATCTGTGGCAAGATTTGAATTCAGGTCTTTCGGATTCTACTGTGCCTCACTGCCTTTCTTAAAGGCCTTACTATGTAAGAAGCTAACCTTATACATAACTAATTCCACCTAAGATGTACATGGCTACTTACAACTTTTTGTAGTTAACAGAGACCTTCGTTATCTTAACTTGCAGCAATGACTAATGGTACAATCAGACACTGGATTAGACCAAGGGAGGGAGGTAAAGGTAGAATTAGCTTATCGTGTTAGGGTGGCAGACCAAGACATAATTCTGCTCCTGGTTGTACAGAATCCTTGTGAAACACAATATTTGAAGAGAATGCTGACTTAATATGAGTCAACAAACAAGGTGAAAAATGCGAATGTGATCTTACGTTACATAATAATATCTAACAATAACTGGCATTTATCTTTAAGGTTTGCAATGTGCATTACAAATGTCATTTCATTTGATCCTATTACAACAACCCACAGAAGGAGGTGCTATTGTCATCCCCCAGCAGCTAGGTTGCTCACTGGATTGAGTGCCAGGTCTGTAGTCAGGATGACCTGAGTTCAAATCCAGCCTCAGACACTGTGTGACCCTGGGCAAGTCACTTAACCTCTGTCTGCTTCAGTTTTCTCATCTTTAAAATGGGGATGATAACAGCATCTTCTTCAAAGGGTTGTTGTGAGGAACAGTGAGATAATAATTGTAAAGCGTTTAGCATAGTGCCTGACAAGGGTAAATGCTATATAAATTCTAGCTGTCATTATGAGGAAACTGAGGCTGAGAGAAGTTAAGTGACTTACCCAGGATCACACAGATAGTAAGTGTCAGAGGCTAAATTTGAACTCAGCCGGCACCAAGAGAAGCTTAGTGTTTAGGACAAGAATAATTTCCTTTGGTACCCTGACCCAGCAAGAGCCAATCTAGGATGTGATGTTCAGCTCCAGGCATCCAGTTTTAGGAAAGCCATTGAAAAAACTGGAGGCCATCCAGAAGAAAACAGTCATGTTGGTGAAAGCACTTAAAACTGTGCTATAGAAAGATGAGTTAAAAGAATTAGGGATGTTTCGCATGGGAAAGGAAAGCCTCGAAGAGGAGGGCTTAATTCCTGTTTGAAGGGTTGTGGTATAGAAGAAAGCTTACATTTACTCTGCTTGACCCTAGAGAGCCAAACTAAGATGGAAAAAGAGAAGTTTATAGGAAGGCACTTTGTCGAAAACTTCCCATCAATGAGGACTGGCCCCCACCCACCTCCAGAGGAATGGGCTGGTTCTAGAATATATTCAGTTCTTTATCCCTGGAGGTCTCTTCTATCTATTATTTTGGTGCTTTCTTTCCACTGCCAGATCAGGCATTGACCACTTGGGTTTGTTGTAAATGGGATTCATGCTTGTGTCTCATTTTTGTTGGACAGAGTGACGTCAAAGATCCCTTCCCTTCCATGTTTTAGATCCGGTGGTTCTTTAATCCTCCTAAAATCAAAATGCAAGGTCCCTGAGGGCAAGGATTGCATTTTCCCCTCTTTTGTGTGTATTATTATTTGAGGAGAGTCAGCCTTGGAGTCAACAATACCTGGGTTTCAGTCTTGTATCTGACACCTGCTTTCTGAGTGACTCTAGGCAAGGCACAAATATCTCTATGCCTCCGGACAAGTCCCTAAGGCTATACATTACAGATCTGTGGACACTCTGCCTTAGTACAGGGAGATTCCACAACTGGATGAAAATTGTAGGTCTGGACCAAAGAATAAGAACTCCAATGCACACATCAGATTGTAACTGTCCCTGAGAGTAGGGCCCCAGGCCACAGCACTTCACAGGACACAGTTATGCACTGCCTAAAGGTCTACAGAGTGTCTTCCTCATAACGAGCTACTCCTCCAGTCAAATACAGGCATTATTATCCCCATTCTACAAATTCTGTATCCAGGTGTTTCTAACCTGGAGGCCCACGTACCTCTTTTATTTTTTAAATGATAACTGAATTTCAATATAATCAGTTTCCTTGGTAATTCTATGTGTTTTACGTTATGCATTTAAAAACATGATGCTAAGAAGGGGCTCAATTTCACCAGACTGCCAAAGGGGTTCATGACAAAAAAAAGGTGAAGAACGTTTGTTCTGGAGGAAAGTGGGGCTAGAGCAGAGCAATGACTTCCCATCATCTCATAGCTAGTGAGTGACAGAGCCAAAGAATAAAGCCAGATTTCCTGGCACTCTCTATGCCATCACACTACCTGTCAGTCCCCCATGGCACACAAGAGGCAGTAGACAAGACTTGTTGATTGATTGATTGTCTGCCCCTCGCATTTCCCTTCCTTCATTTGGGATCCTGGGCTCATCGCAGACACCGAGCCACAAACACTGGATGTTTTTAGGATTTCAGACTTTGTAATTCCCTTGTAATTCCATTAATTCATGGAACTGAGAATCACTGTGGGGGGAATGCCAAATGGGCATGAAGAGAAGCCTGCTCTATTTCAGGAGCAACAGATAGTATTCTGAGAGCTCATAGGTCTTTTCCATCTGTAATTTTGGTGTTTTTCTCTCACAGCCAGCTTTTTCTTCCCTGCTGCCCAAGCTAGGCCAGGGAAGTAAAAGGCAAGAAGACGTATATGGCAGAGCTGTTGATCTCATCTTAAATAAGTAAGCCTCCTAGAACCAAGGTATTTATGAGCTGTTGATTTCTGCACCTGCAAGTTCCCCTTTATGACACATAAGTCAACCTTCCGCTACTGCACTCCAACTCAGGGGTCATCCTTACAAGAGCGTTAGGATTTCAGGTATGACAATCAGTGCCTAGAGAGATCTCCAATCCCCTCCCAGCTCAAATCAACACTAAACCTATGATTTTTAGAACAAACTCAAAGAGAGAATCTGAATTTCTCCAAAGGTGACATTTTCTCTTGGTTAACTGATGTGAGGTCTATAAGATACCAATCCAACCAGAAGAAAAAGTACAAAGTACAGGCAAAAGCAGTTTCCAGGAGTTGCAAGGGCTGGGGAGTAGGAGGACCTGTCTCTGACAGCTGTTAGTTAAAATCTTGACTCAAAGGCTTACTGTACATATGTGCATGTTGTCTTCTAAAGAATGGACATTCCTTGAGGGCAGGGAGTGTTTTTGCTGTTCATTTGTATCCCCAGCACTGTAAGTGCTTATGAAATGCCTGTTGATTAATTGATTGATCACCTCTATTTCACAAAGCCTCAGAAGGTTGGCTCCTTTAAGGGGAATAACAAAGTTCAGATAGGATCTTTTGATTCCAAGTTCAACTAAACAAACAAACAAACCTTATAAATATCTGCCTATCTCTTCAGCTACCAAATCTACTGTAAAAAACACCTCGATCTATGATTAGGTAGGCATGTGTTTTGAACTTCTTGGCCCATGTGTTCTTGTGTATCTTTCATGAACATTTGGACTCTCACTCTTCACCTATGAGAATGTGAAAGGCCTTACTCTGCCTAGATAGCTTTGATTACACAGCACCTAACAGTCAGGTACCTGATAAGTGATTTGTAATGATGGTATTTACTCTTTCTTATCTATCCCCTCCATTGTGCCTAGCAATGTGTTATTCACACAGAGGGCATTTCAGTGTTATTGACAGACCAACTGCCTATCTGACAGCGCCTGCATTTCTACATATCTGCTGCTCTTGGAAAATCATATTTTTGCAAATGCACCTTTAAGGCTCCCCACCAAGAAAATCCATACTGTGTAACATCTGCTTCATTCTATGTTCTGTCTGTTTCATCCCCCACTTTCTGTCCCCTTTCTCAAATACCATATACTGTGGTTCCTTAATTTATATTTTCTAAGGAAGAAAGACAGGAAGAAAGAAAAAAGAAGAAAGTAATGAAGAAAGAAAAAGGAGGGAAGGAAGGAAGGAAGGGAGGGAGGAAGGAAGGGAAGAAGGAAGGAAGGAAGAAAAGAAGGAAGGAAAGGAGGGAGGGAAGGAGGGAAGAAGAGAAGCAGGAGGGAAGGAAACAAGGAGAAAAAAAGAAATGAGTAGATGAAAAGAGGCAACTGTAGGTTTGATATAAGGGGGAAAAGTGTTTTATAACAATTAGATTTGCCCACAAGTGGAATGGGCTAACTCCAAACATAAGTGGATTTGCTTTCACTGAGGTCTTCAAACAGAGACTGGATGACTGATCATCAGAGATGTTTTCAGTGAATGGGCTGATCAAGCATGAATTGAACTAGATGACTTCCTAGTTCTGAGATTCTTTGGTCTTTTTTTTTTCTTGTGAGGGGCAGGGGAGGATAATCCAATGTATTCTAGGAAACTTGCCATAGCTTAACAGTTCTGATATAGGAATTCTTCATCTTCCCATCAGCTACAATTGTTGTATGTGGCCAAATGTAGGAATATTCTCCTTTGTTCCTTGTTGAAGAAGATATATCCATGTTTAGTTATTTTGTTGCGGTTGCACGAGGGGACTAGATAGCTTGGCACTTGCTACAGGAAAAAAAAACACAATGATTTCACTTAAATGCACTTACTGGCAAATCCTATAGATGGATTTATCACCTTCATCTTTCTTGCCCCAGCACCAAAGGGAAAGCAATTTTGGTAATAAACCAAAAACAAAAGGCTTCCACCAGTTAGAAAGCACCGGAAACTCTAGAGTTTCTACTAATGCCATGCACCCTGTATTGTACTATTCTTTGCCAATATAGCCATTCCCCTCCCCCCACCCCACCTACCCCACATGATTGAATCACAGAATGTCAAAAACAGAAGTGACCTTAGAGATGACCTCATCTACTCCCTCTTTTTCAAGGAAGATATGGAGACCTAGGAAAGGGATGTGACTTGGTTGAGGTTGCATATGTCATTCTCCTAGGCCCTAGGGCCTAGGGCAGGGGTGGGGAACCTGCTGTGGCCTTGAGGCCCCATGTGGCCTTCTAGGTTCTTGGGTCCAGCCTTTTGACTGAGTCCAAGTTTTACAGAATAAATCCTTTTATTAAAGGGATTTGTTTTGTGAAATTTGGATTCAGTCAAAGGGTTATGCTTGAGGAACTAGAAGGCTACATATGGTCTTGAGGCTGAAGATTCCAACCCCTGGCCGAGGGTATCCTTTTGGGTATTGCAACATCCTGCCTATCTTTACTGGCTTTGCAGTATACTCTTTTCCCCAGTTAAAGTGGTGCTGGGTGGCATTTTTTATTTTTAAAATTAAAGTGAATTAAAACTAATATTATTTTGACTTCTTGAGATCACTAGCTCAGCATTAAATGAGGATTTGGTTTTAATTGGCCTATCTTTGATGATTATAGAAGAAATCCTATCTACCCATCTCCAGATTAATCTACTAGAGGCTTCCTTCACAATGGATGGCCTATCTTTTTTCTTTGTCTGTCTCATTCTCTTTCCAGTCCGCCTCCTTTCCACCCCATCCCCCCTCCCTCACCCAGGCTCTTTCTCTCATTCTCATCAAACCATACACTTCTGGACTTGAAAAGAGCCTGGCCAGTATCCCCAGCTGATAATTAGTTGTGAGTTTGGATAGAGAACCACCAAGCAATCAACAAGCATTTATTAATAGGCTCAAACATCCCCAGCCCAAGGAAGGGTTTGGAGCTCAGACTAATTCTTGGCAAAGTTGAGACCATGGTCAAAGGGTATATCTTTGTTGTACCTCCTCCCCTCTGCCCTCTGCTGTGTCCCTTTCTCTGTTCTTCCTCTCATACCATACTGGGACCCTCCTGTCAGGGTGGAAGACATCTGGTAGGGAAGTCTCTCACAGGTTAGCATGACAATCTGTAGCTGGGCTATACTTTAAAAGAGTATCACTGCTAAAAGAAAGTGCTTAGCCCAAAGAAATTTATCTCCAAAGCTAAAATGTCATATTTTTCTGACACTTGGGAGAACTCAAGGAACAGGAGATATTTGGAGGCAGGGGAGTCTTTCTGGTGCCTCTACGCAGCTGCTGCTACTACAACTGCAACTACTACGACTACTGCTACTACTACTATTCATAATAATAACAATACCTCACATTTAGGTAGCCAGTAAGGTTTCTACAAAGCTTACATACGTTATCTCACTTTATCCTCACAATAGCTCTTTGCAGTCAGTGCTATTACTATCTCCAATTTACACATAAGAAGAGGTTGTCTGTAGCAAGGCTATGAACCATCTAATAGTGGAGCAGGCTAACTCCAGACACAAGTGGGTTCAGAAACTAAGCCTCAGAAACTGAAGCTGAAAGAGGTGGTTAAGTCTTGCCCAGGGTCACCTGGTTGTCTGAGGCACAATGAGCCACTTGGTTGCTAATTAACCGTAGGCAGGGGCACCAACTTGAATCACTTTCTGGTACTTCCCTAGATTTACTGTATGGCCCCCTGTTTGTAAGACTGCCTCATTTTACCAAGTCGTGTTTGGGTGTTGAGGGATCGATCTTTTGATTATGTAGAGGAGAGAGGCCCATTTATTCCTCTAGGAAATTAATGACACAGGAATCCTGCATGAGAGTGTAGGCCTATGGACCTTAGGTCAAGGCATTGATTAAGAAATTATTCTGTGGATAAGAAGGACTTTGAGTGAAAACAGTACTGTATTTTTCCAGGCTACTGATGCCTGTATTTTTCCAGGCTGCAATGCCCTAGATGGAAAGACCTCTGGGATACGGGCAAATGTGGGAACGAGCCCTGAGATTTTGGTGACTCTTTTGAAGGCCATTAGGGTTCTTGCAGCCCATCTCCAAGGCTGCACACCCTGAGAAAACTCTGGAGTCTGTGATTTTCTTATTCTGCGAGGAATTCTTCTCTCCCTGGAAAAACCAGATGCTCCATGCAGCTGGCTTCACCTATTAGCTCTTTAATCCATCCTAGAAGCTAGCTGTGCTTTGCTAATAACAAGGTGCTCAGTCTGGGTAGATGTACAAGACGCTAGCTTGACAGCATTAAATTGCAGAGGAAATCCCAGATACCAATTCTCTTTCTTAGCATCAATGCTTTCTCTCCCCTTTTCCCTCCTCCTCTCAGGCCCCTCCCCAGCTGCACTGTATTTTAAGGCCTGGGACAGTGTTTCCAGCTACTTAATTTCAATCAATCTCTCAGCTTTCTCCAGATATTGAAAGACTCTTTTCATGTTGTTTACTTTACCACCATTTGCTTTTATTCTACTCACTGTTCCAATAATTGGGAAATGGGATCTATGCTGGCAAGGTATAAGTGAATACCGTCTAATAGCTCTGGTTCAGCAAACACTATGGCAAGAGTATGAGGGTTACAACCCTTGTCAGAGGGAGATGCGAGCTTTTATGAAGAGCATATATTTGAACAATTGCAACTAAATGCAGCCGTCCTAACCCCTGCTCCCAGGCACACCGATTGTAATAGTGCCCTTTAAAAAGAAGAAAAAGGACCAGTTTTCGATGTGGGCTGCCCGTACGATTGAACGATTGCATTCCGTGCATTACCTTTGCAGACACATTTGGGTCTTTTGGTTTTTGGTGTGTGTGTGTGTGTTGCTTTTTTTTTTTCATTTGTCTTAAAAAATATTTCTTTAACATTCTCTCTCTAATTTCTCCTCCCCACCTCCTGACCTTGCCTTTGGTCTGCCTTGCCCTTTCCTTAACTCACTCATTCTACCTGACTTCCCAATCCCCCTCGTGCCTAGGTTGAGAAAACACATGCACGTAATTGCCTATGTCCACAAATCCAAATGTCAAAAAAAAAAAAACCTGACCAAAAGTCATTTGAAGGAGAAACAGACCATATTGAAATTCCTCCTGGCCCTTCTCCTGATTTCTTCCAGGCCCTGGGCATGTGAGCATGTGCTAATTTGCATGGTTGACTAAATGGTGTGATTAACCCCAAACTCTGGGTTCCTTTTTGGGCTTCAGATGGTTACCTGAGCCTGATCCCCTGGCGCCTCAGCATTTTACCCTTGGGTAAGTTGGGTCCCTATGGGAGCAAAGCTCACCAGGGGACTGCTTAGCCCACTGAAGCATGGATTTGATGGGTCTATCCCTTCGATAAGCTAGAGAAGCCTGGTACCAAGAACACCAGTGTAAAGGGGGAGAAGGGGAGGAAAAGGATGCGAAGCCTATCCACTGACTATGCTGGAGAGCTCAGCCCTTGACTCCACTTCTGGGTAGATACAGATAGCCACTTACACCAGAATTTGGAGGCAGAACGAAAAATGACGTATGTAATAGAGAGAAACTGGGCGAGGGGAGTCTGGAAGAGGCCACGTGGAGGAGATGGTCCAAGTGTCACTGTTCCAAGTGGCAGGCATAACTTTAGGCAGGTCTATGGCACAATGTAAGCCATCTAGATAAGAACTAGGAGACCCAGGTTCAAGTAATCCTCTTGCCACAAACTTAATGAAAATCAGTTTTACTTTTCTGGATCTTGATTTTCTTATCTTCAAAATGAGGGGGTGTGAGGGGGTACCTTCCAGTCTTAAATCTATGATCCTATATCCTAAGCTCCTCAATTTCCTTGTGCAGAGTGGTAGAGTAGAAAGAATGATGAAATTGGAGTCCTAGAAACAAGGATGGTTTGTGCCAGGCACTGTGCTAAGCATGTTATGAATATTATCTTAATTGATCCCCACAACAACCCTGAGAGGTAGGTATTACTGTAATCCTTATTTGAGAGTCAAGGAAACGGGGGGGGGGGGGGGGGGGGGCAAAGATTAGGGGGACTTGCCTCTGGTGCCACAGTTAGCAAGTACGTGAGGCTGAATTTGATCTCAGATCTTCCTGACTCCAGGTCCACCGTTCGGCCCAGCTGGATGGGACTCGGGTCCAAATCTGAGCGCTATCACTTAGTGCCTCTGTGATATCAAGCATGTGACTGTACCTCTCTAGGGCTAAGTTTCCTTATATCAAAAATGAGGGAGTTGGATCAGATGACCTCTAAGATCCTTTTTAGCTCTGAGTCTGTGAGACTATAAGACACACTTTTCTTATCTGTACAGGGATGGTTCAGGGTGCATACTGTCAAGCATCCACAAAAGCACAGGTGGGACTTTAGAAATGGAAGAAAAGTTAGACATCACCTATTCTAACCCTACTGGTTTATAGTTGAGGGCATGGACTTGCCCACAGCCACTAATAAGATAGCACTTACGAAAAGAAGTTTTCAAAGCTAGAAGCACCATGCACATGCCAAGAAGGATCCTGAAGCTTTTTCTTCCTTTCCCCACTTAGGAGAGGATTGAGGCCCTTAAAGGGGTCCTGGGTTAGTGATAGCCCATTTGTGAAACTGAAACATTAATTCATTATTTTGGAGAGACAGTAGCAATGTCCTTTATTCACTCAGGAGTTTTGTGACCTTGAGAGAGCCGTTTGCTTTTAAATGTTCAAATTGGAAAATAAAAATAAAAATGTAGAGACGTAAACCTAACTTGGACCACAGGGATAGTATAAAAATAATTAAGGTGACAGTAAGCTTTTCAGAAGGCCTCATGTACATTCCAGGTATTGTTGGGATTAAAAATTTAAGGTAACCTAATTGCACAGAAACCATTTTGGCGGCTTGGAAGAATGGTGCTTTGTAAATCAGTGTGCCATCATTATGTTCCTTGGGAAAGGAGATTTTCAAAAGAAAATAAACATCTCAAAAATTAATTGTATTTTTCTTATGCTAAATGCCTTTTTGCCTACAGATATTGCTTAATGCAAATTAAGGAAATGTTTTCCTCTTCCTGATGAAATTCAAGTTTTAGCTGTAACAGAGATTTCACTCCTTGACTAAAATGCTTTTCCGGGATGTTGCTGTGGGTCCCCAAAGCCCATGCCAGAAGAACACAAGCCCAAGTAGGTCCTATCTTCTTTGGATAAGGGTTCAGCTGGGGACTGGGTTCAGGCAGTAAGTCCAAGAACCAGGCTAGATAAACTTGGGTAGGTCCATCACCAAAAATGTTGGTCACTTTTTATAAATTTCAAAGTAACTGAGAGGAAGCATAGCATAGCAAAAAGTGTTGGCTTTAGAGATGGAGGACATGGGTTCTGATCTCATCTGGGCCACTTGTCTCCTGAGTGACATTGAGTAAGTGACATTTCGGGTCTCAATTTCTTCATTTGTAAAATGAGAAAGTTGGACTAGATGGAGACTAGATGGATTAAGGTCCTTTCTAACTCTGAATCGTATGATGACTATTAACAATAGAGGACATGAAACAGTATAGTAGAAAGAATACTGGCTTTGGCCTTAGAGGACCAGGATTTCCGAGGCCTCTACCTGGGCCTCAGTTTTCTCATCTGTAACATGAGAGGGAGGTGGGGTTCCAATACATAAATTCCAAGGTCCCTTCTGATGCTATATCAATTATTCTATGGCCTGGGACAAGTCACTTAATTTTCCTAGGCCTGTTTCCTCACCTAAATGATGAGGAAATTAGAAGCTATGACATCCTCCATGAAATGTGCCTTCCCCGCATCTAGATCTATGCTCCTATGGTAAGAATTAGGGGTCTAATAACAATTTCAGGGAAATATACTATTACTTCCCCAACATCATTAGGGTGTGTTCTCTCCCTCATGTCCTGCAAAAACACTACTTATCAAATGATAATATAAAGTGGAAAAAGCACTGGATTCGGAACCAAAAGTCTGAGGTTGAAAACCCAGTCTTGCCATTTACTCCCTGTATGACCTTAGGTTATTTGCTTAACAAAGTGGGCCTGTCTTCTCCTAGGTAAAGTGAAGGGGATGGGTTAGATCTTCTGATCTAAATGCATGATGTTATGAATTGATGAAGAGTGCCTAAGTCATGAAGGGAAGGAAGGAAACCCTTATTATACAATACTATATAGTATATATACTATATATAACTATATGATATATATACACACTATATATGTACTATACATATACTATATATATATTATATATATACAATATGATATATACTACTATATGTCAAAAACTGCACTAAAGGGTGGAACCAAGATGGCGGCTGGAAATCAGGGACTTGCCTAAAGCTCTCCCCCAGGACCTTCCAAACACCTATAAAAATGGCTCTGAACAAATTCTAGAGCTGCAGAACCCACGATATAGCAGAGGGAAGCAGGGCTCCAGCCCGGGCCAGCCTGAATGGTTGCTGGGTAAGGTCTATCGCAGAGCTGGGAGCTGGGAGCAGAGCAGAGCCTAGTGTGGGCTGCACGGACCAACGAGAACAGGAGTCTGGCAGAAGAGGCCCTTGCACCCTGAATCAGTGACCTGTGACAGTTACTAGACTTCTCAACCCGCAAACACCAAAGACAACAGAGAAGGTTAGCGGGAAAAACTGCAGGGACAGAGTGAAAGGAGTTTGTGGTTCAGCCACCACCCCAGGGGCAGCGGAGGTGGTGCAGCTCTGGGGGTGCTTACAGAACTATAGCTGCAGTTGCTTCCAGCCCCAGGCCCACCTGGTGGGAGGAATTAAGTGGCAGATCTGAGAGGGAGTACAGACCCATTTCTTGGGGGAAGAGGAGCACTGGTGTGGCAGAGCTTGCTGTGTAGAAATAGCTCTGAAAACAACAGCACAGCCCCTCAAGCTTGGGACAATACAAGCAGTCATACCCTGACAAAAAACTCAAGGGTCAAGTAAGTTGGCTGGGAACATGGCCAGGCAGCAAAAATGGTCTCAGATTCAGACTCAGACTTTGGAATCTTTCTTTGATGACAAAGAAGACCAAAACACACAGTCAGAAGAAGTCAACAAAGTCAAAGAACCTACATCAAAAGCCTCCAAGAAAAACATGAACTTGTCTCAGGCCATGGAAGAGCTCAAAAAGGATTTGGAAAAGCAAGTTAGAAAAAATAAAGGAAAAATTGGGAAGAGAAATGGGAGTGATGTGAGAAAACCTTGAAAAACAAGTCAATGACTTGCTAAAGGAGACCCCCCCCAAAAACTGAAGAAAATAACACCTTAAAAATAGACTAACTCAAATGGCAAAAGAGTTCCAAAAAGCCGATGAGGAGAAGAATGCCGTGAAAGGCAGAATTAGCCAAATGGAAAAGGAGGTCCAAAAGACCACTGAAGAAATACTACCTTAAAAATGAGATTGGAGCAAGTGGAAGCTAGTGACTTGATGAGAAATCAAGATATTATAAAACAGAACCAAAGGAATGAAAAAATGGAAGACAATGTGAAATATCTCATTGGAAAAGCCACTGACCTGGAAAATAGATCCAGGAGAGATAATTTAAAAATTATTGGACTACCTGAAAGCCATGATCAAAAAAAGAGCCTAGATATCATCTTTCAAGAAATTATCAAGGAGAACTGCCCTGACATTCTAGAGCCAGAAGGTAAAATAGAAATTGAAAGCATCCACAGATCACCTCCTGAAAAAGATCCCAAAAAGAAAACTCCTAGGAATATTGTCACCAAATTCCAGAGCTTCCAGATCATGGAGAAAATATTGCAAGCAGCCAGAAAGAAACAATTTGAGTATTGTGGAAACACAATCAGGATAATACAAGATCTAGCAGCTTCTACATTAAGGGATCGAAGGGCTTGGAATATGATATTCCAGAGGTCAATGGAGCTAGGATTAAAATCAAGAATCACTTACCCAGCAAAACTGAGTATCCTGCTCCAAGGCAAAATATGGACTCTCAATAAGATAGAGGACTTTAAAGATTTCTCAGTGAAAAGACCAGAGCTGAATAGAAAATTTGACTGTCAAACATAAGAATCAAGAAAAGCATGAAAAGGTAAACAAGAAAGAGAAATCATAAGGGACTTACTAAAGTTGAACTGTTTTGTTTACATTCCTACATGGAAAGATGATGTGTGTAGTTCATGAGACCTCAATATTAGGGTAGCTGAAGGGAATATATACATATATACAGGAGAGAGAGAGAGAGAGAGAGAGAGAGAGAGAGAGAGAGAGAGAGAGAGAGAGAGAGAGAGAGAGAGAAGGGACAGGGTGAGTTGAATATGAAGGGATGATATCTAAAAAGATAAAATCAAATTAAGGGATGAGGGAGGAATATATTGAGAGAGGGAGAAAGGGAGAGATAGAATGGGGTAAATTACCTCACTTAAATGTGGAAAGAAAAAGCAGTTCTGTAGGAAGGGAAGAGGGGGCAGGTGAGGGGGGAATGAGTGAATCTTGCTCTCATCAGATTTGACCTGAGGAGGGAATAACATACACACTCAATTGGGTATCTTACCCCACAGGAAAGAAGGAGAAAGGAGATAAAAAGTGGGGGATGATAGAAGGGAGGGCAGATAGAGGTAGGAGGTAATCAAAAGCAAACACTTTCGAAAAGGCACAGGATCAAGGGAGAAAATTGAATAAAGGGGCATAGGATATGAAGGAGCAAAATATAGTTAGTCTTTCACAACATGAGTATTGTGGAAGAGTTTTGCATAATGATACACATGTGGCCTGTGTTGAATTGCTTGCCTTCTTAGGGAGGGTATGTGGGGAGGGAAGAGGGGAGAGAACTTGGAACTCAAAGTTTTAAAATCAGATGTTCATAAAAAAGTTTTTGCATGCAACTAGGAAATAAGATAAGATCTCTCTTCTGTATATATGTATATATTCCCTTCAGCTACCCTAATACCGAGGTCTCATGAACTACACACATCATCTTTCCACGTAGGAATGTAAACAAAACAGTTCAACCTTAGTAAGTCCCTTATGATTTCTCTTTCTTGTTTACCTTTTCATGCTTTTCTTGATTCTTATGTTTGACAGTCAAATTTTCTATTCAGCTCTGGTCTTTTCACTGAGAAATCTTTAAATGGGGCATAGAACTCTATCTTGCCCTACAAGAAAGTAAGGGAAAAGGCGATGGGGTGCAGTGGGGTGACAGAAGGGAGGGCTGACTGGGGAACAGGGCAATCAGAATATATGCCATCTTGGAGAGGGGGGGAGGGTAGAAAGGGGGAGAAAATTTGTAATTCAAACTCTTGTAAAATTCTACTGTTATGGAAAAACATGTTTTATTTCATAAATTAAAAATAAAAATAAAAAACTGCACTAAACACCTTATGAATATCTCATTTGATCCTCAGAGCAACCCTGGAAGGCAGTTGCTATCCCCATTTAAGGCTGAAGAAACTGAAGCAAAAGGAGCTTTGTTGGCTCACCCAGGGGCACACGGCTAGTGTCTGAATTTGAACTCAGGTCCTTCTGGTCTCCTGGGCCTAGGGCTCTATGCACTATGCTTCCCAGCTGGGATGTTAAATTTGATGGCTTTTAAACCTCTAACTCACACTCCTATTCACATTCTGTCCTAAAACTCTTACACTGATTATTAAAGTTAGGTGTAAAAAATTCTCTCTCAGGTTTCAATATTTATGTGCCAACAGCCACTTTAAGAATGTATCTATCAATATCAAATGGGGTTTTTAGCAGAACCCTCGGAAAAAAATTGCAGAAATATCCCCTAAAATATCACTGCTATTATTTTTTAAAATTGCAAGAAAATGTTCTGCCATTTCAGATCATTTATCTCTGTTAATAGGACATTTTTTTAGTTGGAAAGATAATATACACCCATCTGGTCTGCAGTTTCTTCATTTACCCTGGTAATAATAACTAAAGGCATTTCACCAGAGCTTTAGCATGGTCCTGTCGAATCTTCAGTGGTTTAGCCTCTCTTGCCTTTGATGCAGAATATCAAGCAGAAAAGAAATGGGGGTCTGGTTACAATACATAGGAATGTCATTTAGAATGTCCTGCCAGGGAAGAAGGAAAAATTGGGCTGAGTGCTAATGAAAGCAAGACTTGTTTAGAAGGTTCCAAGTGGCTCCCTAAGGATGTTGAGGTTGTTATCAAATATCCCTCTCAACCACTCATCCACACTCATCCCCCCTCCCCTAATCTTCTCTCATTTAGCTATGATACTTCCTAGGTTCACAAGGACTTTTAGAATATGCAGGGACCTTAGGAGTCATTCAGTCCAACCCCATGTCCTCCATTTCACAGGTAAAGAAACTGAGGCCCAAATGGAAGTGCTAGAGTTTAGACTGTGGGAACCCCCTTGAACCCCACCCTGAATCTTCCCACTTGATCTGGCTTTTTATGCCCAAATGGCCTAGCCTAGCCTTCCATTGTCTGGTTACCTCCAGATTGCCTTCTGGATGTTTCCCACCCTTGATCATATCAAAATATCTATACCCAAGTCTGTTACCCTAGCCCTCTGTCATCTGTCATCTCCAGGTAGCCTTCAGCTATTTCCTACCCTGGAGTCTGACCTCACCCCAGTCACCCCAATCCTCCCTAAACCTCTCCTCCCATCACCCCAGACAACTCGACCACTGTAGATCCCTCCCACAATCTTTCTGCATATAAGCTCCTTCTTGTCTACATGAAGGCACTCAGATTCAATCTAGCTCAGTTCAGATTAATCTGGCCCGCTGGCATTAAGCATCACAAATGCTGAGGCTCCCTAAGAATCTACCCAATATGGCAAATCTTTAATAAATTCTGTTTTTCTTTGGCTGAGAAGGCTTGAGTCGAATTCATTTGGTGCATGTAGGTATTTTGGGGTCTTGAGCACCGCTCAACCCCAAAACTCAACAGAAGAACTGATCTGCTCAAAGTCACAGTAAGTAACATCTGCAACTCTCCAAGGTAACAAAGACACTTATCTGGGATAAAAAAAACAAACAAACAAACAAAAACCACCTCAATCATTTTGCTTTAATTACCCATAGATTTGGTGGTGGAGCTGGGTTGGAGAGAAAAAAGATAATGAGCTTGGACCTAAACTAACGTTCAGTTAACTTTAAATGGGTCTACAGATTCGGAGGTGTGTATGGGTTAGAATTTTCACTGCCAGAGGGTAGCTGGCCCAAACTGTAATTAGGGCAGGTTAACTGGTATTGTGCTCCAGAGCACTAAAGATAGTCGACAGGGGGGGCGGGGTGGGGTGTGTGTGTGGCGTTTATACCTGAAGTAGGACCCTCACCCATTGTCCCTGTGCCTCTCAGTCATCTTTCTGTCAGCCCTAGGCTTTTACCCCAGATGGTCCTATTGCTATGGTTTCTTGAGGAACCACCTTCCCTCATTTCTGTAGGGGAAGGTGGCTCCCTCTTCTGGCTTGACTTTATCCTGCTAAGTGACTCCCCTCTGCTGGATCTGCTCCAGGTACAGAGAAATAATCAAGTCAGTCACCTGGACAATTGCAAGCAAAGAAAAGGAAAACCCACATTTGGCTCAACTGTCTGGATATTTCTGCAAAAGAATTTATTGGGGGAGGTACTGCAGAGAAGTGGGATACATTGCCTGCATTGTCTGGATAATCACTTCTGTTCTATGATTCACTTTCTCTCTGTTGGTACAGAATGAATGATGGGGAGACCTTTCCTAAGAATTCTAAAGTGGGATTTTATAAAGCTTAAGAAATAACACAAAAGTATTCTGACTTTCTGAAACAGCTAACTAAAAACATTTCACTCTGCTTCTCTGTCTCTGTTTCTGTCTCTTATCTTTTCTCTTTTCCTTTCTCTATCCACCTTTCTTCTCTTCTCCTCTCTTCCTTTCCTCCCATTCCTCATTTTTTCCTCTCCATTATTTCAAAAATCATTTCTAAAAAGGACAAAAAAATTCAATAAATTTTTTAAAAATACCATTTATTTCACTCAATCTCCCTCCCCATCCCCATATTATCTCCACATCACCAAACACTTCCCCTTGTGTTATTTTGGGGTTTGTCTATGCGACTCCTGAGCTCATCTCAGGTTTTTCCACATAGGCAAGCATACATTTCTTACTCTATATATTAGCCAGAAGCAGAGGCTGTCTGTCTGTGAGAATTCACACAAATCCTCAAAAAGAGAAAAGGTAGAAGGGAGGGAGTGGAATCTGCCAAGCATTTGTTTTGTTGTTGTTCACTTATTTCAGTTGTGTCTGACTCTTCATGACTCCATATAGGGCTTTCTTGGCAAAGATATTGGAGTGGTTTGCCATTTCCTTCTCCAGCTCATTTTACAGATAAGGAAACTGAAGGAAACAGGGTTAAATGACTTGTCCAGGGTCACACTGCTGGTAAATATCTGAGGCCAAATTAGAACTCAGGTCTTTCTTACTCCAGATCCACTCTACTACCTAGCAGCCAAACAGCTGCTTATTTTGAAAATGGTTAGATATGGTTACTAACTAATTATATACCTGAATGCAGCTATTTAAAAAAACACGAATGACAGCAAATGTTTGAATTTGGTTGTATTTAAAAAAAAACAACAAACAAACAAACCATAAAACCCAGTAGTATTTTGACAGGACCACACACATGCTATTGGATTATTATGGTCATTACTGCCTCACATTTTTATCTGCTTTGGAAGAGTTGGTTAAGAACAAAACAAAACAAGATGTAGGTGAAGAACAATGCATTCTCTGTTTCCAGAAGGCGAGGAGAGTCAGATCAGAGCTTTGTTTGGCTGTGAGTTGCCAAGATGCTTCAGGATCCTACAGCTGCTTCTGTCTTGGGGATGTAGATAAGATTTGTTACCTTCCAAGATGAGATCTGGACTTCTCTAGAATTATTCAATCCAAAACATAAATGGACTCCCATTTTAAGGAAAGAACAAAACTTTAGAATCCTGGAATTGATGAGATAGCTTTGAGATCATCTAGGAAAGCTTCTTCATTTTTCTGTTGAAGATTCTGTGATTCAGAGGTTTAAGTGGCTTAGCGAAAGGTCACCCCAGCCAGTGAGCACTCTGGAATGACAGCCTAGGTATCCTTGATTCTAGTCAAGTATGATACCACTCTCCAGGGCTGAGGAACCACCACCTTGAGGCCACATGTGGCCCTCTAGGTCCTCAATTTTGAATCTTTGACTGAATCCAGGCTTCACAGAACAAATCCTTTTATTAAGGTGAAGTTTGGGGATTTGTTCTGTAAAGTTTGGATTCAGTCAAAGGGCTGCTCTTGAGGACCCAGAGGGCCACATGTGGTTTCGAAGCTGCAGGTTCCCCACCCCTGTGTACTGTTTACATTCTAAGGAGTATGGGAATATATTATATATTTAGTCACAGTCAAGCACTGTGCAAAACACTGGTAATACAGAGAAAGGTAAACACAGACCCTGCCCTCAAAGAAATGGCCTTCTAATGGGGGAGAAATCTTGTAAATGACTAGGTGCATACCAGACACACGTAAAGTTGTTGGAAGGTAATCTGAGAGAGGAACATACCAGCTACACACAAAGTTGTTGGAAGGTAATCTGAGAGAGGAAGGCACTAACTAGTTGGAGAGGGCCAGAAAAGGCTTACTGGAGAAAGTGTGATTTGATTTAAGTCTTGAAGGAAGCTAGGGAAACCAAAAGGTGGAACTGAAGGGAGAGAGTGCTCTAGGGATCCTGATGGTCAGTGCAAATTTTTAGAGAGGAGGGTTGGAACGTCACATTCAAGGAACTACAAGAAAGCCAATATGGCAGGACTGTTGAATGCATGGTGGTGGTGGTGGTGAGGAGATAATGTATAAGAAAACTGGAAAAAAAAAAGAATGAGCCAGCATGTGAAGAGTTTTAAATCACAAACAAAGATGTTTATATTTTATCCTGGAGCTCTCAGCCTCAGTTTCCTCATCTGCAAAATGAGACAATCAGTAAAATATAGCACCTTCCGAATAAGATTGTTATGGGGCCAAAATGAGATAATGCAAAGCATTCTGCAAACCACACAGTACTATATGAATATGAACTATTATTTTTGTTGGTAAAAAACATAATATTTTAGATGGACTTTTAATAGCAGTATTTAAATGTAAATTCTACCAGGATGGTTATGAGGAAGTAAACAAGAGAGAGGCTTTTAGATTCTCCTTCGTTTCGTGTATTTTCTTTAGAAGGAAATGTTCCAAGAAACAAGGTCATGAGACACCCACACAGATATTGGCAGAAGCATAAAGAAAGATTTATCAGGTAGGACTTGAAGGTTTTTTTTTTTTTTTTGCTATTGGATAGGTCTGTCCTGACCGAGTTAAAAATACAGAATCCTCAAAGAAGCAAACACCATCTAAACCACAGCATACAGATCCATTCTCTCCCACCTCCCTCTCTTTACCACACCCCATCCTCTCCTGTCCTCTACTCCTTCTCAAATTCCTCTTCTGTCATAGCCAATTAGGGCTGCTGACTCTTCTCCATGGCAGTGCAGGGTTTGGGCCTGGGAAGGCCACCCAGAACTTGTTCTGTCAAAACTTGGGACTGGTTGTGTGTCAGGTGGAAAGTCACCTCTCTGAAAACCCTGAGAAAAAGAGCAGAAAGAGAGAAGTGTACATAGCCTGCCTGCCCACCTTCTCTGGCTATGCTATCCAGTGGGTCTGGGAATTATGTTATGAGGAAGGAGTAATTCAGAGAGATGCAAAATGTTATCATGTGCTCCCTTGCCCACTGTTTTCACACTTGATATTCCAGACTAGTCAGGCATGTGTCACAAAATCATCAAGCCACTGTTTTGTTTTCTTAATTATTTAAATTTTCTTTTTAAATTAATATAAAGCTATTTTCTCTCCCTTTAACTCCCTATCTCTTTGGAAAAGAAATTGACAACAACAAAATCCTTGCAATATATATGTATATATACATATATATGCATATATATGTATATATACATATATATATATATAGATATAGATATATAGATAAAGCAAAACAAATTTCTTCAATGTCCATATCCAAAAAGAAAAACCAAACTGTGCATCATTCTGGATCCTGAGTCAGGAGAGAGCTACCATGCTTCATCATTGGTCCCATGAAATCAAAGACAGTCATTAGGTTGGTCAGAGTTCTTGTACCTTTCAAAATAATTCACTTTTATAATATTGACTGTATAGTTTATATCGTTCTCCTAGTGCTTCTCATTTCACTCAGCATCAGATTATATGTCTTTCTGTGTCTCTTGGAAATCATCTTATTTCCTCATTTCTTATAGCATGATGGTCTTCCATCACCTTCTTATGCCACAATTTGTTTGGCCATTCTCCAATTGATGGGCATCTCCTTAGATTCTAGTTGTTGGGTATTTTTTATTTCTTTGGTTTTGGTTTTTGTCACCACAAAAAGAATTGTCATAAATATTTTTGCCATAGGGAGCATGTTGCGTTCTGCAAAATGTCCAATTCTTCAGTTGTCTTTTCTTTTGAGTTTAGTTTTTATGCCTCAAACACTTATTAGCCTGCCCTGTCGGGCTATCAAAGTCCTACCAAGAGCTCAAGCCTGGTAAAAGGAGACTCATAGACTTTGACTACAATGTAAATTCATTGAGGACAGGAGCTATCATTTTGTCTTCTTATCCCCAGGATGAGATGCCAGAGGCTTGGAACAGAATGGAAAAGGATGGAAAGAATGATTTAAATGATCAGGATTATAGTGCTGGTCATGTGACTCTAAATAATGATAGCTAGCATTTATATTGTGCAGAAAAAGCTTGCAAACTATTTTACGTATATTATCTCATTGGATCCTCAGGTACTTTCTGAATGTTTTTTGAGTTACATTAGAGCTGGGATGTCTTTTGGAAGTCACTGAGGCCAAATAGGTCATTTTATGTATGATGAAATTGAGGCCCAGAGAGGAAAAAATGTTTGCCCAAAGTCACGCAGAATCAGTATTATAGTGCTGGTCATCTGACTCTGAATAATTAATATTGTGTTTTCAAGCTTTCAAACTGTTCTAAATATTTCATTAGATCCTCAGAACACCTGGAAGGTAGGTGTTTTATTGCTATTATGTCCATTTTACAGATGAGGAAACAGGCTAAGAGAGGTCAAGAGACTTGCTCATAGTCACACAACTAGCAAATGAATGAGGCAGGATTTCAATTTAGGTTTTCCTGACTCCAAGTCCAGTGTTTATCCACGATGCCTCATGGTGCTTGCTGTATGAACCTGTGCAAGTCCTTTACCTTCTCTCAGTCTCAGTGTTCCCATCTGTAAAATTGGCACAATGATAGTACCCACCTCACATGAACAAATTATATAATACACACACATATGTATAACGCTGCTTTATAAATCTTAAAACACTATATAAATGTTAGTTATTATTATTATTTCAGACCTCCCTCTAATGCTTGCTAGAGGCCTCTCACACTTTTTTCCATTACACCATGAAATAATTTAGTTATAAAGATGTGTTTTTATTAGTTACCCGAGACTGGTTTGGAGAGGTGCTTCTATGAAGGAAAATATCTAGCAAGTTTTTTGCAGAGGGGCCTCCCTGGTAAGCAGAAAGTATTTCACTTGTGATATTCTCTTCGAAAATCCTGATCTGCTTGTATTGCTTTCATCTTCCTTGGGCACTTAACAGCTTGTGACTCAGGGTTCTCAAAGGCTAAACCTGCCAGGTATGAGTTCCGACAGATGCTATCAAACTGGAAAGAATGATTTAAACGATCAGGATTCTAGGGCTGGTCATGTGACTCCACATAATGACAGCTAGCATTCATATTGGGTGAAAAAGCTTGTAAACTATTTTACATATATTATCTCATTGGGTCTTCAGATCACTTGGAAGGTGGGGGCTATCATTATCTCCATTAAAATTTTACAGATGGGGAAACTGAGGATGAAAGGTCATGAATGGTCTATTAAGTCTGGCATCTGAGGACCAGTCTAATTCAGTTTGGAAAGATTCATCACCAGAGATCTGGACGCTGGGTAAGGAATCTCTATTTTTGTCCACAGGCACTCCTAAAAAGATAAAACTACAAAACAGCCTTTTGTCGAGGGTACCTCTTTCGCCTTCTGTGATGGTGGCAGAAGATGCCTCTCAGACCATTCTCTAATATTAATTTAACAGTTGGTGCTCTCAACATGGGATCGCTTTCCACCCAACAATGAGTTGGCACACTTCTAGAGGAATTGACATTATCCATACTGACATTCCCTTGGTCTCATTGAGTCTGAGCCAATTCACTGTCTTCTTCAGACTAGAACGAACCAGATTCCTTGGCATCTGGGGAGCTGTAGTTCTCTGGTTTGAGTAAGGACATTCTCAGCACATTATGGTCAGTGCTCCCACCGATGGTCCAGCTAGTCTCTGAGAGATCAATACATTTGGGAGGTTCTTCCACTTTTAAAATATATAAAACTTTTATGTGAGTGTCTATCGATCAACACTTCTTTTAACTAAATCATAAGGCTCTGGAGACCAAAAAAAGCAAATGATAGGGGACTAATAAATGAAGCTATAATTAGGGGTGCTTAACTACATTTCAAAATCTATTCAAGAAAGGATTAATCAATAAGCTTTTATTTAAGTACCTATTATGTGTGGGGCAATTAGGATCAAAAGGTGAAAATGAAACAATCCCTACCTTTGAGAAGCTTATATTCTGTCCAGAAGAGGGGAGAAGTGAGCATGTAAGGATGATATTTGAGTAAGAATTAGAGGAGCTCAAGGTGCAGGTTGTCATGTGACCCAGTAGAGATAACACCGAAGTTGGAGTCAGAAAGACTCGAATTCAAATCCTTCCTCAGTCACTTATTAGCTTTGTGACCCTGGGCAAGTCATTTAACATCTCTTGGCCTTAGTTTCCCCATCTGTAAAATTTTAATAATAGTACCTACTTCACAAGGTTGTCATGAGGATCATATTAGATAATTTGGGTAAAGCACTTTGCAAACCTTGAAGTAATATATAAATATAAAAAACATAAAAAATACAAAATATAAAAATGTAAAATGTAAGAATATAAAAAATGAATCGTAAGAATGCTCAATAAAAATTGGGTGTAGACTAGTACAAAATATGAAGCTCAAAATATCATAAGAACATAGATTTATACTTTTAAGATTCTCTGAAATGGACTTTAGAGGCCATCTAGTTTATTTTTTTTTTCATTTTATAGATAAGGAAACTGAAGCACCAAGATATTAAAGCCTTTCCCAGGATCACATAGTCAGTGGCTGAGGCAGGATTTGAACCCAGGGTCTTCCCGACTCCAAGTACAGTACCTTATCCACCATTTGATATCCAGGACATGAAACCAGGGAGTATTTTTGTATCACTTTTCATAAAATTCAGTGCTATGATCACAAAAGGCATGTTGTGCTAAAATTCCATAGAGTCTTCAGGTTAGTCTGGAGAAGAAGATCATGCTTATTGTTATACAGCAGCTAACACATATTATTGTTTGTCTTTCATCGGCAAAGAGGACCACGACATCAGGGAGCCGATGTCATGATATGCAAGTGAATTGGATTTAAGTAAGGGAGGGCTATGCGAAACCTCACTTTCTCCAGAGCCATCTGGGTCCAGTGGCAAAATATAGATCCGGATGACTGGAGGCGGCCCAGGATGCAGTGGGAGACCTTGGATTTTTCAAATTAAGTCTTTAACAGGTCTCAGCTTGACTGAGGCAATGCCCATTCAGTGACTAAGGCTAGGTAAGAAATGAGGCAGAGAATGCCTCAAAAAAAAAGAATCTGTCTGGAAGGGAAAGACTCTCAAGGTTTCTGGCCGAAAAAGAAACAATTGCCACTTACATTCACTCTGAGCCAATCAGGGCCCAAACAATTGTGAAGTAGAGCTTGGGCTAAAACCTATTGTTGGCCAATCAACGAGAGTCTGAATGATTTGGGTTTAAGGCATGGTCCTTAAGAAAGATATCTAGTCCATAAACCTCAAAATATCTTGAGAAGTTTCAGGGATCAAAATTCAAAATTTATGTGGGCAGAGGGAAGGGAAGGGACAAAAGGGAGAGAGAGAGAGAGAGAGAGAGACAGAGAGAGAGAGAAAGAGAGAGAAAGAGAGACAGGAGGGAAAGAAGGAAGGAAGGAAAGAAGGAAGGAAGGAAGGAAGGAAGGAAGGAAGGAAGGAAGAGCAAGAGTGCATGAGAGAGAAAGAAAGAAACCAGACTGCCCAACTGCCCAGTTTCACTTGAGTCCCCAGTGGGGCAACTCCTAGTACTACTCACAGAATCAAACTAATACCTAGGAAAGACCTTAGCTTAAAAAGGCCAAGTTCTCCCACTATATCCAGCGCTATCTCCAGTCATCCTGATCTATATCTTGCCACTGGACCCAGATGATCCCAGAGGGGAAATGAGGCTGGTGATTTTGCATAGCTCTCCCTCCTTTAAATCCAATTCACTTGCATGTCATGTGTCATCTCCCTGGTGTCATGGTCCTTTTTGAGAACAAAGGACAAATAACAATCTGACACATTAAACACTAAATAAATGCTTGTTTCCCTCATTAGTGAAGAATCAATGATTCCTAGATATCAAAATTCCAATTTGATTATAACCGCTTAACATAGCTTGCCAGCACAAGTCCTTGAATGCGAATGGATTCCAAGAATTTTTAGAGAAATATTTTCTTTGGGTTCTTTTTTTCTGATCTCATGTCTTTTTGTTTTTTTTTTTTAAGATTTACATTCCTTTGTTGAAGAACTTAATAAATACATATATCCTCTACTGAAGTCCTGCTATAATGGCTTAACATATCATGGAAATGATTCTGGGTCTTTTGATGTAGCTCTCTAGGCTAAGTCAGCTTTCTTCCAGGAATGGGGTTTGTATTATATCTGCATGCTTTCTTCTTTGGCCTTGCAAAAAAAAAAAAAAAAACCACCCATAAATTCTGCCCCTCCCCTTGCCCAATCTCAGCACAGTTTATAGATGTTACTCCTAGTGGCTTGCCATGGATGGGACCTTATTAAGAGGGCAGAGTTCCTTCAAAAGAGAACTCTTCTCTCCTCATTAATAAGCTGTGTCTAGGGGGTGCCCTTGTTTTCTTACAGGGTTCCAGGCTATGTCTTTTTTCTTCTACTTTTTCTAAACCCTGAATGATTGTGCTATTGGGGTAATAACCATAGTCATGACAGATAACTTCTTTATTGGGGAAAGACGAGTAACAATGGCTGCAGCACTGATATCATACTTAAAACCTGAGAGAGAGAAGAAAAAAAAAGGTGATGGTGGATATTACATAACACTTGTCCATAAAGCTGATGATTCATCATTCCCTGAGAGTTCTGCAGAGATAATACATTCATTGTGTCATGGCCACCAAATCTTCCCCGGTTTAATAGCTGCTGCAGACCCGTGGTACAGTAGAAGGCTCTGAATTAAGATGATTCAGTGGGTTCCAATTCATCCTAAATAAGTGGCTGTCTAGATAAATGAAGTCCATCAAATTGCAATGAATACCGTCTAACAACCTTGCTGGGATTGGATGCCCCTGGGACATGGACCATGGCTTACTGCGCTATGCAGCAATTCCCATACTGGGGCTTTGCAGCTGGCATTAAATAATAACAATATGACAGAATATTTGCCCGGAGTCATTTTTTTAAAGCAGCAAAGTTAATGCTTTAACTGCATCAATTAAGTCACTTAAATTCAATGAAGTAATGAAAAAGCACCCTTGTGAAATGCAGCCTTTTTTTTTAAGGTACAAACAAAAGAAAAAACCCTCATTTCTAATCATATTTCTCTCATTCAATTCATGATGTTAAACAACAAGAACAAACAACAACCCCAAAAAGCAACCAGTAACTTTGACTTGGCCTTGATTGCCAAATAGGTACTCCTGAAGTACAGTTCTGACTATGTCACTCCCTTTCTCAACAAGCTCCAGTGGTTCCTTGTTGTCTCTATGATCAAAAACTCAACTCCTATGTTGAATTTTCATGCCCTTTGAAACCATTTTACCTTTCTACACTTGTTTTTCATCATTCCTTTTCATGTGCTCTACATTCCAGCCCAACAGACCCATTTATTCTTCTCAATATACAGTTTGCTATACTCTATCTCCCTGATTTTAGACAGTCTCTTTCCAATGCTTGTCTTACCTTCTCTTCTCGCCCATGTCTTTTAGAAACCCGATTTTTCAGATTTTTTTCTTTCTTTCTTCAAATCTTTCTTCAGATCACAGTTTAGGGGCCACCTCCTGCCTGAGACCTTTCCTGATCTTCTGCACCCTGGTCCTTTACCAAATTTAGTTATATTTCTTTGTATAGATTTTATATTTCCTTCTCTGTGTACATGTTATTTTCTTCCAACAGTATGTCAGAGAAGGGATTGTTTCATTTTTGGCTTTCTATTTGTATTTGTTGTGGTGGTAGTTTGGTCATTCTGTCATGTTCAACTCTTTGTGACCTCATTGGACAACATTTTGGACACCTTCTGACCTGAGGGGTTCATCTTCTAATTGGCATTTTAATACTGGTCATGAGAAACAATCTATGGGGTCTTCTTGGCAAAGATAATGGAGTGGTTTGCTATACCCTTCTCCAGTGGATCACCTGTTGTCAGAGCTCTCCACTATGACCTGCCTGTCTTGGGTAACCCTGAATACTATACCTTATAGTTCTCTTAAGCTACCAGGCCCCTTCACCATGACAAGGCAGTGATCCAGGAGGGGCTGGCCTTGTATGCCTAGGGTCTAACACATGATAGATGCTTGATAAATGTTTGTTGAATGAATGAGTGAAATGATTATTGCAATACTTAGTATCAATGAGATTTCCTCTGGTATTAAAAGATATCAATGGGTTACCCCAGTACCTTTTCCCTCAAACACATGGAAAAGACTTAGGACATAGAACCATTCCAAGCAAAGATTCTGCACTTCAGAAATAACAAATACCTTTGGTGGGGACAGAGTTGGGGTTGAGGGGGTCAAGGAAACTGCCTAGCTGCCACCTAGTCCTATGCCTGCCCAATAAGTGTAGGCTGGAGATCAACTACACCCCCAACGCATAGGACCCTTTACTCTGGGTAATCCACTACATCCCTGGTGCCACACTCTCCTGTGAGGCAGTAGGTTTCCAACTCAACACTAGATTTCAACATTATTAGTATTCCTGTGAACGATTAGGATGTCGCTACTAAATCTTTCCATGTCCTGGCTCCTCTTCCAGCAAACAAGAGAATTACCATTATTGGTATTTATTTCTGAGGTGAGGGCCAATCTTACCCAGTTTGCTCTGGGCATGGTGGTTATGGGCACATATGTGGGCTCCCTCTCCTTCTGAACTGTTGCCCAGCTGCCAGCTATTCAGTAGCACAGGGGTCCTAGGGATAGCTCTAAGAAGGACGTCTGATAGCCCAAGCAGAAAGCAGAAATCTTGTCATTTAGTAGCTTGCTTTCCTTGCTTCCTGGTCATATATCGCCTGCCCTCTAAGATGTTAAAGCCTCATTTGACCAAGATTCGATTTGTATCTGTTTACTCCTTTGACTGGGAAAATCACAGGCTTTAGTTTTGCAACTTTAAAACTTCAAAATGTCTCTTATTTCAGAAAGAAAAGCTCTGTATAGATCAAGATTATCATAACAGCTCTTTTTATAGTAGCCAGAAAGTGGTGAAAAAGTAGATGCCCACGAATTTGGAAATGACTGAACAAATTGTGATATATGAACATAACAGAAATAGCAAATAAAAGGAACTCAGAAAAAAGACAAACAAACTGGTGAAGGCATGTAAATTGACGTGGAATGAGGTAAGCAGAACCAAGAAAATACATAATATGAATGAAAAGAACACTAAAGTGAAGGCATCAGTAAAACATTTTAAAGAAAGAAATAGCTATGATTTGATCAATGTAGGTATTCCCTCCACCAACAAAATCATAACTCTTCCACATCTTAGTGGATGGTTTCATGAGTTAATAATCTATATGAAATATTCATTGCCTAGTAGCCAACTTTCTGGCACTGAGCCTCTATGAATTTAGCCAGGACAGTTCTCGGATGATATCTCATTGCCAGGATTATAACTGAAGCCAGGTTGGTCAGAACTGCCAAAGCTCATCTCTATTGGCATGGCCTTTTCTTAACCCTGGGTCACTCCCAAGCCCTCCTGAGTCTGTGAAGCAGGATTTGAGTGGTCTCTACATTGCTTTAACAGGTAGGAGAGTGGTCATCTTGTACTTATTTTGGTACAAGGGAGAGACAATGTGGTGCTTTGGGAAAAGCATGGGGTTTGGAGTTCGGGGAGTCAGTGGATCTTGGTTCAAATCCTGACTTGCTACTATAGGAAAGTCACTTATCCATCATGGGCCTCAGTTTCCTCGGTGTAGAAAATGGAAGGTATGGATGCAGTGTTCCCTAAGGCTCTTTCCAATGCTGAATCTATAACACTATGACCTTGATCATCTCCAGTCAAAATAGCAGTAGATAGTTTCTTCCTGGATTGGCAGAGCACGGAAAAGTAATAACTGAAAAAGCACATGCAAGAATTTAGAGATAACCTCCAGTGTCTGTCGATCATTATAATCAAGCTGTGACTCCCAGGAAATTGGCAACACCTTTTTCTCAGGGACTCTTTGAGTGGGTTTTCTTTGGCTCGCTGAGTAAAGGAAGATTGGTTTGGAGTGTTGGGCTAGAGTCAGAAAGACCTGGGTGATAATCACAAGTGAAATTTACTAGTTGTGTAACCTTGGGAAATTACTTAACTGCTATGTGTCAGAGAAGTTTTATCTGCTTGGTAGTAGAAGGGTTGTGATCTGTGTTGGTGGAGGGAGTTCCCACCTGGGAGTTCCTTTGCTGATGAAAGCATAGATCCTCCCTGTATCGATCTTGTAGAAAAGCTCATAGACTCATAAAACTGGAAGAGGCCTTAGGAATTATCTAACCCAAACATTGATCTCATAGGTAATGAAACCTAGGCCCAGAGGGGTCATAACTCTTATTCATGCTGCTAGTTAGTGACAGATCTTTAACTCAAGTCTCTCATTGTTTAGGTTTTGATGGCTTAGAATGAGTGTAAATAGCCATTGTTTTCTGTTCTGCCCATAAACTTTGAGGGTCTTCTCCTCCCAGATTGATATTTTTTCTGATGGTAAATTAGGCTCTCTTTTGTCTCAGTTCCTGCCTAGCTCTTAGTCATTGGATGGGTGTTGCCTCAGACAAACTGAGAACTGGGAAAGGACCTTGATTTAGAAAGGCCAAGGTCATTTACTGCATCCTGGGCCATTGCCAGTCACCTTGACTTTTGTCTTGCCATTAGACTTTGATGACTCTGGAAGAGAGAGGGAGAGTGACAATATTGTGTAGCTCTGCCTCACTTAAATCTGATTCACTACCCTGAACATACCCAAGTGAGTTTTTTTCCAGCCAGGTCTCACCTTGGTCCCTCCCTTGACCTCCCCAGCTAGGGTCTTTAGGTGTTCCAGGGTTAAAAGTTGATTTAAGGGCACTGTTTTTTTGTTGTTGTTGTTTGAAGTCATTTTGTAGTGTGTTTTTTTTTCTAGCCACTGGAACTGCCAAATACAGCTCTGCCAGGTTATCACCTAGATTGGGATGCCTTGCCTCTTCTGTGACCAATGTGTCCAAGAGGATTCTGTCCATTTCTTGGATCATACATTTTAGCAAAATACCTAAAATCCCACACCATCCCTGTGTGTATGTGTGCGTGTCGTGGGGGTGGTGATATAGGCTGAGATATGGTGGTATAATCTTCCTTCAGAGAATCCAGTGTGAAAACTTCCTGAATAGAAATAGATTATGACCTCCCCTAGTGGCCCACGTTCTAGCGATGAGCCTCTGGGAGCCCACTGAACCTGGTGCTGGGATAACAGTCCATTCCTGGATTCATACCTAAAGCTTTTCCAGCTTCCTGCCGGAGCTTATGCCCCATTGTCAAAGCCATTAAGACCCCAGGGTCACCTCAACATCATTATTAGGCAACAGTGGAGGGCCTAATCATGTACTATTAACATCACTTGGAGCCAAAGTGATGGACGGTGCACAGGTAACATGCTAACATGCAGACACTGAATGTCTTTTTCTCCCTTTCCCCAGTATTTCCTTCCACTCTCTTTGCAAGGAGACCTGTGAGTTTAAGGCTCCCTTGACTCTCACGCAGAGTGCTTTCAAGCAGGCCACTCCCTGCCTACCTGACAGAAACAGAAATAGAACACTTTGAAAGTCACCATGACTGTCAATATCAGAGAGACATCAAATGCTGTCACTCGGCCAGAAGGCTGGTTTGGAGGAATCATGCAAATGCATTATGACAGACAATCATCTGCAGTGGTGACATTAAAGATGAAAGACAAGGGCTTGTGCAAACCCCAGAGCCATTAGCTAGAATCCCGGGACCAGGTGGCTAAAGAATTCACCACCAAGTCCAATATGCTCTCGGTACTGCATGGCAGAGGGCCCTCTGCATGTATGGGCTCTTTTCATTCAGGGAGGAGCATGTGCTTGCTTAGAGCTTGGCATTCTGGAGCTTGCTGGCCATGTTGTCTTCTCAGTGTGGATTGGATGAGAGAAGTGAGAAAGCAAACAGCAGATTCTTGGCAGCTGAAGATAGGCAGGCAGCTGAAATAAGTAGATGAGAAGACCTGTCAGGGGACTGTGGGGAAAGCCATGCATCTCTTGTGAGATCTTTGCTGCCTCTCTCAAGCATCAGCCTGCTCTTTGCCAATGTTGCATCAAAGCGCCAAGGGCGGGATGGAACTCCACGTATGGAAGAGAGATCAAGAGATTGTCTTATCTATCTCTCTGTGTGTTGGTGGAGGGAATTAAATCAATTCAATAAATATACATTAAGCCAAGAGAGGCAGTAGGACTTGATAGAGAAAGGGTCAGACATGAAGCCAAGAAGACCTGTGTTCAATTCCTACTTCTAACACTAGCTGTGGGTAAGTCCTTTATTAGCATCCCTACCCAAGTGTCTAACATTGTAAGATACAGATGGTGGAGGAAATTTTTCATCGAAAATTCCCTAAACTGATGAAACAACAGGTCCAGACTAAAAACTCAAATCCCAAAGATTTTTAATTTACTATAATGGAAGAGGGAGAGTTAGGAAACCTAGCTTCTGGTCCTGGATGTGCCACTTGTCAACTATGTGACCTCAGACAAGTCACTTGACCTTCTCTAGGTTTCCTACCAAAAATGAAATGGTTTTACTATCAGGTATTCTTCACCTAGGGTCTGTGAACACAACTTTTTAGATATATTTTGACAACTGAATTTCAATATAATTGGTTTTGTTTCTAATACTACGTATTTTATATTATACATTTACAAACATTATTCTGAAAAGGGTTCCATAGGAACCAACACACTGCCAAAGGGTTCTTTCTGTGACACCAAAAAAAAAGAATTGTTTGCTTTTTGGAGGCAATTGGGATTAAGTGACTAGCCCATAGTAAGTGTTTAGGGTTGGATTTGAACTCAGATATTCCTGAATCCAGGGCTGGTGCTCTATCTACTGCCCTGCCTAGCTACCCTAACACCAAAAACTAGATCTTTGGACTAGATGAACTTTCATCTCTAACTTTGATGATTCTAATGCTTTCCAAGTTTTTGAAGTGGTATTGGGTCTCCATTCCATGCCACCACCCCACCCCACTCCGCATAAAAAGAAAATAGATTGGATAAGGTCCTACTGAGTTTAGCTTTCCCTTCAAGTCATCAAGCAATTATTAAGCACTTAATAATAATGGTAACAACAGTTAGCATTTATATAGTGCTCTCAGATGCAAAGCACTTTGCAAATATTATCTCATTTTATCCTTGTAGCAGCCCTGAGAGGTAGGTGTTCTCTTTATTCTCCTTTTACAGATGGGGAATCTGTTCTGGCAAGAAACTTTGAGGTTCTTCCCCTCCCAGATTGATATTTTTGTAATTGGGCAATCTTTTGTCTCCTTTCTTGCCTAGCCCTCAGTCATTGAATGGGTGTTGCCTCAGGCAAACTGAGAACTGGGAAAGGACCTTGATTTAGAAAGGCCAAGGTCATTTACTGCATCCTGGACCATTGCTAGTCACCTTGACTTTTGTCTTGCCATTAGAGTTTGATGACTCTGGAAGAGAGAGGGAGGCTGACAATTTTGTATAGCTCTGCCTCGCTTAAATCCAATTCATTTGCAAGTCAAGGTTTTTCCTAACTAATGAGTGGACATGCTTTCTAATGCCCAGGGCTGTAACTTGGGCAGGCCAGAGTCGGGGTGCTCTAGGAATTAGAGGATACCAACAACAAAATGAATAATTGAATGGAGTGCCTAGTTCACAAAAATAGTTAAAATGGGAACCTAAAAGATAAAAGATAAAATGGGAACCTAAAAAACTGAGACAGAAAGAATTTAAGTGACCTGCCTAGAGTCACCAAACTAGTTAGTGTATGAAGCCATATTTGAACTAAGGCCTTCCTGACTCTTAAGTCCAGTGTTCTACCCAGTTTCTAGGTGCTATACTAAGTTCTGGAAACAAGAAAAGGGCAAAAACCCCACAAACAAACAAAGACTGAACTTAGTCCCTGCTCTCAATGAACTTACAGTCTAATGATTGAAACAATAAATATATGACTTTTTATAAATAAATGATAGATAGATGTAGATATAGATAAAATGCATATGAGATAATTATAGATGGAAGATTCTAGCATTAAGGGGCATCAGGAATAATGGCTTCTTAAAGAGAGGTAGAATTTTACCTGAGAAGGGAAGAAAGCCAGGGAAGAAAGGAGGTTGAAAAAAGGAGGGACAACATTTCCAGCCTAGAGTGTCTTGTGCAAGGTATAGCAAAGAGGTCAGTGTTACTGAATCACAGAGCATAAGATGGAGAAGGGGGCAGGGGAAGTAAGTATAAGAAGACTGAAAAGCTAAGAAGAGGCCAGATTATGAAGGGTTTTCAAAGCCAAAAAGAGGATTTTATCTCACCAATATCTTCCCACGGGAATACTTTTAGGAGCAATTTTTTTGGGGATTTCTAATAGCCTTTTAATGGCCACTGGCCCAACTGTACTAACTGTTGAGCAATAGACATTAGTCATTTTTCTTGCTTGACAGGGGACAAGTCAGGCTAAAGCCATCTATGGGTCTAAGGCATCAGAAACAAAATGAGGACTATTGAAGTAAGAGGAAACTGATTGAACTTTGTGCAGAACTAAATCTCACCTTGCCATCGTGCCAATCCTTTAATTCCCACCCATTGCCAAGCAATCCCACACTTACTCTAAACCAATATTCAACAACAGTGATCTATGGGGAGATCCTTAAGTATCTGTACACCATGATGCATTAGCCTAATTAATTAAAAACTGGCTTATAATTAAGAAAACAAATGAACAAAGAAAATTTCATGATGCAGTACCCTTGATTTGCTGTCACTTTTCTATTCTTTGTCTTTGTTTTTTTTTTCCTTGCTCACTTGCTAATTCTCAAAATTCAATAATCTACATTGGGTCCCCCAGTCATTAGTATGAATTAGCAAGGCTCCACAGTAATTCACCAGAGACCGAGTTTTGATAAATGGAGAAAGGATTTTAAAGGCGATCATTGCAGGAAAGCCAAAATGCTGGAAGAGCTATGCTCCCCAGGTTGTTCAGTATTCCTTTTCTGGGCATCCCTTCCCCATCTCTTCCCACTTCAGAAATTGAAAAGAGAAGAAAATAATCAAGAGAGTCTTTGCAAAAGTTAAACCCAGACTTAATTAATACCTGAGTTATGCAGATTAGCATAAGGACTTGAGATACGATCATGGTAATAATTGCATTGGCTGTTTATTTTCTTTTCATTTGCTTATACAGAATGAAATGGAAGATGAAGTCTGGAGACTCACACAAATATAAATTAAAATAATGGCTTTCATGGATGATTTTACATAAAAGAATCAGACACCTGAAGTGAATAACATTTAGTCACCAACACCATCAGTGAGTCACCCATATTGGAAAGGAGCAAGCATGGTGAAAAGATCTCAACTGGAAGCCAGGGAAGCTTGGATTCAAACCTTTCTTGTGACCTTTATGATCTGTACGGCCTTAGGTAAGTCATTTAACCTCTTTGTGCTTCATACAATGCCCAGAGTTATCTTTGAAGTAGAGATGGGTCTCAGCCTTCATCAATAAACAGTAGTCACTCACCAAGAATTTCCCATGATGATGAAATCACAATTCTTTTACCATTTATTTAGACACTAAGACTGATTACAAACAGTAGGTTTCCAAAAATTTTGGGAAGCATTTATGATTCAAAAGGAATATTCTTGACCAGAGATTCTGATGCCATAGGATCATAGATTTACAACTAAAAGGGTCTGTATAGGTCAAATCCAACTCCTTACTTTTAAAATTATTATTTTGACCCTCTCCTCAAATTGATCCATCATCATATGTAGAACAGGTGTTCTAGTGAGTAAAATGGAGAAATTCTTCTTTGGAGGAATATGTTCCCCATAGCCTTACCTGGAACCAAGATGTCTCCATTTAGCACCCTGAGCAAAGTAATTTGTCTTACATACAAAACACAACTCTTGAAAGCAGTGTTGGAACTAGACATACCGGCCCACAAGGAAAATTTTTAGAAAGACTCCCATGACATTGAAACACACTCTTTTCCAGATGCTGCTACAATGCAACTGTATATGTCCACCAGGAAGTTGGAAGGAACAGACTCTATACTTCTAACTAGATTGTTCTGCGTATCACTTGCTATTTTCCCTGTAAAGACAAGATCTACCACAACAAGCTGGGGAACTGATCTTTTGCAAGTAGGCACCTCCTTAGTTTAGAGGGTTTAGCTTAAAAGGGTCTTATACTTGTAGTGTTTAAGGAGCCTTAATGCTCTCTCAGAACCTTCCCCATAACTCTGTTGAAGAAACGGAAAATTTTTAGCAGGCAACCAAATTAATATGACTTCTAGACTCTAGACTACCAGGGATTGTCAATACCCACAAGGCTATTTTGTTTTTCCTACCTCACAAGATATTTTGAAATATCCTTTCACTGATGTTTCCCTCAACCTTTGGCACATTATCTTAACAGTTCTGCACGAAAGCGTGTCATGCCTAATGTTACTAATGGCTTTCATGAAAAAACTATATTAGGGAAAATTGTGTTAGGAGGGTGGTAGATAGGTGGGAGTTAATTTTACAGGGAAAAGGTTTGAGCACACCCAGAATATAATATGGTATATGACATGACATGACATGACATGACATAACATGACATGACACAACACAACACAACACAACATAGCATAATTAATATAATGTAATGTAATGTAACATATAATGCAATGTGGCAATGGTAAGCTGACCGACATGACAAGAAAAAGCTCAAAGCTAGCTTAGATTACTGCTAGCCATCTGGTTAGTATCATGGCCAGTTAGCCAAATAATATTACAATGGGATTTGGTGACTTTGCAGTGAGGGTTAGGTATGGTGCATCAATGATTTAGCTTTAAAACAGTATTGTTAGGGAAAGTTACATGGGGTATGTGCCTACAATGACTTCTTTGGTGAGGGCTGGTATGCCACCTAACTTGACCAAGCAATCTTATCAAAAATGGTTTATGTTGCCAGGGGCCTGTGTCTAGTGTTGTGAGAATTAGCGAAATAATTTATTGACTTATACAATAAACCTTACAACTTTTGACATTTTAAATTAACTTTTAATATGCAACATGTGCTTTTTTCTGCAGCCACTTATTTTACATTTTTTGTCATTGATTTTACATGATTTTTTTAACATATTCTTTAATTCTCTTCCTTGAAATCACACTTTTATCGCATTGGATATTAAGCATGACTTTGACAAACAGTTTATTTTTCTAAGTCAAGCATTGATTCCAGCCCATAGATTTTCAGTAGTGTTTAAGTCAAGTAAATTCTCAGGCCATTCAAGCTTGGTTTTCTCCATCTCTTAGATAAATTTCTTAACCTTTCATGATGTACAGCACGGTATAAGTTTGTTGCGCAGTATTCCCTCTCCACTTGGGAATTTCTATAATTCTAGAACAATTATGCTTCTTAGTATATTGATACATTTATTATAGTTCATCATTCATTCCATGGGAATGAGATATCCAGGAACAGTGGAAGAGATCAATCTCTTCAACTTTTTTTCTTTTCCAGTAAATATTTTAGTCCAATAAAGCTGCCCAGATCTTAACAGCTCATCTGGATTTTTTCTGACAATGGTTTTGAGATAACCTAGTAAGAAAGAATGAGTTTTATTAGTTAAAATTACCTTTTCAATTGTCATTAATCTGCTTTTTATATTGTCTTGCCCATAATGAGCATTTTTTTCCCACAGCAACAATTAGCTTCTGATTTTTTTAAACTGGTCTTCTCGATTTTCTTTCAACTTTAGGAAATCTATTCCATACTGTATAGGAATTAATAACACCCCATGTAACTGTTGAAGGTCTTTTCATCTTTTCTGAGGATGGATCAGGCTGTTTTCTAGCAATAGTCTGTCAGTCCTTGGTTTTGCTCTTTCTCACACTTTGCTTTGCACTTTGGTGTGACCAGTCTTGCTGAGTGATCCTTGATATGCCACCAACAGTCACTACAATATCTCTAATTGTCACTGAAGTGTGCTCTTTATGAGCTACAACTTTTGCGTATTTCCTTGAAGAAATATACATTCTTTAAAAACTACAGAGTTAAAAATAAAACAAAAGAGAACAATAAAATACATATGCATGGCAGGAAATCTATTGCTAAACTGACAGAGAACTAATTAAAGTTGGGGGAACCATCTCAGTCTGGTTTTATGTGGTTAAAGTCAGAAGTCTTAAAGCAGCCTAATGTTAATAAAAGAAAGATGCCTAAATGACCATTGCTGTCACAAAATAAAACTATATCTAGATGATTGCTTATTCCAAATAATTCAGATGCCACTGTAGTACCGGGACTGTTAGATAAGAGTTACTAGGGAGCTTCGATCCAGTTTATATGTGGTGGTCATTACCTCATAATATACTGTCAGTATTTTGTTTGGTTCCCCTGTTGCCTCAGCACTATCTCTGCATGCTGCTTTGATTTTGTCTGCTTTGTGCTATAAAAGGTTGCCCTCATAACCAAGCTATCTAGCTGCATAACTGAGTCCCAGCGCTATTGAATCCTCAATGACATGTTAAAAGGTATATTCCTATTAGGTTTGCCTAGGACTAGTTGATGCCTTTGTGAGCAAAGTCAAGCTCACTGTTTGAGCAATACTGCTGTGGAATCTAATCAAAACTTTGCCAGGCTCTTCCCCAGTTCAGCCAGGCGACAGTGTTTGAATGGCAGATAAAGCCCCAGTCCGTTATCTGCATAGCAGCACTTAAATGGCATGCGTGGACATGCATTCCAATCTGAAAACTCTTGGTTGTTCGTGACATTAAAAATGCATTTTCTGACATGCTTTGACCCTTGACTAAAAGAGGTCCAAGTTTTGAACTACTTCCTGAAAGATCAACTTTAACTTTGGGGGTTGGAGGGGGAAAAAAAACAACACCTGTGTGGAAAAGCTGGTACGTGTGTCACATCCAAGGTTGGAGCCATCCTAAACTGCAGGGCTGTTAAATTCGGAAAATCAGGACTTGTAAGGGAATGCCTTCTCTGCTGATTGCCCTGTAACCATTGCAGCAGTAACAGGCTCCAGACACCACTAGAATAGCAGATATCTGTGTGTGACTACAGAGGAATATATAAGAAAGAAAGAGACAGATGGTATACTTAGGTACACTTAAGTCTGATTGCATGAGTTGATAATGAATGTTTAAATATGGTACTCCCATAAAATCAGATACCTGTAGATAATGCTGGAACAAGTCCAGACTTACTAGGAGGGAGAAAAAAAAAAGAAAGGAGACTCTGGAATTCAGTCTTGGCCAACATTATGATTATGTGTTTATTTACATGAGAGTTTTCATAACCTTTTCATAGTTTATGAAAATACAATCAGTAATATTAGGCTTTTAGAGTTGAAAGAGACCTTGAAGATTATCTAGTTAAAACATTCCTCTTATAGATTAGGAAACTGAGGACTTGAGAAGCGAAGTGACTTACTCAAAGAATGAAGGTCATTGCCTTTTGTTGCCAGGTCATTGTCTTTCTACTGTACCATGCCATCTCTCCACCATGATGCTAAAAATGATGCCTTAACTAGGAATTTTTATACTGGGGGAAATGCCACAGACTGTGCCTCAGGGGAAGAAGTATAAATTGTTCCCCACCTCAGCTCAAGGCAGGAGGTTGATGTTGCTTTGTTAGGAAGGACAGAAACCCCAAGATACTGGCATAAGAACATTTCTGTGGGGGGATGGTGGAGGGAAGATTGAAGAAAACAGGGAGATCAGGGCAAGGTGAGAGAGCAACTCAACCCAACCTGCTATCTGGTAACTTCCTATTTTATCTGATTTTCTCTTTTTTGTAACTACAGTAAGTGTTAAGCTAAATTATTTTCTATGCTGCTAAGAACTGCAAGTGCTATTAGCACCCCCTAAATTTGGCACCCTAGTGCAAAGCTCTGATTACCCTGCCCTAGTTATGGCTTTGCCAAAAACTATAATTTAGATCAGGAGTTTTTTGGGGTTTGTTTTTTTAGCCTGGGGCATGTGAACTTTAAAAAAAATGATAATTATATTTCAAAATAATTGGTTTTCTTTGAAATCAAATTTATCATATTTCATTTACCTGAAAGTTATTTTTTCTCTGGGAAAGGGTCCATAGGCTTCACCAGACTGCCAGAGGGGTCCATTCCCCCAAAAAAGACTCCTGACTTAGACAAATTCTACCACTGGTACAAAAAAAGTGAAAATGAAGGTTTTTTTTTTAAATCCTCCATAAAAAAGACAGAGGTCTGTTCATACAAGCCAAGTGAAAAGATGGTTAAACAAAAACAAAGACAAAGTTTAATTTATACGGTGCTTAACAATGAGCATACATTGACTATAGATTTGCTTCCGTAAAGAGAAAAAAGCATTTTGGCCTTTAAATGTGAATGAAAGGTAGCTTCTGCAACTTTCACTCAACTTTACTGGATGAAGCCAATTTTCAGACCTTCCTGGCATATGCTGGAACTGCCTTAGTCCTAGCCACCAACTGTCTCAGCTAGATTTTCAGTTTTCCTGTTGAGACTTCTAAGAGAAAAGGGCTTGCAATTGTCTCCAGATCTGCCACCAAAGGGATGATCTTGGGACCGACAACCTCACACTTCAGATGGCTATAGGGATGATGAAGGAACAGAAAGGAGGTAATCTAAATCTGAAGTACATGCTCCATGTAGAAAGGAGACATCGATCAGAAGCTGTAAATAAATTGGATCTGGCACTTTAAGTGCCTTAAATGTTGGAAGTTAAACCTCAAATTGCATCCTTCTTCTTGAAGGGAGCATGTGAGTCTCCCATTGAAGAGAGTGGTAGCATAATCAAAATGAGTGATATTGCTGGTTGCTGAAGAGCCTTCTCCACCTTAGTCAGAGTCACAGTTCCCACTCTAGGGAGCATTCAAAGTCCACAAGCTTACTTATGAGGAGCAAAAGTCTGGGTGGAGAAAGATGTTCCTTATTTGAAAAGCAACAAATACTGACAGCTAGGGGGTAACTCTGGGGTATTGGCTGAACTACTGGCCAATCACCATCTGAAGTTTTAGTGTATTTGCTGCTATTGCTGCTGTTACCAGGGCAGAGAGTACTTTTGAAAACTTGACACCTTATATTCAGTGTTCCAGGAAATAAACTGAAAAAGAGATTTGTGGATATATTTTTTCTGAAAGGAAGAAAAGAAAGAAATAGGAATTAAAGAAGAAGGGAAGAAAAAAAGAAAGAAAGAAAGGCAAGAATAAAAAAAGAAGGCAGAAATAAGAAGAAAATAGAAAGAACCAGCAAATGGTTTCCATGTTGCCAAAAGACCTTGTGAGATAAGATTATTCTGATGAAATTAAATCTTTTACATTTAATTTACCCTCAAGGATGTTGGAAAAAGCATAACCAGAAGATAGCAAATATGAACATGAAACAGTGAGGACCAGGAAGATTCTGCCATTGAAATGACATCCCCATTGTCAAGCATAGTTTTCTAGAGGTTGTATTGGATACTACATTTAATTATGTAAAAAGAATACTGTACAACCCTAGGAAAGGTGATATATGTTGTCACCTGGAAAAACAAGAGAATGAGTAAGAGAACCAATGGAAGACCATTCCAATGAAATCTGGGCAATTTAAAGTAAATAACAATAGTGAGCATTTATGTAGTGCTTTAAGTTATAAAAAATTGTCTATGTTTGGTCTTCACAATGACCCTGTGAAGTAGGTGCTATTATTATCCCCATTTGACAGACAATGAAACTGAGGCTAGAAGAGGTTAAGTGACATATCTAAGGTCCACAGCTACTACATATCTGAAGCAGGATTGGATTTTAGGTCTTCCTGACTCAGAATACAGTGTTCTATTCCCTGCTCCCCCTAGTGCAGCAAGGATGTTGCGGTGGAGGGCAGGGTGGGATGGGAGGTGAGTTTGATGTTACTTAGCACATAGATGCTACACTTAAAATATCACCTTATATTAAGGTTATTTATGGACATGCTCTTCTGTTCTATTAGACTGTTAACTCCTTGAGGGTAGAAACTATAGCTGGGTCTATTCCCCACAGGACTGAGCACATACATAGTATGTGTTTAAGAAATATTTGAGGAAAGAGGGAAGGAAGAAAGGAAGGGAGGGAGGGAGAAATGAGGGAATGGAGAGATCAAGGAGGAAAAGGAAAATAAAAGGGACGGGAAAGAAGGAAAAGAAGGAAACAGAAGGAGAAGAGAGGAGGAAGGGGATGAAATGAAGGTAGAAGAGGAAGGAAGGAAAAATTAGATACATACATATATACATCATACATACGTACATACATTAACAGATACATACTGCCTTTGTTGATGTGGTATTCTTCTAGAATCTCTTCTCTGTGTGTGTGTGGGGGTACTCTTTCTAAAGTCAGCATATGCCTTGTGAGTAAAAAAAGACTGTCTGAATATAGGGAGCAATGTGTTTTTGAGAAAGGGCCTTGACTTAATTCAATAGATGCTTCTTAGGAATGCCTGTGTTCGGTAGGCTTTAACTGCTAACTTCCTCAGTGATAAGGGTGATCTGAAATCATGCATCAAGCCAGGATGAAACCCACAACTAAGTTCTTGGGGTTTTGAGGCTGAGCCTGGTGCTTAAGATATGTGAGAATACAGTAGCTCACCATGACTTCTATTACCCCTAAATGATAATAGTTCAGTACCAGAGAATCAAGTTGAGTCATCAGTTTCTGAAGAATTCAGTTGTCTGTATAACTCCAGCTTTGGTAGCCCTTTTTGAAAGTAAGCCATCAAATGATTCTTACTTTCCATCTACACTTTAGTTGAAGTGTCCTTGTGATGGCCCATCTCCCTGTGCCATTACTGTCATGTTTGACTTTCCCTTGCTTAGACACCACTGTCAACCTGGATAAAGCTGAAAACCCTATGATGCTTCCACTGGGCAATATGACTACAAGGAGCCATGCAACTCCAAGCCATGAGGTATTTAGGGAGGACACAAAGAAGCTTTCCCTTGGAAATGCATCAGCTGGCTTGGCTATCTGTCCTATTCAAATTGTGTCCGTAAATAGAGTAGCTTAGAACAGCTCTTCCCTAGGCTGTAAAATCTTAACTAGGTGGATTGTGTAATAGTGAAAAGTAACTCTGATGTTCTGAGGAAATGTACATCCCTTGGCCCAAAGTGCCTCCCTTGTCCTTGTCTCTCTGATGGAATTGTTAAAAGACAACCTCCTGGTGTTTTGAACAACCATTCTCTTTATGGAGAAACATTATTCCTACAGTATGTTTGGCTCCCATGGTTGCTTTCTCATTTTATCCTATCTAAAAATCCTTCTTGCACATACTGGGTGGCCTTGTGGACATTGTCCTGGGTGTTTGGATTAATTAACCATGTTGGCCTTGTACATTATGAGGCACTGGTTGCTGGTGATCTTGTACTCCATCATGTCTGCCTTGCTCCCTTGTTTCCTTTCATATGACCTACCAGTGATCTGCTTTGCCCAACTTCTATTCAAACTATTCAGTGTTGTTTTCTTTTTTCTTAAGAATTTGAATAAGACATTTGAGCTATTTATCATGGAGTCACAGGATTGTTTTGCATAAACAATCCCCTGACCTCCTCAGACTCCTTCCCCAGCTAGCCCCTCCATCAATGCATAGAGCGGCCTATGGCATATGGTTCCAACCACAATATTACAATTCACTGCCTACAGAGATTCTCCGGGTCAACTTGGAGAGACAGTAATTACTCCTTGCGTTGAAGGAGCTATTTTTGGCAGAGGGGGCTTATATAATTTATGGCTCTCACTCCAATGTTTTTTAAAATGATACTCTAGAAAGCTGCAGTCTCGTTTGTTTAAGTATCACTTGCTTCTTATTTTTATAAGCACCTGATATCTAAAGACAAATTTAGTGCATTTTTAGGACGGCTCTGGATTCAAGACTTAATAATGACAGCTATCTGCTGGCCAAAGGGGTTTTCAGGCATCTATGAGAAAGAAGTCACATTTAAATTATTTATGATTTTGAAATCACATCCAGAAATCGTAAAGTAGCTTCAGCATTTGGATGTTATCAGAGAATCTGCATTTCAAGGAAAAGCATTTTCTTTCTGAGGCTTTGAAGATTGGTCCTTTCATTTTGAAGCAAAACACCATCTCATTTCAAGATATTAACACTCAGAAATGCCAGTCATTTGCACATCTTTATAATAGGTCCTTGCACATTCTACAAGACTTTCCGACTCCTAATAACTGTGCACATTGAAATTATAGGGGAAGAAGCTTAGTTGGGCTAATATGAGTGGGGAGAGAGAAGTTTTAAACATGTGCTCAGCTGATAGAAGACCTTATTTGAAGAACATTATAGCTAAATTGGAGAGAGCATAGGGCAACAGAAATGATAAATGGAAAGGAAAGGATTATAGAGCATATGAGAAGAGATTAAGAAAAATGGGGTTGTTTAGTTTTGAAAGAAGATGAGTCCAAGGTGAATTGATGGAGGTATTTGAGCTAGTTAAGGGCCACAATGCAATTAAGTTTGATCCCTTCCAAGGAACACCTTTAAGCAGAAATGTGTGAAAGGAGAATTAAAGATTGTTATTTTACAGAAAAGGGTGGTGATAAGCACAGAAAGGCTTTGTAAGCAGAGAGGTAAAATAATATAGTGTCAGCATGCTTGCAAGTATTTTTATTGGCTAATTGAAGACTCTGCCAGATGTGGGATTAAGCAATAACTAACCTGGGCTAGTCCTGTTAGGAACTCAAACTTGAATTCACAGGCGAGTTCCTTCCATTTACCAGTTACTACTAGAGATCGCATAACCCCACTCTTTGTTGGAGCCAGGAGATCTGGAACCAGGAGACCTGTATTTGAGTCTGTCAGTAACCAGTTCTGTGACTTTGGGCAAAGTCATTTCACTTCTTCCCCTTAGGTTTTTTATCTTCAAATGGTGACACCAATTGGTAGGTAGTGTGGTGAAGGGGAAGGGTGATAGCTTTGGGGGCAACTTCTGTGCCCTGGGCAAGTCTTCTAACTTCTCTGGGCCTCAGTCTTCTCATATGTAAAATGAGAAGATAAGATTAGCTGACTTCCAAAGCCCTTCCCTGCTCTCCATCTGATCCTATGGTCCAGTGATTTGCCCAGGCTTTTTAGGTGGGTGAGGGAGGAGGGGAAGGGAGAAAGCAGGAAATGGAGATGAAATAAGAGCCTGTGAAAGAGCTTGGGAAAATGATGAATTCGATAATATTAAATATTAGTGATATTTCATATTTATTGTATTAAAGTATCATTTCTTATTTACAAATATAAGATATTAGAGACAGTATAGCTAGTGGATAGTGAGCTGAACTCAGAACCAGGAAGATATGAATTTAAGGCCCGTCTGTAAAACAACCTGGCTATGTGACCTTTAAGTGTTCTCTCTAGACAATTTTGAAGCTATATGTTGTAGGAAGATACTAATCTACATTGGTGGAGACCATTCCTCACTGGGAAGTCCCCCGTGCCCAGCTCAGTCCCTATCCATACCCTATTATTTACTAAGGTCATTCCCCTCAACCCTCCTCCCCCAAATGTAATTAAACACATCAGCAATTATACAACCTTATCATCTCAGAGCTAGAAGTGACCTCAGAGGCCATTTATTCTAAACCAGGCTTGGCCAGTGGGCTGCTTACAGCCCTCAGGCTGCTTGGGGGCAGGCCAAAGGATTTCCAGCTCATGAAAAATATAAAGGAGAACATCCTTAGTATGTAGAGGAAATCATTTGGTGTGCTGTAAGCAGCAAGGCCAGTGAGTCACAGGACATAACCCTTCTACATTATACCCAACAAATGGTTATCCAGCTTTGCTTGAAGACTATTAATAATATTACTAATAAAAGAACTAGCTACCTCCTGCGGCAAGTCAAATCAAGTGAACACGCATTTATTAAGCACCTACCATGTCCTGGCACTGTGCTAAACACAGAAAAGTAAAAGACACTCCTTATTCTCAAGGAACTCACTCTAATGGGGGAGACAACATGGAAACAGGTATTTCAAAACATGTTATAGGTAGGCAGGATAAACTGGAGATAATCTTAGTGGAAAGGCACTAACATTAAATGGGACTGGGAAGGACTTTTGTAGAAGATAGGAGTTTAGCTGGGATGTGAAGAAAGTCAGGGAAGCCAGAGAATAGAGATGAGGAGAGATAACATCCGAGGTATTAGACTTCTTTTCTTTTATATGGCTTTCATTTTTTTAAACAATTTTTCTTTACATCATGCTTAAATTTGCTTCTTTCCAATCTCTATCCATTGTTCCTGGTTTTGCCCCATTATCATGTTGATGTGAACTTTTCAAATGTTAAAAGACAATTCTTATGTCTACCCTATGTCTTCTCTTCCAGCTAAACACCCCCTGTTTATTTGCTTCATATGGCATGATCTTGAGGGCCTTTCTCATCTGAGTTCCCCTCTTCTGGATGCTTTCCAATTTATCGATGCCCTTCACAGAATGTGATACATAGAATTGCACTAAATATTCCCGATCTCATCTGATCAGGACACAACCGACCGAAACCACCAAATCAATGTCAACAAGCATTTATTAAGTACTTACTATTTGCCATGAACAAAGCTAAGCACTAGAAATGTGAGTAGAAAGACACTCCCTGATCACAAGGAGATTGCATTCTCATGAGGGAAAGCAACACATAAAAGGGAAAAGAAACTGGTAAGAAGGGTGAAGGTACTTGATTGGGAGAGGGAGAGAGTGGGGGTGGGGTGGAGGTAGGGACTGGTAGAGAAAGTCCTCTGGGGTTAAGTCAACAGAGTAGCCTGAAGGGCAATGAAGACATGGCTGGCTTGGGCTTCCTCCTTAAATGGGAGTTTTCTGGCAAGAATCACTGAATCGGGGGAGAGGGTACCAGCAATGTGAAAAGTAGTCCAGGGAAGGAGTGAGCTCCAAGGTTAAGAGGTTTCTGTAGCATAGTAGAAAAAGGTCCTAGGGGGATCAGTTAACATTTCAACTTTGGAGAGGAACCTAGTGAGCTTCCAGGCCATTAACATCCTCAGATCTTCTTTAGAGAGACCTGCCACCATCCTCACACCTCTCTTTTGAATATCTGATTAAAACATAATTTTGCTATTTAAAGATGCTTTTTGTTATTAAGAAGAAACAACAGAGAGGCAGAGCCAAGATGGTGGCTGAAAAGCAGCGACTTGCATGAGCTCCCCTCCACATCCCTCCAAAAACCTATAAAAAATGGCTCTGAACAAATTCTAGAACTGCAGAACCCACAAATAGCAGAGGGAAGCAGGGCTCCAGTCCAGGACAGCTTGGATGCTCTCTGGGTGAAGTCTATCGCGCAGAGACCTGGGAGCAGAGTGGAGCAGAGCCCAGTGTGAGCCGGGCCTGGACCAACCAGACTGGGAGCCAGGCAGAAAAGGCCCTAGCATCCTGAATCAGTGAGCTGTGGCAGTTACCAGACTTCTCAACCCACAAACACCAAAGACAACAGAGAAAAACTGCATAACCCATGAAATAGCAGAGGTAAGCAGGGCTCTAGCCCAGGACAGCCTGGAAGGTTGCTGGGTAAGGTCTATCGCACAGAGACCTGGGAGCAGTGGGAGCAGAGCCCAGCCTGAGCCATGCCTGGACCAACCAGAATGGGGTCTGGGCTGAACAGGCCCTGATGCCCTGAATCAATGAGCTGCAGCAGTTACTAGACTTCTCAACCCACAAACACCAAAGACAACAGAGGAGGTTAGTGGGAAAAGCTGCGGGGGAGAGAGTGAAGGAGTTCCCAGTTCAGCCACCACCCCAGGGGCAGCGGAGGAGATGCAGCTACAGAACTACAGCTGCAGTTGCTTCCAGCCCCAGGCCCACCTGGTGGGAGGAATTAAGTGGCAGATCAGAGCAGTAGTGCAGAGCCTGCTTAAGATCTGAGTCCAGTCCTGGTTGGCAGTTCTTGGGGGAGAAGGAGGGCTGGTGTGGCAGAGCTGGCTGTATAGAAATATCTCTGAAAACAACAGCGCATCCCCTCAAGCTTGGAACAAAGTATTCCCTACTCTACAAGCAGTCATACCCCGACAAAAACTCAAGGGTCAAGTAGTTGGCTGGGAACATGGCCAGGCAGTGAAAACAGACTCAGATTCAGACTCAGACTTTGGAATCTTTCTTTGGTGACAAAGAAGACCAAAACATACAGCCAGAAGAAGTCAACAAAGTCAAAGAGCCTACATCAAAAGCCTCCAAGAAAAACATGAACTGGTCTCAGGCCATGGAAAAGCTCAAAAAGGATTTGGAAAAGCAAGTTAGAGAAGTAGAGGAAAAATTGAGAAGAGAAATGAGAGTGGTGTAAGAAAACCATGAAAAACAAGTCAATGACTTGCTAAAGGAGACCCAAAAAGATACTGAAGAAAAAAAAACCTTAAAAAATAGACTAACTCTAATGGCAAAAGAGCTCCAAAAAGCCAATGAGGAGAAGAATGCCTTGAAAGACAGAATTAGCCAAATGGAAAAGGAGGTCCAAAAGACCACTGAAGAAAATACTACCTTAAAAATGAGATTGGAGCAAGTGGAAGCTAGTGACTTTATGAGAAATCAAGATATTATAAAACAGAACCAAAGGAAAGGAAAAATAGAAGACAATGTGAAATATCTCATTGGAAAAACCACTGACCTGGAAAATAGATCCTGGAGAGATAATTTAAAAATTTTTGGACTACCTGAAAGCCATGATCAAAAAAAAGAGCCTAGACATCATCTTTCAAGAAATTATCAAGGGAAACTGCCCTGATATTCTAGATCCAGAGGGTAAAATAGAAATTGAAAGAATCCACTGATCGCCTCCTCAAAAAGATCCCTAAAAGAAAACTCCTAGGAATATTGTCGCCAAATTCCAGAGCTCCCAGATCAAGGAGAAAATCCTGCAAGCAGCCAGAAAGAAACAATTTGAGTATTGTGGAAACACAATCAGGATAATACAAGATCTAGCAGCTTCTATATTAAGGGATCGAAGGGCTTGGAATATGATATTCTGGAGGTCAATGGAGCTAGGATTAAAACAAAGAATCACCTACTCAGCAAAACTGAGTATCATGCTTCAAGGCAAAATATGGGTTTTCAATAAAATAGAGGACTTTCAAGCTTTCTTAGTGAAAAGACCAGAGCTGAATAGAAAACTTGACTGTCAAACACAAGAATCAAGAGAAGCATGAGAAGGTAAACAAGAAAGAGAAATCATAAGGGACTTAACTAAAGTTGAACTGTTTTGTTTACATTCCTACATGGAAAGATGATATGTATGATTCATGAGACCTCAGTATTAGGGTAGCTGAAGGGAATATACATATATGTTTATGTATATATATATATGTATGTGTATGTATATATATATGTGTGTATGTGTATATATATATATACATATACATATACACACACACACATAGACACACACACACACACACACACACACACACATATATATACATATATATATATATATATATATATATATATAGACAGAGGGCACAGGGTAAGTTGAATATGAAGGGATGATATCTAAAAAAATCAAATTAAGGGATGAGAGAGGAATGTATTGAGAGAGGGAGAAAGGGAGAGATGGAATGGGGTAAATTATCTCCCATAAAAATGGCAAGAAAAAGCAGTTCTGTAGGAAGGGAAGAGGGGGCAGATGAGGGGGAATGAGTGAATCTTGCTGTCATTGGTTTTGACCTGAGGAGGGAATAACATACACACTCAATTGGGTTTCTTACCCCACAGGAAAGAAGGAGGAAGAAGATGAAAAAAGGGGGATGATAGAACAGAGGGCCGATTGGAGGGGGGCGAGGTAATCAAAAACAAACACTTTGGAAAAGGGACAGGGTGAAGGGAGAAAATTGAATAAAGGGGAATAGGATAGGAAGGAGTAAAATATAGTTAGTCTCTCACAACATGAGTATTGTGGAAGGGTTTTACATAATGATACGCATGTGGCCTATGTTGAATTGCTTGCCTTCTTAAAGAGGGTGGGTGGGGAGGGAAGAGGGGAGAGAATTTGGAACTCAAAGTTTTAAAAACAGATGTTCCAAAAAAAAAAAGTTTTTACATGTTACTAAGAAATAAGATAGACAGGCAATGAGGCATAGAAAGTTATATTGCCTTACAAGAAAGGAAGGGAAAAGGGGATGGGAGGGAAGTGGGGTGACAGAAGGGAGGGCTGACTGGGGAATGTGGCAACCAGACAGGAGGATAGAAATGGGGTCAAAATTCATAATTCAAACTCTTGTGAATATCAGTGCTGAAAACTTAATATATTAAATAAATTTAAAAGAAAATTAAAAAAAATAAAAATCATTTAGAACTCAAAAAAAGAAGAGACAATATGACTATGAATCAAATAATCTTGGCTAAGGCTTAACTATAACTTAGAGGTGATCTGATCTAACCCACACTTTATGTATAGATTCTTTTTATAAGGAGGCATCATCAATTATTAATGACTGGCAATAAATGTTTTTATACAAGGGTCCTGTGACTAACAGGCATTCAGTCTTGGAGTCTGGGGTTTGGCACACTCTAGTACCCTTTCCCCTCTGTAGGAACTGAGGGAATTTTCATTGATAATCTGTTTGCCTGCCATGTTCCACAAAGGCCAAATGGACAAAGCTACTATTTTCCCTTCCCAGGAATATGATGTCTAAGGCCTATTTTTGGACTACTCTCTGGCTTGTATTTTTATATATGATTCAGTGCCCAGCCCAAGGCCCCATACAGAGTAAGTACTAAAGGAATATTTATTGAATGAATCAATGAATGAATGAAAGACCTTACCTGAGCTCTCCAGTTTCTCTGCCTCTCATATCCTCTTCTTTTCAACATAATAATATGAATTATTTCCTTCATGGAAATGATACTGTGAACTATTCTGCCCTTGTAGGTAGTTTGCCAAGGCAGAGTCTATCATGTCATCTCCAAAATGCACATGCCAAAATACAAATGTGAATGGCCCTGCATGATGTTTAAAAGTTAATGTTAATAAAACAGAAAGACTGAGAATTGACTCCACTAATTGATCAGAATTGGCTCTTGACTCCCTGGAGAGTTTATTGGTATTCAGCAGACAGCACTTTGTAATCCCACCGAATTTTAGGGAGTTATTTGGCTCAGGGTTTTGGGCTTTTTTTTTTTAATTTGTTAACAATGCTATTTTCTCATCTTGGTTTCCAACTGAGAAACATCTCTTGGCCAAGGAACATTTGAAATGCCAGGATCAGAAATAGAGCCATACAATTTAATGTCTTCGGAAATAACTTGCTGTATAACCTCCCTTGCCTTCTCCACACCCACCCCCCAATAGTGCCACCCAATGTACTTATCTATGGAAATCTTGAGTATTTTCAAATGTTGGAGCCACATTTCTGGTCCACTGGCCAGCACTGTCATCTCTTGAGGCTTTTTCCTCCCCTACCAAAATAAGGCAGTTATCTAAGTGTAACACTCCTGGGATTTAGAAACCACACAGCTGAAACTTACATGAATTTGCAAGGAGCACAGGTAAAAAGGAGAATAAATTTGAATGACCACGATAACACAAAGTTGAAGCAATAAACATTTATTTAGTGCTTATTACATACTGGTTACTGTGCTTAGTGATGAGAATAAAAATATAAGCAAGAAGAAAGAAAGTTCGTACCCACAAGGAGCTTATATTCTAATGGGAGATAACAACATTCAAAAGGGAGCTTAAATGGAGGTGGGGTGGAGAAAAAGTTACCTACCAAGGACCTGGTGGGAAAAGAAGTCTGGGGAGCCAGAAGCAAAGCCTGGAAAGAAATGAAAGAATGACTGTGTCTAGCCTAAGAAGCTTCTTAAAACGGAGGTTCTGTGAGGAACTTACCAATAAGAGGAAGGGGCCACATGTTCAGAGGGATCTTCCAGGGTGAGAGTGATGCTGGGGTATGGTGGAGAAAGATGTATGTGAAGCATAGAAAGAGATAAAGGAGGAGGAAGAAGAAAAATATTACTGAAAGGCTTTAGATGTTTGGAGAACAGATGTTTGGTCTATTTGGGCTGGAATATGGAGTGATGAAGGAGAATAATATGAAATAAGGCAGAAAAAGTAGGTTGGAACCACATCATGGAAAGATTTAAATGTCAGATATAGAGTTTGTATTTTCTCATAAAAATCAGTAGGTAGCCACTGAAGATTTTTGAGCAGGGTCAGGGAGACAATGACATGGTATTCCCCTTCTTCATACATTGAAATCAACAGGAAGTGATGAAGGAAGGAAGTGAACTGGATTTCTAGTGATGGGCTAATCGTTATTGTAAGCCCTATATATCTCACCTCCTCAATGACACTCTTTTCATATGTGCCTGAACTGAGACAGTAGGTGATGGTAATTCAAAGACTCATAGAATCATAGGAATCACAGAGTTAGAAGGGACCTTTAGTAGACATCTAGTACAAAGCTGAAATCCTACCTACAGGATCCCTGACAAGTAGTTATCCACTCTCTATTTGAACCCCACCAATGATGGAGATTGCGTGATCTCCATAGGTGGCCCATTCTATTTTTGAGCAGTTCTCATTCATACGAAGCATTTCCTTAAATCAAACCAAAATTCACTTCTCTGTAGCCTTGTTGTGCCCTCTGGGATTGAGCAGAACTGGTCTAGTCCTCATTTCACATGATGTACCTTTAAATATTTGAATACAACTATTATCTTTCTCCTCCTTTCAATTTTCCTTCTATCCAAGGTAAATTTTTTCAGTTCTTCCTATTTTAGCTCGTATGGCACAGTTCATCCTCTGACAATCTTGGTCGTCTTCTTTTGGACAAGTTCTACCTTATCGATGTCCATTCAAAAAAGCAGTGCCCAGAACTAATTTAAAATAATGCTCCACCTGTGGCAAGAAAAGGACAGTGCTCTGGATACTATCCTCTTATTAATGTAACTTTGGATCACATTCCACTGGAATGTATCTCTGAAGTCTCATCATAGTTTGAAAGTGGACCTTGGTTCTTCTAGACTGCATTAGTAGAACTGGAATTGGATCTTTGGCAGGTCCAACTAAGATGGAATGGCTTTAAGTACAGGTCTATTGATAGACTAATGTCCAAGCATTTAATGTTTCTATGTAATGTATACAAGAAGAAGGACATTTTGAAGAAAAAATAACTTTTAGAGATTGAAGAACTCTGATCAGTGCAATGACCAATCATGATTCAAGGAAATAGATGATAAAGCATGCTTCCCACCTCCTGACAGAGAGATGATAGAATCAAAGTACCAAATGAAACATACATTTCTATCCATTGCCACTGTTGGAATTTGTTTTGATTGTGCGTATTTGTTAATGTTTTTCTTTTTTTTCATTCCTGGTGAGTTAGTTAATTAAGCATTTATTGAATGCCTACTATGTGACAGAGACTGTGTTAAGTGCTGGGGATACAAAAAGAGACAAAAGATGGTGCCTGCCCTTGAGGAGCTTACAATTAATGGGATTTAAGAAACTAAGAAAAGAGTAATTGAATGTACAGAAGAGAATAGAAAGAAGGACTGGGGAAAACACAAATAAGCAGCATAGCTTTGAAAGTTACACATCAAATTTATTATATAATTAAAAGGAAAAGAAAGCTAGTTGTATGTAACAGAAATTCACAGTTTCATGTGCAACTATTTTTTTCTTTTCCTTTTTGAATGTGAAAACCCTGTATTTGGTGCTCATCAAATTCAGATTTTTTTTTAAGTTAAAAAAAATATGTTCACTAAGGTGTAGAACTGTTGTATCTGCATTGGTGGCTATAAAAATAATACATCCACTTATTACATGCTCTCTGGTCCCAAATGCCTCTGATCTCAGATAACTGCGGTTGGCTTAGGCCTTTTGTTGGCTTCAGTCTGTATATCCACCCAGTGCTTCCTGTCTGTGAGGCATCCAATGGACAGTTTGGTATTCTTGGTCATGGGCCATCATATGCCATGGGAATTGCCAAATGAGGCATGGGCACTCAAAGTCCTTTCTCTCTCTCCACACTCCACTTCTGTTGGTTTCTTTCTTTTTTTTTTTTGCAAATATGCAAGCCGGTTAGGAGTGGCTGCGAGGGGAGGCACTGAGTGTGACCTGGTTGCAATGATATTTCAAATGAAGGTAGATAGTTGTCCCTATTGTGTCAAGCATGAGTAAACAGGAAAGGAACAAGGAGTACATCCCATGACAGTCCATTTATTGCTGCAAACGGAGACTAGATACAAACCCCATCCTGGAAATCACTCCAGCATACAATATAAAACTCAAATTGTGCAAAATGCCAAGGGCACAAAGTCCAAAATGTTGCACCACAGTCACTCCTTCTGTGTGTGGACGGCAGAAGGTGCCTCAATGGAATCCTATTGGATATTTCTGTGCTGGAGCATTTGGTGCAATGTGAACCTCTAGTGGAAATAGCATAAATGCTGATGAGAGTCAATGGCAAGAGTTAAAAAATCAACTCTGGACTTTGCCTGAGGTTTGATTTTGGTTTGCTTGTTTGGTTTTGTTTTTAGAACTAGAAAGCTGTTTTTTTTCTTCTTGGTTCTGAGTATTTAAGACTAAACACTGGATCCAAAGGGTACCAGTAAGGGCCATAAAAGTAGTGCAGCCAGGGAGGAAATGGCAAAGACTTTAGCCTATCATTCATGCAACAGAAACTACTTACTTACGCCAAGCATGTGAATGAGATTTATTGACTGCCGACTCTTGGTCTATCACTAAGTACTCTCCTAGGTAATGGACGAGTTGAGGTAAGGAAGAAGAATACAGAAGAAATAGAGGACAAAGAAGGAGGAAAGCACTGAATCTGGACCCAGCCCTCCTAGATTTAAGCTCTGGATCCTTGTGACCATGATCAAAAAAAATATACACACCTTTGAGCCTCAGTCTCCTAAACTATAAAATGGAGATAATGATATTTTCACTACGTACCTCATAGGGTCATCATGAGGAATGTGTTTTATAAACCATAAGCCACTACGTGAATGTGTAAAAAGTAATAATTTCTTTCCTCTGATTTATTTCTTCCAATTCTTTCACCAACACCATTAATTAGCATTAGATAGGAATCTTACCAAAACAATTCTGAAATTTAGGAAAGGTTTAGGATATAAAATAAATCCATATAAATCATTAGCCTTTTTGGTATATTACCAAGGAAACTCTTCAGAAAGATCTAGAGAGAGAAATTCTATTCAAAACAACCACAGAAGTTCTTAAATATTTTGTAATCTGTCTATTAAGATACATCCAGGAAGTATGTGAATTCCACTATAAAACACTCTTGCAAAAATAAAGAAAGAACCAAATAACTGGAAAAATATTAACTACTAATGGGTAGGTTGAGCCAATATAATAAAAATAACAATAATATCTAAATTAATTTACTTATTCAGTACCATACCTATCTAATTGCCAAAGAATTATATTATAGATCTAAAACACATGTGTACGCATGCACGCGCACGCGCACACACACACACACACACACACACACACACACACACAATGAAATTTACTTAGGAAACCAAAGGCCAAGAATATCAAAGGTAATAATGAAAAAAAGTAGAAAGGAATGATGTTTAACTGTCCCAGATCTCAAATTATACTACAGAGTATTTATGATTTACTGGTTAAGGAATAGAGAGGTTGATCAGTGGAACAGATAAGGTACATAACATGCAGAAATATACAAACCTCATCACTTAGTGTTTGATAAACCAAAAGACCCCCAACATGCCAAATAATAGAAACTCGCTATTTTACAAAAATTCTGGGAAACCTAAGTAACAGATAGGTTGAAAGATCTGTTTCCCTTCTGGTTTTAACTACATTACATGTGTAAAAATTTTAAAATAGGCAAAGTTGTCCATTTTATCTTCTCTTATTGTCTCATTTATTTAGCCATGAATTCATGCCTTTTCAATAGGCCTGAAAGGTTATGTCTAAGTCATGTATCCATCTGGAATTTATCTTTATATGCAGTGTGAGATGCTGGTCTACATCCAATTTCTGCCAGGCTGCTTTATAGTTTTCCCAGTAGTTTTTGTTAAAGAGTGAGTTCTTTGTAGCTAGAGTCTTGAATTCTTTTGGTTTCACAAACACTAGTCAATGAGGTCCATTTGCTTATTTATGTTGTGTATCCAAACTGTGGCACTGGTTAATTCATTAAAAACAAAACAAAACAAAACAGTATCATGTTGTTTTTGTTATGACTGCTTTGTAGAAGGGGAAAACAACACTGAATTTGGAGCCAGATGACTTGGCATCACTTCTTGTTACCTTTGTCAGTGTAAGCCCTTTGAGGTCAGGGACTGTTTCCTTTTCATCTTTGCATCTTTAGCACCGAGTGTAATGCCTCACATATAGAAATCATCTAATAAACATATGTTGAGCTTAATTTGTGCGATCTGTGACCTTTTAAGTATATATGACTTGGGTTGCTCATCAGTAAAACAAGGAGATGATCTCCAAGGTCACTTCTAACTCTGAATTGCATGATTCTAAGATCATTGCCATGTTGGCTTCCTAGGTGAAAAGAGAGTCACCACAAATAGGATAAGTTTTTACCCTCACCACTGCTTATCACACACACACACACATATACATGCACACACGTATATACATATGTCATAATTATATCTTCCCAGATACAATTAAAGTTAGCTTCCAATTGACTATAATATAGTTTGCATAGAATGAAAGACTGGAATATGTCATTATTCTTTCAGGGACACTCATTATTGTAAATCATAGATTTTTTTCCTCCATGAATATTTTGGGCTTAACAAATAAACTCAAAATAGACATTAACAATAGCATGTAAAACTGTTGTTTGCTGCATCTCTCTAAGAAGAAAGATGTTTGGTGTTGACCTCAGTACCTTACTGGGTTTAATGGTACTTAACATGCAGGTGGCACCTCTTCCTTTCCAATTGCATTCTCATTAATTAGTTATTTCTCACAGTGATTCCTGGGAGGCAGTCCCATTTTACAGACAGAGGAACTGAGGCCCACAGAGGTTAAGCTCTATCCCTGATGCACCACATTAAGTCTTTGTTCTCTGGCAGGAACTGGGACAGAGTTCCTGATTTCTTTAGCCCCCAGTAGGCCCTTTTGCTTCCCTACTGGCTCAGTTCGTTTCCAAACACAGGAATGGATGCTGATACATTCATATTAGAATCTTCCCAAAGTACATTTTTAAATAAGAACACAGGCACTGCCTATGGATGTGGAATAATGATTTGTCAGAATTCACATCAGCCCAAACAAAGATGATGAAGCACAAACACAAATATATTTGAAATACTAACAGGTGAACATAGGGAGTGTTGCCTGGATAGTCACAAAATAGGTAAAGAACCAGAGTATGTTGGGTACCCAACATGTTGAATTCCCAAATATACAAATGCTCAATTCCGAAATACCCAAATTCCCCAAAACCCAAAGGAGTATTTACTAAAAAGACATAACAACAACAACAACAACAACAAAACGTGCACACACACACACACACACACACACACACACACACACAAACTAATGTAAGTACATCTCTCTAATCCAGGGGCAAATTCTCCCCTCTACCACCTTAGTTCCTGAAGAAAGACTTGAAATGGTTATGACAAAGAATTCACCTCACCATATTCACTTTTAAATGTGGCATAACTGATGGACCAGCTTGCTTCCTTGCTCTCAGATAACAGCATCTTGGTGTCAATTCCCCAGGAAGGTATATACCCATCAGGAATTAGCTTGATAACGATGCCCATTGGGGTTGATACTACTCCCATAGGATGTGTCTCTGGCTGTGTCCTCTGTGTCTTTTCCCTTCTTGTTTAAGAGGAATGTGATGAATCCAGAACTAAATCTCAGACTTCTTGACTCCTATGTAGCTCATTGTTTTTTCACTGCACTGAGCTACTGTATTCTATACTTTCCAGGTACCCTTGGTGAGACTGTTTTGACGGTATTGCTTCACTGAACTTTTCAGTACCTACTTTATATTGTAAAAAAAAATCTTTTCCAATTCCGTATGTCAGTATTAGGGAGGAAATGCTCTGATATTCCTTTTTTTAAGCTTATAAATAAAACTTGTATAAACTGATGCAGATCAAAGACAACACAGCCAATAAACCCATCGATAATTTTTAAATATCTCCTATATGCCAAGTGTTGTGCTGGGTGCTGAAGAATCAGAAAATAATCTACACAATGACAACCCCAATGTAAATGAAAGGAACCCTAATACATGCTAAATATTATGCAATTGCAGTCACCAATCTTGGCTCCAGAAAAGTGATGAGAAAATGTACTTCCTCCTTTCCTTAGAGCAGTGGGGGCTATGGATACAGAACATTACGTAGACTGGCAGATGTGGTTGTTATAACCAATTCATTTATAAGGGGAAGCTCTCTGAGTAGGCTGACAGAAATGGAAATGACTGCTGTAAAGAGAGAGGGCACCAACGAAACATTGACTCTAAAAATATAGACTTCTCGCACCAGTTGTAGTCCTACAATTTCAATTCATAAAGCTGGGCATCTAGTACAAATGGTTCCTTTTTGTTTGTAGAAGCAAGGTCCAGTGTGCCTTACTGCTAATAATTTCAACAAAAGTCATACAGACATTCCTGGAGATTTTCCCATGTGCTGAGGGAATGTTATCCATCTGAACCTTCTCTTCTAAGGCTTCTCTTTCATTAATGGGGAAACCAGGGAGACTTCTTTTCTTGGCAAGACTGATAGAATTTAAAATCCCACCACAACTGACCTAAGACTAAGTGTTCTAATTGAGCTTCCTTTATGCACAGTCAGTATGTAGGCACATCCCAGTCAGGGTGCACTTATATTAAATTTTCATAACACATTTTAAAATAATATTTTTCCTATCAATGTAATTATCACCAGATTCACTCCCACCACTTAACCAGAGCCAGGAAAATTCTCTCCGGTTGATCCAACATAGTTTCACCATAAAGAAAAACAGGTTGTTTTATTAGATGTGGAAAATCCCAGAGAGACAGCAACTTTTGGTTTATTTCCCTATTGCTTTCTGAAAAGATTGTCAAGGTCAAATTGATGAAAATAACGAGAGTCTAATTTCCACCTTATGACTTTAGGCTCAATATGTCGTAAATGTCAAGATGAAAGCCACCTTTATCCTTCTTTATCTTCCTTTCCTTTAGATGCCATCTAGTCCAACACTATCATTTTTTTCTTTTTCTTTTTGGCAGGGGGGAAGGCAGGGCAATTGGGGTTAAGTGACTTGCCCAAGGTCACACAGCTAGTAAGTGTGTCAAGTGTCTGAGGCTGGATTTGAACTCAGGTCCTCCTGACTCCAGGGCCAGTGTTCTATTCACTGCGCCACCTAGCTGCCCCCCACACTATAATTTTACAGAATAATAACTGAGGCCAAGAGTTGTTAAGTGATTTGCCCAAGGTCACTCAGTTAGTACATGGCAGAGCTGAAACCTGAACCCAGGTCTTCAGAAACCAGTTCTAGTGCAGTGGTCATATCAATTTTATACATAAAATAGAGACCAAGAGGAAGGCTTCTAGCGTATTGAGTTAGATCCCCTTCAGACTTGGGTGAGAATCATCCAGAGTAGAAAGGTATGCATAAATCATGATATGAATCAGTGGAGGGGGCATACACATCAAAGAGATGATAATAATAACAATATTGTTATTATGCCATTTATAGAGCTCTGTAAGTTTTACAAAGCACCCTATGAATATTATGTTGTTTTATTCTCACAACAACCCTGGGAGATAGGTCCTGCTATTATCCCCCAAATCAGAGATCTATCAAAGTATCACTATAATACAACAGTAACCCTCCTTTTGCTCTTACCCCTAGAATTTCCTTAAGTCACTTATCATTTCTATCCAAGACAAAGGAAATGTGGTTTATGGAAAAAGCTGTGTGTTGGATGTCAAAAAACCTGGGTTCTAGTACCAATTATGCTGTTAAATTGATGTGTAACCTTGGGTATACCATTTAATCTTTAGGGCCTCAATTTCCCCATCTGTAAAATCAAGAGATTTGGATAGATGAAGTCCAAGGTTGTTTGAAAATTTAACATTCAATGACTATTTCAGTGCTGCGAAACTGGTTTGTAAACTTGTCACGCTTATGGCCATCAGAACCGGTGCTTCCTATCTGCATGTAGCTGACTTTGCTTGAGAAATATATATACATATTTTTAATCATAACCAATGTTCTGATGTGCAATCCTATCGTTGAGCTCGAGCCTCTGGTTTGTATTACATTGGTATGCTATTATGTTAGTTTAGTTATAAGGTAAATGCCCTCTCACCACACAAAAATGAACAACCCAGCTTTATAATTGCTTCAGGAGAGACGATTGCCCATTTTGTGTCTGCTCGAGGTACCCAAAGGAAATCTTCCTAGAGCCATTGAAAATATTAGAGACCACAGATGGAGAACATAACTATAAGGTAGTGGCTGTATATTTAATATACAATGGATGGAAACTGATTCAAAGGAGAGAGCCAGGATTGAAATTGAATGCTTGATTATAGGGATAGATATTAACAAAAGGGCCAATCTGTAGGAGGCTATTTTACTCAGGCAACAACTAACATATGAAAACGTATTTGTTCTCTAAAAAGAGGCAGAACCACATAGTGGTTAGAGCACTAGTCTTAGCCTATAGGGAAGTCCTGGATGAGGAAAATCTCTCTACCAATGCAGGATGGCACCTACCCTTATAGTTTGGAGAATTGCCTAGAAAGCACAGAGAGGTTAAATCATTTGCCTAGGATGTATCACATCTGGGACTTCCATTCAGGTTTTCCCAGGTCACTATTTACTATTCCACACTTTCTAAAAAGTTTCTAAGTAGACTTTATAACAATACTGCACATCATAGAATTCAGCAGCCATTTGTTAAGTGTTTCTTATATCTCTTCTCTCAGATATGCTGTCTAGGTGACCCTAGACAAGTTTCTTTTCCTCTCAATGTTCTAGGTAGCCCTCTAAAACTGAAGTGGCAGAGTGGTGGATCTGCATTGGTAGAGAGGGTATCCATTGAGATACAGTCTGACTGGATAGGAAAGCTGATCTGGTTAGTTCCTACTTGGATTAGGTGCAAGGGAAGTTAAAAATGGCTTTGTGCAGTAGGGTCCTATGTATTCAGGCTAAGCAGGATAGAGCTAGTTGACGGCAAAAAACATTATAGTAACAAGACTCTTTTCCCCCCTCCATATCCTTAAGGAGCATATAGTTTTCTGAAACCATTAAAAAATTATTTGGGGCTTTAAGCCCCAGTGCACCATGCCCTACTCTGCTCTAATAACTTGCTGATCTATCAGTCTGAGAAATGAAGAGGGGCTTTATGCTTTCATTTAGCACACATTACTATGAGGACTGGATTCCAAGAACCTTTATATAAATGCCTGCACCTTTCCTCTTGCAATTAGAAAAGTACTGGAATTTGAGATTCTGCCTGTCACAAGGAATGACCATCAGTAACTGGACAATTTTATGGCTCATTTATTGGAATCAATGATAAGGTTCTGAAGAATTCTTACCTTTTTGACTCAGTTGTCAAACTTGAAGGATCTTGTCTACCCGGCTCTGCCTCTTACTCATTCTCTCTGAGCCTCAGTTTCTTTCTTTTTCAAATAACGAAGAAAGTTTAACTCTTCGTTTCTTACCTGACTGCTTTGGGACTTCTCTGATTTTTCAACCAAGCTCCAGAAAGCTCATTATTGGGAAATGATCATCATTCTGCTGAGATCCCACCATCCTTGAGACTCCACCTCATCACCAACCTCTTTCCATCTGATTGGAAGGTAGAGCCATGAACTCCAAAACCCATTTAAGAAGAAAACTCTGTTCAAAACATTTCCTTTCTAATATGGCTGTACTATTTTTGGTATTTCAGGAACCTTCCACTTTCCCAGCTCTGTTCCCCTTTCACCCTTCTTTTTGGGTGTTGCCCTCCCCCATTAAATTGTAAGCTCCTTTAGGGCAGGGACTATCTTTTATTAAAAAGTTTCTATTATTTTATTTTACCCAGTTACATGTAAAAACAATTTTTAACATTTGTTTTTTAAAACTTTAAGTTCCATTGTACACAGTTACGGCCACATTGTGTGATGATTAACTTTGATAGACTTGGCTCTTCTCAGCAACGCAAGGTTCTAAAACAGATCCAAAAGGCCCATGATGGAAAAGGCTATCCACACCCAGAGGAAGAATTATGGAGTCTGAATGCAGATTGAAGCATACTGTTTCTTCTCTTTCTTTTTTGTTTTGTTTTGTTTTTTCTTTCTTGTGGTTCATTTCATTGGTTAGAATTCTTCATTGCAACAAGATTAATGTGAAAATATGTTTAATGTGAATATGTATCCTATATCAGATTGCATGCCATCTTGGGCAGAGGGGAAGGGAGGGAAGGGGAGAAAATTTGGAACTTGAAAACTTGTGGAACTGAATGTTGTAAAGTAAAAATAGATAAATAAATTTTAATTAAAAAAAACCTTCCAAATTCTTTCCCTTCCTCCCTCCCCACCCCCACCCCCATTGAGAAGGCGCACAATTCCATGTAGTTTGTACAAAACCTTGAACCCAGTTCACTCAGAAGCTCATAGATTGGACCACAATAGGTCCCTACCCAAACTCCACTTAATGGCTGTATTTTGGGCCCTCCTGCCTTATAGTGAATGCTAATGGCAACCATTTCCCTTTGGAACAGCAACCCTGAGGGTCTTCCCCTCCCAGCTTGACTTTTTTTCTTTTTTTTCTAATTAAAGGGGCCATCCCTTGACTCACCTCTGAAAGAGGCCTATTAACTGAATAGTGTACCTCACTCTAAGTGAGTACATGAAAAGGCCTTAGCCTAAAATGGTCAGGGTCCCTCATGGCATCCTGGGTCATCTCCAGTCATCCTGGTGCATATCTGGTCACTGGATTCAGATGGCTCTGGAGAAGAAAGTGAAGCTGGTGACCTTGCACAGCCCTCCCTCACTCAACTCAAAGTCAACTGCAAGTCATGTCATCATCACCCTGATGCCATGGTCCTCTTCAAAAACAAAGGACAAAAACAACAACATGTATAGTCAAGTAAAACATAGTCATAATAGTTATGTTATGAAAGAAAGTATAGACAAGAAAAAAACTCAAGAAAGATAACTAAAGTTAAAAAAAGTATGCTTCAATCTGTCTTCAGATACCATCAGTTCTTTTTCTGGGGGCAGATAGCATTTTTCATCCTAAGTCTGAATTGTCTTGGATCATTGTGTTTCTGAGAATAACAAAGTTATTCCTGGCTGATCATCTTGCAATACTGCTGTTACTTTGTACACAGTACACACAGTAAATTTCACTTTGCATCAGCTCATGGAAGTCTTTCCAGGTTTTTCTGAGAGCATCCTGCTGATCATTTCTTTTCTTTTTTCTTTCTTTCTTTCTTTTTTTGGTGGAGGGAGGGAAGAACTTTGTTAGCACCCTTCCACAAAAGTCAGTTGTAGGAGAATGGGGAAGGAGGGAGAGGCGGCTGAGCCAGGAGCAGGCAGATTAGTGGAGGGGCACAACCACTGTGATGAAGTGTGAACTGTGCTGGAATGGGTGGGCCTCTGGAGGCTTCAACCTCCAGCCAGTCACCAGCACCTTCTCAAAGTCAGCTGTCCCAAGGACCCAAAATTCAGTGCCCATCACATCATTTCTTATAGTCCATCATAATCACATAACAGAACTTGTTCAATTTGAACTTTGACCAGTTGATGGGCATCCCCTCAACTTCTAATTCTTTACCCACAGAAAAAGAGCTGCTATAAATATTTCTGTACATAGAGGTCCTTTTCCTTTCTGTCTTTCATCTCTTTTGGGATATTGACCTAGTAGTGGTATTGCTAGGTCAAAGAGTATGCATGGCTTTATAGCCCTTTGGGCATAGTTCCAAATTGCTCTACAGAATGGTCAAATGAGTTCACAGCTCCACCAACAGTTCATTAAAGTCTCATTTCTCCAACATTCCCTCCAACATTTGTCATTTACCATTACTCTCCTGTTAGCCAATATAATGGGTATGAGGTAATACCTCAGAATTGTTTTAATTTGCATTTCTCCAATCGATAATGAATTAGAATATTTTTTCATATGACTATAGATAGCTTTGATTACTTCATCTGAAAACTGATCATATCTTTTCATCCTTTATCAACTGGATAATGGCTCTTATTTTTATAAATTTGACTTAATTTTCTCTAGGTTTGAGAAATGAAGCTTTTATCACAGAAACTTGCTTCAAATTTTTTTTTCACATTTACTTTTGCTAACTGTATTTCCCTCCATCCTATGCCCCCCCCATTTCTTTTATTCTCTCTCTCCTTTCATCTTGTCCCTCCTCAAACATGTTTTGCTTCTGACCATCTCCTGCCCCAATCTGCCCTTTCTTCTATCACCTCCCACCCCCTCACACCCTTTCTCTTATACCCTTCCCCTCCTACTTTCCTGTAGAGTAAGTAAAATAGATTTCTATACCCAATTGGGTGTGTATATTATTCCCTTTTTGAGCCAGTTCTGATGAGAGTAAGGTTCACTCATTCCTCCTCACTTTCCCCTTTTTCCCCTCCACTACAAAAGTTTTTTCTTGCCTTGCTTGTGTGAAATACTTTAACCCCTTAATTTTATTTTTTTAGATACCATCCCTTCATATTCAACTTCCACCTGTGCCCTCGGTCCTTTTAATTACCTTATGTGTGCCCTATGGTCCTTTTAATTACCTTAATAATGAGAAATGTCTTGTGAGTTACAGATATCATCTGCCCATGTAAGAATGTTTAAGCTTATTAAGTCCCTTATGACTTCCTTTTCCTGTTTACCTTTTTATGCTTCTCTTGAGTCTTGTATTTGAAAGTCAAATTTTCTATTCAGCTCTGATCTTTTTATCAAGAATTCTTGAAAGTCCTCCATCTTGTTGAATTTCTATTTTTTCCTTTGAAGGATTATACTCAGTTTTTCTGGGTAGTTGGTTGTAATTCTTGCTTCTTTGACCTCTGGAATATCATATTCCAAGCCTTCTGATCCTTTAATGTAGAATCTGCTAAATCTTCTGTTATCCTGACTCTGACTCCATAATACTTGAATGAGTTCTTTCTGGCTGCTTCCAGTATTTTCTCCTTGACCTGGGAACTCTGGAATTTGGTTATAATATTCCTGGCAGTTTTCATTTCAGGATCTCTTTCAGGGTTGGTGGATTCTTTATATTTCTATTACTATTTCACCTTTTGTTTCTACAATGTCAGGTCAGTTTTCCTTGATCATATCTAGGCTCTTTTTTTGATCATGGCTTTCAGGTAGTCCACTATTTTTAAAAATTGTCTCTCCTGGATCTATTTTCCAGGTCAGTTGTTTTTCCAATAAGATATTTCACATTGTCTTCTATTTTTTTCATTCTTTTGGTTTTGTTTTATCATTTCTTGATTTCTCATAAAGTCATTAGCTTTCTTGTGCTCCATTTTAATTTTCAAGAAATTATTTTCTTCAGTGAGTTTTTGGAACTCCTTTTCCTTTTGGACAATTGTGCTTTTTAAGGCATTTGTCTCCTCATTGGCTTTTTGGACCTCTTTTATCATTTGGTCTAGTCTGTTTCTTAAGGTATTATTTTCTTCAGTATTAGTGTGTGTGTGTGTGTGTGTGTGTGTGTGTGAGTGTGTGTGTCCTTTACCAAGCTGTTGACTCATTTTTCATGATCTTCTTGCATCACTCTCATTTCTCTTTCCAATTTTTCCTCTACTACTCTTACTTGATTTTCAAAATACTTTTTGAGCTCTTCCATGGCCTGAGACCAATTCATATTTTTCTTGGAGGCTTTGGGTGTAGGAGCTTTGGCTTTGTTGTCTTTGTCTGAGTGTGTTTTTTTTTTTAATTTTCCTTGTTACCATAGTAACTTTCATTAGACAGAATTTTTTCTGTTGTTTGCTCAGTTTTTCCAGCTTATTAGTTGACTTCTAAATCTTTATTAAAGTAGGACTCTGCTTCCAGGGTAGAGGGCACATTGTCCTAAGCATGAGGGGTTTTCTGCAGCTGTTTTCAAAGATACTTCTAGGGACCTGTAAGTTTCCATTCCTCCCAAATTGGTATGATCTAAGGAGAGGTGTTTTCTACTCTCCTAGCCTCTGCTCTTGTCTGTGAGTGACTACAGTCACTCTTTTCTACCCTGGAACTGTGAGTAGGGTCCTCCTTCCACTGTGGCTGCAAGCTGTGCTATGCTGGTGCTCCTCCTCATTCTGGGACTGCCGCCTAGGACCCAGATCTAAGTGTGGGCAAAGCAACAGAGTTCTGCCTCAGTGCTAGCAAAAAGACCTCTGTAATCTCCTACTGACCAGTTGTCTGACCCCCTTGACATCTGTGGGCTGAGAGCTCCAAAAGGTGCTGCCGCTGCTGATTCAGTCATGCCCAAGACTTGGTCTAAGTTTGCTGGGCCAGGCCTGTGCTGGCATGGCCTGCTCTACACTGTACTCCACTCTCACTCAGATACAATGAACCTTTCCTGCTGACCTTCCAAATTGTTTTGGGCTGGAAATTTGTTTTGCTCTGTCTTTTGTGGGGTCTGCTTCTCTAGACTTTATTTATAGTTATATATTGAGGTATTTGGAGGAGTTTTGGGGAGACCTCAGATGAGTCCCTGCCTTTACTCCACCATTATAGCTCCATATTGTCTTTCTTTTTTTTTATCTGTATACCCAAATCTTAGCACAGTGCCTGTCACATTGTAGGGGCTTAACAAATGTTTATTGACTGACTAACATATCCCTGAGGGTTGAATTTTTTTTTTAAATTTAATTTATTTAGTATTTTTAGTTTTCAGTACTGATTTTCACAAGAGTTTGAATTACAAATTTTCTCCCCATTTCTCCCCTCCCTCCCATTCCAAGATGGCATATATTCTGGTTGCCCCGATCCCCAGTCAGCCCTCCCTTCTGTCACCCCACTTCCCGTCCCCATCGCCTTTTCCCTTACTTTCTTGTAGGGCAAGATAGATTTCTATGCCCCATTGCCTGTATATATTATTTCCTAGTTGCATGCAAAAACTTTTTTTTGAACATCTGTTTTTAAAACTTTGAGCTCCAAATTCTCTCCCCTCTTCACTCCCTACCCACCCTCTTTAAAAAGGCGCATCATTATGTAAAACCCTTCCACAATACTAATGTTATGAAAGACTAACTACATTTTGCTCCTTGCTACCCTATCCCGCTTTATCTGATTGTTTTAACAACCCAGCTAGCAGCTTCTGTGGGGGCGTAAGATTCCCTCCCCCCCCCCCCCACAGCCAGCACCCAGGGGGCTGCCGGGACCCAGGAGGCTGCTGGGACCAATACATATGGCATAGTCTTGGTCAGGATCTGGCTTTAACAAGACAGCATGGCGTTTTGGGGTGCTGGGTTGGTTGAATGTTTCCCCGTTTTTGGACTGCTCTTTGTACTTGAGGTGGCTATGGTTCTGTGGAGCCTCAGGAGCAAGGAAAACAGGCTGGTACTTTGGAGCCTTAGGAGCAAGGAAGGCCTGAAGGAAAACAGGCGAGTGAAGTGCTGGGCGAGGTTTCCCAGGGGCCCAGAGCAGGAGATAATCCCTTCCTCCCAGGGCTTAAGCTGATAAACCTGGCCCCGGAGGACTGTGCTGAAAGGGCCAATGTCCTGAGATTATATTGTACATGGAGTTTTGAAACAGGAGCAAAAGGGTCTTGCTCCATTGATAGAATCAAGTTGGGAGCTAAAGTATGGGTAAAACAGAAGCTAGATGAAGTCATACTCGGAGGGAAGGTGGCCTCCTGTGATAAACGGAGGAAAGTTTGTACATCTGGGGAAAGGCTGGGGGGACAATCCTAGTCTCCATCTAGGGTGGGATCCTCTTGGCTTCCTCATTGTGTCCCTTTTGAAAAGAAACATTTCCCACCTGAGTTTGGCTTCTGATATTGGATGATTTTATTTAAAGGAAAATAGCCCATACTTGCCTACTTTTTTTGTTCTTTGAGATGATTTTATTTAAAGGAAAATAGCCCATACTTGCCTACTCTTTTTTGTTCTTTGTTTTGGTTTTAACTTTGTTGCTAGTTCTGTCTCCTTTAGGCTTAAGTACCCTGCAACTTTCCGGTGACTGCCTAAGCATTGGCTGCCTAAGCATGTAGCTTGGAATTCCTGCCAGCTTGCTGAAAGAACTGACCTCTGGAATGGGACCTTTTGGGGCAGGCACAGCTCTACGTCCAATTACAGCATGAAGAAGCTATGGAAAATGAGACCTTCACCTCTTACCCCAAGATTTTGAGCCCCAATTGTTTGGCAGGGGGAATGATGATAGTGTTCTGAGTACTTATTTTGTGTTATCTTTGCTATATTGTTTTATTGTTATGATATTATTGATCCTATGTAATGGATACAAAGATCTAGGGGTGGACATTTAAATTATTAATAATTATTTTGGGATGATTGATTGAAGAGATTATCTGGCTGGGATCTAGGGGTGGATCACATTTGAATCATAAACCAATATTTGGGAATGTCACTGAATGATATGTTTTGCTTTATTGTGAATGATATGTTTTAGTTTCCTGCGTAATTGGATCACAATGTTCTAGGATATATAATTTAATTTAAATTATGATTGGATTGTGCATCCTAGAACATCGTGAGGGGTGGAGTGTAACCAGAATGGCCTTTGTTTCCTTTGAGTGACTCAGCTTACCTCATGGAGCCTCTGGACGCTGTGGCTTGCTCTTCCGGGGCAGGAAGTCCAGCGACCATGCCAGGAATCAGAACTTACTGTGTGATGAGTCATGGGGCTGGCTGAGGGGAGGTGTTAGCTCCAGAGCTACACCCTATTGGGTGTTAACCTGGTCTATGCTAGGGGAAGGGGCCAGCTCAAGAACCAATTGGCTCTGGTCATTCAGGCAGCGCTTGATGATGTCAAAAACTCTATAAGAGGGGAGAGGACAGCTTGAAGAGATCTCTTTCCTTTTCCGGTTGGTGTGGGAGCAAGCGGGGATTGTGACTGTGGGCCAGCCCTTGCTCTCGGGCCGAGCCCAGATGTTGGTAACTATGAATTGTATTGGGTCTCTCTGTTGATATTTGTAATTTGTTTATATTTTGGTTTTGAGATTTTGGGTGCTGGTTTGTTTTCCCCCGAACTAAATGAATGTTTTGAACCTCAGGGTGCTGGTTTTTTCCCCCAAAGTAAGTCAATGAATCTGTATTTGGTCTGTCTCTTGATGCTTGTCTGTATGCTCCCCTGAACTAACTGAATGCTAACTGAATGCTAGCATTTTCCCCTGAACTAAATAAATGTTGTCTGCTAACTGAATGCTGGATTAAAGTAAGCTGGTCAACCCCTTCACTGTGCTTTCCTTGTTTAAGCAGATAAAAAGAACCTGTGCTTTCCTGGTGTCCCGGCAGCCTCCTGGGTCCCAGCAGCCCCCTGGGTGCCGGCTGTGGGGGAGGGATCTTACGCCCCCACCGAAGCTGCTAGCTGGGTTGTTAAAACACCAATTTTCTCCCTTGACCCTGTCCCTTCTCCAAAGTGTTTGTTTTTGATTACCTCCTCCCCCATCTGCCCTCCCTTCTATTGTGCCCACTTTTTTATCTCCTTCCTCCTTCTTTCCTGTGGGGTAAGATGACCAATTGAGTGTGTATGTTATTCCCTCCTCAGGTCAAATCCAATGAGAGCAAGATTCACTCATTCCCCCCTCACCTGCCCCCTCTTCCCTTCCTACAGAACTGCTTTTTCTTTCCACATTTAGGTGAGGTAATTTACCCCATTCTATCTCTCCCTTTCTCCCTCTCTCAATATATTCCTCCCTCATCTCTTAATTTGAATTTTTTTAGATATCATCCCTTCATATTCAACTCACCCTGTGCTCTCTGTCTCTCTATATATGTATATTCCCTTCAGCTACCCTAATAATGAGGTCTCATGAACTACACACATCATCTTTCCATGTAGGAATGTAAACAAAACAGTTCAACTTTAATAAGTCCCTTATGATTTCTCTTTCTTGTTTACCTTTTCATCTTTCTCTTGATTCTTGTGTTGGACAGTCAAATTTTCTATTCAGCTCTGGTCTTTTCACTGAGAAAGCTTGAAAGTCCTCTATTTTATTGAAAGTTCATATTTTGCCTTGAAGCATGATACTCAGTTTTGCTGGGTAGGTGATTCTTGGTTTTAATCCTGGCTCCATTGATCTCCAGAATATCATATTCCACACCCTTCAATCCATTGATGTACAAGCTGCTAGATCTTGTATTATCTTGATTGTGTTTCCACAATACTCAAATTGTTTCTTTCTGGCTACTTGCAGTATTTTCTTCTTGATCTGGGAGCTCTGGAATTTGGCCACAACAATATTCCTAGGAGTTTTCTTTTTGGGATCTTTTTGAGGAGGCAATCTGTGGATATCTTTCAAGTTCTATTTTACCCTCTGGCTCTAGAATGTCAGGGCAGTTTTCCTTGATAATTTCTTGAAAGATGATGTCTAGGCTCTTTTTTTTGATCATGGCTTTCAGGTAGTCCAAAAATTTTTAAATTATCTCTCCAGGATCTATTTTTCAGGTCAGTGGTTTTTCCAATGAGATAGTTCACATTGTCTTCCATTTTTTCATTGCTTTGGTTCTTTTTTATAATATCTTGATTTCTCATCAAGTCACTAGCTTCCACTTGCTCCAGTCTCATTTTTAAGGTAGTATTTTCTTCAGTGGTCTTTTGGACCTCCTTTTCCATTTGGCTAATTCTGCCTTTCAAGGCATTCTTCTACTGGCCTTTTGGAGCTCTTTTGCCATTTGCAGTAGTCTATTTTTTAAGGTGTTATTTTCTTCAGTATTTTTTGGGGTCTCCTTTAGCCATTGATTGAGTTGTTTTTCATGATTTTCTTGCATCACTCTCATGTATCTTCCCATTTTTTCCTGTACTTCTCTAACTTTCTTTTCCAAATCATTTCTGAGCTCTTCCATGGCCTGAGACAAGTTCATGTTTTTCTTGGAGGCTTTTAATGTAGGCTCTTTGACTTTGATGACTTCTTCTGGCTGTATGTTTTGGTGTTTTTTGTCACCAAAGAAAGATTCCAAAGTCTGAGTCTGAATCTGAGTCCGTTTTTGCTGCCTGGCCATGTTCCCAGCCAACTTACTTGACCCTTGAGTTTTTCATCAGGGTATCGCTGCTTGTCCCAAGCTTGAGGGGCTGCATTGTTGTTTTCAGAGCTATTTCTACACAGAAAGCTCTGCCACACCAGCGCTACTCCTCCCCCAAGAACTGCCAACCCAGACTGGACTCAGATCTAAGCTGGCTCTGCACTTCTGCTCAAATCTGCCACTTAATTCCTCCCACCAGGTGGGCCTGGGGATGGAAACAACTGCAGCTGTAGCTCTGGAAGCAGCCTCAGAGCTGCAGCACCTCCGCTGCCCCCTGGGTGGTGGCCGTACAGTGAACCCATTTCACTCTGTCCCAGAAGCTTTTCCCACTAACCTTCTCTGTTGTCTTTGGTGTTTGTGGGTTGAGAAGTCTGGTAACTCCCACAACTCACTGATTCAGAACACTAGGGCCTGTTCCGCCTGGTCCCAGTCTGGTTGGTCCAGGCATGGCTCATGCTGGGCTCTGCTCTGCTCCGCTCCCAGTTCTGTGTGATAGACCTTACCCCAAGACCATCCAGGCTGTCCTGGTCTGTAGCCCTGCTTCCCTCTGCTATTTCGTGGGTTCTACAGTTTTAGAATTTATTCAGAGCCATTTTTATAGGTGTTTGGAGGGGCCTGGGGGGGGGAGCTCACACAAGTCCCTGCTTTCCAGCTGTTGTCTTGGCTCCGCCTCCTGGTTGAGTTGATTTTTAATTATATACTTTTTTTAATTATCAAGCATTTTTCTTTCTTTTATCTTTCTGTTCCTTCCCATTCCCCACTGTGAGAAAAAAAAAAAACCCCAACAACATTGAGACAAATTAGCATAGTCAAACAAAAGAAATCTCCACATTGGTCATATTTAAAAATGTGTCTCATCCTGTATATTAGTCCATCAGTTCTCTGTGATGAGGTAGGCAGATTTCTTCATCATTGGTCCTCTGTGATAATGAAATGAAGAAGTCAGATTAAGAGATCTCCAAGACATGTTCAGGTTCTAAAACTCTCTTTCTGGGAGTGCATCTATGAAATAAAATATTTTCTTCTACATGGCCTCAGAATCTATCATAATTTATCTAATAGATCTAGTAGAAAGTTTAATATCTGCTACATACCTGGAGGAGAGGCATTAATCTTATGTTTCCCGAGGTCCAGGGCTTCCTTTTTGCTTTGATCTATGACCTTCCCCTATATTCTACTTTAGCCACACCCAGGGATTATCCTAACCAGGAATTCACCATTTCCTGCACTTTAATAAAAACTTGTGACATTCCTCAATCTAAACATAACCTTCTATTATTCAATTTTCCCCTGTGTCTCATCCCTCTTTAAAGCCATTATTTGTCCTTACCAAAAACCTCTAATCCCTCGGCTCCTCAGTACATTATCAGGCCATTGCCTCTGCTCTGACTTAGTTTGTCCTGTCTTGATCCTAGGGTTGGACAATTCAGTTGTACACTGTCCTCTTCTTTCAAATGCCCTCCACCCTTGTCATATAGCTGCCCACCTGTTGACAAACCCCCATCCTGGATTATTCACATTATCCCCTTAACTTCATACTTAGACATTGCTGAATAGAATGCACAGCCTTGCTGAACAGATATGTTTTAAATTCACATTATGGGCTCTCACTGCTCCAAGACAATCCTTTATTCCTGTATAATTGATTAACTGTCTCATTCACTACAGAAACTTCCACACGTTCTTTTCTCCTCTTAAGCCTTCTCTCTCTCCTCCTCACCTTTCCCAGCTGTGGACCTTGCTTGTTATTTTACTGAAAAAAACTGAGGCCACTCAATGTGAGTTCCTTCTCCTTCTCCTTCTCCTTCTCCTTCTCCTTCTCCTTCTTCTTCTCCTTCTTCTTCATCTTCATCTTCATCATCTTCATCATCTTCTTCATCTTCTTCTTTGTCTTCATCTTCTTCTTTTCTTCTCTTCATCACAAAATCCTGTGACAACACCCTCTCCCCCACATACACTCTCTTTTCCTATCTTCCTGGCTCTGACAATGAGGTGATCCTTCTTGCTAAGGCTAACTCTTTGCATGTATCCTTGATCTACTCTAGCAGATTGCAATCTCAATTATCCTCACTGTCTGTCTCTATGTCTGTCTGACTCTGTACATCTGTCTTTCTCTTCTGCACACACATGGGCACACACATCTTTAACCTCTACTCTTCAACCTCTTCCTATCTACTGGTTCCTTCTCCACTGCTTTCAAAATGCCCAAGTCTTCCTCAACCATAAAAAATAACCTTTACTAGACCTTATAATGTTCCTAAGCTTTCATCCTATATTTCCCTTCCTTTTCACACCTGAAGTCCTAGGGGGGAAAACATTGTTGACACTTATTGTCTACATTGGCTATCCCCATTTCCTCTCCTCTCACTCTTCCATTTTTTTTTTTCAAAATGACTTCCAACCTCATCACTAAACTGATATTGCTCTCTCTAATGTCACCAATGATATTTTAATTGCCAAATTTCATGGATTTTTTTCTTTTGTGGGGTGGGGTCTTTATCCTTCTTGATCTTTCTGATGCATTTGATTATCCTCTCCTCTTGGATATCTCTGGACACAGTTTTCTGGATGCTACTCTCTTCTAGTTCTCTTCCTACAGGAGTGATTAGGCTGTAGGAAGAGAACCAGAAGGAGACTTTGCTGGCTTATCATCCATATCAACTGTAGATGCTTTCTAAGGCTCTGTTGTGGGTGCCATCTCTGTCTGTCTGTCTGTCTCTCTCACCCTCTGTCTCTCTCTCATCTATATGCTCTTTCTTTCATGATAACCTCATCAGCACCTATAATTATTTTGAGATGATAATTAAGCCTGAGACATCATTGGGTCCAACCCTTTTATATCATGAATAAATCTGAGAGAATGTAACTAATTTGTTCTGGATCACAGAGTCAGGCAGTGTCTGAGACGAGCTTTGAACCAAGGTCTTCACAACTCCTAACCATTACACCATGGAATGCTCCCCAGTCTACAAAATGCATCTCCCACTTTATCCCTGATGCCTGAAATTCCCTTAACCTGAAATAAAAAGACCTTTGGTTCAATGGTAAGAGACAATGTTTAAAATCTAAGTATCACCATAGGAATAGTAAATGTCTATTTACTATTAAATATCTAAGACATTTATTTAAATTCACACTGCAGTTTAATTGAGTGATGTCAGAAGTCTTCTTGAAAGATAATTTTGATGGAATTTGATTTGGAAGGCAGTGAGTGCCTTAAGGAGTGGTTAGAAAGGCTCTGCAGACGGGGTCCAGAAAGACAAGTGGGAAAAAATACAAGATACTTATTTTTAAAAACATCCAATCCAAAAAGGGTAGGCAAGAAGGTATTGATAGAAAAGCGGAGTGGGGAAGGTAGTCCAAGCTGAAGGAACTCTTTGTAGAGAATTATGCAAACCCCTCGATTTCCCAGAACAGCACAATCTAGTAAAAGAATTCTAGACTCCGTGTCAGGAAATTGTATTTGAATCCTGCTTCCAACATTACTAATTATATTGACTTAGGTTCTCTCCACCAGACCAAGTTTTCAGTTTGTGTAAGGTAAAGGGATTGATTCCATCTAGAAGATAATTGCTTTAATGAGTAGTTTAATAAATGGGTTTAATGGAATTTGAGAATTTTATTGAGATATTCCTATGCTTTGGGGTCCATGCTTTGAAAGGTCAGCTATCACAGTCTTTCATATAGAAGACATTTGTAGTCAAAAAGAAAAAGTGCTGAAAAGTAGAAAACCTGGTTTCTAGTCTTGACTCTATAACCATGTGGTAATGAAGGGTGCACTTAAGGTCACTTGACCTCAGTCTGCTCATCTCTAAATTAAGGGGTTTGGATTAGATTGTCTCAAAGATTCTTTCCAAGTTCAATTTATACTTCATTAGATCCATGATTTCATCAACATGAGTACTTCTTATCAGCATGAGCATTTCTTTCACCAGTGGAGATTGTTACTAATCTAAAACATCTCTTCCAATTATATTCCTCTTTGTCTTTCAGCAAACTGTCTACAATCTATCCAATGTGTTAAAAGGCCTTCTTCTTCCAGTATTTTTGTGGATACTAGTTCAGCACTGAAGCTTCAAATCTATTGTCCTTCACATTTACCACATGGCCAGCTCACCTCCTCCTTTACTGATCACACATGAGGATATCCTTTATATCACTTTTTGAAAATAAGTTATTGGTAATATGGCAAGGCTACTTACAATTGCAATGCACCATTTCATTACCCTTAGGTAACCTGAAATTTTGCTTCTTCTTGGGATCATGGTATTTTCTAATGCATTGCCATGCACTATTACCAGCAAAAACCTTAGTGTTAAAATGAAGCGTGTATGTAGGTGTGAGATTTTTGGGATCGGTCAACACACTGTTTAGTTTCCCAAGCAACTCTAGTTCAGTTTCCTCCTCCTATTGATCCCGGACCCATTTTATTGTTCATCTGCAGTATGCATCCAAGACACATATACCACAAGGCATATACTCAGAATATCTGTCATAGAAGCAGTATGTGGGCTTCATCTACGATGTTTCAGTTGTGAATGTCTAGGTCAATAATATCTTTTTAGAAATAGTAAATGTCACTGAGGATGCCCTGTAGTATTTTCAGGCCTCTGTATAACCATCTTTGTCATCTGCAAATAGGAACATCTAAAGAACTTTTCCAATAGTGCCTCCTTCTTTGTGGACTTTGTTCATTATATCCTGCATTGCACTAGTAATGATCCACTTGGATAAATAAATCTTTCTCTTTTATATCTAGCTTAATGCTGATGCTCAGATGATTACTGAATAAAGTTATCTCTATGGTGCATATGACATGGAATTTTAAATGATCTTAACACTCATAGGAGACATCTTATTTTAAGGATGAATTTTGTTTCCCTAAGTCAAATAATTTTTGTGAAATCAACCAATACACATAAATGGTTCTTTATGCATGACACTTCTCAACCATTTTGTGAATGTGAAGATGTGCTATAGAAAATTATTTGTGAAATCTGCCAGCCTGTTCTCTTCTCCTATGTTCATCAAGGATACCTTCTGCATAAACATAGACCTTTCCTCCCAGATTTCAGAGATGAGGAATTCAGCTCATGGCTGGGTGATTTGATGTCTACTTTGTCTTTTTTTTGGTAATCATGTTGTCCATGGTCTCTCATATTTGAAACAAACTTTTGTGAGAGTTACCAAAATCAAATTTATGTGTGTTCACCAGTTATGTTCACCTCCACCATGGAGGGAAAAGGCCCTTTTACTCCAAAGCTAGTGCTTTTTCTGCACTTACACAGTGTCTCTGACTATAGAGAGTTCCTGGCATGGTAGGTACAGTGCTGGACCTCAAAGTCAGGAAGACCTGGGTTCAAGTCCTGACTTTAATACCTACCAGTTGTGTGACTAATGACAAGTCACTTGAGCCTTATTTTCCTCATCTATAAAATGAGTTGTTTGGACTGAATGATCTCAAAAGTCCCTTCCAGTTCCAAATATGTATTTCTATGATTTAAAATTCCATATATAGTCTAAAATGTTTTCTTTATAGGTAAACTGTTATAGCAGGATATCTTTGTATGATTGCACGGTATTTGAGAGAGGACAGATTTTTACTTGCAGTCTATCTAAATGATGATGCTTGTCATTTTATAATAGGGAGCTCCTACTCTTTTAAAGGGATGTTTTGCAAACCATTCATTTTTAGTGATTTTTTTTAGTTCCATCATAATTAATCATTATGTAAGAAGGATGATGTCATGGTTAGGACTCTAACTCCCTATTGTCACCCTACTTTACTCTATTTATTTGCCTTTCGAAAATTAATTATTCTTTTTGTAAACCAAATTGCCATGGACCCTGGCTACCCGTAAAAAAAAGAAAAAGAAAAAGAAAACAGGAAAAGACTTGCACCATTCCTAGGCCTTTCCAATCCCCTCAGATTAAAGCCCGGGTTAAAGAGCTAAACATTACCCTTCCTTGAAAAATCAGGGAGGCCTGGACTTAGGCCAAAAAGTCCTCCCTTCACACTCTCTACATCCTATATTTAAGACCAAGGACCAGTTGGTAATAACCCATCTCCAGAACTCAAATGCCACACAGAGAATGATCTTGGAGACAATCAGCAATGGCTTCATGGTTCTTAGATTAACTCCTTTATTATGTTTTTAATTATATGGCATTGGTGCTGTTGCATTAGCATCCAGTATCTATCTTAGTGGAGACTAGTGGAGGAATTGCTAGAGAGAGATTCTTTCTAAAGAGCAAGATGGTGGAGTAGTACTCCGTGCTTAGGAAAATAAAAGGGAGAGGTCACACTCTCTTGACTGCCACCCCAAATTTACCCTCAAGGCAGGCCAAGGGAACAGATCTGGTATTGAATTTGAGGTCAGGAAGCATTGATTTATAGTTCCACCTTCAAATTCTTAGTAGTGGCTGTGTCACCTTTGGCAAGTCACCTAAAGTCTTTGAGTCTGCTTCCTTGTTTGTAAAATGAAGCAAATAATAGCATTTATTATAGAGGGCTGTTGGGAGGCTCAGATTTTATAGTGAGTGTAAAGTGCTTGCCAGCCTTAAAGGGATAAGGGCTGGATTTATGATTTCATTGGTATTGGCAACACCTGAGGAAGGAAACTCCCTCTACCAATGCAGGAGCATATGTTCTCTGAAAACTGCAGTTTTGGAGGGTTTGCCTTGAGCACTGAATTTAAATGGTTTGTCCAGGGCTGGTATATGTCAAAAGTGAAACTGGAAACCAGATTTTCCTGGCTCTGAGGGCTGGGAGCTGGTCCACTAAAAACCTTAATGTAGTACATAAATTTGAACTTTTTTTCCTTCTGTTATAAGGACTGTATCATAATGTAGATGTTCATTAATGGGAAGCATGGTACAGTGGATGAAATACTGGAGCAGGAGTTGAAAGAGAGAAATTCAAATCCTGCTTGATACTGTATGACCCTGGGCAAGTCACAGGATTTTAGATGGAAGGGACCTCAGAGGCCATCTGATCCAATCCATACCTGAAAAACATTCCCACCATATTATATTGGACAAATGGTCATCCAGCCTCTGTTTAAAGATTTCCAATGAGGGGTAGCTTCCCATCTCCCCAAGAAGTCCATTCCAAGGTAGGATGGTTCTACTTATGAGGAAGTCTTTCCTGATATCAAGACACAAGTTCAAAGGATTATAGCATCATAGATCAGGAGCTGGAAGGGACGTATGAGGCCATTCAATTCAACTCTTAAATTGCTTTCTGGAGCCAGAATCCAATCCCTCTCCAATATGACAGCTCTTTTTGGACTTGAAAACCAACTATCATGTCCCCAGAGTCTTTCCTTCTCTAGGCTAAACATCCTTGATTTCTTTAGCCAAACCTCATAAGGCATGAGCCCAAGGCCTTCCAACATCCTTGTTGCGCTTTTATCCATATTTTCTAGTTTTTATTCTTGTTTCTCCTAATCAGGGGCTCCTAGAGCTCAGCATAATATTCTAAGTGTCTGAGCAGAACAGAGTACAAAGTGATTGTCACCTCCTTGCTCTTGGAAGCTACATGCCACAGGCTGGACACCTTAGCTTATTTTTGGCTGACTACTCACACTTGACTCTTACTGAGATGTTGTTTTACTAAAATGCCTAGATTTTTTTTCGCTCAAACTGCTATCTAACCCTGCCTCCTGTATCCTATAGTTGTGAAGATGAATTTTTTTAACTCAAGTGGTAATTCCCATTACAGAAAACACAGGTAATTGTTTTCGTGTGGGTGGGCGCATGTGCACGCATGTTTATGCACTGCGTTCAGGAGGCTATAATGCCCTCTTCCAATAAGAGGCCCAGCTCTGGGCTCACATAGGCTGGATTCAGTCCTGGGGGACCCTAGACTACAAAAAGAGGCATCAGGCTTTTTCTTGTGTAATCTTTGTCTATGTTCCTACTTTAATTCTTTTAAAGCTCAGATTTGGCTCATGCTTAGGGTCTCTCCAAAAGGCATCACTAAATGCCCAATCTAGAAAAATACTTGATAAGCAAAGTACATCAGGTATAGGACAGCTATTTATTTTCTCCACAGAAAAAAATTCTTAAAACACATAAGACCCATAAACATGCAGAAGAAAAAACTTTTTTTTTGAATTTCTTTATTTATTTTTAGTTTACCACATACGGTTCTACATAGTTTTGAGTTCCAGTTTTTCTCCCCTCCCTCCCCCCTCCCTCCCCAAGACGGCATGGAATCTCATATAACTGTCATGTATAACTCCACATTGAATTAATTTATGCACTAGTCAAGTCGTGGAGAAGAATTTTGACCAATGGAATGAATCATGAGAAAGAAGAAACAGAACCAAAAAAAAAAACCCAAAAACAAAAACAAAAAAGAAGCAAAAAAGGCGAGCATGTAGTGTGCCTTGATCTGTATTCAAACTTCGCAGTTCTTTCTCTGGATGAAGATAGCATTCTCCATCGTGAGTCCCCTGGAGTTGTCCTTGCCCCTTAGGTTGCTGAGAAAAGCGCAGTATGTCAGGGTTGGTCCTCACGGAATCCATATATCTGTGGCTGTGCACAACTTTCTCCTGGCTCTGCTCCGCTCACTCAGCATTATGTCGTGTAGGTTTTTCCAGGTTATTATGAAGTCTGCATCATCCCCATTTCTTATGGCACAATAGTATTCCATCACCTTCATATATCACAGCTTGTTCAGCCATCCCCCAATTGATGGGCATCCCTTTGATTTCCAGTTCTTGGCTACCACAAAAAGAGCTGCTATAAGTATTTTTGTACATATGTGTCCTTTTCCTGCTTGTGTGATTTCTTTGGGATACAACCCTAGAAGTGGTATTGCTGGGTCAAAGGGTATGAACATTTCTATAGCCCTTTGGGCATAGTTCCAAACTGCTCTCCAAAATGGCTGTATCAGCTCACAACTCCACCAGCAATGCAACAATGTTCCAATTTCCCCACATCCGTTCCAGCATTTATCATTTTCCTGTTTTGTTATATTAGCCAATCTGACAGGAGAGATGTGGTATCTAAGAGTTATTTTGATTTTCATTTGTCTAATCAGTAGTGATCCAGAGCATTTTTTCATATGCCTGTAGATAGCTTTAATTTCTTCCTCTGAAAACTGCCTGTTCATATCCTTTGACTATTTCTCAATTGGGGAATGGCTTGTATTCCTATGTATTTGGCTCAGCTCCCTGTATATTTTAGAGATGAGGCCTTTATCAGAGATACTAGTTGCAAAGATTTTCTCCCAATTTTCTGCTTCCCTCCTAATTCTTGTTGCATTGGCTTTTTTTGTACAGAAACATTTCAATTTGACATAATCAAAATTATCCATTTTGCATTTTGTAATGCTCTCTATCTCTTGTTGGGTCATGAATTCTTTACTTTTCCACAAATCTGATAAGTAAACTATTCCTTGCTTTCCCAAATTACTTAGAGTATCAACTTTTACTCCTAAATCATGAACCCATTTTGACTTTACTTTGGTATATGGTGTAAGATATTGGTCTATGCCCAGTTTTTTCCCTACCATTTTCCAATTTTCCCAACAGTTTTTGTGAAATAGTGAGTTATTAGCCCAGAAGCTGGCCTCTTTGGGTTTATCAAAGAGTAGATTGCTAAACTTGTTGATTTCACCTATTTGTGTACCTATCCTATTCCACTGATCCACACCCCTGTTTCTTAACCAGTACCAGGCAGTTTTGATGACTGCTGCTGTGTAGTACAGTTTAATATCTGGCGTGGCTAAGCCACCATCTCTAGCATGTCTTTTCATTAATATCCTAGATACTCTAGACCTCTTGTTTTTCCAAATGAATTTTGTTATTATTTTGTCCAGCTCAGTAAAAAATTTTTTTGGTAGTTCGATTGGTATGGCACTGAATAGATAGATTAATTTATTTTAAAAATATGAAACAGTAACTCACAATTCATGGGAGTTTAATACTTAAACATGAAATATTTTGTGAAACTGTTGAACAACCACTTCATCTTCACCTTGGCTCTAAAATGTTCAAACAGCTCCCTAAAAGTCCCTATCTGGAGGCAAGCCAGGGTATCACTTGAACTCATTCTCCTGCTGGTGGTCATCTTCTTTGAGACACTATATAGTAGCTACATGGTACAACTCCCATTAGGCTATTAACTCTGACTGAGGAGCTAGGAACTCCTGAGGCAGACACTTAGGAAAAGTTCATCTCTCATAGTCAGTCTTTGGTCATCTGTGCTCAGAGAAAGAAAGACAAGGCAGAAGAAGCACTCAGGGATCTGAGGGTCAAGCATAGATTCACTTTGACCAGGGTGTGTGCTCCTTGCAATATGTAGGCAGCTTCCACAGTTGAAGATGAGGCCCTCTACTCTCATCATGAAATGCCTAAGGGAGAACTCCTAGCATCTTAAGCAACATATGTAGAAGGGAGGAAGAAGAGAGTGAAAGGAGTTGTATTTCCCTTTAAAGTCTACAGAGTTGGAAGCTGTTGCTGCTTAGTGGCCAATTCTCTTTCACACTGCAACCTCCTTGCCACCATCAACGGGACCAAGGGACCTATGGGTACCCTGGGATTACTTTATTATCACAAAGTGCAAGTCTTTTAGCACTGAACTAAATACTCATATTTTGTGTTCAAATTTTATACTTGATTATGCTTATTATTATGTACATTGGAATTACTTTATCATCCTTTAGCATTGAGCCATATGTGTCATGGGAAGCAGCTCAGGGAGCTCAGCTCTGCTCCACCCATGTTCTGTGGAATGTGTTCCAATCCAATCCCTGCTACATACCTATAACTTCCTTGGTACGGAGAGCTCCCATTGAAGAGTTTCTTCTATCAAAGCAAATTGGTACTTCCTCTAAAATTTAATAGTTTTGGACAGTTACCTGGAAGCACTGAGACTTGCCCAGGGTTATCCAGCCAAGGGGGTGTGGGAGGCAGGACTTCAACTTGTTGTGGCTGTTCAGTCATCTCAGTTATGTTTGACTCTTTGTGAGCCCATTTGGTGTTTGGTTTTTTAGCCAAGATACTGGAGTGGTTTGCCACTTCCTTTTCCAGCTCATTTTTTTTAGATGAAAAAATTGAGACAAATAGGATTAAGTGACTTGCCCAGGGTCACACAGCTAGTAAGTGTGTGAGGCAGGACTTGATCTCAGGTCTTCCTGACTCCAGGCCCAGAGCTCTATGCATTATGGTGCCACCTAGCTGCCCAGGACTTAAATTTAGGGAGTGTAAAAGCTGGCTTGAAGTTTAACATCAAAAAAACTAAGATCTTGGCAACTGGTCCCATCACTTCTTGGTAAATAAAGGGTGAAGAAATGGAAGCAGTGTCAGATTTTATATCTTTGGGCTCAAAGATCACTGCAGATGGTGACTACAGCCATGAAATTAAAAGATGCTTGGTCCTTGGAAGGAAAACTATGGAAACTCTGGACAGCATACTAAAAAGCAGAGTCATTACCTTGCCAACGAAGGTCCATATTGTCAAAACTATGGTTTCTCCAGCAGCAATGTATGGCTGTCAGAGGTGCACCGTGAGGACAGCTGAGCACTGCAGAATCAATGCTTCTGGATTGTGGTGCTGGAGAAGACTTTTGAGGGTTCCTTGGACAGCAAGGAGATCAAATCAGTCAATGCTTAAAGAAATTAATTCAGGTTATTCACTAGAAGGTCAAATATTGAAGCCAAAGCTTAGATGCTTGAGGAGACAGGACTCATTGAAAAAGACCCTGATGTTGGGAAAGATTGAAGACAAAAGGAAAAGGGGGACAGAGGATAAGATGGATAAACAGTGTCATGTAAGCTATGAACGGGAGGTCGGACAGATTTCGGGAGACAGTGGAGGAAAGAGGGGCCTGGAGTGCTACAGTCCACGGGGTCATGAAGAACCAAACAGAGCTGAATGACTCAACAACCACCACCACAACAACAAGATTCCTCCTGAATCTGAGGCTGGCTCTTTATCTATTATACCAGATTGCCTCTCCATCTCAGCTCTACTTTTACAACATTTATGTCATCGATGCCTATACATATATCTACACCTACACTACACCTACATCTACACCTACACCTACAACTATACCTACACCTACATCTACATCTATACCTACACCTATGCCTACATCTACATCTACACCTACATCTGCATCTACACCTACACTTGCACCTATACCTACACCTACACCTGCATCTAAATCTACATCATCTGCATCACCATCTACATCTACATCGATATCGACATCTACATCTACATCTATACCTACATCTGCATCTACAACTATACTTGCACCAATACCTACACCTACACCTACACCTACATCTACATCTACATCTACATCTACATCTACATCTACATCTACATCTACATCTACATCTACATCTACATCTACATCTACATCAACATCTACATCTACATCTACATCTATACCTACACTACACCTACACCTGCACCTATACCTATACCTACACCTACACCTACATCTAAATCTACATCTACACCTACATCTACATCTACACGTACATCTGCATCTACAACTACACTTGCACCGATACCCACACCTACACCTGCATCTACATCTACATCACGTATACCTACACAACACCTATACCTGCACCTATGCCTACACCAACACCTACATCTACATCTACATCTACATCTACATCTACATCTACATCTACATCTACATCTACATCTGTACTACACCTACACCTACATCTACATCTACATCTATATCATCTATATCTACATCTACACTACACCTACACTTGCACCTATACCTACACCTACATCTACATCATCTACATCTACATCTACATCTGTACTACACCTACACCTACACCTACACCTACATCTACATCTATATCATCTACATCTACATCTACACTACACCAACACCTACATCTATGCCTACACCTACACCTATACCTACACCTACACCTACATCATCTATATCTACATCTACATCTATACCTACAGTACACCTACACCTGCACCTATACCTACACCTACATCTACATCTACATCTACATCTACATCTACATCTACATCTACATCTACATCTACACCTACACCTACATCTACATCTACATCTACATCTACATCTACATCTACATCTACATCTACATCTACATCTACATCTACATCTGTACTACAGCTACACCTACACCTACATCTACATCTACATCTACATCTATGTCATGTACATCTAAATCTACACTACACCTACACCTACATCTATGCCTACACCCACACCTACACCTATACCTACACCTACACCTATGTCTACATCATCTACATCTACATCTACACTACACCTACATCTATACCTATACCTACACTTACACCTACATCTACACCTACACCTACACCTACACTTGCATCTACATCATCTACATCTACATCTACATCTCCATCTCCACCTACACCTACATCTACATCTACATCTACATCTACATCTACATCTACATCTACATCTACATCTACATCTACATTACACCTACATCTACATCTACATCATCTACACCTACATCTACATCTACATCATCTACACCTACATCTACATCTACATCTACATCATCTACACCTACATCTACATCTACATCTACATCTACATCTACATCTACATCTACACCTACATCTACATCATCTATACCTACATCTATACCTCCATCATCTACACCTACACCTACATCTACATCTACATCTACATCTACAGCTACATCTACATCTACAGCTACATCTACATCTACATCTACAGCTACATCTACACCTACATCTACACCTGCATCTACATCATCTACATCTACATCTATACTACACCTCCATCTACATCTACATCATCTACATCTACATCTACATGTACATCTATACTACACCTACATCTACACCTATACCTATACCTACACCTACACCTACACCTACACCTACATCTACATCTACATCTACATCTACATCTACATCTACATCTACATCTACATCTACATCTACATCTACATCTACATCTACACTACTCCTACACCTACATCTGCACCTACATCTACATCTACAATATCCCTACACCTACACCTGCACCTGTACCTACACCTACGTCTACGTCTACGTCTACATCTATGTCTATGTCTACGTCTACATCTATATCTATACCCACACCCTTGTTAGAGCCCAAGGAATATCATCAGACTTGGAAATTCAATTAAACTCAACTGACCATCAGTCTTACCAAATATCTCTATGATCGAAGCGTTGTAGTTGTGAGAGGAGGGGAGGGAGGAAGGGCATAAGCATGTATCAAGTACCTAACATATGACAGATACTGCGCTACGTGCTCTACAAATATTGTCTCATTTGATCCTCACAACAGCCCTGGGAGAGGTAGTTGCTATTATTATCTCCCTTTTAAAATTGAGGAGTGCGAGGCAGGCAGAATCACACCAAACTAGTAAGTGTCTGAGAGAGGATTTGAACTTGGGTCTTCCAGACTCAGGACCCAGCCCTCAGTGAGCTGTGCTACATAGCTGCTTGGACACACAGAAAACACAATTAAAAGGGGCAAAGGGCACAGAATGTGGACGATAGGGTGAGTCTTGGTTGTCTTTAAACCGAGGACCATCTTTGAATAAATACACTTTTAATTATCTAGTTATAAAAAATGAAATTCTTAAAATTAGATTCAAGTTTACCTATTATTAACCACTGATTAAGTAATCAGATCAAAGTATTCAAGGAAATAACATGGTAGAATGGAAAGGGCCGTTTAGAACTGGGAGGCAAGAGGCTTGGGCCCAAGGCCTGACTCTGCCACTAAACAGCTATGGAACCTCCAGCCATCTGCTATAAAATGCGAGAGTAGAAATTGGTGATGAAGGCCAAACCACCCTAGGATATTTGGGGATGCCTTGATGCAGATGGAGGATTGCTCTTCTCTATTACTGAATTACTCACATATTTATTCAACCTGTAACTCTTTCTAGGGCCCCACTGGTACACAATTCCTGCTTATGGCACTGCTTGCAGGGTCCCACTCATCTCTACCATTTTGTGCCAGCAACCTTATCTCTACCCTTCCTTTGTGCATACTAAAATACAGTATTTGAATGACATTGGGGACTATGGCTTTGGAAGGTTTCTTTTTTTTTCCTTTTAAATTAACTTATTTTTAGTTTACAACATTCAGTTCCATAAGCTTTTGAGATCCAAATTTTCTTTCCCTCCTCTCCTCCCCACTCCCTCTCTCCCCAAGATGGCATACAATCCAATATAGGCTCTACATATACATTCACATTAAACATATTTTCACATGAGTCATGTTGCAAAGAAGAATTATAACCAATGGAATGAACCATGAGAAAGAAGAAACAAAACAAAAAAGAGAGAGCAAATAGTCAGCCTCACTCTGCATTCAGACTCTATAGTTCTTTCTCGGAATGTGGATAGCATTTTCCATCATGAGTCTTTTGGAGTTGTCGTAGAACCTTGCGTTGCAGAGAAGAACCAAGTCTATCAAAATTCATCATTGCACAATGTGTCTGCAACTGTGTACAATGTTCTCCTGGTACTGCTTACTTCACTCAGCATCAGTTCATATAAGTCCTTCCAGGTTTTTCTGAAGTCAATCTATTCATCATTTCTCACAGCACAATAGTATTCCATTACATTCGCATGCCATAACTTGTTCAGCTATTCCCCAGCTGATGGGCATCCCCTCAATTTCTAATTCTTTGCTACCACAAAAAGAGGTGCTATAAATAATTTTGTACATGTGGGTCCTTTTCACATTCGTATGATCTCTTTGGGATCAGCCCTAGAAGTGGTATTGCTGGGTCAAAGGGCATGCACATTTTTATAGCCCTTTAGGCATAGTCAGCAGGTTTCTTAATGATAACCAAAACCTACCCCCAAAATAATTTCAGTGCATTTTAAAACAGGAAGTCAAAGGAACTGATTGCCTTTGAATAGAGACCAGAGATACTCCATGAGCATTTATTTCATCCTTCTCTCCCTAAACCTTCACACTGGCCTAACTCTAGATAAGTTATCTGACAGGCAAACATATTTCTCTCAATAAAAGGTCAGTGGTGAAGAGTGGCTAGGCAAAGGCACTAACCCATCACTCTCAGGGAAGAAGAGGTTGGGAGAGACATTCTAAGGTGAAGGCTATGACAGCCATTTGTTTGCTTTGCTTAGTGTCCAAGTGGGGCAGGCTCTGTTACCCAATCTTTCCTCCTCCCTCTCCCCTCTTCTCACAAGAGAGTGAGAATAGCTGCAGGAGGGAGCAGAACAACCTCAGGGATAAGGTCACAGCCTGGGGCTCTGGGTGACAGAACACATTTGTCACCAAAGCAAACACCCGACCCTGTTGGCTTGCCCAAATTCTGCTTGAGGGTGTGTTAGTAAGGCAGCCAATATCCTCCCTCTCCAATTCACCCCATATGTAGCAGGGAGAAGTCTAACAGTGACATGTTAGACCACCATGCCATTGCCTTTCTCAGAACCTTCTTGCATTTGTCATTAAATAAAGACCCATTACTGTTAGTTTTAATCCTTTCCAAAAACAATTGGCTACTTCGTCCTTGTCTAATTTTCCCTAACACTGACTATGAGGGGAGGAGGGGGGATTTGTTCCTCAAAGTTTGGATTCAGTGAAAGGGCTGCACTTGAGGACATAGAAGGCCACATGTGGCCTTGAGGCCTCAAGGTTTCCCACCCCTCGACTAAACCATAGCTGATCTCCTTTAGGTTCCCAGTTCCACTCAATACCCATGCCAGTCTATCCTTTATGCTACTCGCAAAAGGATCATTCTTATCCATTTCATTGTTATTGTCATTTTTCAGTTGTTTTGGACTCTTTGTGACCCCATTTGGATTTTTCTTGGCAAAGATACTGGAGCAATTTACCATTTCCTTCACCGGCTCATTTTAAAGTTAAGGAAACTGAGGTAAACAAGGTTAAGTGACTTACCTAGGGTCACACAACTAGGAAGTGTCTGAGGCAAGATTTGAACTTAGCAAGATGAGTCTGACTCCAGGCCCCGAGCATTCTATGCACTATGGTGCCCCCATCCATAGATCTAGTCTCATTCTTCCTTTGCTCCAAAAGCTTTAGTCATTCCTTCTTGCCTACAAAGGAAAGGATCTAACAAGGCCCTGTAGCATCTGGTACCATCCTCCCTTATCTCAGATTAGTTTCCTAAATGTCCTCTATACTTTTGCCCTCTAATCATGCCCTGTATTCTCCTGCATGCTTGTGCTCAGGTCCCTCTACCTGGAAGGTGCTCACTCCTTCTTTTTGTAGATCAGATTACTACCTATCCTTTAAAGTCGAATGCTACTTCCTCCAGGAAGGCTTTCTTGATACCCCCAGTTAGCAATGACTTTCCACTTCTGATTGTACAGAACGTTTTGTTTTGCATCTCTCTAATATACTTCTCATGCTTCTCAATAGTAGGTAATGCTACCTTTGTATTCTCAGTGCCCACCACATAGTAGGGGCTTAATAAATGCTTGCTGATTACTGATTATGTAATGTTTATTTATTATATTATTTATAACTATCTGTGTTTGTGTCATTCTTTTCTAAATCATGTTCCACAGTGACCATACCTATCTAAATATCTTTTTCCACATGCTTATCTGCACACAAAAGGTACTTAATAAATGTCCATCAAATGCATAGGCCTGATCAGTATATTTCAGTATGGTATATGCACCCAGGGAATTTTTTTTAAAAAGATGAATAGTTATTAAATATTCAATCATAAAGGATATTACTTTTATTCATTAAGAAAACTAAAACTTATCTAAAATTAGTATTTTAAAATTAAAAAAGTAAACACTTAAAATACAAAGAAAAATGAGACACAAAATGTCTCCTAATTTCTTCTGAGACATTAGTTTGTGCCCCAACCTACACAGCATACTGTTTATATGTATGGCATTGAATGAATGAATGGTAGTTTTTTGGCCCAAATAAAAGCAGGTATAGAATAAAGTCTGAAGCACTACATGTTTTCTAGAATGTAAACTTCTTGAGGGCAGGGACTATATTGCTTGCTTATGTTTGTAGCCACAGGTTTTAGCACAGGATATGGCTTATAATAAGTGCTTGACAAATGCTTTTTTATTCATTCAATCATTCTTGGTGGCATTCTATGCATGCACTAGAAATGTAACCTATTGGACATTACTTAGCCTTCTGGGCAGACCTCTTGGCTCTCCAATATCCACAGAAAGTGCCATTAATAACCTTGGTCCTGGGTCTCTTTGAAGATTATAAAATATGGTTCTACATGTCTTAGATCCTGCCAAAATAAAGATCTGCTTGGGCAGCATGTTCTTAAAGCCTTGATCTTGATAGTATGAGTCCTGGTGAGGAATCCTAGAGAGAAACACTTCTTTCACAATACTTTGACTACCATAGAACCTCTCAGGTTCCTGGTTGGGTAGGCCTGTGTATACCTAGTGATATGGTCTGTCTTAATTAGGATGTCACAAATGTTCTCTTATCTGCTCCCAGAAAGAAGAAACCTATATGCATGCAAAATCTATTCTAAGGGCATGATGGTGTTGATGCTCTCTACTAAGAAGAACATCTTTGCTAAGTTTTCCCTTTGAAAAACACAAGAATGGGTCTCTCACTTACATGCATTTCCTTGTTTGGTCAAAAAAAAGATCTGTTCCAGAGTCTAACCTTGGCCAAAGTTTTTTTTTAAATTATTGTGAAGTGCTTTCACAGTTATGGATGGTAGGCCTCAGGTAGTCCCAGTTTCTTGGATCTCATGTTGGTTGAATTACAATCTGGTAACCATATGCAATCACAGTTCCAATGGCTATCCATTTTCTCACTGACAACCATGGTTTCACCAGGACTTTCCAAGCTCAACGTGATATGACCTGAGTAGACATAGTGCTCATTTGGACAGTTGTTTGCATGTTGTCTCTCCCGTTAGACTGAGCTCCTTGAGAGCAAAGATTGTCTTTTTCACTTTCTTTGTACCCCACATGCTTAGCACAAAATGCTTGTTGACTTGTTAGTCCTTTTTACCCTGAGGTTTGTAGAAGTCTACGCTGAAGATATCTGTCATAAAATAGTTGGAATGTAATTGTACTTGGGATCCATTCTCCAGTGTACCAGGATACTCCATGTCCTCAGTCCCCAGTATCATTGCCATGTAGGGGCCTATGAGTCCAGATAAACAGAACGCACTAACGTTTTTTGTAAGGATAATGTTCTGTTCTTTGGGCCTATATCCCTAAGCTTGTTTCTGTTTCCTAATGTTAGGCTTGCAGACTCCAGTGTGGTACAGTAGAAAGAATATTAGATACAGCATGCTAAGTTGGTTTTGAAGTACATCTTTGCTACTTGACTATGTGTGTGACCTTGGGCAAATCTCTTAACCATTTGGGGCTTCCTCTAAGAAATGAGGATATGGGATTAGATTGTCTCTCAAGTACCTTCTAGGGCTAAATCCATGAAATTTTGATTCTTCTCTGGAGTACCCCAAACTTTCACGTGGCCATTTCAGCCACAGTTGTAGCAAAGACCAATGGGCTGCACAGTGTTACTCTTTTTGAAACAATTCATTTTACAAGTTAACATTTATTAAGTATTTACTATGTGCCAAGGCAGTTTGTAAACACAAGGACTACAAATGCAAGCATAAAAGAAAGACAATACCCCTTCGCTCAAAGGGCTTATATTCTAATAAGGGGAAGGCAAGTCGTGAAAAGGTAAGGGGAAGAGGAGAGAAGATATCTGTTTAGGGGCATAGAAAAGAAGTCAGGAAAATAAGAACCCAAGTCCAAAGAGGAGTGAAGAAGTAAGCTCGTCTCTTCTAGACACATTTTCAAAATTGTGAAGAGTTAGTTTTTCCAATGGGCAGAGGGTCTACAAGGATATCAAGGTCAACTTCTGGAACCAAGCACCTTTGCACTCCAGAAAGAGTGGCTCAGCTAATTCTTTCCTCTTCTAGAAATCTTGGCCAAGCTCCTTTAGTGAGGCCTGCTTAAACAGAAGTGGCCTATCTTTTGGACTCAGTGGCTCATACCCGAGGAAACACACCCAAGGGCCATGCAGGGCTAGCACACAGGTTGATGGCATTAAAAAAAAAAACTTGATTAATTTGCCCCATCCCTCTTCCCACAAAGTGAGGAACAGCCATCTTTTTTTTTTAGTTGGGTTACAGCCAGCTACTTTCTTTCATTTTCTGATATGCCTTTTGCAGCTAGCATGGAGGTCCTGCAGATTACCTTCAAGCTTCTGTAAGCCCCAAGGAAACTTATTAACACTGGAGGGGGAGGGCCAGATGAAGCTCTGGCTGTAACCTTTACCATGAATCTTCACTAGCATGGCAAAGGTCCTCATACTCCTGCATATATGTTCTTCTGAGTTTTGTGTGTGTACTTGCTCTCTTTCCATTTAGACTAGAAATTTCTTAAGGAGAGATTCTGTCTCCTCTTTTCTTGGCTTCCCCTTCTCTACATCCACATCTTTGTACCAATTAGAGTACTCTGTACCCAGTAGGCATTTAAAAAGTGTCATTGGACTAAGGACAGACAAGAACAGAAACGTCTGCGTGGTTAAGAGCTCTCTGGAAACTGACGATAACATGACATGTTCTAGTGTAGAATTGGGCATGAGGTGAATTCATCTTGAACCACATCCAAAGCTGCTGTTGATTTTTAATGGAGAACTTCCTTGTAATACTACTTAATTGACTGTATTTACTCACATAATTACCTCTCCCACTACCATTAGAGGGGATATTTTAACCTCTAAGGTGGAGGGGTGAAGCATATTATGTAGCCAAATTGTTCTCAGGTATTTCTACTACTGAAAAGAAGAACAGGAGCCGTGTTGCTATGCCATGTAGCAGAATGGCATATCCCTTACCCCTGGAAGGGCTTCTGAGGGCTTGTTCAGAAAACTTAATTGCTGGTAATACGTTCTAAAATGTTGTTTCTTTTATTTCCAGCACATAGTATCAATCAAACCCTTTCAGCTACTCTGGGCTTCCCATGAGCTCTTGTTGGTGCTCATGATCAGAGATGTGGGTGTGGGGGGTCAGAGAAAGGGGGTATTGAATCATCGTTCCTCCTCAGAGCTGTAAATCAATGAGGATATTTGGGAGTGAAGAAATGGTGGAAGATATACTGCTCTAACACTCCACGCTATATCTTACAAACGCATTACAATGAGGATACAGGATTCCTCCATCTCCTTCCCTAAGTGCGGAGTTTATTGAACATTGAAAGAGGGAGAATGTACCTAGGTGTGTTTTAGGGTTAGGATAAGCATTTCAAAATGTCTTGAAAATGGTTGTTGTCTAGAGAAGGCAAAGGATACCTTTGCTTTCCCTCTTTATCTTCAAAGCCATGTGGATTTAAAGGGGAACCTAGATGTTTTTCCTTTTATGTTTTTTTTTTCCTGGTACATGGGAGTCTGTGCTGAGCAAACAAAGAAGTCCAGGAGTGATAACATTCTCTGCTTGCTATTTTTTTTTTTCAATCCACAAAGATAAGTCAGGTCTGTGCTTGAACTGAAATTGGGGCTAAATGCTGAAATTTACCCTGGGCCAATATGTGTAGGTCCTAATGAACTAAGAGAAGAGATAAATAGATATTTCAGGCTAATATGAGCACAAAATCCTCCCTCTTCCCCCACCCCCGCCACCTTCCCTCTTCCTCAATGAAATAAAACAAAACTAAACAACTTAGCACTGGCTGACATGCTGAGAATCTTTAAGGAAAAAAAAGGGAAAAAAATTAAGCAACAGGATTAATAAAAATCAGACAGTGGATATAATGAAAATCTGATATGGTATTACTAAAAAGAAATTGTCTGTAACTCTTCCTCTCCTGTATGAGTCTTCTTTCATTAGGTTTTCATGGGCATCTACTTTTGTGAATGCTCCCTGCATTTATTTGATGCATGGAGATGTATTTGACATAGACAAGTGTATTGGACATAGGCAAATCCATTTGCTATAGGCAGAAGCTTAAGGTCCCTTAATGTACTGATTTGGAGACCTGTAAAAGTAGGTGAGAAAGAGTGGCTAGGGTAGAACAAATGGACTGGTAGGTTGAGCTAATGTGAATTCTGTGGGTCAGCTAGAATTTTTATGGGCCTGATGATTTTAGGCAACCATTTGAAAGATTTAACTAGATGAGGGGTTCTTAATCTTGAGTCCCATGACCTCTTTAAAATTTTTTTAACTACTGTATTATTCCAACATTATTGGTGTCTTTTGGAATTCTATGCATTTTATTTTATGCATAATAATGATAGCTAGCATTTACATACTGCTTTAACTTTTGCAAAGCTCTTTACAAATATTACCTCATTTGATTCTCACAACAACCCTGGGAAGTAGGTTCAATTAACTTCCCCCATTTTACAGATGACAAAATTGAGGCAGAAGCTAACTGCCTTGTCCAAGGTCATATAAGCTAGTGAGTATCTGAGACTCGATTTGAATTTAGTCTTCCTGATTTCAAGTCCAGGATGCTAGCCACTATACTACCTCACTGAATTTTAAAACATTCTGAGAAAGGATCCATAGGCTTCAGTAGATTGCCAAAGGGGTTGATGACACAAAAAAGGTTAAGAATTTTATCTATTGCTAACTTTTCTAAAAATGTGTCTGGGATGCTAGGCATCTTATTCGTGGTTTAGTTGGCATAGTCCAGTGAAAAAGTACAAAGACTATTACTTTAAGTAGGTGTTTTGATTTATGATGGTAATTATTTTTGTGGTGATAGGATTTACTTTCCTATGAAATATTCTCAAATAAAATTAGAGGTAATGGAGGAAAAAAAACCCTTAGTAATTCACATTCTGTGGATTTGGAATTTGCAAAAGGATCTAGGGATCGTAGATTTAAATGTGGAAGGGACCTACAACATCCTTATTTTATGCATGAGGAAATTAACTGAGGCTCAGAGAGGTCAAATGACTTAGTTGATCCACAAAATGATGCTTTATCAAGGTGCAGAAGGGACCCTGAGTAGATGAAGCCTAGGTTGACTGAGCATAAGCTCTGGCAGGTTCTGCCAAGCTAAAAAAGCATTTGAATGAAGTCCCAGTTGTAGCCAAAGATCAGCCTAGCTAAATACAAAGAATGTCATCACCAAAAGGCTGGCCAAAAAGTTAGGGACTACTTTGGCCATGATGACCCATGGAACAATGGGAAATGCAAAATATAATATTCAATACAATAAGCATTTACTAAGCTCCTACTACCTCCAAATTATTGTCCCAGATGCTAGTCTCCCAGTCCTGTGCTTCAGCAGTGAAATTAGTAGACTGGAAGAAAATGCAGCAGAGATTCACCTCCTGACAAAGAAGAGATGAACTTAAGATGTAGAAAGAGATTTACATTTCCTAAACTAATGTAGGGATTTGTTTTGCAGTGGGAATTTTTTTGGGGAAGTTTTTCAATGAGGGTAGTAGAAGGGACAGTTTAATTAAAATGCTTAAAAGAAAAGAAAATGGTATAGAAGAGGCTAAGAGCATCACAGTTTTAGACCATTTATAAACATTAATTTTACTGTAGGTATTCTAGATATGAGATTTGCCCCACAAGCAACACATTGGATGAGTGAATTACATCAAAATTGTCATTCTGAGTAGAAATCAAAGCATAAAAAAGTAGACAGCTCACAGATTTTTCCTTGGAGAGAGGAATGAAAAAAAATAGCGGAGTTGCCTTCTGCAACGAAAACAAGAAATTTTCACCGGCAACTGTTATTTCAGAGGCAGCTTAGAGAAGAGGATAGAGAGCTGGCCTTGAACATCGGAAGACTTAGGTTCATGTCCCACCACTGACATGTACTGTCCGGGTGCTCCTGGCTACTTCACTAAAATTTAGTGGCCTAAGCAACTCTGTAATGCTATAAGTTTCAGTGCACTGCTGCATTTCCTTACTGGGAGTTCCCCCAGACCTAATAAATCATCAAATGATAGAAAGAAACTTAGTCACCTCACCCTGCAAAGCAAAAAGATGACCATGAAGGTAATTGTAGCTTGGGTGCCGGCATCTATCACAGATGATAAAGAACAGGAAACCAAAGAAATTGGTAAGATCCTCCAAACAAAGACAACATATGCCTTGATATGCATTCATTGACTTCAATGAAAAGTTGGTGGCAGGGGAATACGGTGAAAAATGTATTGGGAAATTTAACCTGTGATGAAAGAAAATTTTAGTCCAAAGGCTTAAAGCTTTTTTTTCCACTAAGATGTGAAGGAATACCAAGTTTTGTATTCGGCAGTCATGTGCCTCAGTCAGAAATACTTTCTTCAAGAAGACAGATGGATAGGGTAAGTAATAGACACAATTAAAAATGTGAAATTGACTACTTTGACACAGATGAAATAACTGGTTACTAAGTAGTCATTTGTCTATATTCATGCATGCATACATACAAATGTGTATACATAAATATATGTGTGCATGTATACACACACACTACATTTTGTTATTATGGCAGTATCCATTTGTGTCTTGTATAAAAGTGTTGGAGTATTGTAAATAGGGAAGGAAAGGAAAGATATTGACACAATAGAATTGGCAAATGAGTTATTCACTGCATCTACTTCCTGTTTCCATGGTGTGCACCAGAGAATTAAAGTTGCTCAGAAAAGATTTTGGGAAGCATAAAAAAAAGATTTTTTTAGAGGGAAGCAACAATCAGACAAAATTATTGCACCTTGAATTTCTAACCTTTGAGGCCCGGTTCAAATCCCTTTTCCTTCATGAATCCTTCACTACTTACTCCAATTTGGTGATCTCATAGTATCTGCACCACTCATTTGGCACTTGGTCATAGATTTCTTGGTATTTTATCTATCTTGTCTCTCAATAAGATAAAAGTTTTTTTAAGGACAGAGACTGTGTTTTTTTGTTTCTTTTATAGTTGCTATGGCACCTAATACAGAGGTATACTGAGCTCAGTAAGCATCTTTGAGTTGATTTTTCTAAAGTGTATTGTTCAGTTGTTTTCAGTCATATCTAACTTTTTGTGACCCCATTTGGGATTTTCTTGGTGAAAATATTGGAACAGTTTGCCATTTCCTTCACCAGCTCATCTTAGAGATAAGGAAACTGAGGCAAAGAGGGTTAAGTGACTTGCCCAGAGTCACACACAACTATTAAGTGTCTGAGGTCAGATTTGAACTCAGGAATATGAGTCTTCCTGACTCTAGGCCTAGCATTCTCTCCACTGCACCACCTAGCAGTCCCTTGAAGTGTACATACCTGAAAATAATCAAGTTTTTAAAAACCACACTTTGGACTTATGTATTGAGGAGTAAAATCTCCCTAATTACAAATTAGTGAAAATTGACTACGGTACCATTAAAACCACCCTTTCACCATTCTCTTTTTCCCCTGTGACTGACACCTGATTAAACATGGCTTGTAGGATTTGGTTATACCTGCTCTAATGAATGGGTTTTATTGCATATTTTTTTCGTAACCCAGGTCATCATGCCTTTCTCTTGAGAATCAGTCTCAGCATTATGTCATTCCTCTTATGGTTTATTATTTATTAGCTGTGGTGTCTTCCTTGTGTTTGGGGCCATGTTTACACGTCTAGTTAAATTTTGGATGGTCATTTTCCATGATCCTAGCCTCTCCATATTTTTTCCCCTTAGAGATCAGTATCTCAAATCCATAACACTATCTCTTGGTGTGTTCATCATTTTGCCCGAGTGGACTTAATGATGCCCTAACGAAAATGGAAGATGTTCAGACCAGTTTGACTTTTCCATTCTTCAAACAGAAAGGCCTCAGTATCACTGATTTTCTTCAAGGTCTTGTGAGATAATAGCCTGAGATTGAGAGAGCGGATTGCTTATTCTGTTGAAGGTCTGAAAGAATGTACAATTTGCGGAAAGTTTCTGACAAAGCTTAATGTTTCTCCAAACTGTCAGGGTGTCTACATTCAGGAGCCCCTGCCCACACCTCAGAGAAAAAACTACACAAAGGAGAAAGGGGAGAGCAGAGGTAGTAGTTTGGAATGTTTGTGAGATGTGAAAAGAGGGTGGCGGTGGCAAATACACATTAAAATGTGGCTTTGCCAAATAACACAGGCAGTGAGAGAGCCTGGTTAGAGACATCCAGAGAAGCTGGACAAATAGGATTAGCTGTACAGACAGCCCTGAAACACACCACTGCAGAGATCAGAGAGTTGTCAAATCCTTGTTGGAGCAACTAGTTTTGTGAATGTTTTAGGGCTGCTGTGACTATCCACAGAGCTGTCTATCTTTCTGCTCTTATTCCAGAGTTTGTCCTTAGAATCCTTGATCACTGGAGGCAGGATAGTGTAGTGGATAGAGAAAAGAATTTAGAGTCAGATGACCTGGATTTGAATCCTGCCACTTACTACCTATGGGATGTTGGATAAATTATTTAAATATGTTAAATATGGGGGATAGACTAGAGTAGGGATCTTAAGCTGATGTCTATGAGCTTAATTTTAAAAAATAACCATTTCAATATTTAATTAGCTTTCTTTATAATCCTATATATTTTATTTTATGTATCTGGGAACCAAATTTCAAGTAAAAGTCCATAGGCTTCATCAGATAGCTTAAGAGGTCCACAACTCGTGTGGTTTAGAGCAGGGCTTCTTAAACTTTTTTCCACTCTTGACCCCTTAGCACGTCTTAAACTGTGGGTCTCAACCCCATATGACCTCTAGACTCTAAAGGATCATCTCTTAAAGTCCTTTCCAGTCTTAAATCCTATAGTCGTTGAATTATGGCTTATAACCCTCCACATTTGCCCTCTTACCCAGCTTCTTTATGATCCTAATTGACCCAGATCACCTGACTGTCCCACTTAGTATTTGCAGTCATGCAGGCTGGCATCCTGAGCCAGATCTGCCATGGGTCAGTCTGGACACAGAAGGTACTTCAGTTCTGCCATTGGTTACCTTTCACTGTTACACAAGGGGAGAGACTGGTACTTGAGAGATAAAGCAAGGTTGGATAGGACCTTAGTAATGATCCTTTAGTTCACATGTTCTTAATGTTTTTGTGTCATGTGCCCTGTTAGCAGTCTGCCCTTCTCAGAATTCTATTCCTAAATGCATAAAATGAAATATGTAGGATTGTAAAAGAAATGAACGATATTGAAATAGAGTTAGCAAAATATTTTAAAGTTCATAGATATCAGGTTAAGAACCCTGCTGCTACTTTAGACATGCCCACCTGGTTTTGGTTTACCTCTTTTCAGCCTTCAAGATGGCATTTCCCAGTTTTTCTATGCATTTCTATGTGTATTTTTCCAGAGCTGTGCATAGACTGGAAAGGAAAAACAAACAAAAGTCTATGATGGCAAAAGCTCCATTGGGACTACAAAGAAACAACATGCAGAGTTGATCATCCTATTTAAATGGACACAACCTCAATCATTTTGTGAACCAAACTGCTGCCAGATATATGTGCATGCGATTCAAGTTGCACTTAAGTTATCTAAATGTTATTTTCTAAGAGCCATTTAATGTTCAAGGAGCCTTATAAATAGGATCAGGTGACTCAAGGTGGCTGAGTCAGAAGATTTATTTCTTGTTTTAGTCTTAAATGCCCTGGAATGATAACCCATACTTAATGGTACCATCAATATACACTGAGACTATTTAATCAAGAGTTCTCCTCATGTAGAATGTAAGCCTTGGTCAGTATCTTCAATGAAGAAAACTCAGAAAAGACTTCAAGGGATCATTGGCCCTCAGAGCCTTGTGATTCTATTGGACACAGATATTGACCTGACAACTTGATTCTCTTGGGCATAGTATGAAAGTTGGTCCATATGTTATTCTGAGAAAAACATTATATGGGAGCCAACTTCTGAGTCTACCTTTCCCCTGTATTGCACAGAAGACTGTGTGATCTACACATTCTCTTGTACTTGTTGGGTTTGTGTTAAAGGGTAGTTACGCTAGAGGATGAACTCAGTGGGATGAAGTCTTATTTAATAGGTATTTCCAAGCTTCCATCTTGACCCTGTTTCCATGGCATTTCTTTTTCTGGCTCATTCTCAATGTTTTGGTTCATCATAGCTACTATTTCTGTTAATTTACTCCTGGGTTTTGACCCAGGCTACACTCTAAGACTTTTACTTCTGTTTAATCCATTGGTGTGATGACCTCTGTCTCTGCATTTCTCATGAGGACCATAGCCTCATACTTGGATACTGGTTTTGCTTCTCTCGACATCTAGTTTCAAAGTCCAGCTTTCTGATGACCCCTTTCCCAACATGCTTCTGACTACCTGGCCTAGTCTGGCTATTAACCTTTGCCTGAATGATTTTTGTTGATGGGAGATGATAGATGTGTCTAAAACTCTGAAGCTTTGACAGATCTATGGTCTCTTCAAGGTGAGTACTGCCTCTAGAGAGGCAAGTCACAAGCTATCCATACTTGTCTATGATCTTTGTTCTAAAGCTGGATAGACCTGCCACAGATAGTCTATCCAAAGTGCTGGGGAGTCTTTCTCTACAAAGCTTTAATTTGATTCCTCATCATGGAATAGAGGTAAACCCAAATTCTTGAAGCCTATGCTAGGAAAATAAAATCTCCGGCAGGTCCTCAAAGGGCTTCATATCCATTCCTGGCAACAGTGTGAGTCTAATTTCTGAGGCTTAGCAGAGGTGAGTATAGAAAAGCTTATTTCCAGTAAATTGGTATCCTGGTGATGAATTATTTGGTCATGGCAATTCATGAAAAAAAGAAAAGAAAAATAGACAACGTATTTTTGCATAGGTCAGTGCATCATCCTTCTGCTTCAACATGCATGATGACAGTGGTGAAAAATGGGACAGAAGGTGCTAAGTTTTAGACAATCTGCAAATTACTTGACACTCAAATATTGCCTCAATGGATCTTTGATCTTACTGATTCAGGAGCTCGCTCCAACAATGAATATTGTGATTCGCCCATGCCTTCCAGAGAATGGATCCTACATACTGGAAGCCACCTTCACTTTCTCCTGACATTGCAAGAGTACCGTGGGAGCACCCTTGGCATGTGACCAATCCACATTGTATAATTCTTTGAAGACATCCTTTACGCCTGTCCTTCAGAATTCCTCTTTGGTGATATGTTGTAGCTTGCTCATATCGACCATATGCCCTTCCGTTGCCCTCTGTGTGATGTGCATCTTTAGCTCTTGAGAATCAGTGGGATTCCAGGTCTTTCTGCCATACAGTGACACTGGTAAAATATTTGTATTGAAAACATGGGGCCTTTGCTGTTATGAGAAAGTTGGGGTCAATAACAGTGTTTTGCAATTTCCTCAAAGCAGTTGAGCCTGCTCTCTTCCTTTTCAGCTCTGGGGCCAGCTCACACTAATCTTTCAGTCTTATTTCCCTTTCTTCCCCTATGTAAACCCTAAACTTCAGCTCATCACCAGCCAGACCCCAGGACAATTTTTTCAGCTACAACAAATCTGGTTCAATGGAAAAGATGTTGGCATTGGGTCACAGGACCTAGATTCAAATCTTGCCTCTGGCACATTCGAACCGCTTTGAACCCTTCCTTTACTATAAAGTGAGGAGGTTGAATTATTTGACCTCTCAGATCCTTTTTTAGCTATAAAAATATTATATTATGATCCTGTGATAATTTACTAAATGACAGAAAAAGTTGTAATATGCCAATTCTGAAGTAATTACAGGCACTTAAAGTACTAAATTAGCATTAATTATCTTCAATTTCAATTCAATAAGCATTTACTAAGTACCTCCAGTGTGCCAGACACTGTGCTAACCGCTGGAGAGAGAAAAAGAGGCAAAAGACAGTCCCTGCCCTCAAGAAGCCTACAATCTATTGTGAAGGGCTGGGGCGATGACAACATGCAAAAAAAATACATCCAAAGCAAGTTAACATCTTGTCAGATGTTGGACCCTTCCCCTCTCAGTGAAGTGTTGGAGGCAGCTCAAACTGGCTAAGTAGAAGCAAGCAGACTGGTCAATTTTCAGTGTGAGCATTTACAATTCAGAAATTAACAGTCACTACAAATCAGGGCTTGATTTATTATTTTGTTGATTGTCCCAACTTAAGAGTGATGGAGAAAATGTTAATAAAGCAGATTAAACTTAAAAAAAGTGTATCATAGTTTGTGTGTGTGTGTGTGTGTGTGTGTGTGTGTGTGTGTGTGTGTGTGTTTAGGAAGGAGAGTAATAAAGCATTTACCAGCCCTGCCCCCACCTCTAATGCAATCTTCCATCTACTCCACATGTATCTGGTAGCTATCTATCCATTCACATTATGTGTCACCCATTAAGAATGTAAGATCTTTAGAGGGTAGGGTCTGTTTTTGCCTTTCTTTGTATTCCTCATAATAATATATAATAAACCTTTAATGATTATCGTCTTATTTTCCCCAACTAAATTGCAAACTTAAAGTCAGGAGCCATTTTTCATATTTATTGTTTCCCTCATAGTTCTTGTCACCCACAAAAAATGCCCTTTATTTCAAGAAAATTCAGGATTTGTCATTTTACTCTTGTTTCCTATATTCCCTGCATGCTACCTTCATCTTCTAAGTTGATATAAACCTTGGAAGCTGTTTTTTGGTTTTTTTTGCATTTTTTTGTTTTTGTATGAGAGCCTTAGGAAAGTGCCTGAAACCTGGTTTGGGAAGCACCCTTCTCTGCTTCACATTCATACAACTACCGACTTACCTGCGTTGTTAGTTACCTCATCTTACCGAAGGCAGCCTTTTTTGTCAATCAGCTTTTTTTCTTTCTTTGTATGTAGACCACTCTACTAGGTACCATCAGGAACAGGGACAGTCTCATGAAAAGTTTATATTTGGCAGCTAATCTCCTCCACTTTTTCCTTGGTATCAGGTGCTCACGCAGTACCCTGATGACCTGGGGCTCCCCTTTGCTGGCCTCCATCTGGGTTTTCTCTCTCTAGGCAGAATCCCATGCAACAGACCTTTCTAATCCTTCTTGCCAATCAAAGCCTATCTGTTGGGTGCCCTGTCAGCATCAGAGACACTGACATGTTAGAAATGGTGCCCCTGGATGTGTGCCTCCCTTGCCAGGGCCATGCCTGGCCTCAGAGCCCAGGTGATCCTCAGTGCTGATTGAAAGTGGAGCTGCCACCCATATGGCAGCAGGCTATAAATAACTGGCAAGAAGTCCCCTTACTGTCAACTTGGGGTTTTTTTTTTTCTTTTTCTTTTGTAAGATGTATTTTCCCATCCTTTCTCTTTTTACTGCCCTGCTCCTTAGATTATTGCCAGCATGAGCACTCCAATCATAGACTTCTGCGGGCATAGACTTTGCAGGACTCTTGTACCTGCCTGACTCTTTCCTTATAATTGCTTAGTGGTCTACTTTATATCTCCCAAGTAAGGGAGGTCATGTGCTCTGATCTAGCCCAGGGATTTCAGCCTGACTTGCATTTGTCTTGTCTGTTCTCCTGGAACAGCAAGGTTTCATTGAGGAGTGCCACCAGAGTGTCTGTTCTTGGAGTCAACAAATTGATAAGCATTTATGATGTGCCAGACACCCTTTTCTAATCACTGGGAATACAAGTAAATAGAAGCAGAAAATGGAGATGGCCTCTGCCCTGAATTCAAACAGGGGAAGACAACACATAAATAGAAACCAAGAGGGGAAAGGAAGGGGAGAAGATGGTACCACAGTGGAGATGGTGGGGGGAGCATTGTAGACAAAATCTGTGAAAATCCAGGAGAATCATGAGCGTGGCCTGGAAAAGAAGGAAGACACGCTTAGCCTGGGCCTTCTTTTTTAAAATGGGATTTCTGAGAGGAACAAATGGCCAGCCTATTTCATTATCTCTCAGGAAAGAACTAAGAAAGTGGTTTGATGATGAAGCTTGGCTCACCAGTTGGTGACAAAGATATCACTCATTTCTGAGATTCTGCCTACTTGTAAATATGGATTTTTAGAGCTCTGGCATAGCCTGTCCTTTTAGGTACCTGCTCTTTTCTGGGGAGCTGATCAGACCAGGGGTGCCCATCTATTAATGGCTGCTAAAGTGCCAGTGCATTTTCCTGGTAGGGTAACCTAGCAAAATGAGGGGAAGGAGCAAGTGACACTGTTTTGAGAGTACTTCCATTTCCAATGTACAAAAGTAGTATTTAGTTAAGGCATTTCAGAAAGTGGGAAGGGTGAGTGTGGGCACTGTTGTATGTAAACTAGTCACAGAGTCCTGTTGCTTTAAGTCACGGTTGGATGGGGGAGGACTGCATTTTGTTTTGGGTGACCTGGAACTTTTCCTTCCGCTTGGTCATATGCGTTCCACTGGTAATTTCACTGCTTAGAAGAAAGCATCTGGAAACTGGTGGGTTGAGGGTGGGGTGGAGGTTGTGGATTAAGGTGTATTTGTGTCTCCTCCCTCCTTATACCAGTCATCAGAGACTCCCATAAAAGAGTGACCATGCTTGGTGCCTGTGTCAGGGCTGGGGTTTAGCTCAGAGAAAGGGTGATTTTGTGATTATAGAATGCCTATCTGAATAACATGGAGGTTTGAAAGAGCTCCAGACATTGTACCTGCCAACTAATTAAGATGGCAGCTTTTAACAGTGGCCTACCCAAGTATGATTCTAGCGGATAGAGTTTTCAATACCACAACAAAACGTAGGACACTGATCAAGTGGGTCTTTCCCTGCATTCCCAGACCATACAATGACTCTTCTGTCTGACAGTAGAGCTAGCTTTGTTTTGTTTAAGACTGTAATTAATAATTTTTTTAAAAAACCTAAACAATAAGGTAACAATAAATTATTAATAAAAAGAAAAAAATGATCCTTTTTCTCAGTGAATGCTCATCCATTTGGATAGATAGAGGAAAAGATGTAAAAAAATGTTGCTGGCAAGATAAGTGTGGGGGAAATCATTGTATAAATCAAAGCAAATTAATCTGTTGAAGAGTTTGTACTTTGTCACCTTATTGGATTTGTGATCTCATCAGTGTGGCTCTTTCCTTCAGTGATGCGGATGTATGTACCTTTGCCCTCTCACTCTTTGTGACTCTGGCCTGTATCTCCCTATAAATCTTCCACATGGTGTCCCTTACCACACTGTGGGCTTTTCCCTCGTTCTCTTGGCATTATGTGGAGACCACAAAACCACGGAGTCCCCACCACCACATGATGGGCCTACCTCCCCCTCCCCAGGTGTTTGTCTCTCTGATAAACCCTTATCCAATTTCTTTTGATTAATATCTAGCTGTTAATGTATTGTCTACTCATGCTACCATGTACCTCTCCTTAGGCAACCTACTGGCCTCCCATTACTCAGGAGCTCATCATATTATGCCCTACTTAATGTGAACACTTGATTAGTTTAGCCTACCACAGCTCAAAACTATAGAACTCAAGGAATCTGCTAGCTTTTGCTCTCCTAGTATTAGTAACTTGGATTGTAGGTGTCTCCTACCATACCAGGAGGGGGAAAAGCATTTATTTTGAAATAAATTTTATTGATAACCCTTTATTTTTATACTACCTAGCTTTTACCTTGTACATTTCCTCTCTCCTCTCCTAGAGAACCATTCTTTAGAAAAAGGAATTTAAAAAAGAAAAAAACAAAAAGGAAAAAAAGGACAGTAAAACCGATTAATATATTGAAAAATCTGACAACGCATGTTCCACACCCATGGGATACCCATGCCACCAGTTCTTCAAAAGAATTTGAGAGAAGTATCTTCTTATTTCTCTTCTTTGAGGACAAGCTTGCTCTTTGTAATTTTGCAAAATTTGACCAGAAAGTTTAATTAGATAGAAATGACATTATTCCATGACTGACATCCTTTTAGAACCATTGGAAGAATACCGGTATTTAAAAGCCTTTGTTTGGGGATGAGACTGAGCTCATTAAAACCCTCAATAGTTTCGTGAAAATAATCTAGTCTTCTGCCCTGCTTCTATTCGTTATAGGTGCAGCTTATTGGCCTTCTGCAGGGTCTGGTCCAGATAAATATCCTGATAGACCAGTACTATGGGCTATCTATCCAATGAAAAAACCCAATCTATACAATAGACATTCTTCATCTACTTATTGGATCCACTTGTGTACATAGGTCAGCTGAACTCTTTCAATAATCATGTATCGCATTTAGGAGCCTCTTCATTGGTCCGGCAGGAAAAGGTAGTCAGTACAACGTCATCTACGGACAGGAGCATCTGAAGGACTGCAATCTAGGGGGAATCCCTCTTCTGTTTGTCTTAGGCCTTAGATATACTTCATTTTTTTACCAGATATTTTTCACATGAACCTCTGAGGATCCTTTTCATTTGAAAATTGTCTGCAAGTCTCTATAGTACACCTGGCATTGAGGTGCTACATTCCAAATGTAGTGGTTTCACGGTCAATTATATTGAAAAAGATTGCTACAGAAATACTGACAAATTAGTTCTGTTTTCCTTCTCTCTGTTTCCTTCTTGCTGGTTCTATCTATGAATACTTTTTCTGGATTCTCAAAGTATTGAAACATATCTCTAGTTCTGTCTCTAGATGATGGTGATGACAATGATGATGACGGTTAGCATTAAAATAGTATCTACTTTATGTCAGGGGACATGCTAAGAGCTCTACAAATATTCTAGCATTTGATTCTCACAACAACCCTGTAAGGGAGATGCTGTTTTTATTCCCATTTTAAAGTTGAGGAAATTGGGGTAAATAGAGGTTAAATGCCTTGCCCAGATTCCCAGAACTATTAAAGTGTCTAAAGCTGGATTCAAATTCAGGGTTTCCTGACTCCAGGCCCAGTGCTCCATCCACTGGACCACTGAGCTGCCTACATTGATTTAAATATGTATATTTAGGCACATCTATATGTGTGCACATAGAAATATGTCCTCTACACCTGGATATGTTGATCTAGAGGCAGCATGAACAAGTCAGTCAGAAAGACCCAAGTTCAAGTTGTTTCTGATACATGCTGGTGGTGTGACCTTGAGCCAATCAGTTAACCTTGGGATACTGTATTAGGAGGGCAGAGTTTATAATCTCAAATAGGATCATAAACATGTCTGAAACGTTCGGAATCGCCGGATATAAGAAACTCTCAAAGTAGAAGGCAGAAGAATCAAAACATTTATTTAGGCTCCACAGTAACCAACCCATGAACCAGCAACCCCATTTTGATATATTGATCAAAAGCTTCCAGGCCCAATAAGTACGCCTTGAAAGAGTAACCAGGAGGCTACAGAGAAGCATGATTGCGTAAAGCAAAATCATGTTTCCCCCTCTATGGTAATAAGATTACCCACTGGCCTGAAGTCTTTGTTCAGCTTTCTCCCGTAGGTCAGCTCTGCTACTGGCAGCTCCTGCTTCAGCTGTGTCTGTGTCTGTAACTGAAGCTGCAACTGTAACTGACGATGTAACTGTCGCTGTAACTGACGATGTAACTGTCGCTGGCTCCAACCGAAAAAGGAAAGAGAATCTTCAAGCTGTCCTCTCCCCTCTTATAGGGTTTTTGACATCATCAAGCTCCGCCCGAATGACCAGGGCCGATTGGTTCTTGAGTTGGCCCCTCCCCCTAGGGTAGAGGTTAACACCTCCCCTCAGCCAGCCCCATGACTCATCACACAGGAAGTTGTCTGCTTCCCGGCATGCTCCCCGGGCCTCCTGCCCCGGAAGAGCAAGCCACAGTGTCCAGAGGCTCAATGAGGTAAGCTGAGTCATTCAAAGAAAACAAAAGCCATTCTGGTTACAGATACCCCAGGCTACTCCCTAACAGCAGTTTGTAAAACAGCCGGGGAGTTCCATTAGTAGAAGGAATTTCTATACCATGAGCTACCTTCATGAATGAAATCCTGAAGGACTGGACCAAAGGAAAAAAAAATTGTGTCTGTGTTTGTACAAATATATAAATATGTGTGTGTGTGTGTGTGTGTGTGTGTGTGCGTGCACGCGCGCACATATACAATATATAATTCTAAAACAGATTATGGTATGCTAACAAATTTGTTCCATTTTTCCTTCTATTTGTTTTTCTTCTTTCGATTCCATTTTTTCTTTCTTCCACTCTATCCATTTCTCTTTCACCTATTTAATTCATGAAAGCCAGCATAGTATAGTGGAAAGAGGACTCAATTTGAAGTCAATAGAGCTGGATTCTAATCCTGTCTCTGGCATCTACTATCTGTGTGATCATTTATAAATTACTTTAATTTTTCTGCACCTCAATTTCCTCATTCCTCATGGGATTATTGTGAGTGGCAAATGCAATGATTCTTGTATTATTTTATTTTTTGGCGAACCTTAAAGCTATTTAAGTCTTTGTTATTATATATTATGTAAAATATATGTGTATAGACACATATATATGTAAAACATGTATTGTTAAACTGTGTTTAATGGTATTTAATAGCATTAAACTATACATATATGCATATACATATGATACAATATTAAACTATATGTAATATAGTTTAATAAAAGAGCCTGGCACACATTACATACTTAGCAACTGGTTAATCTAGCTATCTACACAGAATCATTTAGTCATATAAAAATGATCATACTAGGAGGTGAATCAGAATTCTGGCTGCCTCTCATAAGACATTTCTACCCAGGTGCACAGGGACTGTCAGCTCATTTTCTATAAGGAGTGATATATTGAAGCTCTTCACATTTAAGGAATATCTGGAAACTGGTAGTTTCTATCTTTGGAAAAAATGGGAAAATCTATAACTGTAATTTTAGGCTTGTTTGGGGAGAGGAGAAGAGGCCCAGGGTTGATTTTTACTGCAGCAGCTTTTTCTTTCAATGCCCAACTGAGTTGACTTTTGTCTTATTTTTGGACTGTGGTTTAAAGTGGATGTTTGTTGGTGGAATTACAGAACAAGAGGGGAGCTACCACTGATCCAGATATGTTGCTAATAACAATATTGCTTGTCCAGGAAATGCACTCATTCCCATGACAAAGTCAGGAATGTTTCAGTCAGTGTAGGATGTGGGATTTGTGGCCTGGAAGAGACAGCAGACTGTTGATTCTTTTCCCATCTGAGAGTTGAGTCGATTCAATTCTATTCCACAAATATTTAAGTACCTACTACGTACAAAATTATGCGTTCAGTAAGGATCCAAAAAAATGCAGTAAAAACACAGTGCCTGACCTGAAGGAAACAGCAATTTACCAAGGAAGACCTGACCACAAATCATTATAATACAAATTAGAGTTTAAGTGCAAAATATATACATACATATATGTACATATATGTGTATATGTATATGTATATCCATCCATCCATCCATCCTTTCATCCATCTATCTATCTATCTATCTATCTATCTATCTATCTATCTATCCTTCTATCTATCCATCTATCTATCCATCCATCTATCTATCTATCCATCTATCTATCCATCTATCTATCCATCTATCTATCTATCCATCTATCTATCTATCTATCTATCTATCCATCCATCTATCCATCCATCTATCCATCCATCTATCTATCCATCCATCCATCTATCTATCTATCCATCTATCTATCCATCTATCTATCCATCTATCTATCCATCTATCCATCTATCTATCTATCTATCTATCTATCTATCTATCTATCTATCTATCTATCTATCACAAAGTCAACAGTTAAGGATGGAAAGAGTACTTTCACCTGGAGTCAGAAGGTAGACATGTGGAACCAGGGAAAGCTTCCTGAAGGAGGTTACATCCATATTGGACCTCAAATAAAGGATACAATACCAATGGATGCTCAATGAATCCATATCTGCTTTAACATTTTACTCTGGTTTATGCATGACACTTCAAGACTCAGTTTACCCGAGGAGTGAGAGCACGCAGATTTCTGCTTCCTTGTGGAGCTTGTACTTGGAACACTACCAGATCTGGACAGGTTCTAATTGGTGTCACATGTATGGGTTTTCTGTGAGCTGTGATGACTCATGCAGGAAGACAGAGCTACTTTGCTGTCTTTCCCATGCTGAGTTCTTGGACTCTTGGGGTGACCACTTAAAAGTTTAGAGAATCTGGTCACATTCAGTAACAGCCCCTGTGAAGCCCTGATACTAGAATTAGTTGGCTAATGGAAGGTTCCCTGTATCTTGTTTTACTTTTGAACCTGTCACTATGGTCTAGACCAAATTATTTGGTGTTACATTTCTTGGAGAGCCATACATGTGGAGAGCACGAAGTTTTGGCCACTAACTCTCCCTATCCTCACTTTTCCTTTTTGCAGTGCACTCTCCAGATGTTTGATTGGCCTTTCTGTAACCTTGCAAGCTCTGATTCTAGCTGCTTGAGTGATAAGAAATTGTGCTGGTCTCCTCTGGTCTGGCAGTCTGGGGTCAGTGCGGTGACTTCTTTCATCTCCGTGGCTTCTTTGCCACAACTACTTTTCCTTCCTTTTTCTTCTCTTTACTCCTTCTTTGAAGCCTCCTGTAGCCTCATTGCTTCTGTTTTCTCATGCTGTCTTCTAGTTTGATATCCTCTTTCCCACTCTATTAATCCTTTCTTCTGCCTTTATCTTCCTTTTAAAATCTCTGTCCTTGAAATTCTTCTGACAGGTATGGGACCTAGACCCCAAAAAAACAGCAACCCAGCTGTTGAACTTTCCCACACAGCCTACATCTCTGGGATTCACCTGAGGCACCACCCATCCTAGGTGAATCTGACATGAGCTACTTTTCTTATTCCTCCTAGTAATCCTTTCAATTTACCTTTCATTGTGGCCCCCAACACAGCCCAAACTTTAATTCTCTGTTGCCTCTGACCAGTCTAGCCCTTCAATTTTTGTTACCTCCAGACCACCCCAGGCTACTTCCCAACCTTAATCTCATCTGGACTCCTTCTGGTTACCTCCAAATCACCACAGGCTATTTGCCATTCCTTGATCCCATCTAAATCTTCCCAGAATCTTTTTCTCTATTAAAAAAGTCAGTCAAGGAGCAGCTAGGTGGGACAGTGAGTAAAGCACTGGCCCTGGAGTTCAGAGGACCTGAGTTCAAATCCGGCCTCAGACACTTGACATACTTACTAGCTGTGAGACCTTGGGCAAATCACTTAAGCCCAATTGCCCTGCTTTTCCCCTTCTCCCCCCCAAAAAGTCAGTCTTGTCCTTACCAAATGCGCAGATCCTTAAAATCTCTCCTGCTTCTATTGGCAACGCAATAAACCTTGTCTGTGACTAAAAGAAGGCTCGAGTGGTCAAATTCTTTTGAGGCAGATCCACACCCTTTGCCCTTGAGTTTTGGGGTTCCCAAGCATCTCTAGACCACAACATCTTCTAGCATGAGAATGAGGATGAGAAAAACCCATTATAACCCCCCCACCCCACCTTAAAGTCTGTAAAGGGTATTCCATGAAAAAAAAATCACACAATTTGGTATCCAAGTCTGCTACATTGAAGGTACAGAAGTGGAAAGGACCCCAGAGACCATCTAGCTCAAGGTTCTCATTTCACAGATGAGGAGCCTATGTCTGAGAGAGGTGAAGTCGCTTGTCTGAAATCCCATACCTACGTAGTGGAAAAGCCAAGACCCGAATCCTGATCTGTAGGCTCATAGTTTAGGGTCCTTTCCACAGCTTAGTCCATAATCTATGCAGCTGATTTTCTTCTTTTCTTAAAAATACTTGTGAGAGAGTGTGGATAAAGCTCTGGGCCTGGAGTCAAGAAGACTCGTCTTCCTCAGTTCAAATTTGGTCTCAGCCTCTTACTAGCTGTGTGGCCTTGGGCAAGTCACTTCTGTTCACCTCAATTTCTTCATTTGTAAAATGAGCCGGAGAAGTAAATGGCAAACCATGCCAGTATTTCTGCCAAGAAAACTCCAAATGGGATCAAGACAAGTTGGACACAACTGAACTGACTGAACAACAACATTTTGGAGGGGTACTGTTGCATAGTGGATAGAAAGCCAGCCTAAGACCCTGGAAAACCTGTGTTCAAGTCTTCCTTCTTACCCATACTGATTTTATGACCCTGGACAAATTCTTTAACCTCTCAGTGTTATAAGACCAGCTGAGAAACTTTGAATATTCATTGGTAAAGGGAGTGCCTTCCGTTGGGAGTTCCTGATATCAGTTAAATCCCAGGCCCATCAGTACTTTTGTCAACTCACCAATGCCTCCATAGTAAAGGAAATCCAGCATGAGAAAATAATGGCCTTAGAGTTGTCTTTGAAAGCAAAGGTCAACAATAACCTTTGTATTGAGATGGACATGAATACACTATTGCTATCATTCACAACAGTAATTAGACTCTATGGCCTTTGCTGATCTTCTGATTCTGTCTGTAGGAGCAGCCTTAATGTTCTCATAATCATGACTTGGCATATTTTACAGTTCCATTGCAGGTCTGAGAACAGTGCCAGAAGCTTCAGATCTTACTATTATTTTTTTGGCACTGGGCTTTTGCATTTGGATTGTCCTTTTTCGCTTCTGGGGCAGTGGGCGAGACTTTCATATTAGAAGCAGCAGCCCTTTCTTAATAGAAGTCTCCATTAGAAGGAGGCAGTGTCAGATGTTTCTATATTTTGTACTATTAACTCTGTCCATGCTACAAATTGGGAACTAGGCATCCTTGCCAGGATAATTATCATATGCAAAAGAAACCCTTCTTAGCCCTCAAGAAAGAGAGATTAAATTGGGGTAATTATATTAGAGACCTTTATAGTGTGAGCCTGAAGAGAGAAATAGACCCTTGACTGACATGAGGGAGAGAAGGTTCCAGTAAAGAGGCAGCTCAGCTTGGTGGAGAGAATGCTGGACTTCAGATCAAAGAACCTGAATTCCACTCCTGGCTTGGCAGCTTATTATCTGTTTGACCTTGGGCAATTCACTTGACATCTGTGAAGCTCAGTTTTATTATCTGTCAAAGGAAATGGTTGTCCTACATGGTCTCTGAGGTCTCTTCCACCTCAGACCTGTTATCCTCTCTGTTCTCACCCAGCAGGCCAGTTTGAACAACTGTGTTAGAGGTTATACAAGTGTTAGAAGAAGTAGTGGGCAGCCCTTAAGGCCAACCTTATCTTCTGGTAGAGAAGGGGGTTGCCTATGTGTCATGATTGGAGGGAAACTCAAATGTTCTCCATTCAAAAGGATCTCTCCCACCAGTCTGGCCCAAGTCTCAAAATTTCTGCCATCAGGCTCTCCTTTGGCTAAAACATGAAAGGCTTTTCCTAAAATGTGATTGTATTTCCTGTCAGGCAGGGATGGTATCCTTTATTTATGTGGCAAACATTAAGTCCATATTCTGTTCCGTGTGGCATAGCAACAGCATGTTGTAGTGGATGACTGGCTTTGGAGTCAGAAAGTCCTCCATCTGATGCAGACTAGTATGATCATGGGCCAGCCACTTCACTCTCAATGGCTCAGAAAACTCTCTTGAAGTTTAAGTTACAGGGAGAGTAACTGATCTACAGGGATCAGAGGGGGGCACACACACACACACACACACACAAATTCCATATACTGATGAAACCAATTAGGAATGAAATAATCAATTAAAAGATCCCATCCCTCCCCAGAAACTCCCTCCCCTCCAAAAAAAAAATCTCTATTCAGAGCACAGTGCAAAATACTGAGTTAGAAACAAAGACGGATAAAATCTGGTACAAGAAGCTTATCTAATAGGGTAAATCAGATGGGGATGTGCATGAATGTAACACAAATTTGAATGGGCCAAGTGTATGAGAGAGGGAACTACAAAGCACTCTAGGAATTCCCAGGATTCATTATTATGAGTTCATTGACTAGATTTGCTTACTTCTGTCACCTAACCAGGTGTTTCTGGAGTGAGACAAAGGATAGGTGCATTGTGATGGGGATGATGGAGGAAACTGATAGGTAGAAGAAGGACCATGGAGAGTACTTATCCTGCTGAAAGTAGGATCTTCAGATTCTATGGATTTAAAACTGGAAAAGACCATCAAGATTATCTTGTCTGACCCTGCCCGCCTTATTTTATGGATGAAGAAACTGTTTCATTCAGGTAGTAAGTGGAAATGCCAGGATTCAGACCCACGACCTCTAACTCCAAGTCCAGTGCTCTTTCCCCTGTACTTCCCTGCCTCATTCACAAGGGTGCTGGATGTCTGGTGTAAGTATGATGAATGAGGAGAGAAAGCAACACCACTGGGGGAAAAACTTTCCTTCCTTCACTTTATTCCAGTGTAATGTGGTTTCTTTGACACAACTCTTAATAGCTCAGGCCAGGCCTGTTACATTTTACCCACCCCCGGTCCCTTCACGCTAGGCTTGTCTCTAGTAGTCTGAGTGTGTTAGGGAACCACTCTTCTCTGCCCTCAGCTCAAACTCTTACCAATTTATTTTATGGGTCCTCTAACTAGCACTCCAGTTCCATCTAACCACTTAACATCAAGGGATATCTATTTCTAAGATATAGCAAGAACAAATGTACAACATCCCCCCCATCACCAACACTTGGGGGTGGGGGAGGCGTAACCCCTCCTCCTCATACCAGCTTAGCTCAGTTCCTACATAGCATCATAGCATTAATCTCACCAGGTTCAAGTCTGAAGCCCAGCTAAACTGGCATTCTCAGACCATGCTCCTAAAGACTTACCTGCTAGGTTGGCTGCAACACCAAGGCTAGATTCGCGGATTCCCAGATTCCCATGGTTTGAGCTCCTGGGCCACCTCCACACAGGAGAATGGGAATGGAAAGAATGAAGGAAAAGGCCTACACCCAAACCCATTCTCTTGGACATATGGCCTAAGGAGGGAAGAGAGGAGGCCCTCAGGGCCTTCCTATGTCCTGAAGGAATTCTTCATCCTCAGATGGGAATTAAGTAAAAGCCCTGCTAGTGCTCAGACAGGAAGTTTTAAAGACCAAAGACAGTACCAGTTATAAACCCAACAGAAAAACACTGCTTTCATCTACATTGTAGGCCAACACCAGCATGCCCACACGTGCACCAGTTCTCCAGTCTCCATGAAGGAGGTCTATCTTTTGCCTCAATTCTTGTCTAGTTTTTAATCACTGAACGGGTGTTGTCTCAGAGAAACTGAGATCTGGGAAAGACCTTAGCTGCACCTGGGGCCATTGTCAGTTATCCTGACTTACCTCTTGCAACTGGACTCCAATGACTCTGGAGGAGAGAGAAAGGCTAATAATTTTTCCCGGCCCTGCATTACTTAAATCCAATTCACTTGCAAGTCAAGACATCCCCCTCCTGATGTCATTGGTCCTCTTTGAGAATGAAGGATGACCAACAACAACAACAACCAGGCCACGTCGAATGTCCACACATGCACCAGTCTCCATGAAGGAGATCCTCGAGCATCTTCCATGTAAGTGACCTATTCATGTGCCAGACTCCCATGATGCTGGGACCAGTTTTGTTGATGAGTAATATCTCACCTTTCCGTTTTGTCTGTTGCCTATAAACTGGGAAGAATGGAGACTCCACCAAATCTTTTTTGTTTGTTTGTTTTGTTTTGTTTTTGTCAGGGCAATTGGGGTTAAGTGACTTGCCCAAGGTCACACAGCCAGTACGTGTATCAAGTGTCTGAGGCCGGATTTGAACTCAGGTCCTCCTGACTCCAGGGCCAGTGCTGTACTCACTGTGCTACCTAGCTGCCCCAGAATCCAACAAATCTTGACTGAAGACGTTTTACTTATTTCTCTCTGGATGGGAATGTTTTCCACTCTCCTGCTGATCAAGTGTTTCATTCTCACCCAATTCCCATTACATGGGAAGCTTAGTTTCTTTATTGGAAAGGCAGTTTGGTACATGGGAAAGAGACCTGGGCCCTGCATCAGGACATTTGGATTTGCATTTTAGCTCTGACATTTGCTAGCTAAGCGACCATAAGTCACTCTACATTACTGAGTTTCAGTTTTCTTACTTGTCAAATATTAGAATAATTATGTTTTTACCTCATGGGATAAAACACTCTATGTGTTATATAGTATTTGGGGGAGGGTTGATGATGTTTGTGAATCAAGACCTACAATTTCATTGCGTAGGGAACTCCCCAATAAAACTCCCTGTATGACGACAGATCCACAATTCCTTAATAATATAGCCTTGCTAAATTAAATTCCTGGCCTCATCATCACACAGCAGAAAGCATCAGAGGCAGGACTTTAATTCAAGTCTTCCTGACTGTAAGGCTAATTCTTTATCTACAACTATGTTACCTTTCATAGTTCATTGTTGTCCAGTCGTTTCAGTCATGTCCAGTGCTTCATGACCCCGTTTGGGGTTTTCTTGACAAATATATTGGAGTGGTTTGTGATTTCCTTCTCCAGCTCCTTTTACAAATGAGGAAACTGAGGCAAACTGGTTCAAATGACTTACCCAAGGTCATATAGCTCTTAAGTGTCTGAAGCCAGATTTGAACTCAGGAAGATGAGTCTTCTTGACTCCATGCCTGGTACCCTATCCACTGCACCACCTAGGGGTCCTTTCATAGAGCCATAATGGTTGCTGAGCATTTTAATGTGTTTTCCTATTTTTTCCTCATACCAACCCGCTGAGGTTGGTGCTATTACTATGTTCGTTTTATAGATGAAAGTGAGACTGAAAGGCTAATTAGCTTGCCTCAGGTCACACTACTAGGGAGTATTGTATTTAAAGGAGAAATCGCACTCTGGCCTTCCTGACTCCAACTCTAGCACTCTAAACACTATGCTACCTACGGGTTCACAGAGTTTAAAGATCATCTGGTCCATCTCAAAGGCTCCTTACAGGTCATTTAGTCTTCATTTTACATATGAAATTGCTCAAGGGTATTCAAAGAGTAAGTGGAAAAGCTAGGATTTGAACTCAGATCCTCAAGTAGTCTCTGTACATGTGAGTGTTCAAACAAACAAAACCAATCTCAGCCATTTCCCCTGGTTTATGATGTTAAATACCTTTAATTTTTTATGATCAAGCATGTTGTTTTCTTCATGAAAAATTCAGCCACCTTAGTAGAATGCTGTTTTCCTTCTTTCAGATATTATCTTCCCACCCCAAATTACCATTAGGTGCGAGTAGTAAACTAAGGAAAGTTTTTGCCCAGAAACTCGGTTCTCACCTCCCCCTCCCTTCCTCCGCCCCTCCCCCCAAAGCCATTAGGAACAGAGGATCATAACGGATGTCGAGCCCGGTAAGCTTTGCCTCAGTGTTTGCTACCACAAATGCTATAAACCGGAATCCCTTCACCCTTGATTGAAAGGCGGCCACCTCTTGGGTGAAATGTGGCAGCTGTTTAGCAGGGCGCATTAATAAAACATGACCATTTGGGAAGCAGCAATGGTGAGCTGTTGGATTTAACTGTCAAGGCATACGCAAGTGGGGAGGAGGGAGAGGTTCTTAGAAGTATCTCAGTGTTGTCCCCAAAAGAGAGTTGGGAGACTTTGGGAAAGTTTTTTAATTCTTCTGTCACTCAGTCTTCTCATCTGTAAAACGGGGATGATAACATTTTTCCTAGGGTACACAGGTATTGTCAGAATTAATTAACTTAGGCGAAGTCCTTTGAGATCCCTAGATGGATAGCGCTAGGTGATCGGGAATGATTAGTATCCTTATTATTCTGACACTGACTCATAAGGCCCATCGATCAAACACTGTGCTGGCTGAACTAGGCAGAGAGGGTGGAGGGTGTGGGGGCGACATTCGGTGGCAGTTTGCCCTGAAGATAAAGCCTGTCACAGACAATGTCTCCCTAGAGTAAGCTTTCATGGGTAGCATTATTGATAATAGGTGAGCTCCCTGCCAGGGTGCACGGAGGCAGTTTTAACTGGTGCTAATTACTGCCAGCCATGACACCTGCCTGAGCCAGAGAAACTCACCTCTCTTTAAGAAGGGATGTTCAAAACATGTATCTTAACATCAGATTGAAAAAAAAATCTGTTGATAATGTAGCATCAGGGAAAGAGTGAGCGAGTTTTAGACCGTTCAAGGGATGAACTTGGCAGCATTCTGTTACAACATATGCAAGCTATTGTTTAATTGTGATTCCATTTGGGGTTTTCTTGGCAAAGATACTGGAGTGGGTTGCCATTTCTTTCTGCAGATCATTTTTACAGATGAGGAAACTGAGACAAACAGGGTTAAGTGACTTGCCCAGAGTCACACAGATACGGTATCTTTGGCCAGATTCGAACTCAGGAAGGTGGTCTTCCTGATTCCAGGTCTGGCGTTCTATCCACTGCATCACCTAGCTGTCCCAGGTAGATGGCTTATTTGGACATGGAACTAGACACTTATAAAGAAGGAAGAGAGTCAGATAAAATTTAGGGTGTCATCCCCTAATAACTCCCATTGTTCCCTTTAAAAAACAAAGCTATAGAAGGATTTGAACTTTAGAGGTAAAGGCCTCTTTGTTAGGTTAATAGGCAGTCCTCTTAGCAGAGAAGGCACCAAGCTGCAGTGGCAAAAACAGCTCTGGCATTAAAGATCTTGAGTTCAAGTTTCTGATTAGTCGCTTACTATCTGTATACTTTTGAACAAGACTCTCAACTTCATTGGGTCTTACTCAGATTTCTCTAAAATGAGGGGGTCAGAGTGGATGATTTATAGTTCTAGAGCCAGGAAGGACTTCATTTCACTGATGAGAGCCAGGATGGCTTAGTGAGCTGTAAGCACTGGCACAGCATTAGAACTCAATTCTTTTGACTCGAGTCAGTGGCATTTGCTGTGTGATTTGTGGCTTTCAAAAGCCTCTAAGGTCACTTTCAGACAAAGTCTATAATTCTGTGCTAACGAAGAACAACTCACTAGAGAATTAAGTTTGGAGTTAGAAGATCTGGGTTCAAACTCAGTTTTGCTATTCTACCTGTGTGACCTTAGACAATGTCATTTGATCCCTAAACCTTAGCTGTTGTTGTTGTTGTTGAGTTGATCCGTTATATCGAATTCTTCATGGGCCCATTTGGGATTTTCTTGGCAAAGATACTGGAGTGGTTTCTCATTTCCTTCTTCAGTTCATTTTACAGATGAGGAAACTGAGGCAAACAGGGTTAAGTGACTTGCCCAGGGTCACATAGCTAGTAAGTGTCTGAGGCTGGATTTAAACTCAGGTCCTCCTGAGGCCAGGCCAGGTACTCTATCCACTGTGCCTCCTGGCTGCCCTAATACACATTTAGTGAGAATTTACTATAGGTGAGACTCTTTGCTGAGCACTGAAGATGCAAAGAGAGTGAAAAATAGTACCTGAACTTAGCTATCATCTAGTCAGGGAGAGAAAATATAAATAACAATGTTCATTCAAGATATATACAGTATCGATGAAAGTAATCCCAGAGGGAAGGCACTGCGGGAAGGTTGAGCGGGTGTTTGTAGTTGGGCCTGGGAAAGGCCTTTTGCAGAAAGTGGCATTTTATCTGAGGCTTGAGGGAAACCAGGGAAGCTGAGACACAGAGGTGATGTGGCAAAGTATCCCAGGAATGCGGGACATCCAGTACAAAACATGAGATCAGGAGGTGGAATACCATGTATGAGAGAAAGCAGATAGGCCAATATGACTGGGTTGTGGGGTATGTAAAGAGAAGGAAGTCCAAAAAGACTGGCAAAGTAAGCAGGGGCCATGTTGTGTGTCTTTAGACACCGGAGGACTTTATATGTGATTCTAGAGTTAACAGGAAGCCACTAGAGTTTATTGGGTAGAGGGGGTAAAGCGATTAGACCTGTGCTTTAGGAAAATTACTTTGGAAGCAGAGTGGAGGATGGGCTGGAGTGAGGAGAGATGCAAGGCAGGGAGACAATCGAAGTGAGAGGTGAGGAGGACCTATGCTACGGTGATGTCTGCGTGAGCAGAAAGGAGAAATGTATGGGAGATGTTGTGAAAGTAGAAACAATATTTGGTGATGGTTTGGGTATGCATGGCGAGTGCGAGTGAGGAGTTAAAGACGGCCCCAAGGTTGTGAATATGAGGGATTCATGGAACCCTCGAGAATAAAGGGGAAATTGGGAAGAGGAGATGGCTTCAGAGAGAAAGCTGCGAATTCATTTTTTGATGTATTGAGCTTGAGAAGCCAATGGAATTCCCTGTTCAAGATATCCAAAAGAGCTGGTTATATGGGACTGGGGATCTGGAGAAAGACTAGGGATGTGTATGTACATTTATACATATATTATATATACACACATATTTTACAAATAATATAAAATATGCACAGGAATATATTATATAAAGTAGCATATATCCTATTAATATGGATAATAATGTTATGTATAATATATAAGTATATAAATATATAATATATAAATCATATATGCATACATATACACACATTATATATATTTTATAAGTAATATAGACACAGACACACATATATAAATAATATATCACATATTCCATTAATATATTATATATAATGATACCATATATAATCTATAATTATATAAATATATAATATATAAATTATGTATGGGAATTAGCTACAAAGAGATGCTAATTGAACCTATGGGAACCAATGACCTCATCAAGCGAGATAGCATAGAAGGGAGAAAAAAAGAAAGCCTAGTGTAAGTGTAGAGCTTTGGGAAACACCTATCGTCGGTGGAAATATTCTGGATGAAGATTCAGGAAAGAATGTTGAGAAGCAGGTGTCAGATACATAGGAGGAGAACCAGATCAATTGGTTTCTATCAATCAATAAACATTTATTATGTGCTTAGCATTTGTCAGGCACTAGAGAAGTCACCTAACTTCTCTAGATCTCAGTTTCCCCATCTGTCAAATGTAGGGTTTGGACTAGTTCATGTACAATGTTCCTTCCAGTTCTACATCTATGGTCCTATAAACCTACTTTTGTTAGGGAGGAGATTTTACATAGGACTTGGAATAAGAATAATAAATACCTGCCTATATTAAAATCCTGTGCCTCAGAAGATTGGCAGTGTGACCCTGGACACATCTCTTAACGTTTCTGAACTGTGCTCTTTTCTTCTGTAAATATGGGAATGATAATATTTGTAGCATTTACTTCACAGGGTTATGGTGGAGATCAAATGAAACAATGTATATGAAGTACTTTATAAGCCTTAAAGTCAATCAGTCAACAAGCTTTTATCAAGCACCTACTATGTGCTAAGTGCTTGGGATACCAATTACAGCAAATAAACAAAAACAAAAACAAAACCACAGCAACCTCTACTCTCAAGGAGCTCACAGTCTAATGGAGGAGACAACACACAAACAACTATGTACAAACAAGATACATACAAGAAAAATTAGAAATCATGGCAGAGGGAAGGCACTAGCATCGAGGGGGGATTGAGAAAGGCTTCTTATAGAAAGTAGAATTTTAGAGGGGACTGAAGGAAGCCGGAGGATCCAGGAGGAAAAGACACCTAAGAGAGAGCATTACAAGCACAGGGGACAGCCAGTGCAAATGCAGAGACAGGAGGTAGAGAGAAACAAGGAAGTGGCCAGTGTCCCTGGATTACAGGGAGTAAGGAACAACATGACTGGAAAGTGCTATTGGAATGCTAGTTTTGATTAGAGCTCACAATCATTACACACGTTGCCTGCAAAAATGTGCATCTTCACATATGTACACATACATACATGTACACACGCATATGTATGTGTACATGATGTATATGTGTATATGTATATATGCATATGCATATGACATACACATATGTGTGTGTGTATGTAGTTGTTTTTTTCTGTCTCCCTCTTAGAAAATGACTCCATTTATTTATTTTTACCACACCTACTTGTTTGGGGGGCATTCTGATCTTCGGAGTTTGAGCTGATGGCTCCCCCTGGACTGGAAAGTTGGGAGGGAACAGTTAGCGAGTGTGGAAAGACTGCAAACTCAGATGTTTGCTTTGCTCAAAGCCTGGTAGTTGACGTTTGGCATTTAATGTTGTTTGTGGGCTAAAGAGCCCTTAGTCTCTTTAATATAAACAAGCTAGAGTACCTTCTTACATCGGGTAAACATTCAACCAACAGTTAGGGCCAATCTATGTCAAAATGAAAAGGCAGGTTTATGGGTGAGTTACTTTAATTCCTATTATCTGGTATCAATATATATGAACCCAGATAATGCTTTTTGAGAACTGACTGACCAGGCACAAGTCATAAACCTCTTAGAGCCTCAGTTTCTCTATCTGTAAAATTGGTATACATGAAATACTATTCCAACCTTTGAAGGTTTTCATGGGGCTTGAATAAAAGCTTATTTTACAAACTTCACACCATGTAAAGGTTTGACTTTTAAAATAAATTCTGTACTTGTGATTTGATTAATAAAGGGAAATCTGGTGGTGAAACTCTCTCCATTAATGCAAATAGATAGGCAACTCCTCTGTAACCTAGATCTCTAGAGGCACTTAGAAGTTAAATAACTGTGATTTGTCCATATGCACACAGTTAGCACCTGTCTGAGTGGGGACTTAAACCCAGCCCTTCTCAATTCCAAGGCTAGTCTGTGATTCATTTCACCATGTTATCACATAGTTTGTGTTGTAATTCAGTTATTTCTGTTGTATCTGACTCTATGTGACCCCACTTGGGATTTTCTTGGCAAAGATTTTGGCAAAGTGGTTTGCCATTTCCTTCTCCAGCTCATTTTACAGTTGAGGAACTGAGGATAACAGGGTTAAGCGACTTGTCCAGAGTAACATACAGTAAATGTCTGAGGCCATATTTGAACTCAGGTCTTCCTAACTCCAGGTTCAGAGCTCTATCCACTATGCCACCTAGCAGCCCCTACCACAGATAGAAGGATTAACATTTTTTTTTAGATCCTATCCAGATGGAAATAATCTACAAGTTGATAACCTATTATTGTCCTTTGATGTTTAATGTTTGCCAGACTACAGCATAGGTGGATTAAATGATGGCTTTTCATAATTGAATAAAAATATTGGAATGGAAGTCCACCTGTAGGCTTGATGTAGGACAACTCCAGTAGCAGACAGGACAATGAGGATGGCATGTATCTCATCCTGTTTCCACATGGTTTTAATTTTTTTCTGCTGAGTCTCTCTATTTCAAGAGCTTTTCACTCTGCATAGATTGGTGGTTATGAATATTGGGAATGGCCACATCTGTTAAAAATGTAGCTCTCAAATTTTTATGGATCAGTGTTATGTCTGGGTGGTTATAGGACAATATCTTTGCCTGTGATGGTGCTCAGATTCTGGTTTATTTGCTGAATTAAAAAAGCACATTTTGGGTTTTGTGTATTTAGTACAGAGATTTGGCATCTGTTAAATTGTAAAAGATAGCAATCTTCTAGTGTAAAATTCTGTCCACTTGATTGTGCCTTTCTAGATATTCAGGAGTTCTAAATGGTCAAAACCTTCAGATTCTTATTTTTCTGCTACATGGTAAAAATAAAAATGCACCAAATTAAAACACATTTATTTATTCAAGCTGAGTTATCTCAAGTAAATTAGACCAACAGGATTAGGATACAACGAAATGTGACTTCAAGAAAATGGGGCACTCTGGGAAATGACAGGTCCCAGCAGAACCACTCAGTAAAATGATGGATCCAAGTTGGCTCCTTCCAAATGAAGCATTTTCTTGCACAATGAAGGGATAGAACTACAAAGAGGGTCCAACATTACAGAAACAGTGGCTCTTTTGTCAGGCCAGCTTCTGCATGGATATTTAGGAGAACAAGACTCTAGGCCATGCATTCACCTTTTTGCAGCCACATTAGACTACATTGACAGTAGTATCAGTAGCACAGTCTTCCAATACAAAGGAGAAAGATATGTTCACCATGGAAATGGCCAGAGGTGCATAAGCAGGGGTTTTCTGAGTTCTGTGGTGTTTTGCTGACTTTACAATAAGATGGTCTTCCTCAGATTTTAATGCGCTGTGTCAGGAGAAATTGCATAGTGTCTTCCGAACTGATTCTGTAGCACATTTCACCCTTCTCTTCCTCAGAGAGAAGGTAATTAATGGGGTGTACAACAATTTCCATATGAAATAATCTTTAGATGTGTGTGTGTGTGTGTGTGTGTGTGTGTGTGTGTGTGTTAGTGCATCATGGGCAGCACATGAAATGTTCTGTGCTTATTATTCAGTTTCCCAGCAGGATGATAGAAGAAAAAAGTCTAGAGAGAAAGGCAGAAACAACTCTTCATTTTTATAGAACATTTTCTCTAATGAGTTTGGATTATATTTCATAATGAAGCCATTGGCTCCCAGGTCATGGGCTGGCTGAAGATAAACTCGCTGTCAGAAATGGTGGCAACATCATTCACGGGGAATGCTGGTGACTGCTCTTTTGGCTACCTTCTTCTTGCCCAACCAGCTCAAGGTTTTCTATCTTTTTTTTATTTAATGTTCCTCTCCCAAGTGAAAATTAAGTTTCTTAGGTCATGAAAGAGCGAGGGGAAAGGTGCCAAAAAATGAACAAAAGGAGCATATAATTTCATCATTCTTGTGTGCAGTTGTAAAAATGTTGTAGGGAGTATTGTATACCATAAAACAATCATTTGTCAAAAAGGTAAACTTACTGAACACCAATACTCTGCTTTTAAAAGATCCCTGGTGGCCCATGAACCATACAGTGTTCATAAAAAGTTGTACTCTGGGGTTAGACAGTCTTCCTTCCTCAATTACTGAAGTTTTCTGATGTCTCTCAAGATGGGATATTAAATGCTTATTGTCGGGAAGCAACCATGCTGCACTTTGCACTATATCCTTGTGCGTTCATTAGCCCAGACTCTAAATTTTCAATTACTGTATCTGTAAGGCACTTCAGAAGCCAGTTATAAGAAGGGGGCAGTGGGGAAAAGGAGAAACCATTCGGACAATGTGCGTTGCAGGTTCAAGGTGACAGGTCTTAGTCCTTTGGTTCATTCTGGAGATCACGTGTAATTAATGATATATTCAGATTGTGCTAGTCATAAATTATTCAAGTTCGTCATTTCCTTCTTGATCTCATAGTCATCTAAATATTTTTTCCCCTAGGTGGCACAATGAATACAACACTGGGCCTAGAATCAAGACGACTTGAATTCAAATCAAACACAAGCTATGTGACTCTTGGGACAAAAGTCACTTTGCTTCTGTTTCCCTCAGTTTGATCAACTGTAAAATGAGAATGATAATAGCGCCTGCCTCCCACAAATATTGTGAGGATCAAATGAGATAATAGTTATAATACATTTAGCACAATACCTGGCACATAGTAGGCATTATATAAATGCTGCTTATTGCTGTTTTTGTTGTTACTTTTCATTTTTGATGTCCGGGTAATTTTAGAAAAACAATTCAATTCAACAAAAATTTGTGAAGCGCCTACTATGTGCCAGCTAGTATGCCATAGTGGACAGAGAATTGACCTAAGAGTCAGGGAGACCTGGGTTCAAATCTTACCTCTAATATACAGTGGCTAGGTGAACCTGGACAAGTACTTTAACCTCTTAATGCTCCTGAAAACCATCTAAGTTGACAAAGAGTAGTTTCGCACCAATGAAATCCCATTTCTAGACAATTCCCTCCTACCCATATACCCTTAATGTGCCCAGGACATTATGCTGGGGATACTAAGATGAAAGCAAAATAATTCCTGGGGGGCAGTGGTGGAGGGGACACAATACACAGATAAATACACATATATTAAATAATTACTTTATGCCTCCACAATGCATAGACTAGTAATTTGATTGTAGAGAGAAGGAAATTAATAAATGGACTGGGTAGGGGGAAAGTGAGGGAAGGCTGGAAGGGATAAAGGAATAACATTTTTTCTTTACTCCTGGATTCTTGCATAAGGAGATGCTTATCTGAGTAAGAAAGACTAACTAAGGAAGATGAAAAGATGTCTGGAAATTTCCATGACATGAACCTTCAAAAGTTTCCATTCTGAAAGACTTGTATGAAGGATGTAACATCAAAATTTGAATGGATTTTAAAACTCTATACCCAGGAACACAAATGTTATTTTAGGTAGATAACAAAGATACTATAGAGAGTTGTCAGTAGTTTCCAACTTTGAAGATAATTTATTTTTTTGTAGGAAAACTAATTTAACACAGGAATTTTTGGAAAAAGCTGAGTCTCTTGATGTTGTTAAAAGACCAGAATCTTTAGGAAGTACAAGAGTTTTGATTATGTTTCTGAGCAAACTTGTACTGACTTGTAAAAGGCAGATTTGAAATAATTGTGTAGCTTATGTAGTAGATTTCAGATATGAAGATTAATAAAAGCATTTGAAGGCCATTTGTTAAGACGCATACAGTATATACCTATCAGTACACTCCCCATGCTTTCTCTTGATGGAAAATCCATCTTTTACCATAAAGGGATTGATTTTTTTTCAGGGTCCTTTTTCATATGTTACTGATTTGTATTCTGCAAACCCACCATTAATGGCAGCTTCTGTTGAAGTATAAACCACTCTGCTTTGCCTTGGGCTGTATGGTTTGTTCGGGTTACTGAGAAACAGAAATAGCTGTGGCTTTGGCAGTATCAGTCCTCTGTTCCTACAGGGAATACTCACTATTTAGAAATGAACATTTTCAAATGTAAATGACCCTCCAAATTAGGGCAGTCCTCCTTCTTAGAGACACTACTAAACAGCCACCTGCATGGGTTCATATTCAAAGCTGGTCTACTTAGCCCATATGCATCTCCTCCACTGTTTTATTTGACAATCTGTTTTAGCTTCGCAAGGGAGCTAGCAAATTATGTATTGCTCATTTTGTCAAAGTCATCATTGATGACAATTCCGGCATCAAGAGGCTCATTTTATTCTGCAGATGTTTTTTTTTTTCAAATGGAAGATAAATCATGGTTTTCCATCTTGTTTGGTGTTGTGCTTTTGGGATTAACAGAGGGTGCAAATAAAACTTTCATTAAAAGATAGATGGAGAGACAGATAAAGAGATAGATAGGTAGATAGATAGATAGATAGATAGAGGACTCAAGTGTATCACCACTGTGAGGTTTTTTGAAGTTCTGGAGCTTTTATCATTGAGGTTATATTTAGTTCCACTGGGGGTAGGGAAGGGATATTAGCTTGCTTATTTGAAGAGGATACACTCATCTCATTCCCAACTGAGTAACAACCCAAATTATACTTACCATTTTGGGCTAACGTTGTGAATTTTTAGCACAGTATCTTTCAGATCTGGACAGCATGACATGTTCCTGAGGAAGGTAATGATGAATCTCATTGGTAGGTGGTTTGGAACAATTCCCTTGGTGTTCAGTGGGAGGACAGGACTAGCCAGAATATAAATACCTAGAACCCATTTGGGAGACTATCAGCTCAGCTGATAGAACTCTGTAGCCAAACTGATTTTTTTAACTACCTAACTATAGATATGTGTTGGAGCAAAGAGCAACAGTAACAATTCAATATGTTCCAAGTTGGAGTCATCTATGATTCTGATTACTCTGACCCCTTCCATCCAAGTAGCCACCAATGCCTACCAAGTCTATAACCGTAATATACCTTGTGTCTGCCCCTTTCACTGCATTCTCCCTCCTGACACTGTATTTCAGATCCTCATAATTTCTTACCTGGAGTGTTGCAAAAGTCCTCGGAATGGTCTTGCTGCTAGACTCTAATCAAGCCTTCATAGTGGTTAAAATCATCTTTATAGTACACAGTTCTGATCACATTGTTCCCCTACTCAAAAATGTTTGTTGGTAACTCCTCATCGATTATAGGATCAATTATCATTTCTCTAGCCTGGCATTTAAGGCCCTCAACAATCATCCTTCAACCTACCTTTCTGACTTTATTTCATACTATTCCCCTTCATGAATTCTATTTTTTTTTAGCCAGACTGGACTATCAGCTACTCCTCGATGTCTTTCTGCCCACTCTTTCCTCTATGTACTTGATCAAACCATCCTTAATTGCCTCTTTTTGGGGAGATATAGAGAGAATATTAATAACTGGAGAAATCTGGAAAGGCTTCTTGCAGAATGTGATTCTTAAGTAATTCCTTTAACCTCCAAGAAGTAAAGGGGAGCAATGAGTGTAGTCCAAAAACACAGAGACAGGTGATGGATTGTCTGGTAGGGAGAATACCAAAGCAGATCAGCTTGACTGGACCAGAGAAGAGGGGTGGAGGTAGGAGATATATAATCAACCTGGAAAAAAAAACTAGATTGGACCAGGGTTGGGAAACATTTCACCTTAAGCAACTGTGATGTAGATTTCATCACAACGTATAGCAACAATGTTGCTAGCAGCTGTTGTGGGGGTGAAAGATAACACCAGCACACAGAAGGGCTGCCAGCATAGGTTCTTTGATCTGCTTTTCTAAGGAAAGCAACTTTAAGGGGTTAACAATCTCAGTTTAATCAAACATACATGTATCATTCACTTAGTTCTAGGGGAAAGATCAGCCCCTGAACTTCAAGCAAATACAAACAGAAATTACAAACATCAACAGACAGACCTTGTCTGATTCAATTCACAATTCATAATTACCAAAGAACCAGTGAGTCTGGGTTAGCAAAGCCAGGGGGCAGTCACAACCGCTTGCCCAGAGTCTCAACACTCCTTCCATGAGTGAGCCCCCAAAGTCGAACACCAAGCTCCCCTCAATTATATCCTGTTCGGAGCCCTGAGGGTTCTGACCGCCCCCAGGCTGGGTGTGTGAAAGTTCCCCATTCCCAATATCACATCATATACACTACAATGACTCAAATATCTTAGTGCTGAGAAACATTCCAAGACAAGATCCCACTTTACCAGCCCCATTGGAACAAAGGTCAGAATCATTACAGGCATTTAAGAGAAGAACAGCAAAAGGCCCTGCCCTGATTACCATTACACAAGGCGATAGATTTTTGTCAATTTGTGAAACTGTCCGTTTTGCATTAGGATTGAAAAAAGAGAGAGAGAGATATTTATTTGATTGAAAGATTGTCTGGTGAATGTCAGTTGCTTCACAAGTGACAACAGCCAGGATTATCCAGATGCTCCTTCCTTTGCCAGCAACTAAGGTGGCAAGGGACCTACATCTTCCTCTCCTGGTGTTTTTAGGAGGACGAGCTATTTTTTACCTTACCAGATAGTACTTCTTTCCAGGCTATAACCATTTTTTAGAGAAATCCTTAGAATTTATGTATGAGCACTGCAGTTTACCATTTAGGGGTGAGATTCCTTCTTATTTCCCAATTGTTCTCCCATCAAGTCTGAATAAACCACAAGCTAATCAATACCTACAGTATCTGCAAAACTGGGCCACTGCAGTGGCTTTTTTTGTGTGTGGAGGACATTTTTCCCCCCATTTACCTTACTTCCATGTAATTTAGCATTAAAGGTGGAGGCAAAAAAAATTTAAAAAAGAACAAGAAAAAGCAAATAAGATTTTAACAAGCTTTCATCAGACTGACAAAAAGAGATGGGGAATGAGAAACACGAAAATAATAAGCTGTGGGTCTAGCAAGAAATACAACCTCCAAATGGATTCTGAATGAGAAATTTCCTTATTTATTTGCATCTTTCAGTTCAGTTATATGTTAACTATTTCTCTCTTCCCCCACTCCCTCTTTTGAAAACCATTTGGATTTACTGCATTTCCCCAGGCTGCTTTGCATTTCTCTTTTAGTTCCTCCACATTCCATCTCCTTGCTTTAACATCTCTTTTATGCACTGATTTTTCAGGCACAGTTTACTGTTTTCTACAAATAGTAGAAATCATGGAATGAACAGTTAGAGTTATTGTTCAAGCACAAATAGGCTAAGACAGCTCGTAAAGTCCCTGGTGATCAAGGAACTATATAATGCTGACTGGTGCCAGCAACGACAGCAAAATTTTCATAAGCCAGATGCTTAGATTTCAGCAGGCTCAAGCCCTCAACTCATCTTCTCCATCTTCAGACTCTCACCTCTCTTCTTCCTCCAGTAGGCAAGAGTGTCTTCCTGACCCTAAGAGAAGCTCTGAGCATGTTGAGTACTCCTTCAGCGTCATTCTTCCTCAGAAAAGAAATCATCACAGGATGGGGAGTGGGGGAGGGTCCAAGAGAGAAAGCAGCACCACATTAGCTTTCTGTTAACTCTAAGAAGTTGCAGATGCAGATTTTGAAAAAAAAAAAAACAATAGAGGCTGCCCAAGACCTCTCAGAGACTGCCAGGACTCATATCAAAGGACCCCAACCATTTAGGCCAGGGGTGGGGAACCTGTGGCCTTGAGGCCATATGTGGCCCTCTAGGTCCTCAAGTGCAGCCCTTTGACTGACTCCAAACTTCACAGAACAAATACCTTTAATAAAGGCATTTGTTCTGTAAAAAGAACAAGATTAAATACTTGACACTGGAAGATACACCTTGCAATCAAAAGATGATTCTTCCTGGTAATAGAAATAGGCAGTAAAAGGAATCTTCCGATGATGCTTTAGTAAAAACAGAAGGGTTTCTTTTTAAACAACTCATCAAACTTTTGTTTTGATAACACTTTCTCTGGTGTTTGATTGTTTATAGTAAAGGAAACTTTGACAAAAGACAAAGTGTTGAAATGAAGAGAGCCACTGTCCTTTGAGTCCAAAGTCTTGGGACTGAATCCTGGCTCTGCCTTGTACTAGCTGTGAGTCTTTGAACAAACCATTTAACTGAACCTCTGCTTATTCCCTCAATAAAATGAGTAAAAGGAGGATATTATTCTTGTCTTACCTACCTCACAGAGTTGTTAGGAAGGGCATAAGAGCTAATGTTTGTGAAAGCACTTTGTAAATGTCCATTACTATGTAAGTATAAGCTATTATCATTATCTCTTTGAGCTCCTTGGAAGCTGCACCTACTCCTACTCCGTACTGTCACCATAACAACTTAGCAACCGTCCATTCTTCCTCCCTTCCCCCTCCTCCCCTACCACACAAACCAGACCACGTGGGTGGTTGGATTGGTAGCCTCCTCACCCTGGAAACTGCTTCCATGTATAGATGAGGATGAGGAAGAGGAGGAAGGTAGTGATGAAGGGCCCATATGAAAGAAAGTTGCCAAGGACAAAAATGAAATCAATTGTAAGAAAGAGAAGAAAGAAAATAAGACATTGGGGTAGACACTATGGGAACCTGACAGTGGGATGGGAAGGACTAAGTGCAACAGTCCTTTAGATGGTTCCATGCTCTGGAGTTTTCTCCAGAACTGTCTCCCTCCTATCATTCTCGGCCTTTTAATATTTGTGTTGAGTCTTGAAGTCCTGCTTCTGGTCTCATCTCTCTCATTCCCTTCTATTCTGGCCTTACCCTTCTAGAATCTGGCCTGTTTTATCCTCCCCTTCCATTGTGCCCTCTGAAATCTCTGTTCTATTCTTAACAAAGTGATCTTCATCATAGACCTCTTCCTTTCACATTTTTTCTATCTTCCTGTATTCACAGAAATTTGGCTCTCTACTGACCCCTGAAGATGCTGTATCCATCCCTGGCCACTCATTCCAATATAAAATATAACTTCTTTTACCTCCAACTGACACTCTTGGCCAAGGAGAAGAAGCAGACATATATTTGCTTTTCATAGACTCTTCCTTCTCTCATCACTCAGGAGCCTCCTTGTCTTTGCTCTTCACTACACCTGTCAATATTTCTGGCTTCAGAACCCTGTGGTAGTCAGCTACCAGCTCTCACATAATCTCTCTCCTTTGTTAGTTTGCTAAATGATCTCCCTCCTTCTGCTTCTAGTATCTCTCCTCCAGAGTCCATTCTCCACAGAACCAACAAATGGATATTCCAAAATGCAATTCTGTTCACATTAGTTCTCCAGATAAAAAATCTTCAGTGGCTGCATATTATCCCTAGGATAAATTATAAACTTATCAGTCTGGAATTTAAAGTCCTTCACAATCTGATTCCACCCTGCCTTTCCAGGCTTACTTCCCATTTCCCCCCTTCATTTCTCCCCTATTATGGCCAAATTGGCCTACCTGAGGTTCTCTAAATTTGGAATTCTATTTCCTACTTTCGTACTTTTGTCTAAGCTTAGAATTCTTAGCTAAGGTATTCCCACCTTCTAATGACTTTCTTAATCAACCTACTTAATGCTTTTTTTCTTCTCAAAGTATCTTGTCTTTGCTTATTGGTACATCCTTGAATGGAAGTAGAATGTAAGTTATTTGTCTTAGAGAAAACAAACTCTTTGGGGGCAGAACTGTTTTTTTTTCTTTGTATTCTCAATGCCTAGCAGAATGGCTTATATGTCGTTAGTAATTAATAAATGTCTATCAAATTAAAGTGAATTGAATAATTTAGTGTTTGATATATCAAAGAACATAAGATCTTAGGGGGAAAAATTCCTATTTCACAAGAGCTTCTGGCAAAATAGAAAAACAGTTTGCCAGAAATTAGGTTTAAAACAATATCTTACATCACTTGCCACAATAAGCCCCAAATAGATATGTCATCTGAGTATGAAGGATAACATCATAAAGGAAAATTAGAAGAAAGCCGGATCAAATACCTTTTCCAAATATAATTAGAGAAGTGTCCTTAACTAAAGAGGTAATGGAGGTGATCACAAAAAGTATAAAACAGATTTTTCAATAATATTCATAGAAAAAACAAAATCAATGCAACTTGGATAAGAAGAAAAGCTCTCAATTAAAAAAAATTTGCTTGCACCAAATAGTTTTCATAATGTCATATAACCAAGGTATGTGTTGAACTAACACAGTAAGAGGAAGAACAACAGTTTTCAAAAGAATTACAAACTATTAATAACTATATGAAAGGTTACTCCAAATCATTCATAAGAGAAAAACAAATCAAAAACACAAAAATCATTTCATAGCCAACAAATTGACTAGGATGACAGAAGGTGAGACTAGTCAATGCTAGAGGGATTGTGGAACATCAGATACACTAATATACTATTAGTGAAGTTGTGAATTGGTCCAAACATTCTGGAAAGTGATACAGAATTATGATTAGAAAGTAACTGAAATATGGTATGGCTCTTTTGACTGAGAGATCTCAGTGCTATCCCAAGAAGGTTTAATTTAGAAAGAAACATCCCATAAATAAAAGTAAGATCATAGCAATACTATTTGTAGTAACAGAGAATTGGAACCAAAGTAGATGACCATTGACTGGAAAATGGCTAAACAAATTGTGGTACATTAGAGTCCTATAAAAAATGATGACTATATTAATACAAAGAAATATGGAAAGACTTAGATGCACTGGTGCAGAGTGAAAAAAGCAAAGCCAAGAAAAAATATATATGTATGTATGTATATATGTATGTATAAATAACTATATGTGTATGTAATATATGTGCATATATGTATATACACACACTTATATAATGACTACAACAATTTAAGTGGAAAGAGCAGCAACCACAGAACAATTTAAAATTAATATTGAAAAATTACAAAGAACCATCATAGTCTCAGAGAAGAAATATCAGAAGACATTCTTCTGCCTTCTTCCATTTCCTTAATAGAATTGAGAGATCTACAGTTGTAGAATATTGCATATATTTTCAGATTTTTTCTATGTATTGATTGGTTTTGATGATTTTTTTTCTTTTCATTCTTTTATTTTTAAAAATAACTTTTTTATATGGGGGGGCTCTCTGGGATGGAGTGGGGGAGGGATAGAACGAGAAATTTCAGTGATACAGAATAAAAGTATATCAATAAAATTTATTTTAAGAAGGAAATGATGAATATGAAAAATATAGAAAAAACATGGGAAGACTTCTTTTGTGAGGTGGGAGATTAAGGGTTTGATATTGAATATACTGATGCTTTGGTTGTAATAGCAAAGAACAGGAAAGAAAATAGATTCCAATAGTTTTTGTAATTGACAAACAACTTGTTTCTTTCTGAACTATTTAGCGTTCTCTCTTTTTCATTCATTCTTACGAGGGCACCCTCTTTAGGTAGGGTAGGAAGGAGAAGATTTAAGGTAATTAAAGAAAGATATCGAGAAAGATATAAAATATATTTTAAAATAAATTAAAGAGGCTTACTTTTCTCACTTTTATCTTCTATCCTTTCATGTCTTCCACAGATGCCTGAAATTATACTGCTATTATTTCAAGGAATTTTATGGTCAGTCATTACCCTCAGCCTTTGCTCTTCTTTTCAAGTGCAAATACCCTTGGGAGTTGTGAAAAAGGGACACTTCAGTGGCAACAAGTTTATCAGAAGCTTTTTTTTTCTCCAAGGAAGAAAGGATTCCAGAACCAATTGGATAGAGGGAAGGAAAAGGGAGCCACAGCTCTGGAAGGAGAAAAAAGGGGCTCAGATAGGAAAACTAGAAAACTGAGAAATTTCCTTCCTTTAGTCCCCAATTCTGCCTCCAATGGTCCTCATTTTCCTTCTTGCTTGGAAGACTACATGCAAAGTATTTCTGTGGGCACAAAGAGTAGAGTCTCTTCTCCCTCCAATAAATAATGGCTCAGATTCATGTAACAGTTTTTTTAATTTTCATTATTTATTTATTTATTTATTTATTCATTCATTCATTCATTCAATTATTTATTTATTTATTTGACATATTTAGTTTTCAGCATTGATTTTCACAAGAGTTTGAATTACAAATTTTCTCCCCATTTCTACCCTCCCCCCACTACAAGATGGCATATATTCTGGTTGCCCTGTTCCCCAGTCAGCCCTCCCCTCTATCACCCCACTCCCCTCCCATCCCCTTTTCCCTTCCTTTCTTGTAGGGCAAGATAAATTTCTACGCCCCATTGCCTGTGTATCTTATTTTCTAGTTGCATGCAAAAACTTTTTTTGTTTGTTTTTGAACATCTGTTTTTAAAACTTTGAGTTCCAAATTCTCTCCCCTCTTCCCTTCTCACCCACCCTCCCTAAGAAGTCAAGCAATTCAACATAGGCCACATGTGTATCATTATGTATCACCCTTCCACAATACTCATGTTGTGAAAGACTAACTATATTTTGCTCCTTCCCAACCCATCCCGCTTTATTGAATTTTCTCCCTTAACCCTGTCCCCTTTCGAAAGTGTTTGTTTTTGATTACATCCACCCCCATCTGCCCTCCCCTCCATCATCCCCCCCCTTTTTTATCTTTCTGCCTCTTCTTTCCTGTGGGGTAAGATACCCAATAGGGTATGTATGGTATTCCCTCCTCAGGCCAAATCTGATGAGAGCAAGGTTCACTCATTCCCCCCTCACCTGCCCTCTCCCCTCCTCCCACAGAACTGCTTCCTCTTGCCACCTTTATGCGAGATAATCCACCCCATTCTATCTCTCCCTATCTCCCTCTCTCATCCCTTAATTTGATTATATTTCTTTTAGATATCTTCCCTTCATCTTCAATTCACCCTGTGTCTGCTCTCTCTCTTTTATATATATATATACACACATAGATATATACACATAGATATATACATACATACACATTCACTTATATATATACATCATTGACTTGTTTTTCATGGTTTTCTCGCATCCTTCTCATTTCTCTTCCCAATTTTTCCTCTACTTCTCTAACTTGCTTTTCCAAGTCCTTTTTGAGCTCTTCCATGGCCTGGGACCAGTTCATCTTTTTCTTGGAGGTTTCTGTTGTAGGCTCTTTGACTTTGTTAACTTCTTCTGTCTGTATGTTTTTGTCTTCTTTGTCACCAAAGAAAGAATGCAAAGTCTGGGACTGAATCTGGGTGTGTTTTCGCTGCCTGGCCAAGTTCCCAACCAACTAACTTGACCCTTGAGTTTTTCAGCGGGGTATGACTGCTTGTAGACTAAAGAGTTCTATGTTCCACGTTTGGGGGGAAGGTGCCAGCTCTGTCACACCAGCACTACTCCTTCCCCAAGAACCCCCAACCCGGACTGGGCTTAAATCTTCAGCAGGCTGTGCACTCCTGCTCTGATCTGCCACTTAATTCCTCCCACCAGGTGGGCCTGGGGCCGGAAGAAACTGCAGCTGTACTTCTGTAGCTGCCCCACCTCCACGGCCCCGGGGCTGGAAGCCGAACCGAGAACTCCTTCCGCTCCCGCAGCTTTTCCCACTAACCTTCTCCGCTGTCTTTGGTGTTTGTGGGTTGAGAAGTCTGGTAACTGCCACGGCTCACTGATTCAGGGCGCTAGGGCCCGCTCCGCCCGGCTTCTGGTCTGGATGGTCCACGCCGCTCAGGCTGGGCTCTGCTCCACTCCGTTCCTAGCTCCCAGCTCCCAGCTCCCAGCTCCATGTGGGATAGACCTCACCCAGAGACCATCCAGGCTGTCCTGGGCTGGAGCCCTGCTTCCCTCCACCGTTTTGTGGGTTCTGCCATTCTAGAATTGGTTCAGAGCCATTTTTATAGGTTTTTGGAGGGACTCGGCAGGGAGCTCACACTGTTCCCTGCTTTCCAGCTGCCATCTTGCCTCCGCCCCCCATGTAACAGTTTAAAGCTTATGAAAACTTCTCTCAAAACAACCATGTGAGATAGGGAGCACAAATATCATTGGCCCCATTTTACAGATGAACAAACTAGGGATTCAAAGACCTAAATCCCTTATGTCAGTTTCTATCTCTGCATACACAGCACTCCTAGAGAGTGTTGGATTTGGAGTTAGGAAAATCTCTGTTCAAATATTACTTCTGATAGTAGCTGTGCAACCATGGGCAAGTCATAAGACCATAAGGTATGGCTCGGTTCCAATTAGAATTCCTGGAAGAAGTTCCCATATATTCCCAGTGAAGTGTCCACTAAACGTGTTTGTGTGTGTGTGTGTGTGTGTGTGTGTGTATGTGTGTGTGTGTGTGTGTGATACATGAAATATAGGTGAGCTCTATATAGCTAGCTAGCATTTATATAGCATTTTAAGGTTATCTCATTTGATCATTATAAGAGCTGTGCGAGGTGGGTGCTGTTACTATCTTCATTTCATAGAAGAGGAAATAGGTGGAGAGAAGTTAATTGAGTTCCCCAGGGTCACACTGTTGAGCAAGTATCTGCTGCAGTATTTGAACTCAGGTCTTCTTGACTCTCACTTTAGTACTCTATTCAACAATCTGTTTATATCTATAGTCATAATTATAGCACTGTTTAACTTTATGTTTTCCCTTTGTCAAAGATTGTAGGGAGAGAGATAGAGAGAGGGAGAGGAGAGAGAGACAGAGAGAGAAAGACAGAGAAAGGGAGGGAGGGAAGGAGGGAAAGACAGATAGGCAGACATTTAGATAGACAGACAGCGACTTAGACAGGAGGTCAGGAGGAACAGGTCATAGGAACATTCTGAATATAACAGTTTTTAAGGGCAGAAGACTTGATGAGTCTGAATGCAGTTTGGGTTGTGAAGTCTCTTGGAGATTAGGCCCTTGTTCCCTAGCAGTTTTCCTAACAAGGCAGTGAAATGAGTCCATAGACCTGGATACTTGGATTTCAGGTCCAGTGCTGTTGCTAACTAACTTTGTAACTTTGGGCAAATCGTTTAATTTCTCAAGGCCTTAGAAGTCTCCTCTGGAAAATGAGGGAGTTGAACTAGATGACTTCTAAGTATCCTTCCAGCTGTATAATGCTATGATTTCTGCCTCTTGGTTAATGTTAATGATGACTGCAGAACTTTAGATTGGTTTTTTCTTATCTGGCTCAGGACTGGTAGATCCTAGGTGAAATATTTGCTGATCAATTAAGTGATTAAAGGCAAACACTAGTGTTGCCAAAAGGAAGAACAACCACCTTCTAAACTAATTGGTCTTTCTCTAAAATGGGAGAGTCATACAAAGTGCATAATATCCAAATAATTTATTTCAAACAACATGCAGTGTCCCGCATACTAGCAAAAAAAATGAACTGAGGCAATCATCAGATCATTATCCAGACAACTTAAACAAAAAATTCTTAGCATTACTGAACATCTCCAATGAAATGGTTGTGGGCTTATATGTCCCACTTCAGAGTGTGAGAAGAGATTTGGCCTTTAGCTACTTATCGCTATGGAAGAACAAGGTGTGAGAATTCAGCCCTCTATTTATAAAGATCAATTCATCCACCTACTTCTTGAATAGGAGATGACAGTCTTTAAATAGTACTGGGCAACACGCCGGAACATTTTATGGTAGGCAGTGAAAGAGAAGAGTGTATGTATTCAGTGGTAATGGTGGAGGACATTAAAAAAAATCATAATTGCTAGACTGGAAATCCTGATAGCACTTGAAAAGTGAGTCAGCCTCCAACCCACCTCAAATATTAACCTTATCAGGAAAGTTAAAAAGTTTTCAAAAGAGTTCTGTCCTCTGAAACCATATTTTCTAGTCTCAGTTTGCAGAGGTTGGATGATTGCTAGATTGATCAAATGTTTATAAAGATGGATTCTCTTGAACTTTTGAGGGCTGTCCATCACAAATTAACAGCCCATTGACTTTGTACATATCCATGTCATTTAACCTGGCAATATTTTATCTCTGCACCATTAATTAAGTTTGCTCATCTACCTTACATACTCCTTGACACGTTTATTAAGTACTCACCATCTACGTGTACATCTATGTCACAAGCATCTTAGCAATAGTTTTATTATACCATTAACTGCATATCCATCTACACCACACACTTCTTGGCACTCTTACCAGTCATTTTTATTGATTACATATTCATTCAACTTTCAACCACCATGGTGAAAGATTTTGTTGATGTATATTCCGTATCATGCATAAACAGTATTCTGAATCATGTACCCTTTAGGCAATTACAGTTGACTTGCCACCCTTTGGCCTAATGCTGCCTAATTTGTAATGCACAAGGTCCCCTTCAAAAGAATAACATATTCCATTTCTGTTTATGAAACTAATGCTTGATGCAAAACCCAATAGAAAATAGAATTGGTCTTTTATTAGTGATAATTACACCAACAAAACTGAGCAAAATATGGAATGGTTGGAGAAAAGCAAATGAGCTAGCTTTAAAATTGAGCTCAGTAGATGTAATCATATAACTAAGTATAAATCTTTTAGCCTTTTCATTAAAACAACCTTATTTTCCTCGGTAAATCTGGGGATCCATTTTCATATTACTTTGCATAAATGTGTAGGCCAATTTACATGAATTTGCATGTGGTGTTCAAAAAGTCTTAATGCCAATTATGCAAAAATAAAATATAATTAGTCATTGCCAGTGTACTCCAAGCCCAATATTTGGGGCCACCAAAAGAGGTAGAAACTGTATATGGAACAGGAGATTGGCATCCCTGGATCATCTGCCCCAAACTGGGTATTATTGTTCTTGGGCAATAAAATTGAGTTAATGTGGATTTTCCCCAAAATTTGGGATCCCCTTTCCTTTCATTAAAGTGGAAAGGAATTTCAAAATAAATAAAAATCATGCAGTCACCAATGCCAAGGCTGTCATCTACATATAATAAATGTATCATTTCTGTTTTTAGTCCAGTAGCCTGGTTAATCTTCAGCAAACTCTGCCTTTTTTCACTCACTCTAATTTCTGTAGGAGAGGGGCAAGCAGAAGACTGGATAATGCTCAAATCACCTGACACCCTTTTAATGCAAGGTCAAACAAACAATTAGATCACAAGAAAGGGGGAAAATGTGGTTTCCTTTTGAAAATGTCTCTTCCTGAATAGGCCAAGCCAACAATTTCCCATGCTGGGCATATTTGACTATCATGCCATCCTGTGATGGGCAGACACCTGTTACTTTACTGTTCTTTTAAAGTGACATGCTAACAAGAGGGAGGCAGAAAAAAAGCATTTAATGAGAGCATTAGTCCCTCTTTTTAAAGGCTGTTTGCAGCTCATAAGATCCTGCCAGTTGCCAGGAGTTCCTAAGATAGAACAATAGCCTGTCCAGCAAACGCCCATTTGGGGTTACAGTTCTGTGCAATATTCGTCTATTGTTTTAACTAAGCTTTTTACATACCTAGCTTTATTCGCAGTTCAGGGTAGGTGCTAAATAAATGTTCCATTTGAATTCAATCTTATTATAATCTATGTGTTTAGCAGGTGGAATGTACTGAGGATTTCTTAGGAATATCCGTGCCTTTCTCATTGAGCTCTAAGAATGCACTGTGACATGCAGACACTCATTGTTTTTGTTTTTCTGTAGGTGGCATCTCCTCCAAATGCAAGCTCAGTGCCTGAGGTCAATTGGAGCAGCTGGCTTTCTAATGTCCTCTTTTTGTTAAAGTTTAGGAGGGCAAGTGTATCTCTTCCCATATGACCTTATTGGGCCCTGTTGGCTGACCTTCAAACTGCCGCATGTGGTGATAGACTGGATCTGGAGTTGGAGGACCTGGACTTAGACCCTGCCACTACCACCTATTACATGTGACACCTTTGGCAAATCACTCAACCTACCCGGGCCTCAGTTTCCTCATCTGTATGATGAGAAGATTGAACTAGGTCACCTCTAAGATCTCTTTCAGCTTGAAATCTATGATACAAAGCCATGAAAATATAAAGTATAATCATCGCCCCCATTCTTCTTAGGATTAATGTTTCTTGAACACTGGTAAGACATCCCTGGAAGGGTAGGTTAACACAGCATGGGGAAAATGGAATCTACTCTAGCATTACCTACTGATAACCTTTTTCTGACAGTTGATGGATCACCATGCACCTGTAGTCACCCAAAGAAATATGTACAATGTAATGGCCCCATACATATCATGCTTGCAAATTATATGGGGGAGAGGTGAGCCAGTCAAGTTGGGTCAGGATCTTGAGAAAAAAAAACCTTCCTGACCTAGTTAGGCAATCCTTCTTGTGAGTGCCATGTAAGGACAGTGATGCCTTTTTGTTTCAGCACTTAAGTGCAGCTAGAGATACAGATGTTGTTCAGTTATAGAAATAAAATGGCTACCTTTTCATACCATTTAAAAATTTTACATTTTACTTACTCTGGGTCAAATCCCTACTCTGTTCATTTCCCCATCTTGTGCTAGATTTAAGGGGCATGATAAGTATTTTCAGTACAATGATTTACATTAATACTCTATCAAAACCCATTTCAGGTTAAATTGATTGCTTTGAAGTGATAGCTAATACTTCTACCTTGTGACAAGCCAACGTAATGAACTGTGACAGAATACTAGGTGTCAGGTAGCTGTGTGTGTTCAGTGGTGCCTTTCAGGAGTCATATCATTTTCACTCCCTCACACACACCCCCACCTCTCCCAACGCACTTGATTTTTAATGTTTTAAGTGTTAATGTCTATGGTCAGAGAAAATAGGGAAGAGACAAAAGAAAGCAAAACCAAAATGATTCCCAGAGAAAGGCTTTGCAAAGAGGGGAAGATTCCCTACCCTTCTAGGAAAAAGTCTGTCTTCCTTCCTTCCTTCCTTCCTTCCTTTGTTTCTTCCTTCCCTCCCTCCTTCCTTCTTTCCTACCTTCCTTTCCCATTTTATAATTTCTTCCTGTGTGCAAAACAGAAAAACAATAATGTATGAAAATTTTAGATTTGATTTTCTCTGATATGTTATCCCATTTGTATTTGAATTTGTTTCTCCTACCTTCCTTCAGTCTAATTTGCTTTCCTTTATTAAGACATTATCATTTCAACCAAATAGCTCTAGCCTGCCTCATTTTCCAATAGTTACTTGTCTTAAAGGAAATATAGTTATACTTAGGAATATTTAGAATGGAGGTTCTTAACCTGGGGTTAATTTTTGAAATTTTTTTAAAATTAATGAACTTCTTTTAATATATTAGTTTCCTTTCTAATCCTAATCATTTCATTTTATGCATTTTAAAGTATTATTCTGAGTAGCGGTCCATAGGTTTACCCAGATTGGTTAAAAATCCCCATCCTAGAAGAAAGTTAAACCTTGATCCTAAACAACCAAAGAAGAATCAGCACTAGGCAGACATGAAGAGTGGCTGAGGGATAGAGTCAATGATGCCTTTTGGCTTTTGAAAAATCATCAGTCAGGCCTTCTCTTTGAGCCACAGAGATGGGGGAACTGCAGGTGGTGCTGTGTTTCTAGACGATGGATTCTTTCCTGGGCCATGATATGAGAAGATGACCTTGCTGATTTGAACATAATGAATGCCAGCAATCCCATGGACTAGATCCCTGTCCACCAATCTCAAGAATGCAGGAGTGCTGCAAAGTTTGCTGACTCAGTGCTCTATGGTAGCAAGAAGAGCTTTGTTAATCCTGCTGTGTGCATAGCACTTTAAAGATTACTAAGAAAGACCACAGTTGTTATTCACTTAGAGGACAGAGGGTGTAGAAAATGAAGGGCAAAGATTTCCTAAACCTCGAAGGGGGAAAATAGAAGCAGTGTGTCCAAATATCACACAAAGCCCAAGCAAAGGGCATTTGTTTGTGAAGTTCACTTGCTTTTTTTCAGTGTGGCCTGGTAGAAAAAACAGAGGACTTGGAGTCTGGAGAGGTCGATTTGAGCACTGATTGTGTGGCTAAAGAAAGGAAAGCCTCTGGATCTCAGTTTCCTCAGTAGTAAGCTGGGGGAGGCAGTGTGGCCCATCAGAGAGAAGACCGTAGAATCTGTTCAAGACCTGTCTCTGACCCATCCTGGACAAGTTATTTAATGTCTTAGTGCCCCTCCCTCTGTAGTCATCTTGCAGTTCTCTGACACTAAGAGTTTTGGGGTGTGGTTCTGAGCTGCCTTGATAGAAGTTTCCTCATTGGGCCCGGTCCAAAACAAACACACAAGCAAAAATGAACCCTCCACCTCCCCCCCCCGAAAAAAAAACAAGGCTAATGACACAACTCACAGTGTTATTGTGAAGAAAGTACTTTATAAACTTGAAGGCTAAGTATAATTGTAAACTATAGATCTTAGGCCTAAAGCTAAAATTTATCTTAATAAATAAGCTAGGAATTTATCTTGACCCAATGCCCTCATTTACAGATGAGAGAACTGAGGTCTGGACAGGCTAAGTTGCCTGAGATCACACAGGAAGCAAGTCTTCTTACTGTTTTGAGGAAAGCTTTGTAAACTATAAAGTACTATGTGATTGTGGACTTTCTTTATTGCTATTCAAAACCCAGCCTTTCCCTGTTGTATTATCTCACATGAATTGCTTGTAAACAGTCTTTAGAAGGCACAGAGCTTTTAACAAATCACTGAAAATCTCAATACCCGAGGACGAGTCAGCTGAGGTGAGGTATATTTAACAGTACCTTGTGCCTGTGCCTACATTAATGGGTTTTGCCCTTGATTATCCTAACAGCACGTCAATGGCCTTTGATTCAGCTCTACTTTAAAAAGTGCTCCTTTGGCACTTTCTAAAAACCCAGATGCAAATCTGCATTGTGCAGGGCACACTTCACCCCAGAAACGTGCATTTTTGCCTGTGGACTAGCCTTTGGCTGTATGAAGCATGCATCTGAAATGAGGAAGAAACAATTTGCAGGTACTCCGGGTATTTGGAAACATGTCTTAAGGACCATCAAGCTGCTCTCCCCTCTATTCCCAATCAGTTCTGCCATTTTGAATTAAAAAAAAAAGATTAGCAGGTGCTATTAGGAAAAGGAAATGCAAAATACTTCTAATGAACAAAATGGTCAGGGGCATCTCCCAGAAGGGTGACCTTGTAACTCACCACTGGCATTGCAATCTTAGGGCTAATTAAAAAAAATCCTTTATGGCAATTTCCCACTCATTTGGGTATCACACATTTCCATCCCCCTCCTTCTCAATGCAGTTTCACCACATCAGTCATATTTCAAGACCGGGTGGACAGATGAACTTGTTCTCTTCAATCACTAATATTGATTCCTTCACCCAAAAATACAGCTTTGAGTTGACTTGGCACAGAAGGTGCTTTCCATATGCAAAATTAAAGACTGACTCTTCCTCCTCTCTCTCTCAGAGAGAGAGAGAGAGAGAGAGAGAGAGAGAGAGAGAGAGAGAGAGAGAGAGGAGAGGAGAGAGAGAATTAACAGGTGCTTCAATCAAAGCTCTTCAGAATGTATTCAGTAACTCAACCACATTCTGTTTCCCCTCCACATGCCATGAAGTGACCTCTGTCTAGGTGCAAATTTCCCTTCTGAGTTAAAAGCATTTATGTTCAGTGTGCCTCCTTGATGGATCAGGAATTTTATTAAATTCTCTGTGCCTTAAAATCTTTATTCTGTAAAGTTACTTTATGCATTTGTGCTGACCTGAAGGGTAAATTTTTATTTGGGGGATCCTGTTAGTTTTCCTTGCTATTTTGTTCCCAGACTGGCCTGTGAGCATAATGTTTAAAATAGATGACCTAGAATAGCACATGTGGTAACACTCCATGTTAAACTCCATTAATATCTACTCCTATCACTGAATAAGGCACATTAGAGAAGCTTGCATATTAATTCTACAAATTAGCAACATATTGGATACATTGTTGGAAAAGAAGCATATATTAGAATGCAAGGTGCTTTGAATAAACTTAGGCTTTTAGAGAATGAGTGGTGTTAAAAGGAGCAATTTTGATAAGCCATTCAATATCAGAATAGAATACCAATATGGACTGTGGAATTTCCTTTGAGGTCCTTTAAATATAAGGCATGCTCTTATCTGTAGTGTATAGCATCATTTAAGTGTGGTCCTGGCTGAGGGATTGGGAAGGGAAGGGAGAAGAGGCAGGCTGAGGAGAAGAGATGGATCCGATGACCTCTCAAGGTTTCTTTCACTCTGGTGACTTTTAATAAATTAATAAAACATGCATTTAAACCACATGTAAACTCTTCAGCAGCAGGGGGATTAGCAGAAAAATGCTCTGTAAATGTAGAGAAGAATTATTTTGATAATGTTAATCTATTGAAAGCTGTGATTATCTCAAAAATCACCTGTTTTCCCAATATTATACATGTGGGATGGTGCCCTTCACACTCAGCACTGAGTCTCCATACAGTATTCCTATCAATGTGTTTATGGCCTTTTCTACTCTGACCACCTATGTCACAGAAGGCTATGCTTTAGATGGATCATCTTTGTAACTTCTCCTTTTTCATTCTATCAAAAGTGAGAATCCCCTCATACCCGATGGGTAGAAAATCTGCTTCCAGTCTCTCATTATTCACACTGTTTCCATATTTATATTTCTAAGATAGAAATCTGATCTGTCAGTTTCCTACTCAAAAATCTCCTATGGCCTTCTATTGCCCTAGGAAAAAAAAATACAAAATCTCCACAACGTGGCTCCCACCTAGCCTTCTAATGTTATTTCATATGACTCTCCTTCATACAGTATCCACGGTAGTAAAATAGGTCTGTTAGTGTTCCTCATAAAACTGTATTTTATTTGCCATCTCTGTCCTTTTGCACAGGTGGACTACCTATTTTGAATGCACTCTTTTCTTACTTCAATCTCACAGAATGGTATGGAAAGCACAGATCAGGCGTCATCTCCTGTCCAAGGTCTTTTCTGATCTCTCCAGTTGTAAGTACTTTCTACTTCTTGAAGTTGTTTTGTATCTATAAGGTGACTCAAAGCCTAGAAAGTGTGTTGCCATCTACTTATGTGCAATAAAGGCAGGAATGTACCTCAATGGATTAAGTACAATGATGTTGTCTCCATTGTTTAGCTTATAACCTATCTCCAATTTATTTGCATGCCAAACTAAAGAGGATCTTGGGAAGGGGTTTAGAAAACTGGAAGGAGGAAGGCAGACCTAGGCAACCTTTGTGTTTTCTTGAAGAAGCAAATTCTGAAATGATTCTGATGTGGTGCAGATTGGCAGCCAGACTTTAAATAGGAGTTACAAGGACTTTCTAATTCTAAATCAGACAGTCTTGGAACATGGACCTGGCTCTCAACAGGAAAAATTTTTTAAAGAAGATCTAAAAAATGGCCTATGTCCCATAATAAAAAGCCTGGGTCCTGAAAGCAAAAGCAACTTCTGCAAAAGAAAACAAACAAAAAAAAACTGACCATAGCCAAACTTCCGTGAATTTCTCTTTCTTTATCTAGAGAAAAGTAGGTGAAACTTTTTTTTTGTTTTGTTTTTCCCTCTCTCGTCTGAGAGATACTCATACTGCATATGTAGGGAGGGCTTGTCTAGTTTAAAGAAACAAAGCTTAAGCAAAGGAATAGTACCTCTGTGGAAGCCTCCAGCTGAATATGAAAACTGGAATCAGAGAGAAGCTCTGCAGCACTGTGCCCAGAACAACCTTATCCCATAGAGGAGGTATTCAAACTACTTGGAGAAGGCCCAGTAGGAGTAGTACAATAGCATTACTAAAAGACATTAGTAGCAGTATCAGAGGTAAGAGTTATTTTTCTGTGTGTGAGCTCTGTCAGAGCATATGTAATATGTGCATGTTTCTCTATATCTTGTCTTAATGTGTACCACTCCATACATCTTTCCTGTGTGCATACAAACTTTCCATTGGTGATATATGTATTAATGGGAGAGTCAAGGTTCAAGGGGGAAATGCTTTCTTATTATGCTGTTTCATCAAATGGTGTCCTCTGACTGAGTAGTAAGATTAAACACATTAGTGGGGGCTCATGATCTATGATATATGCGTATTATGTAAAATTCATTTGTTTTGTAACTTCTAAACTTTCTCTATGCACCTTCTTGGCAGCACACTTCTACTGGGTGTTTGTCTGGTTTGTCCATCATTGCTTGAATAAACTGCTTACCACCTCCACTAAACAAATCATTGGTGTTCTACTTGTAATAATAATTCACATTTATGTAGTATTCTAGTGTTTATAAAGTGCTTTCTTCACAAGTACCTCATAAGGTACTGTAGATACCACCATTTTCCAGTCAAGTAAACCATCACTCAAAGAGTCAAAAGTGATTTGCCCAATATGTAGGAACCCAGTTTTGAACACAAGTATTCTGGGCTCCAACTCTAAAGCTTTTCTCATCATACTAGGCTTCCTTTATATCTACAAAGATGGATCAATAAAATTGTAATTCTATGCTTTGTACAGTTGATATATAAAAAGACACACTTATGAGAAGAATTAAGTCCTTACTCTAGAAACTAAAAGGTCTCCTTTCTTCTGTTTTACTCCAGCAATGAGGAACAGTAAAAAAAAAAAAAAATGGGGGGAGGATGGGGGATGGGCAATAGAAGAGGAAAGAAGTTTAGATTTTACTGACTTTGACCTCCAGATTCCACAAAGATTGATGCTCATATTCTCTCAACATTTATTTCATACAACAGCAACTTCTATGTCCTATAAAAAATAAAAACAGTGAAGGGGGGAGGGAGGAGGGAAGAGAGGGGAAGAAAATTTGGAACTCTAAAACTTGTGGAACTGAGTGTTGTAAACTAAAAATAAAAAATCTAAAAAAATTTTAAAAAATAAAAAAAAACAATAACAGTGCCAATAAGAGCTAGAAGTGGTTTTCTCCAGTGAAATCTCACAGCACCTTTGCTTTATATACTTTATAAACTATTTTGTATGATTTGTTTTTGTTTGCTTTATCCCCCCATTCTCAGACTATAGATGCCTTGAGCAGGGACATGCTTTATTTATCTTTGTAACTCCCCTAGTTTCTTGCATAATGCCTTGCCCATAAATAAGAACTTAATACATACTGTTTAAAAAAAATAAAATTAATTGCAGTAGTTAGACATCCTTTACTTAATTTCTACTCTGATTACTCTTCTTGGAATGGCAGTCTCTGCATCATCAAAGTAGAACACAAACTCCAATAAGTCCTACCCAACTGGAAAATCAGAGGATCACAGAATTTAGAGCTTGACAGAAACATAAGGTGGTCAGTCCAACCTCCTAATCTTATGAATTGGGAACCCAGCTCCCAAAAGAATGAACCCACTAACTCAAGGACACACAGCAGAATCAAGACTCAAACCAAGTTCTTCAGACCTAGTTCTAGTACTCTTTCTACCACATGTGATATGACTAGTAGATAATTTATGGATTAACTAAGCTTGTATAGGGTCAAAACCACAAAGTGATTTTTTTTTTACTTTTTGCCATAGAAACTAACTGAGACCACTATCAATGGAATGGAGGAATAGCTTCACCATTTGCCTCACCACTTACTACTTCTGTGATCTTGGGCAAGTCACTTACCATCTTGGATGATTGTTTTTTCAATTATAAACTGAGGGTATTGGACTAAAGTAAGGCTTCATGGATTTGTTTTTAAATGTTTTATGTTAAATGTCTTAATAATTGTGTTTTGATATAATTGGTTTTCTTTGTAATCCTGTATGTATGATTTAATTGATTTAAAAGAATTATTCTAAGAAGGATTCCATAGTCTTCACACCAGAATGCAAAGAGTTGGGGAAAGGGAGATTGGAGAGGTGTTCTCCATACAGAAAAAGTCAAGATCCCTGGTCTAGAAGATTTTTAAGGCCCATTTGATCTGAATTAATTTTACATAGATGCTAATTAATGAACCAATTCTGTGCTATGGACTAGTGCTCATCCCAAAGTTTAAAGTGTTTAGTGGTAGGGCAGCATCCTTGATTATCTGGAAATCAACTCTATATGTTGTCTAAAGAGGAGAATAGCTGCACATCTTCTTGTGGGACCTCAGGACTAGACTTGTCAACATCAAAAAGCATTTGTTAAACACCAGCTATGGGACAGGTGGGACAATTAGGTGGTGTAGTGAATAGATTACCATACTTGGAGCCAAAAAGATCTGAGTTCAAATCTGGACTCAGACACTTACTAGCTATGTTACCTTGGGCAAGTCACTTAATTTCAGTTCCTCATCTGTAAAATAGGGAACATTAGAATAGGAAATGGCAAACCACTCTAGTATCTTTGCTAAGAAAACCCCATGGACAAAAGTTCATGATTGAATGACTGAACAACAACAATAAATGTTCCAGGCACTGTGCTAAGCGCTGTGGATATAAAGAAAGGAAAAAACATGGCCCCTGCTCTCAAGGAGCTCACATTCTAATGGGGGACACAACGTGTAAACAACTAGCAAATGCTAGAATGGCTTAGATTTAGTCTTATGCAGAGACAAGAATGAAAGGATCACATGTAGATCTTAAAGAGACCTCAGAGATTATCTGTCTAATCTTTCCACTTTACAGATGCACACATTGAAGGCCTAGGGAAGTTAAGTCCCTTGACCAAGGTCATACAGGTACTGAGCAACAGAGTTAGGATTGGAATTGGAATTCAGGTTCTGTGGCTTTATAATCAGTCCTCTTTCCATTGTAGCCCAAGGTAAGCTTTGGTGACTGATGGCTTTTATTGTCCCATGAGTCTATTTTTAACAAATGGTTTCTGTTCTAATGTTTCATTCAATTCTTCATAGACCTGTGATTTTGCTGCAACTTCTTTATCATTTAATGTATGGTCTTCAAGAGCTGCTGTGGTTGAAAGTGACCATCCTGGTGTTGAGCCTCCCTGAGCTTAGCCTGGCTGGTCATCAAGATGAATGAACATATAATCTATCTTTGGGAAAAACTCAAAGCCCCTCCCACCTTTCTCTTTGACAGTTAGAGAAGTAGCTTTATTTTTCTTTTTTTAAAAATACTTATTTATTTTTAGTTTTCAACATTCACCTTTACAAGATTTTGAATTTTAAATTTTCTCCCTCTCCTTCTCCTCCCCTCTCCCCAAGATGGCATGCAATCTGATATAGGTCATACATGTATAATCATGTTAAATATATTTCCATGTTAGTCATGTTGTGAAAGAAGAATTAGAACCAAAGGGAAAAACCATGAGAAAGAAGTGCCCCCTCCCCCCAAAAAAGGAAAGATAATATGCTTTGATCTCCATTCAGACTCATGAGTCTTTTGGAATTGTCTTCAATCATTCAAAGCCTTCCTGTTTAACAGGACCTGTCAGAGTTTGTGTTCTGTTTTAAGAACCCAATGATCTCTTCAAAGCAAAACTAAATGAGTAAATATACAGATTTTAAATATGACCCGGAACATACATTTAATGGTTTTTCCAAAGGTAAGTTGTTTTAAAAGACATTTTTGATGGTTCTCCTTTGATATTTACAATATTCCAGTCCCCCAGAGACTCTTGAGGCAGTTTAGTGTTATAGTAGATAAAGCGTTGGAGCTAAAATCAAGAAGATTTGAGTTCAAATCCAGCCTTAGATATTTACTGGCTGAGTGACACTGGGCAAGTCACTTAACTTTTCCGTTCCCCAGTTTCATCCTCTGTAAAATGGAAATTACAATAGTCCCTACCTCTCAGAGTTGTTGTAAGGATCAAATGAGATATTTGTAAAGTGTTTTACAAACCTTAAAGTGCTATATGAATTTTAGATGATGATAATAATCTCATCAGTGTTCATTATCCTTCTACAAATTATGTACCATTCACACCTTTTCATTTTATGTGACCCTTGTCCATGTTTCCATAAATTCTCTAGTACACACAAGCATTCCTCTGGGACTTTAATATTTTATGGACACCCCACAGAGATAAGAGGAAGAAGAAAAGGTCCTTTATGTGCAAAAATGTTCATAGTGTCTCTTTCTGTGGTGGCTGCTGGAAACTAAGGAGGTGTGGCCCTCAATTAGTGAATGACTGAACAAATTGTAGAATGTGATGGAATAATATCACGTCATATGAAATAAGAAAATTAAAAAGTTTCAAAGAGACATGGAAAGATCATACAGAGTGATGTAAGTTGGATCAGCAGAATAAGTTATATTGTAACATTAACATTATAAAAATCAAACAATTTTGAAAAACTTTAAAAAATCTGATATCTAAATTATTTGTGATTCTAGAGGACTGATAAAGAAGAACACTACCAAGTTATGACAGAGAGATGAAGGACAATGTGTAAACTAATAATGCATTTTTATGTGCCCATTGTGAGAGTATTTTTTGCTTGACTGTGCTTATGTGTTACAGGATTCCTTCTTCTGTCTTCTTCCTCCCTCCCTCCCTTTTTCATTCCCTCCTTCTCTTCCTTCCTTGCTTCCCATTTTGTTCCTTCCTATTTTCTTTCTTTCTTCCTTCCCATTTTCCTTCCTTCTTTCTTTTTCTTCCTTCCTCCCTCTCTCTCACCCTCCCTTCCTTCCTCCCTTCCTTCCTTCTTCCTTCTTTCTTTCTTTCATGAGGTGTGCTGGGAGAGAGAAAAATGATGATAATTTTAAGTAATAATTTTTTAAAACTTTACTGATAATTTTAAGTAATATTTTTAAAAACTTTATTTTATGCACGCACATGTAGCCCTCAAGCTGCCCATCTGTTCTCCCTTACCCTCACTACATGACCAATCCCCTCCTTTTTCTGTTTTTTTTGGAAGGGAATCTGAACTCGTAAATTTATTGTTATTAACAATTATTAGGACGCAGATTGGCAACTCTTCTGCAATTTTCAGTTTTAGAGAACTGTCTTGGGTACTGAGAGATTTCCTGCCCTGCCCAGGGTTACACAACTAGTATGTTTCAGAGGCAGCACCTGACCTCAGATCACCCTGGCCCTAAGACTTATCCTGTGTCCACTTTTGCCCATTGCCTTTCCTTCTGATCAATGCATCTTGGATGATGTCCTTTATACCATTTTTACGTAAGTCATATTTATAATTTTCCATAGCTACTTATAGCCCCATATGTCGTTCCATTGCCCTGCAAGTACTCATAAATGATCTAATATAATACAATTCAGTACTATGACACATCCATGTAATTTGTGGGTGTTGACTATCTAACCTTCAAAAAACTTTAGAGAAAAAAATAATTCATCCATAACAGAGACCTTATTTTTCCGTCTACAACATTTCATTAAATGTGAGAACTACATGAAAAGGATAGAAAAGGAAGGAGAAAAAACAAAATCATAAGGCCTTGCTTTTATTTAGCTAAGAGAATGCTTATGACTGTTGATACTGACCACAAGTTTCAGGGTCACTTCCTCCATTGAATGTACACTGAGTGAAATGATCTTATCTAGCCATATGAAAAAAAAAATTTAAATCAATTCATAAAACAAAGGATTTATTGAACACTTGTCATGTGTTCAGCACATTTCTAGGCACTATAGCAAATGTGGAACAAGTATTAAATATGGTTTCTGCTGTCACATACTTGAAAGCATAAGCAGAAAGATTAAATTATCATACTTGAAATAATTAATGAACAATAACACTTCAATCGAAGTCATAGTCATTATACTTTAAAATACTGACTCACTGACTCACTGGGGCTCACTGACATGAGTACTCCCTTTAATGGTGCAGATTTCAACCTTTTCAGGATTTCTCATCCTATGAGATGCTTCTCTATGTCATGCCATGAATTCACCCAATGTTCCAAGGCAGTCTTTCCAAGACTTTTAATATCTCATTGGTACCAGTGAAATAGTCAGGTTATCTGTTATTTGTTACTCTCAACATGTGACTAATGCATCTCCTTTTCTGATCATGTATTTCCTGGATAATATCCCTTCTGCCATTTTTTGAGTGTGAGCTCTCATTGGTCAAATGCTGCCTTCTGCCTACCCCAAACTTGTAGTAATCTACTAACTGCCCTTTTGGTCCCCTATAATTTTGAATCTCCTGAGATTATAGTGTTAATGATTAATATATGTACATCATCACTGAGAGAATATTCAATTTACAAAAATGGATTTTGTTCCAGGCAGTAATTTGGGATTGAAGAAAGTGCTTTGTGATTTGCTAAAAAAACCATCTTCTTTTCCTTCTGGCCAATAAGTCTCAGTTTATACCAGACTGTTCCAGCTTACTAAATTATGTTGCCTACAGCATAGATTTCTTTTGTATATATTCAGTTTGGTACAGCTTTTCTTCCCACCATCCTTTTTTTGAATGCCATGGTCACTTCCTCACATGGCACAGTGGGTACTGACTTAGGTGGTTAGAATCAAAATGTGGTGCTTCTATGATCATTGATAGTGAGAACAGATTGTTATAGAAACGCTGGAATTTTTTTCCTATCTATTTATTGTTCTAACTTCATCTATAAATGTTCTTGGGATGATCTGGCTCAGTTGAGACTCATGCCAAACTTTCTGAAAACTCATTTCTCCCCACCATATATATATTTTTTTCATTTCAGCATTTTTAATGATACCTTTTGTTTTATCACAGTAATTTCTGGTTGTACTCTTTCCCTTGTGATAAAGGAAAAGAGCTAAATAAATCCAAATGACAACATATACAACATTGAATAGTGTATGTAACATTGCATAGCCATAGTCACATTTGTGTATGCTTTCCAGAGTAAAAAAAAAAGCTATTATAATTATATAACATTTGCCCTTTTATTGTTCTTCATCTGTTTTGTCCCCTTTGGCAAGTATTTGCTCTTTAAGTCAATTTCTAGGTTTTATTGTGGTGACCACTTTATACTTCCACAATTTCAGTTGGAAATAGTGACAAAATCCAGAAGCACAGAAGCAAAACACTTTTGAGGAAGGACAAAGTGAAAGGGGAGAGAGAGAGAGAGAGAGAGAGAGAGAGAGAGAGAGAGAGAGAGAGAGAGACTGAGATAGAGAGACTGAGATAGAGAAAGAGAGAGAGAAAGAGACTGAGAGAGGAGAGAGAGAGGGGTGAGAGGGAGAGAAGGGGAGAGAGAAAGAGAGAGAGAGAGAGAGAGAGAGAGAGAGAGAGAGAGAGAGAGAGAGAGAGAGAAATGGGGAAATAAAATCGTGGGAAATAGGGAAATATATAATAACCATAATAATAATAATCTTAATTGTAAAAACAACTACAGCAAGTTTCTCTGATAAAGGCTTCATTTCTCAAATGTATAGAGAATTGAGTCAAATTTATAATAATACAAGTCATTCCCCAATTGATAAACGGTCAAGGGATATGAAAAGACAGTCTTCAGATGAAGAAATCAAAGCTATCTATAGTCACATAAAATGCTCTAAGTCACTATTGATTAGAGAAATACAAATAGAAAGAACTCTGAGGAACTACCTTGCACCTATCAGATTGGCTAATATGACAGAAAAGGAAAATGACAAATATTGGAGAGGATGTGGGAAAATTGGGATACTTAATGCACTGTTAGTCGAGTTGTATACTGATTCAACCATCCTGGAGAGCAATTTGGAACTATGACCAAAAGGCTATAAAATTGTGTATGCTCTTTGACCCAACAATACCACTATTAGGTCTATATCCCAAAGACATTTTCTTTAAAAAAAGAAAAAGAACTATGTACAAAAATGTTTGTAGCAACTCTTTTGTGGTGGCAAAGAATTGAAAGTTAAGGGGGTGCCCATCAGTTCGGGAATGGCTGAACACATACACGATTGTGATGGAACACTATACTGCTATAAGCAATGATGAGCAAGATGCTTCCAGAAAAACCTGGAAAGACTAACTTGAACTGATGCAAAGTGAAATGAGTAGAACCAGGAGAACATTGTACTTGTACACAGTAACAGCAACATTTTGTGATGATCAATTGAATGACCTTGGTATTCTTAGCAATACAATGATCTAAGACAATTTCAAAGGACTTTTGATGAAAAAGGCTATCCACTATCAGAAAAAGAACAGATGGAATCTGAATGCAGATTGAAGCAAACTTTTTTCTTTTACTTTATTTTTCTTGAGGTTTTTTTTGGGGGGGAGGGGTGTTTTCTTTTATAAGATGACTAATATGGAAATGTGTTTTGCGTGACTTCTCATGTATAACATATCAAATTGCTTGCTTTCTCAATGAGGAGGTAAGGGAAGAAGGGAAAGAATTTGGAACTCATTTTTTAAAATGTTAAATTGTTTTTTACATGTGACTGGAGAAAATATTAAAAAAAGAAATGGTGACAAAATTGTTATGTTTTATTATTATCTAATTCCCATTTTCAGCCTCATTTGAATATTTAAAATTATAATTCCTGTAATTGAAAGTCTTCTCATCTTTATTGTTTCTTCTAATGTGTTATTTTCTTCAATCTTCTAGCTAAATACTATATCTATATATCTATATATACATGTATATATGTATACATGTATATGTCTTATATGTACAGTTATTTTCATGTTATCTTCTCCATTAGAATGTAAGCTCCTTGAGGGCAGGTAATGTTTTTCCTTTTTTTTTTAGTACCAGTGTTTAGCACAGTACCTGACAAATTGTAGAAGCTTAAATAATTCTTATTGACTGACTAGTAAGTAGCCTAAGTGCACATAAACAAGTAGCTCCCACCATGCCTGTTAGTCATTTCTTATCTGTTAAGCTGTTGTCAGTTTCCTTTTTTGGTTATATTGTTCAGCGATTCCCAAATCTAGCACTCTCATGTGTTCTTCTTGAAGAAGTGATTCATGATATGAAACATGAGACCATTGAGTAATCTATAGGTCACTGATCTTTTATTTCTTAATCTTGGAACATATTTAGCAATTTATTTTCAGTATCTTTCCCTGTGTCCATCTTCACATTGAAATTACAAAGTACATATTGAAATTTTTGTAGAATTTTTCTACTTCCTCCTCTCCAATGATGTTGGCACATGAGCTATAATTTTCTTCAAGGTGGTCATTTTACTAGTGCTTATCATAAACACTGTAAGTCAGGATGACTAAATGTCTCATAAAATCACATTTCTTGTTGCCTTTGGGCACACTATGAAATCGGGTCTGCCATTTCTTTTATAGGCCTTTCAGAGGAGAACCCAAGATTCATCTTTGCATTTAGCTGCATCTTCCTTATGTTTTATTTATAATGAGAATGTCAATATTGATGTGTTCCATTATTCCAGTAGTATATCAACTCGTTGGTCATTGGGGAAGGATATCAAAGTTAAGTGAATATCTATAGCCCCAAAATGCTATAATTCTAATAACCTTTACACACTTTTGCAAGTCTGTCACTTTTACTAAGGAATCAGAAGAATCATGACTGTCATTTTCTATTCTTCTATGTTTCAGGAGTTCCCATCGCTAGAGTCACTGAGTGAAGGGCCTCTTGGTGAAGGGCCTCTCCATACTTAGCAGACTGAATCTTGGTCTGCAGGCCACAATCTGTCAATGAAACTTTAGACATTTCCAGAATCTTCTTAAGCTTATGTTCTTCTGAATAGCCTAGAACAGGGCTGTCCAATTGTAGGTTTTTATTGAAACAATAGACAATATATTTTGATTTGCCATCTTACTGAGAGCTCTGCGGTAGCTCGGCTTCATTTACTAAAGCATTTGTGTAAATTTCTACGCTTGTAGGCAGGCCGCACAAACCATACTGTTGCATTTTGGACAGCCCTGGCCTAGAATATAGGTGTAATGAAATTTCCCCATTGGAATTTTGCGCTGGAGAATTAATAATTGAAGACTACAAATGATTAAGTTCAGACCTAGGAGAAAAGTAAATGTTACAAGTAGTCAGGGAAGGATTCATGGTGGTGGTGGGACTTGAGCTGGATCTTGGAGAATAGGTAAGGCTTTGTTAGGCAGAGAGGAGAATGGAGGGCATTTCAGGTAAAAGGAGAATTATTTTAAGCACAGAGGTAGGAATGAGTGGAGAGGTTTTCCCATGATTAAAATGGATAACATTGAAATTCTACTCTAATATCACATTTTCCCTTCAAGCAATAGACAGAAATTCAATATGGCAGCATCTTAGAGTTACTTTGATAACATGATGGATCTGTGATCACTCATCAGTGTGTGTGGATGATCCCTCCAATCCCACAATGCATAATATCTTCACACTTTCTCCTCCTGTGTTGCACTTTTCCACATCATCCCTTGAATTCTCTATAGAAAATCTATCTAATACACTAATGGTTTTCCTCTTGTCTTTGTCTTCTTTTTCTTTTAGTACATTGGGAATAGCAACGTGCCAGCCAGTTAATCTGCCTTCTAGTTTCCCATTTTTAGCTAAATGACCAGCCTCCCGCCTTTTCCGCAGTCCCAGATGACCTCAATAATTCTTACTTCTCTGTTATTGTTTTCCTACAAGTTGCCATTGATAATGTTTCATAGCCTACTTGGGTCATGAAGGGCCTGAATTCCAATCCATCCTCAGATCCTTATTTGTGCTGTGACCCTGGACAAATCACTTAACCTCTGTTTGGCTCAGTTTCTCCAACTGGGGGAATAGTGGTAAAATGGAGTGAATAATAACACTCACTTCTTAGTGTTGCTGCGAGGACAAAACGAAATAATATTTATAAAATGCTTAGTGCAGCTCCTGGCACATAGTAGGTGCCATATAAATGTTTATTTCCTTCCTTTCTGCTACTTAACGCTGACCAGATGGCTTACCATAGACCTTTAATTATTTAGAATAGTTTTTTTGCTTTTGTGGGACAGCTTAAATATTTCAGGTTATATACATAAGGGATACAGTTAAGCTGATCTACAGAATTTGGGCCCTCAATCATTTTGATAAAGAAAAAAAATCTTACAGAAATAATTCCAGGAATGAATGGGCAGGATGCTGACCTGACATGATAGACTGTATTCTCTAGTTTTATAATAAGCTGGGTTTAATTAAAACTGGGTGCTTGAACTGACTGGAAAATAAGATCTTTCTAATGCTATTTGGTATTAGACTTCAGTGGGATTACTAATGGTGAGCTCAGCTCCATAATGAGCTCCGATGCAGAAAAAAAAAATTCACAGATCTTACAGTTGCTTATAAGGCACACTTTGGCTTTTTGGACATAAGAGCTTATATCAGGCAGAATTCCAAGCCCTTTTCATCAGCTAAAGACATAGGCCTTGCTCACGTGGGTCCTGACTTCCCAACTGTCTCTGATCTGATGAGCTGACACAGAAATAACTTTCATTGCTAAGCACATGGGTAATTCCTCACAAGGGCAGAATGGGTCCTGTTTCCAAAATACCAACCCTAGTTCCTTTGGAGATCTCCTGCTGAGGAGAAGATGAAGTCTGCAAGCAAAAAGGGGAGTGCCTATTAGCCCTCTGCCTCAAATGTTTCCAAGCAGGGGTGGGAAGATCTGATTTTTTTCCCACCCCAACTCCTCCTCAGCTGTTTATCTCGATAATCAGTTTCTGATTATTATTCACAAGCGAAGTGTATGTGTGGCCAGGAATTGCCACCCCTTTGAAATTCAGCTAGTCTGGCCTTCTTCCCAGTCCATTCTCCTCTCCCTCCAGGTCCAGCTGTCATGTGCGCACACCTCACATCCAGGAAAGGGTAGGATGGGCCTAGGGAGGGTTGAATGGCTTGGTACAGGGCTGCTTAACTTCTTTTGTGTCATGGCTGCCTTTGGCAGTCTGGTGAGGATTGTGCACTTCTCCAAGTAATATTTTTAAATGCATAAAATCAAAGCATAGGATTTTGAATGAAACCAATTATATTCAAATTGTGATCAACCTTTTTTTCAAAAGCTCATAGACCCTCAATTTAAGAGCCTCAGATTTAATATGTGGTAGGAAAACTATATATTTCACTTCTCTAGGGTAGTGTGTGGGAAGGGTAGGGAACTTAATGCCAAGGCCTTTGTTGTCAATATGAAAAAATGTTTAAAAGTTTAGCTTTGGACCATCACAGAGGACTATGTTACATGGGAATTGGGGAAGAGAGAAGGACACACACACACACACACACACACACACACACACAGAGACAGAGACATACAGAGACAGAGAGAGAAAGAAGGAGAGAGAGAGAGAGAGAGAGAGAGAGAGAGAGAGAGAGAGAGAGAGAGAGAGAGAGAAGATAATATTATTTTCTCTCACATTTTTTTGGTCTGGTCCTGTGATATTGTTAGTAGAAGGAATTTCTGCGTACAGGGTGTCCCTAAAGTCTGGACACATAGGCCAAAATGCATATTTTGAAATATTTGGAACTTTAACAGACCTTAGCCCCCTTGACTTCTTTTTTCTGGGGTATGCTAAAGGAGAAGGTATACTCAATGAAAATCACAGATGCAACACACTTTATTGAATGCATGAAGAGTGAATGTGCTAAAATTAACGGCAATGTGAAGTTACTGCATCAAGTTCATGTGAATCTTGCAAAGCTATTTGTTAATATTCCAATTAAATAAAATGTTGTTGAAAATTTCATTCATTTCATTTCTTGGAAATACGCATTTTCACCTATGTGTCCAGACTTTAGGAAGATGCTCTAGATAACCTCTCCATTGATGCAAATCAACATATTGTCTGAAACTAGTGGTCTTTGAAAGTTTCCTGGAGGGACTGAGAGGTTAAGGAACATGTCTCTGTTGATGATACAGATACAAAGTGTCACTGGTGGGATTTGAATAAAGGCAGGGATGTGCTGGTAAATGCTTGATAACCAGTTGGGTGAAAAATGTAGTGGGATACAATTTTAAGTTTAATCTGTATCTGTAATAATTTCTCCATTACTTTATCAAATTCAGAGAACTAAAAAAATGTCATTTAAGCCCTGATTTGTAGTGTTTGCCTATTCCAAAGTATGAATGCTCATGCTGGAAATTTAACTATCAGCTCTTGAGAACCTGTTGGACTTTAAGTACAAGTCCTTCTGACTCCAGGTCTAGGACCTAATCCATTCCATATAATGCCTCTATTTATTATTATTCTCTAATTATTTTATTCAAAATTTAGGTGAATTTGTGACTTCATTAATGTAGGAAGTCCCTCTACTGATGAAGAATGTAAATCTTTTGGGCCTTCTCATATTCTATGATTCTTGTCTTTGTTTTCCCTTTGATATTCTATGAAAAAAATTAAATTTTCAGTGTGGAAATTTAATTTAAATTTCCAGTGGAAATGGGCATGCTACCTACCTGCTTCCAGAGAGGTAGATGATGGACTTAAAATCCAGAATGAGGAAGACATTTGGGGGCAATGACCAATGTAGGACTTTGTTTTGCTATAATATGCATATTTTTGTGAGGATTTTATTTTATTTATTTTATTTTTCAATTTTTAATTTACTGTGTTAGGGAGAAATAATAAATGCATGTTAAAAGCAAATAAATACATTTCTTTTTTAAAAAAGTAATTATTATATAGCCTAGTTTGGCCAGCTGTATATTTTCCCATTGCCCTTAGGGTAACCTGGAAATTTATTCTTCAGAGATTGTAGTTTTCAAAGATTTGACACCAAACAGCATGGTCAGGAGAACATTCTTGTTAATGAACAAGATGGACTTTTATGTCAGGCAGATGCTTGGGATCATTAAAAGCAGGCCTGGTTTCCCAAATGTATTCTAGCCTACTGCCTTCCTATTATTCAATTCTTGAACTGATTAATTATTTTATATATAGTGGCTGTCTCAGATATGTGTGTTGATATACTGATTCAATGAAATGGTCATCCAACAGCTTGCTGAAAGAATGGCAACAGGCATTTTTGATGCATTCAGGTTTTCTATCAAGGATTCTCAGAGCAGTTTCTCTTGAGCAATCATGGACCTCAGTGAAAAACCCTTGTGGTATTCTGGTACTTGATGCAGTCAGCACAACAATATCGAGAAATAGGAGTATTTAAAGGGAATCCTTGTCGATCTGAATCTTGCCTGATGCCTATCATAATTTCAAGCTAGGAGAAATCTTAGATGCCATTTAATCCAACCCCCTTATTTTCCACATGGATAACTGAGACCTAGAATGGTCAAGCAACTTGCCCAAAGTCATGTAGATGGTACATGGTGGAGCCAGGAATTGAACTCAGGTCCTCTGGCTCCAAGGTTAGCATTATGGTATTGAACCTTTTTGATAAGCGTGGTTCTTTCTCTTCTATGCTAAGAGATATAGGGTATAGAGTGCTAGACTTGGAGTCAGGAAGACCAGAGTTCAAATTTTGACTCTTGATAGGTTAGATCACTAACCCTTCATTTAATCTCCCTGAGCTTGTTTCTTCATCTATGAAATGGGGACAACAATAGCAACCTACCTCTCAAGTTTGTTATGAGGATCAGATGAGATAATGTATGTAAAGTGCTTTGCAAACTTTAAAACACTATATAATAATAATAATAATTAATAATAATTACTATTATTGTTCTGCCTTATTTGATGTTAATAATCCAGAGAGTTATTGAACAAAATTTGTTTGTATTTATCAGGTCATTTTAGAGTATCTGAACATAATAAATGAGACTCTCAGGGGAAAGCTTTAAGACTACATTTTGCACAACGGGATCAAACATTTAACAAAATAAACCAATGCTAAACAGAGAAGGCCTTCTGGGCCTTTCAGTCAATTTTATGACTGCCAAGATGTGGTCTATTGTAGATGATAGACTCATTTGGGAAAATCTTTCCTTCTCATATATTCATCAAGGATGCCTTTAGTTTATACATAGACCATTTCCACAAAAATTTAATGAAGATAAGAAAGGAAGCATATGGGAAATTATTTATTAACTTTTGTTTAAAATCTTGACTATTTGTGGCAATAATATTATCTGTGGATTTTCTAATTCTTTTGTTATCTCCCCTCCCTCACATGTCTTATAAAACAGTTCATCAATTATTTCAAGATTGCTTTGGCTCCAACATGAATTTCCTCGGAGTATAGTTAGTCTGGTCTAGCCCCTTTCTGACTTTGATTTCTTATCTATTAAGTAATCAGAATGATAGATCTACTTTCTATATTAGAATGGAGATATATGAACTACCTATCAGGTCTCTGCAAGTAAATATAATTTCAATCCCTTAATTGTTGCAAAGGACAGTCTATAATAAATCAAGAAATTTATTTAAATTAAATTAAAACATTAATTAAATATCTTCTAAGTGCAAAGATAAAAAAAGTCAATAGTTGTTGTCTGTGTATAAGCATCCTAATAAATCTTGGGACATTTCTGCCATTCTTTTCCAAGAACAACAAACAAAGAGAAATATAGTATAGACACAATGATTTCACATTATTTTGAGTTTGATTGTAAGAACACACACTGCTGTTGACAATGTTAGTACTCCTGTGGATGATTATAGCAGGACATGTTGATATGTGACAAGTGATCAAGTAAAATCAAGTTAATAAACATTTGTTAAGTGCTTACTATATGTCAAGTTGCCTACTATGTGCCTACTATATGTCAAGCACTGTTCTAAGTGCTGGGGATACAAAGAAAGAAAAAAATAGCTCCTGCTCTTAAGGAGCTCATATTCTAATGAGGGAAACAACAAAAGCAATTATGTAAAAACCATTATAAAATATACATATATATATATATATATACATATAGAGACAGACAGACAGATAGATAGACAGACAGACAGGCAGACAGATAGATAGATATACAGAAAGACAGACAAAAGCAATTAAGGGGGAATGAACTCAGATTAAGGAGGACTGGGAAAGCTTCTTGTGGAAAGTGAGAGTTGAGATGGCTTGAAGAAGTCAGGAAGTAGAGATGAGGAAGTAGAGAGTTCTGTGCAAAGAGTATAGCCAGTGAAAATGCCCAAAGGCAGGAGAAAGAATATCTTGCTCCAAGAACAGCAAGCAGTACAGTGTTATTGGATTGCAGAATATATGGAAGAGAGTAATGTACAAGAAGACTGGAAAGGTAGGAAGGGACCAGGTTATAAAGGCTTTAAAAGCCAAACATGGGATATTCTATTTGACTCTGGAGGACATAGGGAGCATTGGAGTTTATTGAATAGAGAGGATGGCATTGTCAGATCTGCGCTTCAGGACGATCAGTTTGACATCTGAGTGAAGAGTGGACTGGAGTAGAGGGATACTTGAGGCAAGGAGACCACTTAGCAGTCTATTGCAACAGTTCAGAAATGAGGGGATGAGGGCCTGCACCAAGTTGGTGATGTTGTTAGAGGAGAGAAGGGGCCATATATGAGAGATGTTATAAAGGTAAAAACATATGATTTGGTAACTGATTAGATGTGATGGGGCTGAGAGAGAGGAAAGGAGGATGGCATCCAGGTAGTGAGCTTGGGGGAGTAGGGGAATGGTGGTACCCTTGGCAATAACATGGAAGTTAGGAAGAGGGGAGTGTTTTGGAGGTGTGATAATGAATTCTGTTTTTAGCATTTAAACAATTATACCTAACTGCTAGTTGGAAGGTTTATTTACTTTAAACAAAGCCAGACCTAGATTTTTTTAACCTTGGGCAAAAAAAACCTGATCTAGGGTTTGGGGGAAGATGGCCACGTGCCCTAATGATATGCAATGTAGTCTCTTTATAGGTGCTGAGAGTGAGTGATTAGCTGTTCTCCAACACTAATGAGGGTTGGAAGGGAAGGCAGGTGTTGAGAGAAAGGTGTCATGATGACAAGACCCTCAGGGGTAGCATTGTGGGTCTGGAAGAGGTCACATACATTATAAGCCAGCAGAGAATGAGACTGGCAGCTGGTAGAAGCATAAACTGAGAAGAAAAATACATCCCAGGAGAATATGCACCCACTCATATTGTCATCCTAGGGCAAAACTGTGGTTGCCTTACCCTAATTTTCTCCCTGTTTATAAGACCTGAGTCATTCACACTTCTGTTTCTCTACTCTTAATCTATTTATTACTCCCACTCCCAATGCACGCTATTTCTGTAGGCAAGGGCTATCTCATATTTGCTGATGTCTTTCCTCAGCACATTCTAAAAGGCCTTCCAAACCATCCCAGAACATTTACAACTCCACTCAACCTTTTATCAGTCAGCCAGTCCTCCATTTATTCAAACCATACCATGAAGATTGAATTCAATTCTACCACCAAAATTTTGGGAACAGCATCAGCATCCTGATGTGTGTCCAGAGGAAGTCAACCAGTATGATGAGACATTTCTAGGCTCTCAGTTTCCTTATGTGTAAAATAAGGGAGCTGGATTAGATAACCTCAAAGTTTACTACCATCTCTCAATCTCTTGAGCCTTGAAATGATGGCACGTAAGGAGCTATTAAAAAAACCACGGGCATTTAACCTGAAGAAACGAAACCTTGAGAATTGAGGCATGACAGCAATCTACAAGGCCTCAAAGCGCTGCCTTGTTGATGAGAGATTGAACATATTCTGCTTGGCCCCAAAAAAGAACACTAGATGCAATGGGTGGAGACTGCATAGAGGCCTATTTTAATTCGGTGTAAGGAAAACAGAGCTTTCCAAAAGTGGAATGAGCAAACCCTGAAGGGTACTGAGTTCCCCATCACTGGAGATCTTTAAGTAGAGGCTACATGACCACTTGTTGGGAATATCTCGAGTATCAACACTTCCTACACCAAGCCTTTCCAGATTTCCCAAATATTTAATGCTCCCTTCCTTGAATTACTTTGTTTTGACTTGGCTATATATATGCTATACCCCTTCTGTCTCTCTAATTAGGAGATAAGATCCTTGAAGGCAGAGTCTTCCTGTCTAGCATAATGCACCATACTGGGCAGGAACTTGATAAGTTTTTTTTTTAAATTGAATTGGACATTGAAAAGGAAATTCATGTTCGGGTATGGGTTGAGCAAGAAGGCTTTTGAGGATACCTTCCAGCTCTGAGATTCTATGATTCTATGGTTCCTGAAAAACAAAACTGAGGCCTCTCTGCTATTTATAGAGTACTATTTAGATGTGGTACACTATACACAGTAATGTCAATGGAAGTTGGGCCTTGTCTGCCTTCTTAATTATGTTCCCCTACTTGCTTTTATGACGTAAACAACTTGCATTTATAGTTACATGATAGCAATCAACCTGGAGAAAATAGACAGCTGTAGATAATATTTCCCTAGGCCCTTAGAGTACCATCTAACTGTGGGGATGTACGTCCTTGTGCTGCCCACTGGCTATTGGGCTTTACAGAGCTAGGTACTTCTGGTCAATGTCTATTCTTCCCTCCCTCATCCTTTCACCAAAGCTCATCCTGCATTTTGTGTTCCTATTTCCCAAGGGTCTAGGAAACCATTGGTCTTAGACTTCAAAAAACTGGATTTGAGTCTCAGTTTTAATGCTAGCTAGCTATGTGACACATGAACCAGGCAGTTTTCTCATTTGTAAAAGAGAGAAAATAATGTATGTAGAGGTAGTTAGGTGGTGTCTGTAGTCAAGAAGACCTGAGTTCAAAACTGGTCTTAGACACTTATTAGTGATAGAACCCTGGCTAAGTCACTTAACTTATGTCTGCCTCAATTTCCTCAACTGTAAAATTAGGATGATAATAATACTACCTACATCCCAGGGCTGTTGTGAGAATCAAGTCAAATAATATTTATAAAGTGCTTAGCACAGTCCCTGTCACATAGTAGGTTCTTAATAAATGCTTCTTGGAAGGTTCTATCTCATCACGTTGTTGTGAGGGAAGTACTTTATACACCATGAAGTTCTGCATAAATGTCAGTTATTATTTTCTGCTAGCTAATCTAATACATTAATCTGTGCTAAAAGGTTAATGCTTCTAACAGCTTAATATTTTACAACCACCCCCTCCCTACTCTTCCATTTCCCCCTCTTCTCCCTCCCTCACTCCTACCTCTCCCTACTCCTCCTCATCCTAACATTTTTATTTTAACAATGACCTTTCAGAAACAATAACTTAATAGAAAGGAATGAGTCTAATGGTGAGACGTTTAGGTACAATGAAAGGCTGGTGGGGGGGCTATTTTTGTGCAGTGAAGTCTTTTGAAAAGCTTTGAATCCTTCTACCTATGCTGTGCAGACTATTCAGTTCATAGAAAGGGTTGGTCCTATCTCATCATCCTTATTTGTTCAACCCTGGGATCTTGAACTAGGACTATAGTGAACAGGTCCTCAGAGTAGATGATTGGCCTCTTCTTCCGCTCTTAGACAAATCCTACTGTTGCTTGAAAGACCAGTTTCCTCCCATGAAGACTTTACTCACTCCAGTTGTACAATTATTCGAATGATACTAAGGGAACCTGTATAGACCGTTATTGAAATTACAGGCTCATAGACAAATGGGCTCAATCTTGAAGACTTCTCTTTAGTAATAATCTTTGGCTCATGCTTTTTATCAAAGGAGTTGCCTGGGAACATCTTACTTTGACTTGTTTCTAGCTTTTCCCTAGGGATGAGGATATTAATTTCCCATACAAGCATCAATCTGCCAAGACCTGAGATGTAGAATGGGTTTAATAAATGTATATAGAGAACAGAGAAAAGACTAGTATTTTGCCTCCTTTTAAAAAGGAAATGGATTGCATCCTACCTTCTGGTGAATGTTTGTTTTTCTCTTTCTTCCCTCATACCCTTAGAGTAATTTATAATTCCCCAGGGGATAGGGGAAATAACATTTCACAAAACTGATAGGCAAAGTCACAGTAGCCAGTGTGGCTTGGAGAATCATGCTAAAGATCAGAGTTAGCATCTCTCTATTTACCTGCATTCCATGGGTTCTTTCCTAGGAATCACATTTGGACTGTCTCCTACCTTTTTGCTGTTAGACCTATTGATACTTCTGTGAAACTCTGTCTGACCACCATTGTGGCTCCACAGTTCTTCTTTGGCTTAGGTAACATTAAGTAACCATTCCACTTTACCAGAAACATCCTGGCATTGTCCAACCTGTTCTATGTTCCTCGTAGTTACCATAACTCCAAAGCCCCATCTGCTCTTGTGGCTGCTTTTTCATTCAGAAATGCCTGCTTAAAGCATTTTTTTTAAGTAGACATTTGTTCTAGAACATAACTGCTTGGCTCTTTTTGGCCTTGGACCTACAGTATCATGGGAAAGCATTATATGAAGCCCTTCAGGCCATCAATCAATCAATGAGTCATCAAATTGCTGTTCCTCACACAGGATCCTCCATTTCTGAGTCCTCGACTTTCATTGGCTATCCTCATGCCTATAATGCTTTCCCACCTCCCCTCTTCCACTTAATCTCCCTAGATTCCTTCAAATCTCAGCTAAAATCTTACCTTATTAATGAGGCCTTTCTCAGTCCTCTCTTCCCCAGCAGCTAGTGCCCTCCCATCTGAAATCACTTCCCATCTACACTGTATATATCTTCTATGTACCTAGTTATTTATGTTGTCTTCCTCATTAAAATGTGAGTTCCTTGAGGGCAGAAACTTTTTAAGAAACATTTCTTTGTGCCTGGTACAAAGTAAGTGCTTAATAACTACTTTGAAAATATTATTTATCATGCTATTGAAGATACAAATACAAAGAACAAAACAATCTCTACCTGCAAGGAATTTATATTCCAATGGGGGACATAGTAGATATATGTATACAACATAAATATATGAATAAATATATATACTATACTAAGTCTTTAAATATGCCCACTAAACGTACATTGGTATAGCACTTTACAACTTATAAAGTACTTTGGTATGTATTATATTTTTATTTGATCTTCCTAACAGCTCATTAAAAATGTTTTATTATTATAATTATTAATATAAATACTAATTATTAATAAAACAATATTAATATTATTACATTGTTATTATGTATTTCCTTTTCAAGAAAAAGAAACTGAGGTCTGGAGAGGTTGAATGCCTTACCCAAAGTCACCCACTTAGTGAAATGCAGAGAATAGCCCTCAACTGGGTCCTCTAACTCCTGTTCCAGGGCTCTCTTCACTGTACTTCATTCTCCTTCTTTTCCAAACTGTACTTTTCCTAGGAATTATTCCATTCTCTTACAGTTTTTACTGAACAATTTAGCACTTCTTATCTCTGTACATAATCTTTGTTACCTAGAATGACACTTTGTTCCATGTCTCTTTTCTTCCGAACTAGACTGTAAGTTTCCTGTGGGTAATGGTAATGTTTCATAATTCTCTTGTACCTAATGGCACCTAAGCACATACTAAGCACTTACTAAATCTTTGTAACTAATCTTGTATCTCATCATGGTGGAATTTTAATCTTCCCATTTAGTCTTTAGTAAGTCTTACATGTGCCTCTGATGAAAGTGCTCAAAAAGCCAGTGGGGTCAATGTCAAGTTGGGGGATTATAGTCCTCTAAAGTCCTAGTTGAGAGCTCACCACTTAACTAAAACCCTTCAGACTCCTTTGAAATTTGAGGCTTCATCAGTACTATCCTCAGCACTGGTTGCCAATTGAAAAATGTGCTGGCTTTCCTTCCCGTTCATTTTAATGGACTGAAAGCATACACTCTCATTTTTATTCTGACTCTCTCTGGGCAAAACACTTCATTTCTTTGGACTTTGGGTTTGTCATCTGCAAAATCAATAAGAATCCCAACTGTGAAGGCTACAGTAAGCAGTGAGTAGGAACAACTGTGTTTGATAGGAAGTTATCAAAAAGAATTTTTAAAATACAAAAATTCAAAGTCCTTTATCACCTTTGACAATGGGTTAAAAAGTGGTTTTAAATGCAATTTTATGAATTTTGACCATTTAGTCAACCCTGGTTTGAGTTAGAGGAAGGGGAGAGATACAAATAATGCCTAAGTGTTGGTTAGCATTTTATAACCCACTTTCATAGGCACATCTCAAATTTGATCCTTACAATTCTGTGAGGAAAATAAGACAGGGATTATGATCTTCATTGAACAGATTTAAAAAAAATAGCAGAAGGCCAGTAATTTACTCAAGGCCACACAGCTAGTAAGAGAAACAGTAGAGAGTCAGAATGGCTTACTGCAAAGAAGGATGGTCTCAGAGTGAGGAACACCTGGATTCAAATCTCTGCCTCTCAAGTTTAATAGCCGTGTGTGCCCAAGATCAAGTCAACTTAACCTCTCTACCTTAATTTCCTAATTTATAAAACAGTGATAATATTTGTGGTACCTTCTTTACAGAGTTGTTGTGAGGCTCAAATGAATGCATACAAGTACATAAACTGCTTAGCAAATGTTAGAACACTGTATAAATGTCAGTTATTACTAAATGGCGATACAGGCATTTAAGGAAGGCAAATCTATCAGCTTCTCCATTGCAACTATTTCCCATCCACCAAGCCGGTTGATTTTCCTGGCTGGAAACAAATTGAAAACATTCTTCCATAGGGTAGTTTGATGGGCTACATTTTATTTGTTGCTTTATATCAGTATCTATGTCTTCCAAATGGATAGCCCAGTCATCTTAACTAACCGGTTCCCATAACTGATAATCCTGCCGATCTTTCTCATTTTGACCAATACACAGTTGACATCTAAAGCGCTGGGCTCCATAAATTAGGCCCCCTCCCCTTCTATAATCCCATAAAAATGCAGTAGAAATCAATGACTTAGATCTAGAGGGAACCAGAAGACCCTCCAAGCCAATTTCCCGACTTTATAAATTTGAATGTAGACATAGAAACTGAAGTCCAAAAAAGTTAGGTGACTTTTCCTGTAAGAGGCAGGGAAAGGATTTAAACAATATATATATATATATATATACACACACATATATATATATATTCCATTATACCATACTTCTGGGCAGAACACATGGCATGTTGGTTTTGAAGGTCTCGTTTGGAAAAAGACTGAGTGCTGTCTTACGGGAAAAGAGAAGGATGGATCACATGTCTTCCCACTCTTTTATTTTTTTGGTAGAACATTTTGTGCAGGTTTCATTTCTTTTGTCTCCTTTAAAAAAAATTCAGATATGTAAAAAGCCTTTTTAATACAGACTCCCAGGTGTCGGTGGCTGCCTCAAGTCCCTTTTCTTTCCTCTATTGTTCTCTTAATTGTTACTTCAAAACAATTAGTTGGGCATTCATATGCAAATGAATGCAAATGCATAGGGGATTGGATGTAAGAGAATATCACCACTAGTTAATTTCTACTTCAGGGTCTGCTGATAAGATCTGCAAAATTGCTTAATTTTTTTTTCTCCCTTGGGACACAAAGGGTGGAATCAAAGAGATCTGACTATCCTACAAGCTCTTCCATTGTTAATGCCCTTCTCTTCAACTTGGAAGGAGCTTTTTCTTCTGTTTTAAATTGTCCATCTTTTTTCTTTCTTTGTCTTCCTCTGTCTCTTTCTATCTTTCCCCGTGTTTATGGGCAGCCTTGAATCTTTCATTTAGCCCTTACTGATGCTATTATTTGTTCCCAATTAAGAACAGTATTTGCTATACAGTTATCAATGCATGAATAAAATGGAATGTACTTCAGGCAATAAATAGCCTTTTTTCCCTTTCTTTCTTTCTTTCTTTTTTTTGGTATTGTTAGGATAGAAACCATTGTTTTAATTCACCAAAGAAAAATTCACTAGATATCCTGAGTGGAGGCCTTATGAATGAATTAAACAAATCTTTTGAACAATTTCTGAGTGAAATCATGCATTTTGGGCAGCAGTTACAGTTTATCAAATTAATATCATTCAGGTTCTCCTGAGTAAAAGAAAAAAATGATAAAGATAAAAAAGCATTACTTAGCACACATTAAGTCCTTTGCAAAGATAAATAACTGATCTATTCATGGTTTGTTAAGACACAGGAAACCATTAAATACAGTATACAAATGCCCCCAAAGTACCTTTAATTGGTGTGGTTTCTTTTCTCCACACTTGAAGCCTGGCTATTTTGGTCTCCTCAAGGATCTGTGCACCTGTAGGAACCCTGCCCATCTAGGCCAGTCTTCCCTGGGAGAATAAATGTGCCAGCCAGCACAGTGTATAGCCATGTCCTTTATACAACCTACAGATGCCTCAGTGACTAATCTTCATCTGTAGATAATTCAGAAAGAGGACAGATTCCTAGAATTTGAAAATGGGAACTAAAACACATCCATCTTCCCCTAATTGTTAAACAGGCTATTATTAGCAGGTCAGATGATTTAATAGGCAAGGGACCAAGGATGGAAAGACACATTTCGATAATTAAACTCTTAAAAGTTCAGTTTTAGAGAAAGTGTCCTTTAAAAATATGGCTAAACTGTGGTTTGGTTTCAAGTCCTTACTCCCTCCCACTTCCATGAAGTTGGTGATGTTTAAATGTCAAAGGAAAAAAGTTTCCATGGGAAGGAATTATTTTTGTCAAATCTATTGGATTATACACACACGTATACACACACGCACATGCATACACATGTATGCATCGATGTATATACATATAGTATCATTTTGTATTATCAATATAAATTAATTGATGTATGTATTCTATATCTAAAAGGATACTGAGGCTGTCTTTCTGTTTTGTCTGCCAAGGAGAATTGTCTTCAGACTTGGAGGTATAGAACAAAAATGGTAACCTGAATATTGAAACCTAAGGTAAGTGAGAGAATGGTAAGAGAGCAATGAGCTGCTGTCAATTAATCAACAAGCATTTATTAAGCACCTGTTGTGCACCAAGTACTATATTAGGAATTGGAGATACAAAGACAAAACACAGCAATCCTTCTTATCAAGGAACTTATATTTTATGAAGGTGTTCAAGTCACTCAATGAGTTCAAGTCATGGACAGAGTGACCAACATCTGAAGAGTCTGAAATGTAACTAGAACAGAGAAGAAGGGTTCTACTCCCTCCCTACTAAGAGATCACAAACAATTTTGCTGGTGGCAGCAGTTGTAAAAAGGAGCCAGGCCACGAAAGTTATTGTTCTATTTTCTGAACCATTAGTCAAATGTATGAGGGGTTTTCTCCTGTTTGGCCCAGATTTTTGCTCTGAATACTCTTAAACCTGTTTTCTCTACTCCTTGTTCCATTAGTACATAAAAAATCTTGTTTTACTCACAAAACACATAGTAGGGCCTTTATGGAGACTCAGCAAACAAGCTGAAACATGATTCATCTCTAAATATCTGCCTCTCAGGTAACCCTACTTATGCAGTTTGCAGTTTACATTTACTTGCATCAGTTTACCTTAACAGCTAGACCTTTTCAGTGACCTAGAGAAGAGGTGTGAAAATCAACAGAGTATCAATACTGTCTTGATACATATTAATTCAAAGGGTTTTTTATAACTGTTCCCAGCAAACTGGAGGCAAGCTGAAGGCAAGCTTCATGCTTCTCCCCTTGAAAACTATAGCTTCTAGACACTTAACTTCCAATATATAAGGCCTGAAGAAGGGGAGATTTCCAGAATATCTTCAGAAGTTTCAGTGGCCTAGATATGTCTGACTTCTTTGCTAGAGGCATTGACCATTGCAGCTCAGAGGAGATGGGGTCAAAGAAATCTAGAGTGCTAAGCTGAGACAACTGAGGACTTGGGGTACACACCAAGGAGCCATAGACAACTAGGTGGAGTTGGGGAAAGATTGGTAAATTTGGAGTCAGGAAGACCTGAGTTCAGCCGCTTAGTTCATCCACTGTCTAGCTCTATGGCCCTGGCAAGTCACTTAATGGCCCTCAGACTCAGTTTCCTCCTCTGTAAAATAAACACCTATAAAAACAACCCCTACTTCACAGGATTGTTGTGAGGACCAAATGAGATAACATATGTAAAGCCCTTCATAAACCTTAAAGAGCTAAATATATGTCAGCTATTATTATCCTCCCAGCTGCCACCAGCCCAGCCCCATCCTTGTACAACTGGCCATGCATCTGCAGTGACTGTCTCTTCCTTTGCCAAGACTTAGCCCCTACTTCCCAACCCCCACCCTTACCCCGTGCTTGACCCCCTCCCAGGGCTAGGGGTGCTGTTGCCTGCCCTGTCTACTGCATCTTCTCCCTGCATATCAGGGTCAAGGAAGGTGACTGCTGCACTTCCTCTCCTCCTCCCACTTTGGCATTTTGTGAGGAGAGAAGGAAAGTTAAAAGCAGAAAATTTTCAGTGTGATCATTTACACCTCACGAATCAGCAAGCACTATAAATCAGTGACATTATTAATTGTTTTGTTGATTGTTTAGACTTAAGAAAGAAATGGGGAAAATTTTAATAATGCAGATTAAACTTACAAGGGTGTGATACGTACACCTCCCCACCCCAAGCTGGTTATAAACATTGCCAGCACACCCTAGAAAGGTCATTAGCTGTATTTAGGGGGACACTGACAGACCTGCTTGGGGACAGGCCACTCCTCCCCAATATGATATATACCCAGTCATGAGTGGTTCAAAGGGAAGGCACACAGAGCAATGGAGGTGAAGTTGAGTCATTCTTTAGAGGTGAGATTTTTAGGTATTTTTGCACCTTTACTTCCTCCTCAATCCAGAGGCATCCCTTCAGGATGGCATTGTGGTCACTCTTCAAATCCTGCCTCTGCCCTACTCCAAAGTTGCCAGAATTCAGGTGCCACAATTCCCAGTTACTCTGCTCAAAGACCTTTAAAAAATTGAACTTCATCCATGGCTAATAAAAGATACAGCCTAAGATGTGAGATGGGCAAATGTTTTCTTTATTTTCAAAAACAAAAAAGAAAACAGATTCTTCAACCTATAGACTATTGGGGTTGTCATTATTTCTTGACAGAATTCTAGAATACATTATTTAAAAGGGTTTCTTTGTAGCCCTTTGGAAAGAGTAGTAGTCATCTCTAGAACCAAATGGGTTTATCAATCATGCCAGACTAATCTTATTTTCCTTTCTAAAAGGTTTACTATTAGGCTGAGAAACCTTAGGAATGATAGATTTAGCATATTGACATTTCAGCAAATCATTTCCCAGAGACTCACATTATATCCTATTGGATAAAAGTACAGTGGAAAGATTGCTGACTTTGAAGTCATAGGAGCTGATTTGGAGTCCCATCTGTGATGTTCACTACCTTTTTGACCTTGGGCAAATCACTTCATCTCCCTACACCTCAGTTTCACCATCTGTAAAATGAGGGGGTTGAACTAGATGACCTTTGAGGTTTCTTTCAGTTCTATATCTATGATCCCATAGTATGAGAATTTTGAGATGAATGATAGTGCAATTAGGTGGATTCAGAGCAGGTAGAATGATGAGGCTGAAAAAGTGATAATTAGTGACTTAATATCACCCTGAATGAATAGCTCAGAACTCTGTCCTTGGTCCTGATCTTTTCAACATTTTTATGCATGATCTGGATGAAAGTTTAGACTGATATCATACCTGTCTAATTGGCCAGTGTTATGATGCTGTAAGGAGTAGGTAGCACATTGGAAGGCAGTATGTAAGTCTAAGAAAATCTTAACAGATATTAGGGAACAACTGGATTGGATAAACTCTCAAGTCTCTTCCAATTCTGAGATTCTAAGGTTCAAAGATAAAATTGAGCTTACAAGAAAAAGCATTGAGACTTTCTAGGTATTTAATGTAATGATCCTACCATATTGTTTCATGATTATTGGCTGGATTTTTATGGGACCTTGTTTAATAGTAGTCCTGGATACACTTAACTTTAGCAATATGGGTTTTTTGTTTGTTTGTTAGGGTTTTGGGTTTTTTTTTTTTGGCCTGCTAATATTGGTAACAGTTCTATAGACATAGTCACTTGCTCTGCTTAAGTAAGACCTCTGTTGATTTCACTGTATTTGTTTCCCTTTACTCATCCTCACCAGTCTAGAGAAGCATTTTAAATAACACCACCATTATACACCCACCTCTGACAGAAAAGGGGAGAAAAAAGGGGAGATAGGTAGATAGCAAATTTAAGAAAAGATCCTGTTTAGTAGGGTATCTTGCACCAGTTGGAGGTAATTCAGTCTCTCTACAACTTGGGGCAGATTGCTCAGAGGAGTTAAATATACATAGAGTCAAGACTCTTTCTGAGTCATAGGGTCATAGAAAATGTTCATTGTTTATGCTGAATTGCTACAGCTGACAGTTATTCAAACTGAAAGTTATATGAACATTTGTTGTTTAGTTGTTTCACTTGTGTCTGACTCTTTGTGGCCCCATTTGGGATTTTCTTGGCAAGATACTGGAGTGGCTCAAAACTTCCTTCTCCAGGTCAATTTACAGATTAGGACACTGAAGCAAGCAAGGTTAAGTGTCTTGCCCATGGTCACACAACTAGTAAGTGTCTGAGGCCAGATTTGAATTTTGAAAGATGAGTCTTCCTGACTCCAGGCCCAGCACTCTATCCATTGTGCCTCATAGATGCCCATATGAACATTATCTAAAAATAAAAATAAATACTTTTTAAAAAAAATTTACATATTGAATTAATTTTTCTGATTTTTAAACAATAAATGCCATTAACTCATGACTTCAATGTTTAATAACATTGCTAATCCCTAACCACAGCAAGAAATCAGTGTAATTTTTGTAAGACAATAGGCATACATGTGAGCATTTGCACAAACCATCATGTCCAATGGGAATAGCTTACTTCCTCTGTTGTGCCAAACCACATCTCTTCTTTCTTTCAAAAAACACAACTCAAAACTTGCTACTTTTTCCTCCTTGGCTAAGCAGAGCTTGGTTCCAGTATATCACTAGCCTTTATTCATTCATTATATTTACCATGTAAAGCCTTGGATATATTTTAAAAATAATTGCCTATGTTGTCAAGTCTTGTCCTATTGGTCCAGCAGGACCAACACAATCCATCTCCTTTATTTCATATAAATTCTCAGGAAGCCAAGAGAGTTACCCTGTACTCAGTAGGTGCTTAATTAAGAATAATTAACAATTATATACGTATCAAGCTTCAATTACCCTGGATGTCTATATGGTAGCTATCAAAGACTGCCTCTTTGTGCCATAAGATAATATAGGCTCATAGATGTAAAGCTAGAAAGGACTTTAGAAGTCAAGTCCAATTCCCTCATTTTTCGTTGAAAAAACCAAATTCTAGAGAGATTAAGTGACTTGCCCAAGGTGGTTCCTCAGTCAATGTTCAATCAATGTTCCTCAGTCAATATCCTGCCTGAAATTCCTCTGTCTGCAAACCTAAATCTGTGTCTGTTAGCTTCTCTTTCTATGAAGCTTCACGCAGTGTCTCACACAGTTAAGCAAGGGATTAACATCCTATCAGAGATGGTTGTTGTCATTGTTGATAAAGATGATGATGATGGTGATGATGATGATGATCTGGATGGTACTTGAGTATATGAGTGTAGGATTTCTTCTGACACTACTTGAAGCAGACCCATATCAACTACTATTTCCTACATGAAACTTTATCTGGCTATTTTAATCCCTGGAAATCTTGCCCTTCTCTGAACTCCTATAGGATGTAGTAGAAAAAGCACTGGATTTCATGTGATAGAACATAAGAATATTTGAGTTATGCTACTTAACACTTGTGTGGCCTTGGTCAAGTCACCTTTGTTTCTCTGGGTCTCCATTTCCTTATTTGTATTTCACCACCAAATGGTGTTGGCACCCATTGTCCTGGTCCTGATCAATAGCAAGGATTAAGTGCCAAGGGGTCTCATGTTCACCCTTGTGGTGATGGTGATTCATCTCCCCCTTCCCACATCTTCCAGAGGAAGTGCTGGAGAAGTGCTGAACTCTTTAATGTCCTTTGACATTGCATTATCTTCTATCCCTCAGTTCTGCTTCCCCCATGTGTCTGCCTCAACTAGGTAGCTGAAGAGATTTGGTTAGTGTGTATTTGCCCAATCAGAATCATCACTTAGTCTTACTTTCTTTATGAACTTCCTATATTTCACTGAGTTCTAGTAAAGTGACATCAGTGTAATGGAATTCCCTCCCCACTCCCCCAACAGACAAAAGCATGCTTGGCTATATACAATGCATTACTCTTGGCAAAGGATCAATAAAAGCAATAAACAATACATTATAAAACATCAGCTGCTTGGTTGCACACCCCCAATCCCACTGTTTCTTTAAGAACTTGGCCATTTCCAGGCAATATAGAGGCAACTCAGATCTCAGCAGTTCTGGAAAATGAAGTTTGGCTTGCTTAGCCCCTATGGCCACCCCTCCTTTAGCAGGCAAAGTAGAATAAGCAACATAACACAATCCACAATAGATGTTCAACTCACACATCCAGAAATACTTATATGAAGACTCAAAAATGGTTTGGGTGTCTTAGTCTTCTTTGGCATCATGGAGCATACATTTTTCCATTTCTTGTCCTATCACTGTCAGAGACCTCTGATTATTCCTCACTGTAACTGACTCATTATCTGTAACTCTAGAGGAACAGTTTTTAAGTCCTGATGAGGAAATTCCTGTTTCCACGGTGCTGCCCTAGTGCCCATTCTGCCCTGGCCATGGCACTTCTCTATATAGCCAGAACTCCTCACTTTCTGGTACACACCTCCTTTCTCAATTTTTATGCCCTTTTGATCTGGGCAGCAGGGGTGGGGCAAACAGAGTGATAAAGTGTTGCATATAAAATGAGGATATTAAACTGGAAGTTCTCTGAGGTCCCTTTTAGCTCTAAATTTATTGGACCCCAAGTCTGTACTACAGCATTATCTTGGATTGACTCATTTTCAAGTGTAGATAATTTTCAAATGTATGTCATTTTCAAGAGTGATAATTTAAGTAAAGTGCTTTGCAAACATTGTAAATAGCTCTTGTGCTCTGATTGTGCCCCCCATGTGTGTTTCAGGACCTTCAATTGTATTGTAAGCGCATAGAGGGCAAAGACATTTATTCTCTTGAATTCCCTACTGTGCCCAAAGCAGTGCTGAATAGATAACTGGCACTCATAAATACTTGTTGAATGGAATCTAGGATACTTGACCTCAATAATCATATTCTTTTAGCGCAAAAAAAAATTTTGCAGCCTAAATACAATTTTTTAAAAAAAATCTGTTACAGAGCTTTGTAAGCAAGGTCTTGTGTAGGAATTTTGTACTAATAAGGTTGTATAAATCAATAGAAGGCACATAAAAATGTAAGAGACTCACAGGTGGAATGATGGAGTGGAGTGGGGCTGTAATGGGAAAAATACCTGTTAATTGGAAACCAGGCAACACCAACTGTCCCCCTCCTATGTCCCTGGAGAGATAATGTGGTGGAGTGGATATCCTGTTGGACTTGGAAAAAGGAAGAACAAGATCCAAGCCTGCTTCTGAAATTTACTAGCTGTGTGACCTGAACAAGTTCCCTAATTTCCCTGAACTTCAGTCCCTAGCTGTAATTGGGGGATAATAAAATGAAATAAATTAGACTGGAAACTCTATGGGGTCAGGATCTGGGTCTCATCTAAACTAAATTTCTCCTACTGAGTCTGTGCAGCACTCTGCACACATTAAAGACCCTTTATTATTATTTGCTGAATTGGTGTTTCAGCATATTTATGCTCTGGGGCAGAGAGAACGAGAACAGAGCTGCTAGTCTGCCCAGCAGCGCGTGTTCAGAGTTGTCCGCCACCCCCTGCCCGCAGTAGCAGCAGAGCCAGATCACCAGCTCTATGTCGGGTTGGAACGTCTACATACACAACCTAACGGGGAACCGGACGCGTCTGTGAGAACGCGGCCATATTCTGCTATAGGGACTCTCCCTAGGTCTGGGTCGCTGTAATCGAGAAAACCTTCGCCACTATCACGCCAGCTGAAGTAGCTGTGTTGGTTGGCAAAGATTGTTCAACTTTCTTCGTAAATGGGCTGACACTTGGGGGCCAGAAATATTCAGTGATCAGGGATTCGCTGTTGCTGGATGGAGAGTACACCTTGGACTTTCGTACGAAGAGCACGGGGCGGAGTGGGGGCTGCTCTCACTTTCAACCTCACTGTTACCATGACTGCCAAGACGCTAGTCCTGCTGATGGGGAAGGAAGGTATCCGTGGGGGAATTATCAACGAGAAGTGTTATGAAATGGCTTCCCGCCTTGGACGCTCTCAATACTGACCCTCCCTGATTCCCCCCGCCACCCCATCCCCTTTTGCCCCAAGGCTTCTGCACCATTTCTCTCACCATTGGTTGCTTTTTTTGGGGGGGACATTCTCCCACCCACTTGTTGCTGCCAAAACTACACGGGGTGGGGGTGGGGGGAGGCAGATTGAACGGACAGGCGTCGCTCCACTTTCCTTTTGTATCTCCTTCCTGTGTGTAGTTGGGAAGATTTTTTTTTGAAAAAAAATTGTTGGTTTTTTTTTTCTGGAAACATATTGGAATATGAATAAAAGATTCTACTAATAAAAATAATTGTGCTCTGGGTTGGGTAAAATCTATTTTTTGTGATTCTCTTGGTGAATTAAGAATTTGGGATGAGGTGGAAAATTATTTCCTACATATCGAAAGCGCATATTGAACAATTTTGTGCTATGAGGCAGAAGTCGTGTGATTCCCTCATGACATCTACCTATTGGAATGTTTTAAAAGGAAAGTGTTATTGGTTCTGGGGATTGGTAGGAGTTGGAGTCCTAAATAAAATCATCACTCACCATCACAGAGACCATAGCTATGGTATGGAGCTGCCTGCCCTTCTTATGGGCTCTCTCTATGCAACCCAGCAGACCCTTGGTTTGCTTAGATAGAATCCATCTCCAGCACTTTTCCTTACTAACCCTTATCTTTTGCTTTGCCTCCATTGTTTGATTGGGCCACTTTCACAGGCCTTTGCACAAGGTTACTCAAATTAAACATTAGCTAGCTCAATGGATAGATACAGATAACTACTGACGGTATCTGCTAAGATAAACATCCCACACATTGAACTTTAGAGATTTCTTCATTTTTGCCCTGATCATTTAGAGCTAATGTTCCTTTAGCATTGTTGGGAAGCATTTCCTGGCATTTCTCAGTTATAAAACTTCCTGTTTCGGTGTAGAATGCTGTGCAAGACTGGGGAGACCTTGGATTAGCTCATCAGTTCAGTGGGAAGATGGCTGTTTTATTATTTGCATGACTAGTCCTCAGAGACATGGGAAGGTGGGTTGGTGGTGAAGGGAGTCATATCTCTGCTGCCAGATTCAGTGGGAGAGGTGTCAACATGACAAGCCCAAAGCATGTTTGAAGTAGTCCTGCATACAGTAGAGTTGTATATTTAGACCTAGAAGAGTCCTGACATCATTTAGAACAACCCTTTCATTTTACCCATGAGGTGACTGAGGTCCAGAAAAGTTAAAAGGCTTGCCACCCAAGGTCTTTGAAATTCATTTAAGAGTCACCAAGAAGGCTCTCTCCTCACCTCCTCCTTAGCCAAAAAGTATGATTATCATTCAGCAGCCATGGTGCTTAAAATACCACTATTTAGAGATTTATTTCTTTGTGTTAAAGATTGTCCTACCCTCATGATTCTTTTTCAGACTGCTGACTTCCCTGGAAAGGTAAAACATTTAGCCATTAGCAACTTAGTGTGAGCTAGCTTGTCTTAGTTTGTCAGATTGGTTTCCTCAGAGAAAGGAGAAGCCTTGAGTCACATGAGAATATTAGATACCAGAGTAGCGTGGGGGTTTTGGAAATATGGAATTAGGGGAAGAGAGGGGGTGACATAGGCAAACTTTGCCTACTTCCCTCCCAATTTTGCCTGATACCAGATGAGAGGCAAAATGAGTAAGTTTTTCATTTTCTGTGCCAAAAATCAGGACACCTGGTTTAACAGATGGTTTTTAAATTTTTATTATTATTTTTTTCTGAGCATGGTTAAAAGAACATTTTCATATCAGTAGAACCCAAGCCTTTTGAGAATAGTGGCAATAATTCATCTTTTTCATTCTTTCCTCTGTGCCTGGTACAGTGTCTTATACCCAGTCAATATTTGTTGAAAGGACCAAATGTTTATTAAATTGGAATGTCTTGAAATGGAAACTGTCCTGGAAAATCTGAGAAATTCATTTACTGTGAATATGAGTCTCTACTTCAATGGAAACATCTCTCCTTTTAACCTGTCCCAGTCTCTCTTGAAGTCCCAATTTGTAGTCATCACTTCCTAACCTGTTCTGTTTCCTTTTGGGGACACTTGAGAGAGAGAGAAGCGGTGGGGCCTCCAACCTGATGGAGACTGAAGGGATTCCCAGACCTTACACTGTAGCCCATTGTTTCAAATCATCGAATCCTTCCCCTTTTCTTTACAGATGAGGAAACAGAGACCCAGAGAGGTGAAATGGTTTAGCCAACCATACACAGTGACAGAGCTAGGATTTGAAGCCCAGTCTTTGAGTGCTGGTGAGAGAATTCTTTACACTTCTCTAATGAAGACATTGGACTGGACGATCTTTGAGATCCCTTGTACTTCTAAGGTACATATTCTATGGAACTTCAAGATCTACATAAGCCTTCTCACCACCCCACCCCAACCCTAACCCTTCACCACCCACACAACTAAGCAATTTGCCAATAACCATCATAGAACAGTTCGCTATCATTCAAATGTGCTCTAATATTCAAAACCAGATATGATCAGTCCTATAGGATTATACCATGATTTATCTTATTAAAAAAAGAGAGAGAGAAAATCTTTTAGCAAGGCATTGTCAACAATAAAAACATAAAACTATCAGTACAATGCTATGGAATACATAAACTCAGGAATGAATATAGGGTGTCCCAAAAGTCTTAGTGTAGTTTTAAACTATCATGCCATTAACATTTAAAACCATAATAATACTTTTGGGACCCTCTCTATAAGTTGTTGTTACTGATGATGGTGCTAAGTATCAAATACCAAAATACAAAATTGGCTCAGAAACAATGGCAAAGGTTTGGAGAAAATGGCATTGCTAGGAAATTATATTATTCTATGAGCCACAATCAGAATTGCAAATGTCCAGAAGGGTGATGGAAAGGTGATACGTGTAAGTAGCCAGTAGTATAAAGTCAATGAAGACGCATCAAGGAGTGGCATAAGAGGCATGGAATACAAGTGTGATTAGGAAAAGATGGTGGTTGGAGGTAGGGTCATAAAGGGGAGACAAAAGATAATGTTGGACTACCTGACATATTAGCTTTATTACAATATATTAGTATTCTTGTACTAGCAAAAGAACAAGAGAAAGGACTCTAGCATATCGAGTTTATGTTCTTTGGAGAATTTATAGAAAGACATAGACAATGATAACATAGGAGAAGGCATGCAAGGACTGTGATAGGAGCCAGTGAAAAGAGGTCTACTACTGAATGAGATTATAGGTCCATCTAAATAAGTGACAATCACAGAATCTTCCAGTTGAAAGGGTAATCAGATGATTAGTTCAACTTCCCACTCAATTCTAGAATCTACTCTAGGACGTTCCTGGCAAGTGTTCATTCTGCTTCATTGCTTCCAGGAACAGAGAACAGACTACTTACTGGGGTGACTCATTCTACTTTTCAACAATTCTAATTGTTAAAAAGTTATTCCTTACAGAGAACTCAAATCTTCATCACTTTAACTTTTCCCCATTGGTCCTCATATTGTTTTCTGTAATTAGATATAATGAATCTGATCTCTCATCTACTCAAAAGCCTTCCAAATATTGGAAGACAGTGACCATGTCCCACCATACCTTTCCTTTCCCAGGCTAAATATTCCCACTTCTTTCAGTCTGACATAATATGATTTTCAGCCTCTGCATCATCTCAGCTGCCCTCCTCTCAACATTCCCCAATTTGTTGGTGTTCCTTTTAAAATATGGTACTCAGATTTGAACAAAATCATCTAAATATAGTTTGAACAGCAAGCCACACAGTGATTATACTCATTGTTCATTAGACTCTTTTATCACTTTAAATCATGGTTTATCTTGTCCTGCATAATTTTTGGGTATTGGATATTGCATCAATGTCACATCTTCAGAAAGTCTGCTGTTAATATTTTACACAGTGACTCTCCAAGATGTTCCTGACTTGTTACAGAAAACTGCAGTGGCAACTAAGAGCCCTAATATAATAATAGTAGAAGGACTAACTCTAAGACTTCTAGCCATCCTAGCTGTCCCAGTGATACTTTTCCAAAGAAATTCTCATTCTGTCTACGCTGGGCTTTTCTGGGAGGCTTCAGATATCTAGGTTCTTGAAGCAGGAACAATTATTTTATACCCAGAAGGGTGAGGATCCAGACCTCCAGGACTTCTGATAAGGACACTAGAGCCTCTAAGAGAAGTTAAGAATTTTACCAACCACATGACCATCTCCTCTTGTCCTGGAATTTTTTTCAATGACACGGTAAAATGCCAAAAAGGCTTATTACTTTAATAGTTGTGTTATACTGGCCTGGCTGCACAAGCCATGTGGTATAACTTTGGGTCAATGCCAACAGGGTGAAATTCAAACTGGTCACTCAGAAAGGAAAGGTTCTCTCTTCCATTACAAATTCACTGAGCCAGGAGTGTAATTTTAACTTTCTAATCAATTCCACTAAATGACCTTTCACAGAATCATGGAATCACAAGGCTGGAAGAGACCTTGGGAGGTCATCTAATCTATCCACCTGCATCCAAGTAGGACTGCCCTCAAAATACCTGAGAAAAGAAACTGTCTACACTTTTTCTTAAAAATCTCTAGAGGTGTGCACTTTCAGAACTCCCTTTGTCCAACTGCCCAATCTCTCATACCGTATTCCATCAGAAACTTCTTTAAGAGGTTAACCTAAGACTCTTCCGATGTAATTTTAGTCCTTTTCCACCCCCACCCCCATCTGTTCTCATAAGGGAAATCTGCTTCCTGTCACTCACATGCTCCTTCATGTACTCTAAGAGTGTTATTAATTTCTTGTTCAGCCTTCTCTTCTCTCAGCTAAATAAACTCAGCTCCTTTAGCCTTCTCTCACTGGGAATATTAGCCAAACCTTTAATCATTTTAGTTGCTGTCCTCTGGACTGCCTCCAAATTCTCAATAGCACATTTTAGCTAGAGGCGCTGAAACAGAACACAGTACAGTAAAACCTCATTAATCCAGACTCCGCTAATTTGAAATTTATGATAATTCAGACAGCGTTTGCTCAGCAAACCCTTTCTTTATAGATAGTACATAATGAGTGTAAACATGATTGGAGAGGGACACCTGAAAGACTTAGGGGTACTTCCTTTTTTAGAGTCTTCCAGAAGCTGCCTTTCAGAGTGATGGTTAAAGCAGGTTGGTTAAACCAAGAACTCCTGGTGCCCTAGCAGCAGCAGCAGCAGCAGCAGTAGTAGCAGCGCTTTGTGTTATATAACATCATAGGTTTCAGGCTGGAAGGGGCCTCAGAGGTCATCTAGTCCAACTTTGTCATTTGACAGATGAGGAAACTGAGACCCAAAAGGAAGGAGTGAAGTGACCTGCCCAAGGAAATAGCTCTGGTAAAGGTAAGTCTTCAGATTCACCTTCTAGTGGCTTCCAGATGCCATTGTATGGCATCCTCTAAGAATGCCCACCTGACATGCCTCATTCAGTTTTTGTGGGCATCAAATGAGATGGTACATATAAGAAGGCTCCTCACTGTGGGATCTGCAGTTGTCTTCAAGGCTCAGTTCAAGTGCTTCCTTCCTTCCTTCCTTTTTCTGTTCTTTCTAGTTGTTAATTCTGTCTGGCCTTACCACACTCACTGCTGAAAGTACTTTGTATTTATTTTAAATTTACTCATCTGTGAGCATGTTGTTGGCCCCTCAGTAGAATGTAAGTGCCTTGAGGGCAGGGATTATTTCACTTTTGTCTCTCATTCTAGTGGCTGATGATATCTAGTACATAGTAGGCACTTCATAAGTAACTTATTAAATTTGCTTGCCCATGTTTATTGTTTGTTATGGTGCTGTGCTAGGAGCTAAATTAAAGAGGACTGGTGCCCTGCTAACAACAATCACTTACTAAATCAGGATGGAGCTGCACCAACTGGATTCCAGGGCACACTGCAATGCTGCTTCCCAGGGAAGGCTGTCGGCTTGGGTTATTGCCATGTATCCCCTCGATTTGTGTAAGTATGCGCTCAATTACCCACGAAAGTTGTGTAAGACATTAGTGCCCCACTGTTAAAAGCAGCAACTTTTAGACCTACCATTGCTTAACTCTTAATTCTTACTCTCACTCCTTAATTAAGATAGAGCCAGAGAACACCCTTTGATCAATTCTCAGATCTGACAAGACTCTGTGCTTTGGGATAGCGTAAATCGATATTTTCTACCAGAAGTAAGGCCCGTGCTGCCTCTGAGTACAGGACGGGCGATGGGCCGAGCAGGTCAGCCCCTCCTCATTGGAGCTTCTATCTTGCCAGCACCACACTGCTAGCTTTGTTCCAGCACAGCAAGCAGGTAAACAAATATTTTTCTTCTACCCTCCAAAGGGCCAACTGGCCCAGATGTTGGATGGTCAGGAAGGCTGCTCTGTCAGGATGGCTAATCTTGACCTAGACCAGTCCAGTGCTGAGACATCCTCTGCTTTATTGTTTTTGGCTTCTTACTGGGATGAACTCCTTAATTGGTTTCTTTAACCTTTTCTAACTATTTCTCAGGGCTAATTAACATCAGCTTCAAAATCAGGGCAAGCTTCTTTGCCTTTGTGCAAGCAGCCACTGCTATGTGGAATACTCTCCCCCTCCATTTTACTGACTGCTGAATTCCTATCTGTCCTTTAAGAACCAACTCAAATAGACTTTCCTTAATGGAACCCTTAATGACCTTTCTTCCTCCCCCAAACTGGAAACGGTCTCTCTCTAGTCTAAATTTCTATAGTACTTTGTTCTTACGTTTCTTAAGGCATTTGATCACATTCCAAAATTTGTATTAAAATTATGTGGACAAGTTTCTCGTCTCCCCTACTAAATTGTAAAGTCTTTGCAGACAGGAGCCATTTCTCATTCATCTTTGCAACCCACACAGTAACTTACATGTAGTTAGTTCCTCTGTGCTTGTTAAATGAATAAACTAAAATGTTATACACTTGGTAGTTCATTCAGACTGGCTTTCTTATTTTTCACACAAGATCTTCCATCTCCCTGCTCCATCCAGATTATCTTAGCTTCTAGAGTCTCCTTCAAAGAAAAGAAAATAAGATAAAATTAAATCAAATTCCCTGTATTTATTTGATATATGTAACCCTTGTTCCAAAGCCCATTGATATGGGACTTTTTGGTAGAGATGAAAGCGCAGCCCTCCCAATCTCAATGACTCAACCCCAACTCTCACTTTTACCAATGAGGAGAGAGTTCCATACCAAAAGGCTTTGGAACAGGTATTACATTCACATTTTGTGTATATGCATAAATATATACACACTAACTAGGCAATTTGGTGGAAAAGTAGATAGAACACTATTCCTGGTGTTAGAAAGACCTGAGATCAAATTCTCCTTCAGACACTTATTAGCTGTGTGACCCTGGGCAAATCATTTATAGTATCATTTACAAAAGGAAGATAATATTATCACTAAGAGGTTTGTTTTGAGGATGAAATGAGATAACACAAGGTGTCCCCAAAATCTTAGTGCAGTTTTGAGCTTTAGTGGAATAAAATTTTAGCTGCTATTAAAGCTTAAAACTGCACTAAGACTTTTGGGACACTCTGTATGTACAAAAAGCTTTGTAAATCTTAAAGCACTATATACATGTTAACTATTACAGTGATGACAAATGCTATTTTCAATCATTTGGCCTGCCTAGGTGGCTGAAAGATAGCATCACATAGGTAGGTAATCTATGTGGTTGGATTTGAGGGGATCATAGAATGAATGCTTTAAAAATAATTCTCTGTCCCCAAGGGGGAGAATTGCTGATCCCCCATGGTCTTCTAATTAAAGGCCCATTCTCTTCCCACTATATAACACCAAAATTTGGGGGGCAGAGCCAAGATGGCAGCTGGAAAGCAGGGACTAGCTAGCTCCCTGCCTAGTCCCTCCAAAAACCTATAAAAAATGGCTCTGAACCAATTCTAGAACTGCAGAACCCACAAAACAGCAGAGGGAAGCAGGGCTCCAGCCCAGGACAGCCTGGATGGGCTCTGGGTGAGGTCTATCCCGCACGGAGCTGGGAGCGGAGCAGAGCCCAGCATGAGCGGCACGGACCAACCAGACCAGGAGCTGGGCAGAGTGGGCCCTAGCACCCTGAATCAGTGAGCTGCAGCATTTACCAGACTTCCCAACCCACAAACACCAAAGACAGCGGAGAAGGTTAGTGGGAAAAGTTGTGGGAGTGGAAGGAGTTCGAGGTTCGGCCACCGCCCCCGGGGCAGCAGAGGTGGGGCAGCTACAGCTGCAGTTGCTTCCGGCCCCAGGCCCACCTAGTGGGAGGAATTAAGTGGTGGATCAGAGCAGGAGTGCACAGCCTGCTGAAGATCTAGGCCCAGTCCGGGTTGGGGGTTCTTGGGGAAGGAGGAGTGCTGGTGTGGCAGAGCTGGCGCATCCCTCCCAAACGTGGAACATAGAACTCTTTAGTCTACAAGCAGTCATAGCCCGCTGAAAAACTCAAGGGTCAAGTTAGTTGGTCGGGAAAATGGCCAGACAGCGAAAACTCACCCAGATTCAGTCTCAGACTTTGGATTCTTTCTTTGGTGACAAAGAAGACCAAAACATACAGCCAGAAGAAATTAATAAAGTCAAAGAGCCTACAACAGAAACCTCCAAGAAAAACAGGAACTGGTCCCAGGCCATGGAAGAGCTCAAAAAGGAGTTGGAAAAGCAAGTTAGAGAAGTAGAGGAAAAATTGAGAAGAGACATGAGAAGGATGTGAGAAAACCATGAAAAACAAGTCAATAACTTGCTAAAGGAGACCCAAAAAATACTGAAAAATACACTGAAGAAAACAACACCTTAAAAAATAGACTAACTCAAATGGCAAAAGACCTCCAAAAAAGCCAGTGAGGAGAAGAATGCCTTGAAAGGCAGAATTAGCCAAATGGAAAAGGAGGTCCAATGGACCACTGAAGAAAATACTACCTTAAAAATGAGATTGGAGCAAGTGGAAGCTAGTGACTTGATGAGAAATCAAGATATTATAAAACAGAACCAAAGGAATGAAAAAATGGAAGACAATGTGAAATATCTCATTGGAAAAACCAGTGACCTGGAAAATAGATCCAGGAGAGATAATTTAAAAATACTTGGACTACCTGAAAGCCATGATCAAAAAAAGAACCTAGATATCATCTTTCAAGAAATTATTAAGGGGAACTGCCCTGATATTCTAGAGCCACAGGGCAAAATAGAAATTGAAAGAATCCATCGATCTCCTCCTCAAATAGATCCCAGAAAGAAATCTCCTAGGAATATTGTCGCCAAATTCCAGAGCTCCCAGATCAATGAAAAAATACTGTAAGCAGCCAGAAAGAAACAATTTGAGTATTGTGGAAACATAATCAGAATAATCCAAGATCTGGCAGCTTCTACATTAAGAGATCGAAGGGTTTGGAATCCGATATTCCGGAGGTCAATGGAGCTAGGATTAAAACCTAGAATCACCTACCCAGCAAAACTGAGTATCATGCTCCAAGGCAAAATATGGATTTTCAATAAAATAGAGGACTTTCAAGATTCCTCAAAGAAAAGACCAGAGCTGAATAGAAAATTTGACTTTCAAACACAAGAATCAAGAGAAGCATGAAAAGGTAATCAAGAAAAAGAACAAGAAAAAGAAATTACAAGGGACTTACTAAAGTTGAACTGTTTTGTTTACATTCGTACATGGAAAGATGACATGTATGATTCATGAGACCTCAGTATTAGGGTAGCTGAAGAAAATATGCATATATATATATGTTTATGTATATAGATATAGATATAGATATATATAGATAAGTGAATGTGCATGTATGTATATATGTATGTGTGTGTGTATATACACATATATACATATATACACATATATACATATATACATATGTATACATACATATACATATATATACACACATATATACATATATATATAACGAGAGAGAGAGAGAGCAGACACAAGGTGAGTTGAAGATGAAGAGTAGATATCTAAAAGAAATAAAATCAAATTAAGGGATGAGAAAGGAATATATTGAGAGAGGGAGATAGGGAGAGATAGAATGGGGTGGATTATCTCGCATAAAGGTGGCAAGAGGAAGAAGTTTTGTGGGAGGAGGGGAGAGGGCAGGTGAGGGGGGAATGAGTGAATCTTGCTCTCATCAAATTTGGCCTGAGGAGGGAATACCATACATACTCGATTGGGTATCTTACCCCACAGGAAAGAAGAGGGAAGAAGATCAAAAAGGGGGGGATGATGGAGGGGAGGGCAGATGGGGGTGGAGGTAATCAAAAACAAACACTTTTGAAAGGGGACAGGGTCAAGGGAGAAAATTTAATAAAGGGGGATGGATTGGGAAGGAGCAAAATATAGTTAGTCTTTCATAACATGAGTATTGTGGAAGGGTTATACATAATGATACACATGTGGCCTATGTGGAATTGCTTGACTTCTTAGGGGGGGTAGGTGGGAAGGGAAGAGGGGAGAGAATTTGGAACTCAAAGTTTTAAAAACGGATGTTCAAAAACAACAAAAAAAAGTTTTTGCATGCAACTAGAAAATAAGATACACAGGCAATGGGGTGTAGAAATTTATCTTGCCCTACAAGAAAGGAAGGGAAAAGGGGATGAGAGGGAAGTGGGATAATAGAGGGTAGGGTTGACTGGGGAACAGGGCAACCAGAATATACGCCATCTTGGAGTGGGGGGAGGGTAGAAATGGGGAGAAAATTTGTAATTCAAACTCTTGTGAAAATCAATGCTGAAAACTAAATATGTTAAATAAATTAATTTAAAATAATAAAAAAAGAAGTTTTGCTCTGGTAAGGGTTGGACTGGGTACCTCTGAATTCTTTCTAGTTCTGAATTTTAAAAGCACTTGAAAGTCATAATGCCATTTTTAAACAAACAAAACTAATGCAAACAAAATTAGAAGGAAAGCAGGAAATTGGGGGGGAGGGGAATTTATAGCCAGTTTCTCTTACAAAGGCCTCATTTCTCAAATATATAAGGTACAAAGCCAAATTTATAAAAATACAAGCCATTCCTCAATTGATAAATAGTCCAGGGATGTGAATAAGCAGGTTTCAGAAGAAGAAATCACTTTGGTTAGAGAAGTGAATCTAACACAACTCTGAGATACCACCTCACACCTATCAGATTGTGCTAACATGAAAGAAAGGAAAATGGCAAATGCTAGAGGAGATGTGGAAAAGTTGGGACACTAATACACTGTTGGTGCAGTTATGAACTGGTCCAATTATTCTGAGGAACTATTTGAAACTATGACCAAAGGGCTATAAATCTACATGTACCCTTTGACCAAGTAATATCACTACTAGGTCTGTATCCCAAAGGATCTATATGTACAAAAAATATTTATAGCGACTCTTTTTATGGCAGCAGAGAACTGGAGGTTGAGGGGATGCTCATCAATTGAGGAATAGCTGAACAAATTGGGGCATATGATTGTGATGGTATACTAGTGTGCTATAAGATATGATGAGCAGGATGGTTTCAGAAAAAGTTGAGAAGGCTTATGTGAACTGAAGCAAACTGAAGTGAGAAGAACCAGGAGAACATCATACATAGTAACAGCAGTATTGTAAGGATGGCCAACTGTGAAAGACTTACCTACTTTGATTGAGAGAATAATCCAAGACAATTCCAAAGGACTCAAGATGGAAAATGCTATCCACCTCCAGAAAGAGAATTGATGATCTCTAAGTGCAGATTAAAGCATATTTTTCACTTTTTTGCAGCATGGCTAATATGGAAATATGTTTTGCATGATTTCATTTATATAATTAGTGCCCTTTTGCTTGTCTTGTCAATGAGTGGGGAGAGGCTGGGAGGGAGGAAACCAATTTGGAACTCAAAATTTAAAAAATAATAATAATAATTTTTAAAATAAATAAGTTTTTTAAATAAATGATAATACCTGGAAAAAAAAACACCAAATTTTTAACCAGAGTTATAGCTCCCTTTTAAAGATTCCCACCCTTAATCCATCGAAGTAAGCTTTACCTATTGACTTGCCTATATTTCTCGTGCTTGAACACTTCCACTAATGAGGAACTCACTACATAATACATCTTGTGTTCCATTCTCAGACACGTTCTTCCATGTATTGAGCTAGAATCTGTCTCACAATAATGTGATAATGATTTGTTCTGGATTAGAGATGGAGTGACCCTAATGAAGGATAGTGAAATATATATTTCCCCAGGTATTGCAAAAGGATATAGCAAGGAAAAATTTGCCTAACCATAACTACAATACTAGGTACTATAGAGAATAGCTACACCTTCTAAAGAACTAGAAGAAATAGTTCTCCCTTGGCTTCAAACCCAGAAATGATTTTATCAGTTGAAATGATCTTAAGGGAGATGCATTATTATCTGTTTTGCTGCTGCACTATGAGGACTGTAGGATCTCTCCATCTGACTTATTGCTCTAGCTGTTGCCTTCTACATTAGGATTGGGGCTCCTTGGGAGCAGGGATTATTTCTGTTTTTTTCTATTTATATTCCCCACTATTTAACACATTGCTTTGCACATAGTAAGCTCTTAATGATGCTTTTTCATTCATTTGTTCATTCAACATGTTCAAACAGAACTCATATTTCTCCCCAAACCCAACCCTCTTCTGAAATTCCCTATTTCTCTCCTTTTAAAAATTTATTTTATTTTTAATTTATGGAATAAAACAAGGATTTCCATAACATAATATAATAAAAAAATCCCTGTTTCCCTCAATGGTACTGCCAACCTTCTAGAGACCCAGGTTTTCAGGTTAGACACCACCCGTAACTCCTCATCCTCTACCCCACATATCCCATCAGTTGCCAAATCTTGACTTTTCTACCTCTACAACATCTCTTACAGCCATCCCTGAACACTTATTACTCCAGGTCAGGTCCTTATCTTGTATTACCTGAACTATTATAATAGCTGACAGATTTGGTCTCCTTTGCCTCACCTCTCTCCACTTCGATGCCTCTACCACACAATTGCTGAATTGATTTACTAAAGCACAAATCTGTCATTCCCCTACTCAAGAAACTTGGATGGCTTCTTATATTTTTTAGGAACAATTATAAACTCTTCTTTTGGAATTTAAAACTCTTCAAGACCTAGCCCCAACCTACCTTTCCAGCTTCATAAAATATTGCTAGCCTCCCACCCAATCTAGCCTAATCGTCCCTTTTATTTTTCCTGACCTATTCCATCCAGAACGGCCTTCCTTCTCACCTCCACCTCTTACAAACTCCAGTTTCATTCAAGATTCAGCTTAAGTCTCCCTTTTTATATAAACCTTTTCCTGATTTCCTCAGCTTTTAAATACTTATTTTTGTACCTGTCTCTCCCCAGATACATTTTAAGTTCTTTAAAGGACTGTGTCACTTTCATCTCATGGTAGATACTTAATAAATTCATGTTAATTGACTGAAATCTTCCCATTTTAGAGAGGTTAAATGACTTACATCTAGTGAGAGGCGGGGCCAATATTTCAATGATAGAATTAGAGATTTAAGGATTAAAGGAAATTTAAAGGTCATTTAATCACATCCCATCATTTTGTAGATGGGCAAACTCAGTCCCTGGGAACTAAGGTAACTTGCCCAAGGTCACACAAGTAGTAGAGTTAGAGCCAAGATTCAAACTCAGGTCCCCTAACTTCAAAACTCATGTTCTTTCCACCTCACCATGTAATTTTCCATTGTAACTCATGGCCTCCTACTATGTTAGAAGATGCTAATATTTCTACTTTTATCAATAGCATTTTGAAGACTGGGCCCCAACACAGAAGATTAAATCTAATGCTCCCACATCCATTTAGTGGGAGAGGCACATTGGTAGGCTTCCAGTGTGTCCCTGAACTGACACCTGGCAGGCAGCTGCCTGCTTAACCAGCATGTTAAGGCCAGCCCTATTGACCCATCTGTTGGCTAAGGAAGATGGAACAAGAGTTGCTGGAATTCCCATATGGAGTAATTTACTCTGCTTCCTTTTCAAAAATGTTACATGAGTTTAAATAACAACTTACAGGACACAGAGGGAAGATCAATCCCATGCCACTGAAACATGCCTCATTTCAAACTGGGCTAAGGGTCAAAGACCTTGCTGACTGTCAACAGAAAAGATGACATGGAAAATGACTGCGGTGTGTTTTTGACCTCACTTTGGAAAGAGCTTCTGGTGTGCGTCACTAATCACTGATAGTCCTCAGAAAGCACCACCAGTGAACAGTGGTGACATCCTTTCTCCATTGCCCAATGTTCAGACTCTGGACATAGTCCTAGGGCAGGTACCTCACTGGACGATTTGACAACGGCTTTTTAGGCAATAGAATGCAGGCAGAACTCAGAATATCTCTAACCCTTCAATTGACACTCGACAGTTAAGAGATAGGTACTTAATGTATGGATATGTCACTAATGGAAAAGTGTCTCATAAACCAGGGCACCAAGAAGCCATTTCTGCATTCAGAGCCTTCACTGGCGCAGTGAGTAGACCAGATCAAAACTAAGGAGATGGGGAATAATCGCTCAAACAGAGATAGCAGACACCCACAGAGAAAAAGAGTAGATCTATAGTGATTTAAAGCTGTAATTTAGAATTAAAGCCACTTTTCAAGCCCAGAATCCTTTGGAAGTGTGTGATACAGTGTGTCTGTAGTGTTGAGATAGATGCAGAAAATTTAAAAGTTGCTAAGTAAGAGGTTACTGCCAGTTTGCCGTGATGGCTAAGCCTCTAAAAACCTGAAGGGAAGCTGGTATGATTGGATTTTGGGAAAGGCAAGCCTTGCAAAGGCAACAAAGTACACTCTCTTAAATGAGAAATCAGGGTGCGTCCTCACCAGAGGCTTGTCTTTGATATATGAATGTTATAGCCTGGCAACCAGTTCCTTTGCAGACACCGATAATTTAAGGTGATTTTTATAATGCACCTTGCTGTAGCATGCAAATTACAGAGCCTCCCCAGCCTCTGGAACACAACAAAACCAAACCCAGCATGGAAATGGATTCAGAGCATTCAAGCTTTATTTAATCACTCCTTTGCTCTGATTTACTCAAGCCATTGTCTTTCTAGTTCCTGTTAAGGAATTACTAACAGGAAGTGATTCAGCTTCGAATGGCACAATATGTCCAAACAATTTAAGGGACCCTGTAGATCACTGGGATTTTCATCAAATGGAACCATTAGATTTGCATATTGAAAAGTCTATTTTTCACGTGTCAAGGGTACAAGTGGCTTGCTATCATGTAAAAGGCCACCTTGAGGAAGAATGGCAAAGGGAGGGAAAGAAAATATGTTCCTCCATGAGGAGCTTATATTGGACAATGAGTAACTTTGTTGTGAGGTTGCATTTTCTTTATGGCTCCTTAAAGATGGCTTATCACCCCTTGTCTGGCTGGCCGAGCCATGGGCAAGTTGGCTGCACAACGATACTGTTGATAAAGCATAAGAAAGAAAGAGGCCTCCTGCCCTTAAGCCCCTGCCCAAACATACTTTGGGTAAAAATATTTTCAATGTATGTATAAACTTTTCAAATTCTCTTGTTCTTTCTTCCATATCATTGGAGAACAGTTTTTGCTTCTTGTAGCTGCTGGTTAAGCCAAGGAATCTGGCTGTCTTTAAGGTTCCTTTTTTTCTTACTATCAAGTGTTTTTAATAATGTTTCCTGGAAACTCCAAGTCCCCCAGCCTCTGCCTGGCCCTGGGTTTGAGCCCCTTCACTAAATTACTCAGTAGATGATGTATAGGTCTTGCTCCTCTCCCAGCCCCAGACTCTGGTGAAAGCCGGGAACTTTAGGGAGACGCTGTGCTCTTCAGTTGTATCTGTCTCCCTGTTTTTATATTTTCCCCTCACCTAATTTTTGTGATTTTGAAATAACATGAAATGATTATAAAGGATTTTTTAATGAAATAAAAATAATGCCTCCTAGATTTAACAGGTGTTGCTGATCTCCTCAGAGTTCATGAGAAAAGCATTATTATGATATCAATATTGTTGTGGTTTTATGTCCTGAGGGGCTTTCCCTAGTTTTATAGTAAGGTGTTGATGTCAGAAAGTAGGGTCCTAATTAGGGATTGTATACCGAATCATAAATTTAGAGCTGGGAGGGAGCTTTGAGATCATCTAAATTTACCTCCCCTCATTTTACAGATGAGGAAAATGAGGCCAAGAGAGATTGACTTGTCTAAAATCACATGAGTAATAAGTGACAGAGTCAAAATCTGAACCTTGGTCTTCTGATTCTGATAGCTCCTTAGTGATAGCTCATATCAAATGTAAATTGTTTGGAGTAGGAATAGGGATGAATATTTCCAGGGTTTCAGGATGTCCAAGAATCTATAAAATTCTTTGTTCTCTTTTCAGTTCATGGCTGTACTAAGATGGACCACATGACAATGTCAAGTCAATGCTTCCTGTATATTTTGGACTTCATAATAAATTTGTCGGTGCTCCATTTTTGTTCAGTGGATCACATAGTTCTGTGTATTCTGGAAGTGATTAGCTAGCTATATTGTAATAAAATTATAAAAACAAGTTTTATTATACTTGTAGTAGGGCCTGGGCCCTCACCAGAAATCCTCTGAATTATAGATTCTCTTTCATTTGGCAGATGGGCTTTAAGGGATGCTGTGGTTCAAAAAGATATCACCCTGTGGCCAAACCAAAGATGAACAAGCTTCTCTAAACTAACCTAGGCTGCTCCTCAAAAGAAAGCTAGAAAAGTCATCCCTGGAACCTTATTGAATGACTTCCCAGCATGGTAGAACCTGTTAGAGCTGATGGTCTTCAGACAGAACTTTTGAGGATCTAGAATATACACCCACTAAGATAAATTGAAGACTTTAGTGGAACATGTAATGATAGCATATTATATGTTCAAGTTAAAATATCATTCATTAAGACTTTATCTGGAATGGCTGAACAAGTTGTGATATATGATTGTGATGGAATGCTACTGTGCTATGAGAAATGATGAGCTCAATGAGTTTAGAAAAACCTGGAAAGACTTGCACGAAACAATGAAGAGCAAAATGAGCAGAACCAAGAGAAGGTTGTATACGGTAGCAGCAGTATTGTTTTAAGAATGACTTTGAGCAAATAAATTATTTTGACTATTATAAATACCCAAATTAACTGTAAAGGATGTATGATGAAAGTCTCTATCTGCATCTGAAGAAAGAACTGATAAATAGAAGTATATATAGAATAATTTCATATATATAACATATCTATATACATATATACATATAAAGTATACATATATTATATGTATATGTGTGTATATATACGTGTGTGTGTATATATATACATGTGATATATATATTATATTATATATACCTATTTGTGTCTAATGGTAGTCATTTCTGGGATGGAGTGAGAGGGGAGAAAACCAAGAAATTTACATGATAATTTTGTTGTATATTTGAAAGGAATAGCAAGTTGTGCGTAGTAGATTTGCAGTTTCATTTGCAACCTTCTTTTTTACTGTACTATGTAATGGAAATGCTTGTTTTATTCCATAAGTTAAAAATAAAATAAAATAAAGACTTTATTTGCAGTAGCATCCTTTATCAAACAGTCAACCAACGAGCACTTACCACAGGTTTACCATGTGTAAGGCATGGTGCTAGACCTTGGGAATACAATTATAAAAAAATGACAGAATCCCTGTTCTCACACATTTTGCAATCCATTAAAGGAAACATGTATATAAATATACATCTAGGAATATATATTTATATATATATAGTGTGTATATACCTTATTCAGAGATAGATAAATATTCATAGATGTATGTATATACATCTATGTATGTGTATTTACATATATGTGTATATATACAGAATAAATACATTGCAGTTAAATACAAGGTAGTTAGAGAAGACACTGCAGTTGTGAGTGGGCTCAGGAAAGACTTCATGTAGAAGGTAGTAAAGTATATTTCTGGGCATCACATTTTTAAGAAGGAAATTGACAGATTCCTAGAACTGAGCAACCAGGTTAAGGGAACTAGAGATTAATGCTGTAATGGTGCTTGGTTTAAATTGCTGGGTGGAAGGTGTTTAGTTTGGAGAAAAAGAGATTTAGGGGAACTGTGATCACTGTCTTTAAGTATATGAAGAGCTGTTATATGGAAAAGGGATGAGATTTGTCCTGCCCAGGCTCAGAAAGCAAAGTTAGGAAAAATGAATACAATTTGCATAGTGATGTATTAAACCTCCACCTGAAGGGGGAAAACAATTGAAGCTATCCCAAAGTGAAATCAGCTGCCTCACAAGGAGGTAGAGGTAGTTCCCTAGAATTTAGAGCTGGAAGGGAGCTTAGCGATCATACCCCTCCCCCTTCCCAACACACAACTCCATTTGCAAATTAAGAAACTTTAAGCCCAAAGAAGAAAGTGATTTATCTCAAGGAGAATAATCAATCAATTAATAAACATTTATTAAGCACCGACTATATTCCAGGCACTCTGTTAAATGCTGGGAATATAAAAGGAGGCAAAAGACAGTTCCTTCCCTCAAAGAACTTTCAGGAAGACAACATACACACAAACATATACAAAGCAAGCTATCTGCAGGAAATAATTAACAGAACGAAGGCACTAGAATTAAGAAGGGCTGGTGAAGGCTTCCAGTAAAAGATGGGTGTTTTAGTTGAGAAGTAAAGGAAGCCAGGGCAGTTGGTAGGGAGAACAGAGGAGGGAGAATATTCTAAGCATGGGGTACAGTCAGAGAAAATTCCTAGAGCAGAGAGATGGAGTGTATTGTGCTTTGAACAGCCAAGTGGCCGGTGTCACTGGATCAAAGAGTATTTGTCAGGGAGTAAGGTGTAAGAAGAATGGAAAGGGGTGTGGGGAGGGGCTGGGTTATGCAGGGCCAAATGACAAATAGCACTTTGCATTTTAACCTAGAGGCAATAAGGAGCCATTGGAGGTTATTGACCAGAGGAACGATACTTGGAACTGTGCTTTAAGAAAATCACTTTAGTGATGTAATGATTGGAGTGGGGAAGACTTCAGAGAGTCAGACCCATCAGCAGGCTATTGCTCTAGTCTAGGCATGAGGTGATGAAGGACTGCCCTAAAGTGGTGGCAGAGGAGAGAAGGGAGTACATTTTAAGAGATGCTGTAAAGGTGAAACTGACAGACCTTGGATATGGGGGATATAGAGGAGCCCAGGATGACTCCTAGGTTTTAAGCCTGAGGGACTGCGAGGGTGGTGTTGGCCTCTATAGCAACAGGGAAGGAGTAGGGTGGTAAAGACTTAGAGGGAAAGATAGAGTTCAATTTTGGACATGCTTAATCACAATTATAAGTAGCAGCATCACAGTTTGGACCCAAGTCTTCCAACTCCAAATTCTGTGCTCTTTCCCCTAGATCAGGCTAATGGCATGATCCCTGAGGTACAGTGGTAACATTTGATGGTTTCTAGCTATTAATAGTAGCTTAAATTGTAGAAGAAAATTGTTGAGGCTCCTTTGCCCCCTTCTCCACTAAAATCCTTCATTTGTCTGGGACTCCAGTGTGTGAGGGAAGCAGTTCACTGTCAGTGTGACAACTGGATTCTGTTCTTTCAGGGACCTTAGCTTCTGCTAAGGATGTTTGCAGCTCTAAGAATCTGACTTTTCAGTGGGTATTTGTAAAAGCAGTTGTATTAACTGATATCGCTTTACTACTACCTTATACATCTTGATATCTTCATGTTTCCCACAAGACCAAGGATGGACTCTTCATGGTCCCCTTGATTAGATAGTTACAGGAGAAAATAAAACATAGCAGGGTACGGGAGAATGGGGAGCAAAGGTCTATCATGAATCAGTGATTTGTGTTCTCTTCCCTACACATTTTTTTAATTTGTGGAACCAAAGATACTTAGTCATTAGGATTTGGCTCTGTCTTCATGATGACAAACATTAACATGATAGGCCAAGTATTTTATCTTTCATTCAGCTGTTTGTCATGATGTAGATTCATTCTTTTTCTAAAAAAAAATATTTATTTAATTTATTTAATATATTTAGTTTTCAGCATTGATTTTCACAAGAGTTTGAATTACAAATTTTCTCCCCATTTCTACCCTCCTGCCCACTCCAAGATGGCGTATATTCTGGTTGCCCTGTTCCCCAGTCAGCCCTCCCTTCTGTCACCCCACTCTCCTCCCATCCCCCTTTCCCTTCTTCTCTTGTAGGGCAAGATGAATTTCTACACCCCGTTGCCTATGTATCTTATTTCCTAGTTGCGTGCAAAAACCTTTTTTTTTGTTTGTTTTTGAACTTCTGTTTTTGAACTTCTGTTTCTCCCCTCTCCCCTCCCCGCCCACCCTCCCTAAGAAGGCAAGCAATTCAACATAGGCCACATGCAGATCATTATGTAAAACCCTTCCACAATACTCATGTTGTGAAAGACTATGTTTTGCTTCTTCCTAACCTATCCCCCTTTATCCAATTTTCTCCCTTGACTCTGTCCCTTTTCGAAAGTGTTTGTTTTTGATTATCTTGTCCCCCTATATGCCCTCCCTTCTATTGTCCTCCCTTTTTTATCTTCTTCCTCCTTCTTTCCTGTGGGGTAAGATACCCAAATGAGTATGTATGGTATTCCCTCCTCAGGTCAAATCTGATGAGAGCAAGATTCACTCATTCCTCCTCACCTGCCCCCTCTTCCCTTCCTACGGAATCGCTTTTTCTTGCCACATTTATGCAAGATAATTTACCCCATTCTATCTCTCCCTTTCTCCCTCTCTCAATATATTCCTCTCTTATCCCTTAATTTGATTTTATTTTTTTAGATGTCATCCCTTCATATTCAACTCACCCTGTGCCCTCTGTCTATATATAATATATATATATACACACATACACCTACATATATACATACATACACACACATATGTATATATTTACATACACACATATATATGCATATTCCTTTCAGCTACTCTAATACTGAGGTCTCATGAATCATATACATCATCTTTCCATGTAAGAATGCAAACAAAATAGTTCAACCTTAGTAAGTCCCTTATGATTTCTCTTTTTTGTTTACCTTGTCATGCTTCTCTTAATTCTTGTGTTTGAAAGTCAAAATTTTTATTCAGCTCTGGTCTTTTCATTGAGGAAGCTTGAAAGTCCTCTATTTTATTGAAAATCCATATTTTGCCTTGGAGCATTATACTCAGTTTGACTGGGTAGGTGATTCTTGGTTTTAATCCTAGCTCCATTGACCTCTGAAATATCATAATCCAAGCCCTTCAATCCCTTAATGTAGGAGCTGCTAGATCTTGTATTATCCTGATTGTGTTTCCACAATACTCAAATTGTTTCTTTCTGGCTGCTTGCAGTATTTTCTCCTTGATCTGGGAGATCTGGAATTTGGTGACAATATTCCTAGGAGATTTCTTTTGGGGATCTTTTTGAGGAGGTGATCTGTGGATTCTTTCAATTTCTATTTTACCCTCTGGCTCTAGAATATCAGGGCAATTCTCCTTGATAATTTCTTGAAAGATGATATCTAGGTTCTTTTTTTGATCATGGCTTTCAGGTAGTCCAAGAATTTTTAAATTATCTCTCCTGGATCTATTTTCCAGGTCACTGGTTTTTCCAATGAGATATTTCACATTGTCTTCCACTTTTTCATTCCTTTGGTTCTGTTTTATAATATCTTGATTTCTCATCAAGTCACTAGCTTCCACTTGCTCCAATCTAATTTTTGAGGTAGTGTTTTCTTCAGTGGTCTTTTGGACCTCCTTTTCCATTTGGCTAATTCTGCCTTTCAAGGCATCCTTCTCTTCATTGGCTTTTTGGAGCTCTTTTGCCATTTGAGTTAGTCTATTTTTTAACGTGTTGTTTTCTTCAGTATTTTTTTCAGTATTTTTTGGGTCTCCTTTAGCAAGCCATTGACTTGTTTTTCATTGTTTTCTCACATCATTCTCATTTCTCGTCCCAATTTTTCCTGTACTTTTCTAACTTGCTTTTCCAAATCCTTTTTGAGCTCTTACATGGCCTGAGACCAGTTGATGTTTTTCTTGGAGGCATTTGATGTAGGCTCTTTGACTTTGTTGACTTCTTCTGGCTGTATGTTTTGGTCTTCTTTGTCACCAAAAAAGATTCCAAAGTCTGAGATTGAATCTCAGTCCGTTTTCACTGCCTGGCCATGTTCCCTGCCAACTTACTTGACCCTTGAGATTTTTGTCAGGGTATGACTGCTTGTAGAGTACAGAGTACTTTGCTCCAAGCTTGAGGGGATGCACTGTGGTTTTCAGAGCTATTTCTATACAGCCAGCTCTGCCACACCAGCACTCCTCCTTCCCCAATAACTGCCAGCCAGGACCTGACTGGGATCTTAAGCAGGCTGTGCACTCCTGCTCTGATCCGCCACTTAATTCCTCCCACCAGGTGGGCCTGGGGCCAGAAGCAACTGCAGCTATAGTTCAGTAGCTGCACCTCCCCCGCTGCCCCCATGGAGGCTGCTGAACCTCGGACTCCTTCCACTCTGTCCCCTGCAGCTTTTCCCACTAACTTTCTCTGTTGTCTTTGGTGTTTGTGGTTTGAGAAGTCTGGTAACTGCCACAGCTCCCTGATTCAGGGTGCTAGGGCCTGTTCCGCCCAGCTCCTGGTCTGGTTGGTCTTGCCGCTGCCCACGCTGGGCTCTGCTCTCCTCCGCCCCTAGCTCTGGTGCATGATAAACCTCATCCAGCAACCATCCAGGCTGTCCTGGGCTGGATCCCTGCTTCCCTCTGCTATTTTGTGGGTTCTGCAGTTCCAGAATTTGTTCAGAGCCATTTTTATAGGTTTTTGGAGGGACCTGGTGGGGAGCTCATGCAAATTGCTGCTTTCTAGCCGCCATCTTGGCTCTACCTAGATCCATTCTTAATAAACTGCCCATTAGTTTTAGAAGCAAATCCTTAAACAACACTGAAAATGAAAATGAAACCATTCTCCTTTTCCCACCCCCCAGTCATAGAATCATACACTTTCAGAACTGGAGACTTCAAAGATCATCTACCAAACCCTTTCATTTGACAGTTGAAGAAACTGAGACTTATTACTTACCCATGATCACATAGAAACAAATCTAAAATAAGATTGCCATGACCACATTCCTATTAATTCTGTTCTGACAGGTTAAGAGGGTTGTCTGGTAGAATCTGAATACTGTTCAAAGGCTTTCCTGTTCCCAAGCCCCCCTCTTAACCTACCATTATCCCAAGTAGGATATGCCAGGCAATATTAAGTCTAGTGTATTCAGTCTCTTTAGATGGGATAGTTTCAGAGAAACCTGGCACCTGTACCTGACTGGTAACTTGAACTCTCTCTCCCTGGGCTCTTATCTCTCCCTGTTCTCTACCTTGACACATTTCCAAAACCACATTCTCCTTAAGCTCTGTAAGGGCATGGAGCCTCATCTTGCTTCACAGAACTAGAAGCACAATTTTAGAATAGGAAGGGGCCTCAGAAAACACTTAGCCAAAGATAAAGTTAAAAAACAAAACAAAACAAAAAACAAAAATCGGGGTTCAAACCCTACCTCTGCCATATCCTATTTGTAAGGTACAACTAGTTCTGAATTAATCTAATTTTATTAACATCTCTCTCTTTGCATCTGAGTGCTTAATAAATGCTCAGTCATTCTCATTACATTATACATAAGAACAGGGTGAGAAGCTGCTAAATACTTTGCTAAGATTGTAGTAAACTGTATCTACATTGTAGATCAAGGTCGTTCTAAGTCCTTCGGTGCGGCCTTTTGACTGAGTTCAAGTTTTACAGAACAAACGCCTTTATTGAGGTGTTTTTTTCTGTCAAGTTTGGATTCAGTCAAAGGTCCACACTGGAGAATCTAGTGGGCTGGCCTCATGTGGCCTTGAGGCTGCAAATTCCCTACCCCTGATCTACAACTTTCCCCTGAACCAATGTACTATTCAACCTGTCAAAAAAGGAAAAAAAAAAGTTTCAACAAGCATTCTCTGTTTATGAGGAAGCCATGCTGTCTCTTTACGAATCTCTATGTGCCTTGAATTAAATAGCAACCTCACTAGTGTGTAGTTTGCGTATTCCATTCTGTTCCCTTTTATTGGGGGGCGGGGCGTGGTAGAACAGGACAACATTGACCCTTCTCCAATCCTGTGGTGCATCTCCCACTCACTGGGACCTTTCAAAGTTCACTGGTAGGGTCTTAAGATCACTTATTCCAACTATTTCAAGACCCAAGCAAGGATACATAGTTTATCTTGTCTTGGTAACTTGGATCAAAGGAGAATGGTGTGTGTTTTTTTTAAACTCTCTCTCTCTCTCTCTCTTTTTCTCTCTCTCATTGGTGTTACTTTTTTCATTTTTGTTCCATTCCTTCCAGTCTATAGGCAGAGGAAAAAGAAACAAGAGAGTTAAGCAGTTTTCTTTTTCCTCCCAAACTTTAAAGGTGCAAACTCTCAACTACTAGTCATTTTTTCTTTATCTTCTCTTCTCATTATACTTCTCCAAAAAGTTGGGATGGGGACACTTTTACCATGTTCTTCAAATATCCTATTTGAAATAATATTCTAACTCATCAGTTTCAAAAGTTTCTCCTACCCTACTATAGGTTCCTAAAATCTGCCTACTATAGAGACCATGTACCTCCACACCTCTTTTTTTTCATTTATTTTTGTCATAGAGGCAGAATGGTGCTGTGGATTGAGATGTGAGATGGAAGTTAGGAAGACTGGGGTATGAGTACTGCCTCTGACACATGCTTTCTGAGAGGCCCTAGGGAAAGCAATTCTTCTCTGTGCTCTAGGCAACTCTTTCAGACTCTGAGTTGCAGAGAAAATGCTGACCTGCTTTGGTACATGGACTTTCCTCATCTGGGAGTTCTCAGTATGGGTAAAATCATGTTACCTGTCCTTATTCTTATTTCTGTTAGAGTCATCTATGATCTGGGAATAGCAAGATGTTTGTAGCTACTTAAGAATAAGTCCTTTTATTGCATTTTGGAACATAGTTGAAATAATACTAACTACTCAACTGGCAACTAAGGTAATTTTTAAAATGTTGCTTATGAGTACAAAAAAATCCGCACAAACCATTACATATTTTTCTAAGCCCTTCCTTTTAATTGGCATTTCCATTAATCTCTGTCATATGTTATTACCATCCTGTCCATCTTGAGCAGAAGTCCTATCCCTTCTTTGATCCTTCTTTTCTTTTCTCCAATATGATTAAATAACAGCAACAACTCTAACCCCCCTTTTGTTGTCCTTAGATTTCCTTAATAACTACAGATCATTCTTATAATTAGCACTCCTGGCATAATTCTTTTAAAATGTTTATACAATAATATTTTTCAATTATTAAGCATTTAATTTTTGTTCCTTCTACCTCTTCCCATCCAAGGAAAGAGAGGGAGACTGAAGGGAAGGAGGAGAGAAAGAAAGAGAGGGAGGGAGGGAGGGAGGAAAGAAGGGGGAAAGAGAGAGAGGGAGGGAGAGAGAAAGGGAAAGAAAGAAAGGAGGGAGTGAAGAAGGAAGAGAGAGAAAGAAGGGACAAAAGAAAGAAAAATAAAGAAGGGAAGAAAGGAGAGAGAAAGAAAAGGAAAGGAGAGAGAAAGAAAGAAAGAATCTTTCACATAAGCACAGTTAAGCAAAACTAATTCCAACATTGGTCCAATCCAAAAATGAGATTTTTATTCTGCCTATTAGTTCACCATCTCCCTATCATGGTATTTTATTATAATATGGCTATTATAGTATACATTTTTCTTCTGGTTCTGTTCATTTCTCGCTGCATCTGTTCATATAAGTCTTCCCAAGTCTTTCTCAAACCATCTTTTTCCTCATTTCTTACAGCACAATGCTATTCCATTGCATTCATGTATCATAATTGATTTAGCCATCCCCCTTCTCCTCTTGGTCACCACAAAAAGAGCTACTATAAATATTTTTGTACATGATGGGGTCTTTTCCTCTTTGATATCTTCAGGTGTATAGGCCTAATAGTGCTATTACTGGGTCAAAGGGCATGCACTTTTGGGGCATAATTGCAAATTGTTTTCAAGAAAAGTTGGTCCAGTTCACAGCTCCACCAACTATCAATGTGCCTATTTTTCTGCAGCCCCTTTAACATTTGACATTCTTTTTCTGTCAGTTTTGTCAGTCTTGAAAGACTATCATACTTAGTATTCCTCATCCATTATCAGCTCTTGCTCCTATTATCTTCATGTTTAAGGGGAAAAAAACCAAAACCAAAACCAAAACTAATTTTAAATTTTAAGATCAGCTTAAGTTGGTTGATGAGTTCCCTGTACAATCATGTCAGTCTCTTCTGACAATTTCTTTTCTTCATCATTAGATTTGTTTTTCTTTATGTTTTCAGAACTTTGTTCTTGAGATCTTCTTGCCCCTCCTTGGCTGAATTGTCCTGAAAAATTTGTCTCTTTGCAACTTTTACCCATTATTCCTGGTTTTTGCTTTCTGGGGTCAAAGTGAACAAGTTTCATCTCTTTTCCATGTAATAGATCTTCAAATGCTTGAAGGAAGGTTTGATCTGTGTTCTAGGAGCTCTCTTCTCTCTTCTCTGAGTTAAACATTTCTAGTTCCTTTAACCTATCCTTCTATACCTGAGAATCAAGCCACTTTGCCATCCTAGTTGACTTTTTTCTGGTGTCTTAAGTCAATCAATGTTCTTTTCTTAAGCTGTGACACCTAGAACTGAACACAATATTCTAGATGTAATTTGACCAAGGCAGATACAGAGGGACTGGCACCTCTTTATATCTAGGAGCTATCGTCCCTTAATGCCCAACATTACCTTAGCTTTTGTAGATGCCACTGCCATCTGATCATTTGCAGACAAACTGTCCTTTAGTCATACCTCTCCCATCCTTCCATTGGCAATGCCGATCTTTGAACTCTGGTTTCTTTTAATTGAATTTCATCTTAATAGATTCAGTGCAATGCTGAATCATAGACATTTCTGGATATTGTCAAGAAATTTTTGGATGCTAACTCTGTTCTCCTGGTGTATTTGTTATCCTTTCCAGATCTGTGCCACCTGCAAATTTGATGAACATGTTATCAATGCTTTTATGTAAGTCACTGACAAAAATGTTCATTTCTACAGGGCCAAGCACAAGATCATTAGAGCACACCACTGGAGACCTCTTGACAAGGTGACATTGTACCGTTACCCACTAATCCTTGAGACTGACCTTCAAAACAGCTTTACATCCATCTAATTATTTTACTGTCCAGTCCATATCTCTCCATCTTTTCCACCAGAATAGTTTGAGATGATTTATCACAAACTTTGATAAAAGCCAGACATACTAAATGTACAGAATTTCCTTGATCTAACAACTTAGTAATCCTTCAAAACAGCAAATCAGGAGGTTGGACAAGATGATTTCTAAAAATCTGTGCATTCGAAGTGAATAGAATAAAAGCATAGATGAAATGTTTCCTTGAGAGAGGTATTTCTTCAAATGGTTCACCATATTGTTCTGTGTCCAAAGAGTTTGTGATGGTCAATATCATTAGTTTGCATATAGCTTTAAACCTTGAGTATGGGAAGTCAGGGATATGGCTATTTAATTCCTCTGCCTTACTTTACTCCCACTTTCTTTATGGTTAAACATACTAAATACATGTAGTACCATTCTAGTCATAATAATAAGATTGTTTCTTCAAGGGAGTGTCATGAGACCTAATTAGTACCTGCAGAGAACTCTGATCTTATAATGAAAGAGTACAAAGCCCTCTTTTACCTGAGAGCCAAAAATGCATAAAGAGAGAACTTAATGTAGTTACAACCCCAATCATTGAATACAGTGGAAAGAAACTTAATTCTTTCCATGGGGAAGTTTCAACCAGCTGGAATTCTATGAACTCTTCACTTTCCCATTTGAACAATGGCCTTTCATGCATACATTTTGGTATTTTCCATTTTCATATACTTATGATTTTTATCAAATGGATGGAATCCTAGACCATGGTCCTTTATATTATATATATGATTTATTCCTTATCCTTGTCATCCAGGGGCTATCACTAGTTCCCACTGGTAGTACTGTAAATTATAGCAAGGTTCTCTCTTGACCAGACAGACAAACTCTTGGTGCATGTACACACACACACACACACACACACACACACACACACACACAAACACCCCCCCAAAACAAAAAAAAAAACAATGCAAGACTTGGCTTGATTTCTTTATTTCTACCTATATAAAAGTAAAGAAGGATGTGTACCTTCTGGGACCTGTACTGAGGAGAGAATAACCACTGAATTGGAAAGTAGCATGATAAGGGAATTATTCAAAATGATTTTAAAGATGGTTTCTTGGTATATTTCTTGTAGCAAAGGAGTGCAAATAATCAGGGATCTCAGTTGTCAGTCAAAGCCTCTCTAAAAATTATCTCTGTTGTCAGAGACAATTAATGTATAGCATAGCATTGTCATATGAATAGGATTCAAAGGAGTTTAGGAAAAATGGATCTGTAAGCTATTTCCCATTACATGAAATTCCATATTCTACTTCCTTACCTTTTTCATAAGCTGTATCTCATATTTGGAAAGTCCTTACTTTTTACCTTTAAGTCAATGAGTTTCCTTCAAAGTATAATTTAAGTATCTCCTCCTAAAATAGGTCTTTCCTGAATTTCCCAGTTGATAAGTGCTGTTTCCCCCTTGAAACCCTTTGTATTGCTTTTGCAATGAGGTCTGGCATAGGTGTAGAATCCATCAGCTTGCTTGGCTGCTTATGGGAAAATGGTTTCTGGGAGAACTATGATGACATGTAGTCTGGAGCATGTATAAGGTATTTTGTAACAAATTCTGGTAGGCTAACTGTGATAAAGGTTGAGGTTCTCTGATTGTCTCATAGGCATTCCAAAGACCTGTTAGCATTAGTTTCTTTCTCTTGGCCTCTCTTGGTTGGCTCATTGTCTCCAGCTGTGTTCTGGTTTTGTGATAGCATCTGGTAAAAGTTTGTATTATGAAGGAAGAGACCATGAGGCCTACTTCTTCCTCCCTCTCTACCACTAAAGTCAGATGCTGCACACTTCCCAGAACCTGGGAAACAATGTATCTTTGGCTTTATTGTAGTTTATTTTATTTTGGTGAAGGAAGTGGAATTTCTGACCTTTCCTTGGAAGGGAAGCTCACAGGAATCTGAGAATTGAGGTCCAGGGTGGGTTTGAGAACCTGCAGATTATTTTCTCAGTCCTTTGAGAAAAGGAACAATGAGAAATCTTGAGGAGTGACCTTTCGGACTTCAGCCCAGTGGAAGGATTCCTCTGTGAGTTGTAGCACATCTAGACATGGACTGGGCAGGACTATCAGAATTGAACTAAGTGTTGAATCTACCTCTCAGACACCATGGCAATGTAGGGAAGAATATGTTGAGGCAGCATTGGGGAAAATGTCTTTATGTTAATTCCTGCTATATCCATGAAGTCAATATACATTTGTAAAAATCAACTAATGTGAAGTCATTAAATGTTAGTCACTGGTCCTTAAAATCCCCAACATAGTTGGGGCTCAAGTCAATGGCAGCAGAGAAAGCAGTCTCTCCCCCAAGTTTCCCCTCAGGGTACTGTGGGACCTGGTGGGGTGTGGTCTCAGGCCTGGCTCTCCAAGAAGGAGTCAGAGGTTACATGTTACAGGAAATATTTCCTTTTCTATGTGCTATATTCCTCACTCTCTCCCATCGTAGATTGTAAGCTACTCAAGATTAATGGTTGTTTGAGTTTAATAAATATTTTTTGAATTCAATTCACAGTATGTATAATGTAGTAGCTAGAGTTCACTGTTGGCAGTGGTTTGTAACTTCCATGAATAGGTAGCAAGAAGGCTTTAGAGTGGGTACAAGTGAATCCATGACATACATGAAAAAAGGTTCTTGTATCCTCATGCTAACCTTGAAAAATCTGAGTTTTTTAGATATTGAAAATCTTTGAAACTGATCAAAATCAGCCTGCATAAATGCAACCTGGGCCAAGGTAAGCACTGGGTTTTCATGTTTTTCTTCTGCACAGCATTCCTTGCACGGATGCTGAACAAATGCCAAGTCATCACCCTCATACAACCTTTCCTGGGGCAAACAAATGAAACCTCAGAAACATTTCCTCCTACTCCATTGCTCATCTCCATTCCAAGTTCAGTCACTTATGTGGTGATTTTTGTGTACATTTTTTTTTTACTGAATCCAAATGCCTTCTCATAGCTAATGTGAGTGTGGGTGTGGAAGAGGAGGGGGCAGTGTAACAGAAGTTGTGCAGAAGACCATGAGCTTAGAACTTCTAAATAAATAGCATTGTCATCCAATGCCTTCTCATTGGTCTGGCTTTTCCTAGGCTGGTAGGAGGGGAGTAGTCTTCACCTATCTCTCCTCATATTATCAGGGAAACATCATCTCAGTTTCTTCCAACGAGTTCAAGCCTTTGTTGTATAATGTGACCACAAACGACAACATATTTATCATTTATGGTTTAAAGAGACACACACACACACACATACAGAGAGAGAGAGAGAGAGAGAGAGAGAGAGAGAGAGAGAGAGAGAGAAAGAGAGAGCGATCTTGGTTCTTGTTATGGAAAAGTAGCAAATCCATTTTCTTTCTTTTCTTTTTGGAAAAAGACGGAAGACATGAATTTCAAAAGAAAAGACTAATTCATTAACAACATTAACATTCCTTGGATCCTGGTTGATATTTTAGATGCACAAAAGAAAAGAATATTGGAGCTTCTTTTAGCTATAGTTGGAAGGAGCTACATTATAATAGATTATACATATTAATACATCATAATATATCTGATATACATTATAATATTTATAAATTTGAGAGTTATATCTATAAGATTTGAAGCTTTTTTAGGGAAGGCTTTCTACCAGCTTCCATGTTCGGAGCAACTCTGTGTCCACTGGAAGACTCCAGTTAGTGATATAGTTGGCATGTCCATAGGGCTTTAAGGTTGCAAAGCTATTTATATCTATTATTGCATTTGATCATTACAACAACCCTGAGAGGCAAGTACTACTGGCATTATTATCCTCATTTGATAAGTTAGGGAACTGGGCCTCAGAGACATCAAAGGATTTAAACTGTCAGATGTAGAATTTTGACCCATGTCTTTCCTGACTCCACGTCTAGTCCTTTTCCTGAACTACCCTGCTTCTAAGGAAGAAGAAAAATCACCTAGAGGTGGGACAATGTTTTCTGGTCAGAATGGAGCTTTTCCATGGTGGTACCAAAAAAAAAGCCATGCCTGGTTAATAACTGAAGCTTATCAAGCTAAACTTTTAAGGAAGCCAGGATATAAATATAGAGTTCATATTTGTCTGGGACACTGGGATTAATACCAACACTCTTGTTTTTGAGAAAACACCTCTGCAGTGGAATCCCTAATGGTCAAAAGAGGTCAGAACATGTCGTATATCTTCACTGAGAGACAGCATGATCCTAGGTACTGACATCAAGATTTGTTTAGAGGAAAGAGTGCCACCTACTGAATTACCACCTCTTACATGTTTCTGTCATCACTTTGATTCTCCTTGGAGGTCTCCCAACCATGGAGTGTGACCTTGCTTAGCTATGAAATCTGACCTAATTATAATGCAAGGTTGGTTTTCTGCAGCCATGTTGCAAAACTGGGCAGATCCCCTCATCTACAGATTCTTTCTCCCAAGCTAGAGTCAAGCTCAGTGGAAACAGTGAAAGTGACTGAACCCCCTTTCTACAAGAGGGGCTACAGAAGACACAAATGTCAGGAACAGCTGCATAAAGGAAGCAAGCATCTGTGTTCTGCTATGTTTAGTCACTAAACAAGATTACCTCATCTTAAGATTACTTCCAAGGACATGGATATATATATAGGTTAAAGTCCAGTGCATAGTATGCACAGCCTAGAAATGGCGAATGTCAACATTAACCACAATATATGCTTCCAAACTTTACTGACATTGGGGAAAAGATCTATTCAGAACACTAAATGTGGGCACTATGTTAGCATTAGCTAAACAATTGCTGTTTATTTAATTGAGGATCTGTGGACTTCCAAAGTGTATTAGCTGTTAATCAATGTAGTCAATATGGACATTAGTTTTGGTTCACACTTCAGCTGTATCAAACATAACATTATACATTTTTTATCATCATATCAAACACAATCTATATAGAGTTAATATCAAAGACTCATTTCCAAGATTCAGACTTACATATCTGAGCAAATAGGTTTATTCTTCTGTTGATAGGGTACCCGCATTATCTCCTTTATGAACCTTAGATATGCTGAAGGAGGTTTAGTTTGGAGACTTTCCACCTGTATAAATATGGAGTTGGGTTCTGATTTCCAGTGGACTTTCTACAACCAACAAGAACATATCTGCTTCTTAAACCCCATAACCCAAGCATTTACATAAAAAGCAGATGACCTTTTTATGAATACATCTTATTCATTATCTGTACTACTCACAGATTATTATTTTAAGGAAAAACACACAGAGGCAAATCCAGAGTTTATTTCTAATATTTCTAAATATATTTTATATTTCTAAATATGTCTGTATATTTGGGGAAGATCCTAGTATTATCTTAGGCAGAGCAACATATTCAAACAGATCATAAATACTTAGCTGGGGAAATGCGGATGTACTCAACTGGACTTGGACAATTCTGAAGAGACAATTCAATCTTAACCCAATTAAATAAATATCCCTGGGCATCTTGCTGTGATAAGTAATTGAGAACAATGTCAACTCTACTGCTTTTGTAAAAGACATAATTTCAGGTAAACCTAAATATTTTCAACTATCTAACAGTACTTTTATTCATTCATAGAATATGCATTTTGGTGACCATCTTAATTATCATCCTTATTGAGATAATCTGTTATATTTCCAGTTTTTAAAAAATACCTGGTGCTTAAATAATGTTTTATACAGATTGAAATGTTTTTTCCCCAATGTATGTTTCCTGCTTCATACAGAACCTTCTTGCTGTAAAACAATGTTATAATATAAGTGAATACCTGCTTTATAGGATATCTCACTTAAGCAGCAACAAGGTTTAATAGACGGAAGACTGGATTTAGAGTCAAGAAGTCCTAGATTTCAGTCCTATCTTAGACACTTAATGTTGATTTACCCAGGACAAGTCACTTAATTGTTCCTGAAGTTTGGTTTCTCATCTGTGAAATGGGATATGATAATATCTGTAGTATTTGAATCATGGGATTATCATGGTTCTCATGTATGTAAAACACTACTTAATTATTGGTTATTATTATGTTGAATTTTTACCCTATAGAGTTGTGATATCTTAGGGGACTTGATGTAATCGATGTTGTATACAAATCTACGTAATATTTCCAATTTTTTTATTAATTCCTTTATTGTTTATGTTGCAGTTGTTTCCCTATATCTCTTTGCCCACTCTCCCTTTTAGCGAATAAAAGTAGGCAAGGAAAACTGACCAATAGAGCCACCATATCTCTCTTCATTTGCCACATTTGAAATCCTCATCCTCAACCATCTAATGCCTGAGTTCAATATTGGTTAATGACTTTATTCTGAATTCAGTTGTCTTTTTGTTTTGTTTTGAATTATATTGCAGTATTAATTCTGTGGGCCGCTAGGTGGCACAGTAGATAGAGTGCTGGGCTTGGAGTCAAGAAGATCCATCTTCCTGAGTTCAAATCCAGCCTCAGATAATTATTAGCTATGTGACCCTGGGCAAGTCACTTAACCCTGTTTGCCTCAGTATCTCTGCCAAGAAAACCCCAAAATGGGTGATGAAGAGTCAGGCATGACTGAACAACAATTGATTCTGTAGACTAAGCTAGTCCTCTGAGACTATAAAGAATTTGGTATGACAAGTTTTATTAGATACCTAATGCCTTTTGGGGGAATAATTTTCTGACCAGGCATCATGGTATGTTGCTCTGCTGACCATGGAGGCTGAGGGGGTTGCATTTTATATTCTTTTTCATGAGAAGCCGTATTCTTTTACTTTCTTGCCATTAGTAAAGTTGTTCTTATTAAATTTTATGGTCTACATGTGACTCATTGCATTTAAATCCAGAGCTTGCATCACTGGACTGGCCTAGCTTCTGGTCCAGAATATATCTCTTGAAAAAAGTATAAATATGATATGAAGCAAACTATGGTAAAGACAAAGGAAAGGCCCAGGCAAAACACTCTAAAAATATTTGAAGAAGCAAAGGTCATTCTCAGTAGGGGACCCTGGGGAGGGCTTCATGGAGGAGGTGACATCAAAGTAGGGTCTTTAAAGAACAGAAATTCAACTTTCAGAGTTGAGAAGACCTGGACAAAGGCATGAAAGTGGGAAAATGGGAAGGCAAAATTGAGGACTGCAGTTATTTTGTAACTTAGATGGCTAAAAGGACAGCAATGTAAAATAAAGCTGGAATTCGTGATGGACTTTAAACACCAGGATAACGAGTACATATTTTATTTGACATGCAATGCAGTCAATGTGTGAATGTGGATGTTAGCTATGGTTCATAATTCAGCAGTATCAAATAGAGCAAACATTTATATCTTATATCAGATACAACATATATAGGTGATACCAAAGACTCATTTTCTAAGATTCAAACAATGTGCCCTGGTAAATAGGTTTATCCTATTTCTAACACTTTCCTTCTTTACAGTCCCTAGTGGAGTCCCCCAGGGATCTGTGTTTGACCTTATGTTGTTTCACATTTTTATCAGCGACTTGGATAAAGACAAGATGCTTGCTCATCACATTTGCAGATGACACAACACAAGGAGAGGTAGCCAGCATACGGGATGACAAAGTCAGGATCCAAAAGGCTCTTGACAGGCTAGGGCCTTGGGTTGAATCTAATAAGACAAAATTCAATAGAGATAAAAGTTGAAAGTTTTATTCAAAAAACTTCACATATTCAAGATGGAGGAGACATGGTGAGAAAGCAGTTGTTCTAAAAACAATCTGGGGGTCCTACTGGACTGCAAGCTCCATGTGAGTTGGCAGTGTGATGTGTCAGCTAACGAAGCTTCTTAGAGATTGGGATAAATTTCAGAGAGGCACAGTTGCTAAGAATAAAGAAGTGAGAGTTGTATTGTGTTCTGTTCTTGTTAGGCCTTATCTGAAATATCGTGTTCAGTTCTTGGTAGTGCAGTAATCACTGAACCGGAAAGTGAATAGAAGAGGGGGACCACGATACTGAAGGACCTTGAAGCCACATCACCCGAGGAGCAGCTGAAGGAACTGGAGTGTTTAGCTTGTAGAAGAAAATTCTTGGGGCAGCTAGGTGGCATAGTGAATGGAGCACTGGCCTTGACACTTACTAGCTGTGTGACCTTGGGCAAGTCACAACCTCAATTGCCTTGCCTTTTTCCCTCCCATCTCCAGAAAAAGAGGATCATTCTCAGTGGGAAAAAGATATCTGTCTCCAAGCATTTGCAAGAATTGGGCAGAGAAGGCAGAATCAGAGCATTGAATGGAGTTACAAAGAGACAAATTTAGGCTGATTTCAGGAACAACTTTCTAACAATTGTTGTTCATCCTTTGTTTTCAAAAAGGACCAGTGATGTCATGGAATGATATATTGACTAGTGAATTGGATTTAAGTGAGGCAGAGGTGTATAAAATCATGAGACTCACTTTTTCTTCCAGACTCATTAAAATCCCTTGGCAAGACATCTTCAGAAGTGAAATGGGCTCCCTGAGAGATTGTAGATTACCTTCCTTGGAGACTTTCAGAGGCTGGATACCCATTTGTTGGGTATGTAATACTAGGGATTCCTTTTGTGCGTGGGTTTGAGCAGATTGCTACAGGGGTCTCTATCAACATTCATATTCTGTTTCTGAATCAATGGAGAAGTCACTGAAGATACTGATGGGAGATAAGGGAGGGGTATGACATGGTCAAACTTCTGCCTTAGGGAGATTACTTTGGCAGTCACATGAAGAATAGATTAGGGGAAGATAGTCATTAAGAGACTATTATAATTGTTCAGGCAAAAAGGAATGAGGGTCCGAATTAGAATGGTGGTAGTATGAGTGGAGAGAAGGGGAAGATGTGAGATAGACTCTGGAAACAAAATCATCGGGAATTGGCGATTGACTGTCTGTCAGGTATTGAGGAGAAGTCATATAAGAAGATAACTGAGGTTCTGAACCTGGGTGGCTGTGGGAATGGCTGTGCTTTCATCAGAAGAAGGGACATTAGGAGAAGCAGCAAACAGGGGTGATGATGGTGGTAGTAGTAGAGATAAGACAGGAACAAAATCTCCTTGCTGAGATCAACCTTCAGAAACAAATTACAATGGCATTTCTAAATAATAATAAGCTCCATTATAATGGAGTTCCATTAATAATAATTATAATACTATGCTTATTTATACAGTATTCCATGGTCACATTTCATGGTTTTCACTGACATAATTTCCTTTGATCTGGACAACCTTGTGAGTTAGGTAGCACTGTTTTTATTGTCCCCACTTTATAGACGAGGAAGTTGAGGTTCATTGACGTTCAATGATTTATCCAACTTAGTAAGAGAGGAATCTGGAGGGGACTTGTATTCTCATTTTGTGGCTCTGAATCCAATGTTCTTTCTATTGTTTCCCTCTATCTCTGCACCTTATGCAAATTCGTTATCTCTGTCTTTGGTGATGCTCTCTCATTTTCTTGAGCAGAAAAGCCTGACCTAAAGAGCATTCTTCCCTGTTCTGCATGTGTACGCAGTGTCCCTGGGTTCCAATTTTCCTCTAGGTCATCATTTGCAAGCCCTGTCTCCATTTGCAGCTCCGTAGATTGAATGATTGATTCTCTGCCCAGATGGCCCATGGCTTGTGGAGAGCCTTGCTGCTGCCTGTCCCAGCATTCCCTAGCTTTATCACGTTGCACCAAGATGTTACTTCACATGTTCTTCGGGTGTTTTTTCTGCCTGCCCTGCTTTTCCTTGCCCCATGTCACTTCATTGCAGAGCAGCTGCTTGAATAGCCTGCCTCCATCCATCCTCCACACCTGTCCAGTGACATTGCTGCAAGGACTGCTTTAATGAAGGCAGGCTGGCTGGGCTCCAGGACCTCAGTGATGGTGCTCCTGTCACTCCATTCCAGCCTTCTGAGACACTCAGCCTCATAGGCTGCTTCCTGAGCCCTGGAAACGGGCTTCCAGGAACTACTGGATGCCGATGATATCATCCTAAAGGGCACATGAACAAGAGGGGCCTGTTGAGTGGTTTAGCACTATACTAGGAAATATTGATGTGTAAAAAATAAGAGCTGGCATTTCTGTAGTATACAATGCTTATAGTTTGCAAAGCACTTTCCACACATGATCTCCTGAGAGCTCAAAGCAATCCCATAAAATCCCACAGCCATTGTCATCCACATTTGACAGATGAAGGTGAAAGGGGAATGGAATAAGCATTTATATAGCACCTACTATGTGCTAGGCATTGTGCTAAGTGCTTTAAAAAATGAGGTAGGTGCCATTTTTATTTCCATTTTACAGAGAAGGAAACTGAGGCCAACAGAGATAAAGTGACTTGTCCAGGGTCAGATAGCTAGAAGCTAGATTAAAACTGAAGTCTTCCTAACTCCAGGTTCAGCGCTCTATCCAATGTTTCACCGAAGTGCCTGTCATGAAACTGACAAGGAAACAGGCTCTGTGGTCTCACAGTTAGTAAGTGTCAGAAGTGGGATTTCAGTGTTAGGCTTTTCTGACTCCAAGCCCAGCACTAATATACCTGGCTCCTACATGACCTTGAGAGGAGAGATCCTGTAGACAGATGCACTGGACTTTTAGCAACCTTGATACCATATACGTTTGTTTTTTCAGTTCCCCTAAAACTCGAAACCTTGCAATGGTAGAATTTGTTCACAGTCACTGTGACTGAGACTCAGCAAAATCCTAAAGGGCCTTGTCAAATAAGGCAGGCTGGATCATATTTGGTGTCATTTTAGTGCTCCGTGTGTGTGTGAGTGTGTGAGCGCACACATGCGTACGTTTACGCACACGCACGAGCGCATGTGCAAGCATGTGTGTTACTAATTCTGAACATATCGCTAGGCTAATCTTATGGTATATATGGAATGTGTATTTTTAGTGTTAAACACATTTTTATCCTAATTCTGAAAAAATTTGTAATGCACAATTAGAGGGGCAAGGAAATCGAGTTACAGAACTGGAGAGAGAAGATTAATAACGGTAACAATAATCATCATCATGATGAAGCATTTATATGGCACTTTGAGATTTGTAAAGCATTTTCCATATGGCATTTTATTTGATGCTCATAACAATCCTGGGAAATAGGTGCTATTACTATCCCCATTTTACAGAGGAGGAAATTGAGGCTGAAAGACAGCAAATGACTTGAGCAGGGTGATATAGCTAATAACTTTATGAAGCAGGAGTCACACTCAATTCTTCTTGATTCTGCATCCAACACTTTGCCACCTAGATGTCTATGATACCTGCTGACAGCACCAGCCTCTTCTCCCTTCTGAGGCTGCCTATAGCCAGCCTATAAAAAATTAAACTTGCCAAGGCTGTTGGGCTGGCATTATGAAACTGGAATTCATCACGCTAAGGAGGGAGGGTGGATACCTGGGTGGCTTCCTTGTCTGTTTACCTTTGGGTTCCTCCATGGCATAAGTTTCCCTGGGAAGAGTCCTGATTGCACTATAAATTGTTGAAGATCGCAAGGCACAGGATACAGAAAACATAGTGATAAACTCTATGCCAAGAGGTCAGGAAAGGTTTCATCTTGGACACCAGCCTCTGAGCTCTTCTTTGTCTTCTCACTTGGCATTGGTGGCCTGATAGAGGATCTCCCTATGGCCAGCCTCTCTGTAGCCTCTGACACTATTGATATCCCTCTTCTCCTTGATACCCTCTTCTCTCTAGGTTTTTTTGTGACACCCGGTCTCTCTTGGTTCTCTTCCCACCTCTCTGATTGCACCTTCTCAGTGTCCTTTCCTGGCTCTTCAGCCAGGTCACTACTGATAAAGGTGGATGTCCCCCAGGGCTACATCCTGGGCTCTCATTTTTCTCCCTCTATACTATTTCACTTAGAGATCTTACCAGCTTCTATTGATTCAATGATATCTGGATGCTGACGATTCTCCAATATACTTATCCAGCTCTGTCCTAAACTTCAGACTCACATCTCCAACTGTCTATTTCATCTTAAATTAGATGTCCTGTAGATACCTCAAACTCCATATTGCCAAACTGAATTCATTACTCCCTCACCCCATCCCCCACAAATCCTTTCCCTTTCCAAAATTCGTTGTTACTGTTCTGGGTGCCACCATCCTTTTTAATTACCCAGGCTTCTAACCTAGGTATCATCCTAGACTCCTCACTTTCTCTCACTCCCTATATCTAATCTGTTGCCAAAATCTTGTCAATTTTACTTTTGCATACATCTCTCTTTCTGTTCTGATGCTTCAAATACTCTGGTAGATATCCTTCTCATTTATGAACTTATGTTTGTTTTTAAGATTATTAACTCCCTTACTGTGAGGTTAGGGGATATTGAGTCAACTTATGAGATCTCACTGCCAAATAAAGATTAATGTGCAAGTTGGCAAAAGAAGGAAACGAAACCAAGAAATGCTAACATGACCATGAAATAACACTGAACTCTATCCTGAAACTCAATGAGTGATGGTAAGCCAGCAGTCCCTTATCTTCTACCTCTCCTCTTCTACCTCTACCTCTCCCAGAATGTAAGCTCCATTTTTTTTTTAAATTTTTCTGTGTCCGGTGTGGAGTATAGTGACCTGCATACACTAAATGCTTAATAAATGCTTATTTGCTGATTGATTGAATAGATCAGAAATGTCACTTCCAACTTCATCAGCAGCTCCCTTGGGACTTAAGTCAGGGTTATCCATAGAAGAAAGGTGACCATGACTGATAGTCTGATTGCTCTACAGAGACCAGAATCAAACCTAGAAGGCACCTTCATACAGAGTTTGAAATGGCCAGCTTTTGTCCTGACTCTCCTTTTGAATAGACAGATACTTGGGGGAGGGGGAGAGGAGGCTCAACATTTAAGAGTATGGTTAAATTTAGATTGTTCCCATTTTTCCAGGACTTGGAAAGACTCTTGGAAAGTCAGAGCTTCCCTAGACCTAGACTATTAATAGGCTGTGCTTCGGGTAAATACATCAGCCTTAATACACAGAATTTACCCAGAAAGAAGAGTTCAACCCTGCCATAGCACCTGTTTTCCAAAAAGGGGTGGATATTTGGAGTTACATCAATGCTAAGAAAGGCCTGCATGCTTCTATGAACAATCCCAGATAAAACTGAAATTTGCTAAGGAGGGGCAGGGGAGGAGAGAGGTAAATATATTCATGGGCACAGAAGAAACAGCAGATGAGAAGTTTTTACAAATACACATAAAATACAACAAGGACAGAAAAAAAAATATGGAGACTCTAGTATGTACAACAGCTGCTATAAACCAGATTTCGCTAAATGGTTTGCCCAGATGGGTTTTTCCTGCCCTGCCTGATATAAAATGGATTGGGCCTTTGGGCCTCCTCTCCCAGCAATGAAGAAACTGCTAAGAGCCAGCCTTCATAATCAGAGTCACTTTAAATTGCTACAAATATAAAAAGGGGTTACCTTGTAGCACTTGCCTCACATGAGAGAGCTCCTGCTAGACACTTTCTAGCTAGGATAGATATAACCCAGGCGGAGAAAGACACCCAGGAGTTCTCCATTAGGAAAACAGGTAGGCTAGGATGAATCTACCAGGACCCTGGCCCTGAGGCTTAGGCACGACCTCCACAATGAATCAACTCTCACACTCTGATTTGGTTCCAGAAGTCTCCTATGCCCTCAACCTTAATGAATCCTGGGATCCCAGGCCAGTCTGAAAAAATAACTCTTCCCCAAGTGGACTTTGAAAACCTGGGTTCTATGATTTCCATTTCCTGCATAATTAAAACAACAAGGAAGGCTACTTAAGCTTTGTAAAGCATTTAAAACTCCCCCAAAATATTTTCATATGTTACCCCAAAGAATTCTAAGAGATATGAATGCATGAAAATAGTTTACTCTGTGCCAGACCTTGTGCTAGGCACCAGACATGCACACCCAAAAGTGAGATAGTTCCTGCTCTCAGGGAGATTATATTGTGTTAGGGAAAGATCACACTCAGAGGGGAGTGGTATCCAAGGAAGGGAGTTTGGCCTGGGGTGTCCCAGGGATGGCCAGTGAAGCCAGAGAGCAGTCCTTTGTCATATATTCAGGAAAGGTCCTGGAAAAAATGGCATTATCTATTTGTTTACAGTTCCAAGAGTAAGAAGTGGAAATCAGGGAGGGGTAGAAGGTTTGAGTTAGTAATATCATCCTCATTTGATAAGAAAAGAAACTAAGGCTTTGAGTAGTTGGTTGTATGACTTAACCTAAAATTTAATAATTTGTTAGGGTCAGAGTCAAGTCTAGCACTGTGCTCATCTTATGTTTCATAGCTTTTTCTTTTCTTTTTTCTTTTTTTTTTTCAGAGAAGAGGAGATCCCTTCCCCAGGCTGAATCCTTTATTCTTGGGTACCACTGGTTTCTCAGGCAAGAAGTCAGAGGTCTTCGTGAAGAAATGTTACTAGGTCTTTCATCCATGCTTCCCTCCCACAAAGAAGATTCACTAGTTAAGAAAGCCTGTGCTGTTAAGTAGAAGGTCTCCTGAAGCTAACCCACAAAGAGAATATCTACACGACAAACTAGACCTGCATTATAATAATAATAATGATAGTAAGAAAGATACAATAACTCATATGCATACATAATTCTTAAACATATTTTAATTTAAATAAGTAATTTTAAAATTTAATTTAAATAAATTAAACATATATAACTCTCTTTTTTCTGGAGGAGGGCAGGCAGGGTAATTGGGGTTAAGGGACTTGCCCAAGGTCACACAGCTAGTAAGTGTGTCAAGTGTCTGAGGCCAGATTTGAACTCAGATCCTCCTGACTCCAGGGCCAGTGCTCTACTCGCCGTGCTACCTGGCTGCCCCAACATAAATAACTTTTAAATAAAGTTCTTTGCTTCAAAAACACTGAGAGATGGATAGCGCAAGTATTATTGTCCATGTTTTACAGATAAGGAAATCAGTTTTAAAGTAGTGTTAAACTTAGAAATGCTGTATGTTCCCATAATGCAATGTGTCAACATAGGACACCTGTCCATGTATTTATCTGTCAGCATTTTCATCTGTAACTTGGATGGAGGCATGAAGAACATGGTTATTAAATATGAGAGGGATAGCTAAAATGTTGGCTGACAGAATTAGGATCCCACAAGAATTGACCATGACAGAATGATGGGCTAAATCTAGGAAGATGAAACATAATAAAGATAAGTAAAGTTCTGAACTTAGTCTTAAAAGAAAAAAAATTAACTGCATAAGTGGAAGAAGGGTGGGGGAAGGGGGGAAAGTAGGGGAGGGAGTGGTCAGTCAACCTTTATGTGGAAAAGACCTGGGATGAAGATGGGAGATTAAATGTATCTCCTTCTTTGTGGTGGACAGGTGAAGGACTATAGTACGATAAGGCGTATCCTCACAGACATGGTCAGTGAGTCAGTATATTTTGTTGTTTCACGTTACTTCTTAGTTACAAAATGGGGTTTTATATGGGAATATGGGACAGGTGACCTGTGAAGGAACAAGATAGGATGAAAGGATCAATAAAACTTCAAAAAAAAAAAAGAAAAAAAACTGGGCCTATAAGCTCAATGTCTTGTGGGCAGGCAAAAAAGCTAACATGATTTTAGGATACACTAACAGAAGCATAATCTTTATAATAAACGGGGCAATAGTCTTTTTGTGCTCTGCCCTGGTTAGAGCACACCAATACTATTGGGTCTGATTTGGAGGACTACATTTTAGGAAGAACATTTATGTGTCTACATTTGGAACACGTGACTTTCCATGGCAGTCTGTAAAATTTAGTATGTCTGTGACTCACTTTGCCCCATGAAGACAAACTCTTCTTCCTAACTGTTGTTTTAAAAGCAAAGAAACCAAGATGGCTTCTCTTAATGTGCATTAACAACTGGGAAAATCAGATTGACATCAAAATATGGTAACCAGAGTGGTCAAGTTTCTTTTGGTGAGTTCAGTTTATGACTTGGTGTCCTCTTTTTATGTAAGAGGACACAGAAAGATCACTATGGCTCCTTCAAAATCAACCAGTTCAGTGAACCCAACCTAAAATTAGGTATAGGTTCTAGCCAACGGGTGAGAAATGAGCTGAATCCCACCACTGAATAGAGACCATCATTGCTGGAACAAGGACCAATGTTTTGCCAATTATCCAGAAGTCAGAACCTCAAACGGCAATTGCCAACAACTAAATTTATGCATAATTGAAGAAAGGTAAGGCATGTACTGAATAAGGTATTTTACATTAAGAGAACTGGAAATTATTTTATATAGTCGTTAGTTGAAAAAATTTGGGTGACTTGGTCTAAAGAAACAGAGACTTGCTTTCGTGCTTCGGCAACATGGCGGCTGCCACCGACGCCTCGGGTTCCTCAACAAGTTCGGCCCCGGCCCCGACGCCACCCCTGGCATCTGCCCGGTATCCCGCCCCAGCGTCCACCCCAGCTCCCATCTCGGCCCGTCACAGGGCCAGGTACTGGCGTCGGCACCTCCGCCGGCTTCCCCCACTCTGGCGCTGGCGCCGGCCCTCCTCGGGCCTAGGCTCCCTGGGCAGTTCCTCAGCGGTCACGTGGTCTGGCTGCACCCAGTCATCCTCGCCTCCATCGTGGACAGCTACGACCGTAGTAATGAGGGCAGGGGCTGTGTCATCTGCACTCTGCTGGGAATAATTGACACTCAGTAGAAGTCACCAACTGCTTTTCAGTGGTATATAAATGCATCTGAGGACGAGGCTGCAGCGGACATAGAATTTGCTAAGAATATGTATGAGGTACGCAAGAAAGTCTCTCCAAATGAGCTTATTCTGGGCTGGTATGCCACAGGCCATGACATCACAGAACACTCAGTGCTGATTCATGAGTACTACAGCCGGGAGGCCCATAACCCCATTCACCTCACTGTGGACACTAGCCTCCAGAATGGACGAATGAGCATCAAAGCCTATGTCAGTGCTTCCATGGGTGTTCCTGGGAAAACAATGGGAGTGATGTTCATTCCGCTGATAGTGAAATATGTCTACTATGATACTGAACGAATTGGAATTGACCTCATCATGGAGACGTGTTTCAGCCCCAACCATGTGATTGGCCTTTCAAGTGATCTGCAGCAAGTTGGTGGGGCATCAGCCTGGATACAGGATGCGCTCAGCATAGTGTCGCAGTATGCCAAGGCTGTGCTGCCTGGAAAGGTGTCGGCTGACAACACCATTTGTGGGCCGCTTCCTGGTGGGCCTGGTTAACCAAGTTCCCAAGATTGCCCCTGAGGACTTCAAGACCATGCTGAACAGCAACATCAATGACTTGATGGTGACTTACCTTGCCAACCTAACCCAGTCACAAATTGCTCTCAAAGAGAAACTTGTGAGCCTGTGAGGAAACCCAATGAGCAGCAGCTATAGCCAGGAACTCCACCTGATGTTGGTCCTCCATTGGCCCGACCCATAGGAAAGAACAGAAGAAAAGTGGATTCTTCTTTAACCATCATCTTTAAGTTGCCTATTTTCTATAGATGAGCTGTTTATAACTCCAAATAAAACACAGACATCTCTTTTCCCTCTGGATAAGGGATTGATTGTGACTTTTCCCTTGGGGGAGGGGGTACTAACTTAGAGATTGTCTTGAAATAAAAAAAAAAGAAAGAGATACTTGGGGATTTGAAGGGGCCATTGTGAGAGCTGTCTTCAACTATCTGAAGAGTTGTCATATGAAAGAAGGGTTTTTCTTGTTCTATCTGGCTCTAGAGAGGGAATCTTGGGACAATGGACAGAAGTTGCTAAGAGACAGATTTCCATTGATTTTAAGAACAAAAATGGAATAGGTTGGCTTGGGAAGCAATGAGTTTTCCATTCCCAGAAGTTTTCAAGGAGAGGCTATTTGTTAAGAGAAACCCATTTGTTGGGAATGAGTTTCTGTTCAAAAGGTCATCTATGATGTCTCTTAGAACTTTCAAATCTGACGACTATGATTCTATGATGGTCTTACTTTTGGATGAAGCTTGTATGAAAAAAAATATGAAGAAGAAAAAGAACATAGACAAAGGACACATGCAGACACCAAATTTTGGTAAGGTGGAGAAGAAACTCTAAAAGTTGACAGATGAGAGCATTCCTCTGCCTTATCAATCTTAAAGTCAAGTTTAGTCAACAAGCATTTGTTAAGCATTACTATGTGCCAGGCCAGTGTCAAATGCTAGGGATTCAAAAAAAGGCAAAAAAAAAATCGTCCACTTCCTCTCAAGGAGCTCACAATCTAATGAAAGGGAATGGTAACCAGAATAGTCACTCAAACATTCTGCTTAAAGTGAGTATTAGAACACATACTTATCAGAAATGAGCCTGAGGCTGTCTCTGAAATGCTTTCTCATTATAGATTTAGATGTTACTGGAAAACTAGTCCCTTCTAGAAGCACTGTCCCACAATACCAGGTATCTAGGGAAGGACATAGAAACTCACACATTTTGCTCTAGTGGCCTCCCTACTACTTAGTAAATAGTTACAGACTTAGACATAGAAATAGACAGAGACATAGACATAGACGGAAACAGACACAGGCACAGACACAGTCACAGATACAGACACAGACATAGACATAGATGTAGACATAGATACATAGCCACACATGCACTAACACAGATATCAGTGAAATTCGTACTGTAAAAACTCAAACAATGCATCCAAGACCCAGAGGCTCACCTCTCTCTTATTCTTGAGAACAATCTAGGCCACCTAAAGGTACAATACTCAGCCAGACTTATTAAATCTACTCACAACTAGTACCAGCTTTTCTCCCTATTTGAATATGCTAGTAATAACTCTCCCAGATAATATCACAATGGTAATGTAACATAACCCAGTTGTGCTGGTTCTGCTACTTTCCCCTGGCTTCAGTACTGACTATGCCAGCTGCTTCCTGGGCCCGGTGCTGAAGCCTCTTCTTATAAATTGCTAATATATGAAGTATGACCCAGGTTGGCCTAGGCAAAAACTCTGAAATAGTAGAATTTTGTGGTTGATCCAATCATTTATCCCCTTTCCATTTTGAGGGGTAAATTTTCTGTAGTGAGGTATCTATTCTTTCTCCATTTCCAATGGGAACCTAGAATAATTCATAGAGATTCAGCTATTAGCTAAGTGGTGTTTCTCGCCTAGGGGTATTTGTAGTTTTATAGAGGGGTGTTGAAAGCTAGAAAGCCTTTAAGGCAAAATATTTTTCATTCATTCAGTCAAATAGATGTATGTTATTTACTTATGGGTCTAGCATTATGCTCTATGCCAAAGTATTTTATATGTACACATATACAATGTATTTCTATGCCTATGTATTTTGAGGAAATACAAATATATTTCTTGAGGAGCTTGCAATTAGTTGGGGAGAAAAGTTAAAGAACAATAAGAGAATGAAGCAACAACACAAAACAGTGAAATCACAAGGTACATGCTAAATGTCAAACGAGTAGTATAGGCAATAATGTGATGAGATAAAAAGATGGAGGGTCTGGTGTGGGATGAAGTACTCAGAGAAGGCTTCAAGATAGAATAAATTGATCATGAACCCTATCTCTGAGGGTGGAATTTCGAGCAACAGAATCAGGCAATACAGGACACGATTTTGGTCAGGGGTAGGGTTTTCCCATCACCGTCTTTAATCATGACACTCGATCTAGAAGTAGCAGAATAATGGAACTAATTGAAGTTGCCTAAGGTTTCTTCCCATTGAAGGAGGTCCCCCCTGGAAAATCAGATTCTTAGAGAGCCCAAATAGCAATGCAGGAGAATTCACACAGGTTTTTGGTTTTCAGAAACAAAGAAAAGCTGAACTTCCTGAACTGCATTGCAGGAATGAAGCTGGACTCAGTTTCTGCTTGGTCATAGCTGGTGTTTAATCAACAAATTCAAACAAAGTAAACTGCTGAAGATGGCGGCAGTGATAATAATCATGAGTTTTTATACTTTCCTAGTCTCTTTTGATGGAAGATTGTGAAAAGCTTTACAAACATTAATTAAGCCTTACAGGACTTTGATGAGGTCATGAAGCAGTTTAATTACTGTAATATATTGAGATTTTTAAAGAAAATTAAATTGACTTTGGAATTGGTCTTAGAAGAGCTCCCCTTTGCTCCTGGTAGTGCCAGCTTCTGATGCTTAAGAATGAAGTTGGTATTCCCTTGGTTTGTTTCTAGGCTTTTTAATTCTTTCAAATGTTCCAAAACCTGTGTGTCTCTGTCACAGTAGATGATAAGAGAATGATGACTCATTCACATTTCTTTTGTGCTGAGAAACAGGGTGATTCAGAAGTGGCCTAGGAAGGAAGGCCTACTTTGTATATCAGAACTCCTTTTTAGCAAGGATCTATCTAAGAATACTGGAAAAATCACTGGACTTGGAAATGGAAGATCTGGAGTCAAGTTCCAGAATTGCTTCTTCCTTACCTGTGAGACCCTGGGAAAGTTGTTTGTGTTGGTTTCCTTCAGAATGTAGAAGTAATTACAAATTTATTTCTTCCTGGTAGCTGCATTTTGATATGATTTATTTCCTTTGTACTTTATGGATTTAAAAACATTACTTTGAAAAAGGGGTATATGGATTACCAAAGATATCCACCACTCAAAAATGTTAAGAATTCCTCTTTTAGTACATGGAAGTGGCAGCAGTTGTACTGCTCCAATGCCAGGGGAGAGAAAGCACAAACAATGAGAAATAACCAAAAGTCAGCATGGGGAGAGACCACATTTTAAATGAAAGAAGAGATGCTTCCCCTAATCCTGGAAATAGGTCATGTACTCATGACTGCTGGGGTCATGGCAACCAGAGTGGAAATGAAGGTTTCAGAAACTGAAGCACTCGGGTCTGCAAGTGTGTTTTGAGTTGTAAATAGAGACTTCAAAGTGTTATTTCCCAATGGGCTATCATAGAGAGCTGGTATTGAGGATAACGCATCATCACTATCTAGTGGAAATGAAGAAGAACCACAGGTAGGGAGACAGGAAGGAGAGGGCCTGGCACAAAGGACACTTGGAACCATCTATTTAGGGTTACAGAAAGATTCAAGTAGAGCCTGTTGATCAATGAAAGGGTCCAAGATGATGAGCAGTGACTAGTGACATCTGCCTAGGTCAGTGGGAGGTAAGAGCTTCAGGAAAAAGCAATGCTGATAGGAGCCATAGAATGGGACATTGATGTGAATGAGCCCCACCCTGGACAAGCCCTGCTGAAGTTTTCAGGGGCTCCCTTTATTTTCTTCTGTGTATTTTTTAAAGGTCCCTTGATGCTCTTTTCTTTCCTTTAAAAAAATACCCACTAACTCCCCACTCCAAATAGAAGCCCTCTTGAAAATAACAACCCCCCCTCCAAATATACTAATACCAAATAAGGTATCTGCTAAGCATTAGTCCAAATTATAGAAGATTCCATAATATGGAATACCATGATAACAATTACTTCATTCAGCAACCTCCTGAGTATCAACAACAGGCAAGGGCATTAAACAGAAATACATTGGTTCACCTAAAGCATTTACCAGAGTCCTTCTAAAAGTCAAAGAGAACGATTCCCATTTCATGGCAAGATTCTCCACATGGTCTAATTCATGAGTTACCTTGTGATGATTATAGTGGGCCTCACATCATCCCAGAGGCTTCTTCAGTGAGATCCATTTGTTCTAAAGAGATTATTATTATTATTATATAATCCATTATGGATTTCAGGAAAAAATGGAGCTGATCGAAAGCATATAACATTCAGATATTAACAAGCAATTGATTAGGTAACCCACTGACAGTTGATATTTATATAGTATTTTGAGGCTTGCAATACACTTCACATATCCTTATGGCAAGCCTGTATCAAACATACTGGAGGTATTGACCTCATTTTACAGACGAAGAAATTGAAGCTCAGAGAGTTTGAGTAACCTATCCAGGATGACACAGCTGGTAGGCATCAGTCGATAAGAGAAAAGTGTGACTCTGATTCTGGTGCTCTTTCCTGGACATATGCAACATACTGATAACAGTCTAGATCCAGAATTAAATAGAAGGAGCAGATTGGGACAATTCACATTTAGTGAATTGCACAAGACTTTTAATCATCCTAAGCTGCCTGTTGCCACAAAAGTTTATAATTTTAAACATCAATATTCTCACTGTGATGCTATATAGCTATGAGTCATGGAACATTATGATCTCAGAAGAATCAAACCTGCCGTGTACCCAAAGGGCAATGGAAAGTTGCATGGTGGGTATAACTAGACTGTAGCATATTAATGATGACGTGTATAAGAAGTCAAATGGAAGACAGCTTCAAGGACATTTACGCATACTCTGATAAATAGATATTTTGATGGGTCCATGAGTTCATCACTGCGATCCCAGGCTTAAACAGCCCAAGCATGCTTTCTCCTTCTGGGTCATTCTTATCCGTGTTCTCCTATAACTCCCACATAAAGAACATACCAAATACACTGGAGGTCTTCCACTCTCTATTTTAATATTTCATGGATACCAATGTAATTAAAACTTAAGTTGTCCATCTGTTATCTTCTGCTCTCATGTCATTACCAGCCTATAACCTTTTCCAGTTATATGCATCCTTGATGATGTCTTTTATGCTATCATTTGTGCTCAAAATAATCATTGGCAATATGCTGTTGTCTACTTATGCTCATCATGTATCTTTTCCCCTTTGGATAACATATCTTCGATTCTCCTGAGATCCTGATGTTCCATAATTTGCAATCATATAGCATCACTAAGAGAATAATGATGTTATAAAGATATAGTTTTGTGGCAATGAGCAGATTAGAAATACTGAAAGCACTGTTTAACTTCTCATATGTGATCCAGTCCAATCTCCTTTTTAGTTCTGGACCTCTTTGTGGTTCATCTGCAATAGCTGAATACTGATAACAAAGTAAATACTGATGAACTAATGCAATGGGCTGACCATCTAAATACACATCATATTCTGCATTCTTTATCTACTTGCTTTTTCCTATATAAATAACTAGCATTTTCCTAGGCTGGCATTTAAGATCCTGTAAAATCAATCTTCAAGTTACTTTGTTAGTCAGCCCCTATCATGCACACTATGTTTCATTTAAGCTGGACAGCTACTTGTTTCCTTAAGTCAACATGCAATTTCCCACCTCCATGCAAAGAGGTGTTCCACTTGATAAGCATTCACTGCTTGTGATTTTCAGAATCCTTTTTCTTCAAGGTTCAGATTAGATGCCTCCTTCTCCATTAAGTTTTCCCTGACTAAAAGTATTCTTTTCCACTTTCCCACATTACCTTAAGATACTCTACTTTTTATCTTCAGATTCCAGATCTAAGAAATCCTGGGAAAAGCCCTTTGTCCTTCAGATCTTAGATCTCGGCAGAAACAGCACAAGTATTTCTGCTTCTAGTTTTCATTCTCTTCCTTTAAGATTTAAATCAAAAGCTCCCAAATTATGATACACTGGTACAGCAGGTACATAACCTGACACCTCAGCAGGCCCAATTCTGATAATTGCCATCTGAATCTGCTAAATCCTATGTGGATCTCATTTCTGTCACCCATGGATACCGAAATTCTGTCAGATTTTGGCAATGTTTATTCTTTGACTGGGATAGGGGGGGATAGTGTGGAGGCAGAGATAATTGTAATGCCTCTCAGCCATATATTACAAACAATGTTGCTTGGCCACCATCAAGCACTGGGAAGAGTTATGCAGGGAACATTTATGACATGGTGCTGCTGAATTAATAGTAATGATAGATTTAAATCAGCTACATGAGATTTCTCTGTGGATTTCTGAGACCAGAATGAAACATAGATATCCATTTCAAAGTATAGGTAATGTTACTCAGAACCCCAGGGAATAATACTCTAGATCTAGTCCAATTAAGGCAAAGTAGAGCAGAATCATTCCCTTCCTCTTTGTGAACACTCTGCTTCTCAATGCTGCCTGGGTCAGCATTAACTTTTTAGGATGCCGTGTCAGTGGGTTAGCTGTGGATCTTTAGAATGTTCTGTCTCTCTGTTCATTCACAGTGAAACTTCAACTCCTAAAACTTCCAGATATTTTTCACAGAAACTATTTTCCAGCCACATATCCCCTACCTTAGACTTGTCAAGTTGACTTTTTTTTTTTAGAGTCTAGTGAAGATTTTTTTTTTTATAATTCTATCAGGGATTTTATTTTTATTTTTTTAAAATTTATTTAACATATTTAGTTTTCAGCATTGATTTTCACAAGAGTTTGGATTATAAATTTTCTCCCCATTTCTACCCTCCCCCCCACTCCAAGATGGCGTATACTCTGGTTGCCCTGTTCCCCAGTCAGCGCTCCCCTCTGTCACCCCACTCCCCTCCCATCCCCTTTTTTCTTCCTTTCTTGTAGGGCAAGATAAATTTTTACACCCCATTGCCTGTGTATCTTACTTTCTTGTTGCATGAAAAAATATTTTTGTTTGTTTTTGAACATCTGTTTTTAAAACTTTGAGTTCCAAATTCTCTCCCCTCTTCCCTTCCCACCCACCCTCCCTAAGAAGTCAAGCAATTCAACATAGGCCACATGTGTATCATTATGTATAACCCTTCCACAATACTCATGTTGTGAAAGACTAACTATATTTTGCTCCTTCCCAACCCATCCCCCTTTATTGAATTTTCTCCCTTGACCCTGTCCCCTTTCGAAAGTGTTTGTTTTTGACTACCTCCACCCCCATCTGCCCTCCCCTCCATCATCCCCCCCCCTTTTATATTTTTATCTTCTTCCCTTTTCTTTCCTGTGGGGTAAGATTCCCAATTGGGTATGTATGGTATTCCCTCCTTAGGCCAAATCTGATGAGAGCAATGTTCACTCATTCACCCCTCACCTGCCCTCTCCGCTCCTCCCACAGAACTGCTTCCTCTTGCCACCTTTATGTGAGATAATCCACCCCATTCTATCTCTCCTTATCTCCCTCTCTCAGTGTGTTCCTCTCTCATCCCTTAATTTGATTTTATTTCTTTTAGATATCTTCCCTTCATCTTCAACTCACCCTGTGTCCGCTCTCTCCCTCCCTCTCTCTCTGTCTCTCTCTCTCTCTCTCTCTCTGTCTCTCTCTCTCTCTATATATATATATATATATATATACATACACACATAGATATATACATACATACACATTCACCCATATATATACATAAACATATATGTATGCATATTCCCTTCAGCTACCCTAATACTGAGGTCTCATGAATCATACACATCATCTTTCCATGTAGGAATGTCAACAAAACAGTTCACCTTTAGTAAGTCCCTTGCAATTTCTTTTTCTTGTTCTTTTTCTTGATTGCCTTTTCATGCTTCTCTTGATTCTTGTGTTTGAAAGTCAAATTTTCTATTGAGTTCTGGTCTTTTCACTGAGAAAGCTTGAAAGTCCTCTATTTTATTGAAAATCCATATTTTGCCTTGGAGCATGATACTCAGTTTTGCTGGGTAGGTGATTCTAGGTTTTAATCCTAGCTCCATTGACCTCCAGAATATCGTATTCCAAGCCCTTCGATCTCTTAATGTAGAGGCTGCCAGATCTTGGGTTATTCTGATTGGGTTTCCACAATACTCAAATTGTTTCTTTCTGGCTGCTTGCAGTATTTTCTCCTTGATCTGGGAGCTCTGGAATTTGGCGACAATATTCCTAGGAGATTTCTTTTTGGGATCTATTTGAGGAGGAGATCAATGGATTCTTTCAATTTCTATTTTGCCCTGTGGCTCTAGAATATCACGGCAGTTCTCCTTGATAATTTCTTGAAAGATGATATCTAGGTTCTTTTTTTGATCATGGCTTTCAGGTAGTCCAATAATTTTTAAATTATCTCTCCTGGATCTATTTTCCAGGTCACTGGTTTTTCCAATGAGATATTTCACATTATCTTCCATTTTTTCATTCCTTTGGTTCTGTTTTATAATATCTTGATTTCTCATAAAATCACTAGCTTCCACTTGCTCCAATCTAATTTTTAAAGTAGTATTTTCTTCAGTGGTCTTTTGGACCTCGTTTTCCATTTGGCTAATTCTGCCTTTCAAGGCATTCTTCTCCTCATTGGCTTTTTGGAGCTCTTTTGCCATTTGAGTTAGTCTGTTTTTTAAGGTGTTGTTTTCTTCAGTGTATTTTTTGGTATTTTTTTGGGTCTCTTTTAGCAAGTCATTGACTTGTTTTTCATGGTTTTCTCGCATCCTTCTCATTTCTCTTCCCAATTTTTCCTCTACTTCTCTAACTTGCTTTTCCAAATCCTTTTTGAGCTCTTCCATAGCCTGGGACCAGTTCATGTTTTTCTTGTAGGTTTTTGGTGTAGGCTCTTGCATTTTATTGACTTCTTTAGGCTGTATGTTTTGGTCTTCCTTGTCAGCAAAGAAAGAATGCAAAGTCTGAGACTGAATCTCGGTGCGTTTTCGCTGCCTGACCATATTCCCAGCCAACTAACTTGACCTTTGAGTTTTTCAGTGGGCTATGACTACTTGTAGACTAGAGAGTTCTATGTTCCATGTTTGGGGGGGAGGTGCCAGCTCTGCCACACCAGCACTGCTCCTTCCCCAACCCCCAGCCCGGCCTGGGCTTAGATCTTCAGCAGGCTGTTGCACTCCTGCTCTGATCCGCCACTTAATTCCTCCCACCAGGTGGGCCTGGAGCCGGAAGTAACAACAGCTGTAGCTGCCCCACCTCCGCTGCCCCCGGGGCTGGAAGCTAAACCTTGAACTCCTTCTACTTCCGAAGCTTTTCCCACTAACCTTCTCAGCAGTCTTTGGTGTTTGTGGGCTAAGGAGTCTGGTAACTGCCGCAGCTCACATATTCAGGGCGCTAGGGCCCCCTCTGCCCGGCTTCTGGTCTGGATGGTCCATGCCGTTCAGGCTGGGTTCTGCTCCACTCCGTTCCCAGCTCCCAGCTCCCAGCTCCGTGTGGGATAGACCTCACCCAGAGCCCATCCAGGCTGTCCTGGGCTGGAGCCCTGCTTCCCTCTGCTGTTTTGTGGGTTCTGCCGATCTAGAATTGGTTCAGAGCCATTTTTTATAGGTTTTTGGAGGGACTCGGTAGGGAGCTCACACAAGTTCCTGCTTACCAGCTGCCATCTTGGCTCCGCCCCAAGTTGACTTTTTTAACTCAAATTTGAACTCCAACTTTACATTTGCACCTTTAAATTTTATTTTATCTATTACACCAGTCTTCATGTCACATACATATTTGATAATCACCTTTTTCCACAGCATTGGTAAAAATGTTAAATAGAATAGGATCAAGGATAAATTTATGGGACACTCCATTAAAAACCTCCCTCCAAGTTACAAGCCTTGCCTCCCCCCACCCCTTTGGTCCCACTGAACTGATACTAACTGCAACTAATTGTACTATCATTTGTTCCATACCTTTCTATCTTGCTCATAAGAACAACGTGAGAGACTTGGTCAAATGCTATGTAAAAATCTAAGTATCCCATGTTTACACCGTTCTCCTGATCTACAAATCTAGTAACCCTGCCAAAAAGGAAATAAGGTTAGTCTGGCATGACTTGTTCTTGGCGAAGCCATGTTGGATTTTAATGCTCACTGCTTTCCTAAGTGCTCAACAAACCAGCTGTTTAATGATGTTTTTGAATTTTGCCAGGAGCAGAAGTTAAGCTAACTGACCTATTGTGTGCAAACTACACTCTCTTCCATTTCATCGAGATTGGGACAACATTTGTCCTTCTCCAGTGCTGCGACACTTCTTCCATTATCCATTATTCATTTTGAATATCAGCCATGGAGAAGCTACCTGTCATTTCTCTTAGTAACGAAGGATTTAATTCAACCAGGAACAGCAATGTGAACTTATTGAAGGCAGCTAGATGCTACCCATTTATCTTTGCTATCCAATCCATGCTAAATGTTATTATTCTTTCTCAGACTAAAGATAGTTTTTGTTAGAAGGAAAAAAAAGCAATATCTAAATTGTTATCCTTTTTTATTATCATGTAAACTCCCAAGCAACATTTATTTGATTGTCCTATCTTGTCCCCAAATAGCAAAAAAAAAAAAAAAAAAAAAAAAAAGGCCTTTCTGTTTGCCATCCTGCACAGCCATTTGGTAACCTTATATCATTTGTGGAAGGATGGGTATTAGTACTCATATGACCATGGTACTCTTGTATTTATCCTTAGTTACTTGTCTTTATGTGTATCTGTTGTACACATCTTTATGATATGAAATTGTGCATTCATGTTGGTTTCTATCTATTTCTCCTTTCTCCCCCTCATCCATCTCTTCTGGATTTCATTCTTAAGAACTTCCATCCTTCTTGGGCTGAGTTCTCTTGAATAATATTAAGCTATGGGTTAATACTCCTCTAAATGATTTGAAATCTGTCCTCTTAAAATATAAGGTGATGGTCAGAATAGACCTGGGTTTCCTCTCTCTCTCTATCATGAAGAGATGCAGTGTGGTATAATGGATAAAGAATTGACCTTTTAGCAAGGGAGTCTTAAGTTCAAGTCTTACTATTAACACCTACTGGCTGTGTGACCCTGAGCAAGTCTCTTAATCCCTCAGGGCTCTAGACAACTGTCCAAAACTATAAGGAACAGAGAAGATGCTGACCTGCATGGTGGAGGGTGTGGAGTTGTGTGTGCAAATAGGAATCACAAGGTTATTCCCTATCCCTCAATCACGAACTCCATGAAGTAGGGTTTTATTGTTGTTGTTCAGTTGTGGCTGACTCTTCGAGATCCCATTTGGGGTTTTCTTGGGCAAAGATGCTAGAGTGCTTTACCTTTTCCTTTTCTAGATCATTTTACAGATGTGAAAACAGAAGCAAACAGAGTTAAGTACCTTGGCCAGAGTCACACAGCTAGTAAGTATCTGAGGCCAGCTTTGAACTCAGACCTTCCCAACTCTAGACCAGCACTCTATCCACTGTGCCACCGAGCTGCCCCGAGGTGGTACTGACTTGTCTCTAAGATTCTTAGCATTTCTACTTCAGTGGCCATTACTTCTTCTTCTTCAGAATGAAGTCCCAATTAGCAGTTATCTCTGTCACTTTCAATTTTTAAAGGACTAAGTTGCTACTAAGGCAGATCATAAATTTATCATATGTTATACTGTGACTTCTGCTATCATACTTCTATACTAAGTTTATAATCTTTGTCCTGGAATCTTTATCTCTTTTCTTTTTTCTGTCTAGCTGAGATATTCCACAACAAAACAATTTTCCCTTTCTTTCCCTTGACCTTTAACCAAATGCTTTAGAAAATGTTTTTGATTACCTCACATGTATATGCAGCTTTAATGTACAATATATAAAATGATTTATTTTGTCCTAACTACATGTTAAAACAATTTTAAAAACTTTTAAAAAAAAGTTTTGAATTCCAAATTCTAACCCTCTCTTCCTCCTTCCCCTTTGCCCTCCCTGAGATGGTAAGCAATCTGATACAGTTTATACATGTGCAATTTCCTTTTTTAGTATACATTTCCTTATTTAATAAAAAACATTTCCTTATTTAATATACAATGCTACTGTACCCTTCACTAGTCTATTCTATTCCTTCACTCACCTTCAAAAACCCAAGATAAAACCTTCTAGAGCCACATTCCAGTCGTGAGTCCTGCCCACTAGGTCAAATTTACCTCCTCATGTTAGCGCCTCTAGTTTGACTTACTTATTAGCTCTGCTTTGTGAATTTGTTTATAGACATCTGCAGCCATTTGGTTTTATTGTTGTCCCTCTTCTTGGAATTTATCTCCTATGAATTTTGGGTCCTATCTTCAGCTATCCTTTTTCCTATTTAGAACCTGCTATTCTCTGTGCTACAAGGCTTGTCATATTTATGTGGGCATTTTTCTACCTCCCCTGTCTTCTTGATTGAATTTGCAAGACTTCAGGCAAATATATTTTTACTGGCCCTCATTAGGTGCACATCATCCCTGGCCAGGAGCCCATCATTCTTATATATTAAGCCATGGTCCAGAAATCACAATCCCCTTCTTTCTCAGACATATTCTTGGCCAGTCCCTTATTGGCTTTCTAAATCTGCTTTTCTCTTTTGAATCTCCTACCTTCAACTGGTAATAGTCACAAAACCACCATCTATGCACTCAAAGTCTTGTTTGCCCCAGGGTTTCATAATGCTTAGAAATGCTTTTCATTGCCGTCTGGTAATATCGTTTCCTGCCACTCTTCCTACCCTCTCCGCCCTACCCCCCCGCCATGTATCATCAGAATTGGATACGTGGGTTAAATAACTTTTAGGAGGAGCTACATCATGCTCCAGGAATACACTCAAGGAAAAGAGGATGCCTCTGTGTGGTCTATGTCACCATAGATGACATAGTAGGTTATTGTTGTGATTCCTTCTTCATTTTCAAAGACCAGCTACATCATGGCTGCTGTATTGACTTGCATGAATAGAAGGGACTTGGAGTCAGAGAGACTTACTTTCAAGTCCAGCCTCAGACACCTAGTGATTGTGTGATGCCGGGTAAATTATTTAATCTTTGTCTGCCTCAGTTTCTTCATATGCAGAATGGGGACAATCATAACACCTCCATCACTGGGTTGTTGTGAGGATCAAATGGGCTAACAGTTGTAACCATAAAGCTTTGTATAAATGGTACCTACTATTACTTGGATCTTTTACTTTGAATGTTATTGGCTGATTTCTCACTTTCTTCTACAGAACATAAACCAACTTTAGAAAAAGGTAACTATTTCAATATAATTGCTTCCCTTTGTAATCATATATTTTGCTTGATTTACTGAAAAATATTATTCTGAGAAAGGGGCTATAGGTTTCAACAAATACATCCAACACCAAAAAGATTCAGTACCTTTGGTCAATCAATAAACATCTATTAAGCACCTACTACGTACCAGGCACTGGTCTATATGTGTTACATGGTACCAACATAACACATTGCTTAAAGGTCATTAAGAATTCTCATTGCCCATACATGCTTAAAGAAAGACCAATAGTCTTTTTCTCCTTAGACAAGGCATAAGGATACATAACTATGGGACGTTAGGAAGCTTGTAACCTAATTGAGGAAGCAAATCTGTATCATGTTTCGAAAGTGAGCTTGGTATCCTAACTTACACCAAGGAATAGCTTTAGCTCCTCTGATGGCACTAAACATGGTAGAGTAAACTTATTGGGTTTGGAAAAGGGGTCACCTCCTAAATAGCCATAGTCAGAGTTCATTGAGTATATATGTTTGCTGACTGATCATCGTCTTATTCTCTACCCCCACCGCCACACAAATGCACCACACATACACACACAGCTGAAGTTCACTTAGGCAAATAGTGTGAAAATGTATATAAAGTATTTTGTACTTTGTACTATGTAAATGTCTGTGACTATTAATGCTGTTTTTAGTGCTTTAAAAGATGATGATGATGATGATGATATCATTATAGGAAAATAAAAATATGCTTTGCAGCTGAGAATCATATGAGAGGGTGAGGTGAGATGGGTAGTGATGCAAGGATAGAGGAGGGAAAGAAGTTTGTTCATTTCTGGAGTGGGGATCTTTTCATTTAAATATTCTCATTTTATAAAATGAAGTCCATTAATCACAGACCTTGAGTAACATGAGCTGTTTACTTAAGTAACTTCAAGATCCTTGAGGGCAGGGACTATATCTCTTTCTTACATTTCCTACAGCATCTATAATACGCCCTGGTAATATAGTGGGTATTTATCAACCACTGTGCTTGGCACAAAGTAGGTGCTTAATAAATGCTTGTCAAGTGATGAATGAATCATTCAGGAAATGAAGACTCACCTTTTTCATGTACTTATGTCTTATTGTCCAGCAAGATCAAGAATTCATTTTTGGCAGGGAAAAGCTTACAATCTGCTTTGCATTCTTCACAGTACCTAGCCTAGTGCCTTGCATATAACAGGAGGCAAATACATCTTTGTTGACTGATTAATTGATTGATTGAGAGAAGTTACAAGTGAGAAGCAGGACAAAAACAAGCTGGTTCGGTCTGTCAGTTGTCTGGAATCTTTAAAGATGCTGATTTCCTCTTGGGCTGAATTCCATATTTTCCCAGGCCTGGATCCAAGAAGCCGTAGCCACTCCTTAGGTTGTGTTCATACAGCACGAAGTAATGTGGAGATATCATGATCATCTAGTTAGTTTGATCAACATGGACAAAAAAAAATTCTTCCCCCTGCCTCACATTCTATTTTTCCTTGTGTGAGAAACATGCCTTAGTTCGGAGCCTTTAGGAAGATCTCAGTGATAGATACCTTCTCACCAAAAGAACTCACAGAGTGGGGGGAGTAAGGAGTTTATTACACTTCTCATGAAAACGCAGGTGTGCTGCTCACAAGGAAAACATACACCAACACAGAAACAAGAATAAGCTTAAATACTGTTAGCATAGTCTTACTCCTCCCATTAGAGTCTAGATTGGTCCAGACTCCTCAAGGTTACAACTCTTGCTTACATACTCACAACATTGCCTCCTTCGTATGTTCCCCCTCCCTGGCATGGGTTCCATGACCAAAAAATGGCAGAGTCTCTGCCCTTTGGTCATGTAAGTTAATATTAATGAAGTTAGTTGAGCAAGCAGTATTGAGGACACTTGTGACTGGGGCATGACCCTTTGGGTTAAAGGCAGGTTGGTCTCAACTTTTCTAGTTCTCCTTAGGCCAGGAGGTACTCGACCACTGTCCTTGCAAATCAAGATATAGAAGCTTATCACAAGCTCCCAACAGCCTGGGAGTGTTTACCATTTCCCAATAACATGTGCAGGAGCAAAACAAGATACCATAATATCCATTCTTACATATGTTATATATGTAACATATGTATGTGACATCTGTTACAGCAAAAACTCCCAATGTCTGGAACAAACCAGAGGACTCTCATTGTGGAATTTGGAGATGATGAAGTGATGGCTTGTAGAGAACATTGTGAGGGTATTAGTATGTTATAGTGGTGAAAGAGTGGGGCTTGAAGTCTGGAGGACTTAGGTTCAAATCCTCTCTCTAACCCTCGCTGGGTGCCTTACCATGTGGTACTTAACCTTTTCATGCTCAGTTTACTTATCTGTAGAACTGGGATAATAAATGTATCACCCTCACAAAGTTGATGTAAGGAAAAATGCACTAATATAGAATTCTTTGCAAATTGTAAAGACTATATGTTAGCTCTTTGTTTTTCACTGCTCTAAGGTTAGTGCTTACAGTGGAATGATTTTTTGGTGGCTTCATGTTGAAGTCATGTGGCTGCTTTGAATATATTCCATCACTACTTCTATATTGGTGGCAATGGGGGGGGGCAGTGGTGCAGGGTGGAGCTGGGAAGGAAGTGTATTATTTTCTGGCATGGGGATCTTTTCATTTAAGCATTATCGTTTTATAAAATGAACTCCATCAATCACCGACCTTGTGGAATGTGAGCTATTTATCTGAGTACCTTCAATCATAAAAATGAACAGGCTCTTTTAGAGTCCTCATTTGTGTAAGCCTATTTAGTAGTTGAAGAAAAAACAGTCACCCTGAGGGCATGTATCCCTTTGCACGTGCTCAAGTGATTCCCCCACCCCTCACTGTGATATTACATTCTACCCTTCTTCACCCAAGTCCTGACTAGTCCTAGGGGTTCTTACTCTGGGCTGCCAAGATTATGGAGACCTAAGAGGGGAAGGAAACTGGGGAATTATTGGAATGGTCTACCAGCTGACCTCCAAATGAAGGTATATGTGGTCTCCTGTAGAAGCCACCCAACCCCGTTCTATAGCTGCTAGAGAAACATCTGGCCTGAGGATTCCCCATTGCATTCAGAGAAGGATCATAGGATCTAACATGGAATGGAACATATATCTGGAGCTGAATGTGATCTCAGGTCTTCTGGTATTATCCCCTCATTTCACAGATGGGGAAAATGGGGACCACAGAGGGAATGTGATTTATTTACCCTAGATCAAGTATGTCACAGAACTGGGGTTTTGATCTAAGGATTTTGACTCCAAATCCAGTGCTTTCCCCCCACCATCTCAAACTGTAATAGATTCAGAATTTAAAAAAAATCTTTCTTTCTAACCAACAGAAAGAAGCCATTCCAGACTTTTAAGTTGAGAGCTTCAGGTGCCACTTTTAGCTATTTCTTGTAATGCAAATCCTAGCATGCCTTAAAGCCTTAGGCACTTTAAAGATAAGTTTTATTGATAAATTTTGTTTTTACACATTTTACCTATATCTCTGCTTCCTCTTGCTCCCCTAGAGTCATCTACCCGTTATTAGAACAATATTTTCTTAAAAAAGGAAAATATAGTCAGCAACATAAAGTTGAACATAACAATCATAAAGCATAAAACCTTTGACATCATATGGATGTGCCATACCTGTGGACCCCAACCTCTGCGAAAAAGAATATAGGGAGAAGTCTCTGCTCACATCTCTTTTTTCCTCGAATTGTCTTGATTCTTGTGTTTGAAAGTCAAATTTTCTATTCAGCTCTAGTCTTTTCACTGAGAAAGCTTGAAAGTCCTCTATTTTGTTGAAAATCCATATTTTGCCTTGGAGCATTATACTCAGTTTTGCTGGGTAGGTGATTCTTGGTTTTAATCCTAGCTCCATTGACCTCCGGAATATCATATTCCAAGGACTTCGATCCCTTAATGTAGAAGCTGCTAGATCTTGTATTATCCTGATTGTGTTTCAACACTACTCAAATTGTTTCTTTCTGGCTGCTTGCAATATTTTCTCCTGGATCTGGGAGCTCTGGAATTTGGCAACAACATTCCTACGAGTTTTCTTTTTGGGATCTTTTTCAGGAGGTGATGGGTGGTTTCTTTCAATTTCTGTTTTACCCTGTGGCTCTAGAATATCAGGGTAGTTCTCCTTGATAATTTCTTGAAAGATAATATCTAGGCTCTTTTTTTGATCATGGCTTTCAGGTAGTTCAGTAATTTTTAAATTATCTCTCCTGGATCTATTTTCCAGATCAGTTGTTTTTCCAATGAGATATTTTACATTGTCTTCCACTTTATCATTCCTTTGGTTCTGTTATATAATATCTTGATTTCTCATAAAGTCACTAGCGTCTACTTGCTCCAATCCAATTTTTAAGGTAGTGTTTTCTTCAGTGGTCTTTTGGACCTCCTTTTCCATTTAGCTAATTCCACCTTTTAAGACATTCTTCTCTTCATTGGCTTTTTGGAGGTCTTTTGCCATTTGAGTTAGTCTATTTTTTAAAGTGTTATTTTCTTCAGTATTTTATTGGGTCTCCTTTAGCAAGTCATTGACTTGTTTCTCATGGTTTTCTCACATCACTCTCATTTCCCTTCCCAATTTTTCCTCTACTTCTCTAACTTGCTTTTCCAAATCCTTTTTGAGCTCTTCCATGGCCTAAGACCAGTTCATGTTTTCCTTGGAGGCTTTTGATGTAGGCTCTTTGACTTTGTTGACTTCTTCTGGCTATATGCTTTGGTCTTCTTTGTCACCAAAGAAAGATTCCAAAGTCTGAGACTGAATCTGGGTGCATTTTCGCTGCCGGGCCATGTTCCCAGCCAACTATTTGATTCTTGCGTTTTTCGTTGGTGTATGACTGCTTGTAGAGTATAGAGTACTTTGTCCCAAGCTTGAGGGGTTGTGCTGTTGTTTTCAGAGCTATTTCTACACAGCAATGTCTGCCACACCAGCACTCCTCTGCCCTGAAGAACTGCCAACCCAGACTGCAACTCAGATCTTAAGCAGGCTCTGCACTCCTGCTCTGATCTGTAACTTAATTCCCCTCACCGGGTGAGCCTGGGGCCGGAAGCAATTGCAGCTGTAGTTCTGTCCTCAGAGCTGCACCACGACCGCTGGCCCTGGGGTGGTGGCCAAACTGGGAACTCCTTTCACTCCATTCCCACAACTTTCCACTAACCTTCTCTGTCATCTTTGGTGTTTGTGAGTTGAGAAGTCTGGTAACTGTCACAGCTCATTGATTCAGGGTGCTAGAGCCTGTTCCACCTGGCTCCCGATCTGGTTGGTCTGGGCATAGCCCACATGGGGCTCTGCTCTGCTCCACTTCCAGCTTCATGGGATAGACCTTAACCACTGACCATCCAGGCTGTCCTGGGCTGGAGCCCTGCTTCCCTCTGCTATTCTGTGGCTTCTGAAGCTCTAGAATTTGTTCAGAGCCATTTTTATAGCTTTTTGGAGGGACCTGGGGGGGAGCTTACACAAGTCCCTGCTTTCCAGCCACCATCTTGGCTCTGCTCCCTATTTTTTATTTCCTGATTTGATTTTAGAATCCCTTATTTTTTAATTAAATGGGCGAAAGTTTATAATTTTGTTATTCTTTTAATATTATTGGCTTTTAAAAATAGTAGTAGTTACATAGTCTTTGATTTTCAATTAATTGATTTTTCTAATTTTCAAGTATAACTCTTTTGTGTTTATTTTGGGCTTGTTTATTTGTTGGATAAGTTTTTTTTAAAAGCATAATCAGTCAATTGCTCTCTTTTCTTATTTTGTTAGCATGTATTTTAAGAAATATATGTATTGGGGGCAGACCCAAGATGGTGGCTGGAAAGCAGGGACTAGTGTGAGCTCCCCACCAAGTCCCTCCAAAAACCTATAAAAAATGGCTCTGAACCTATTCTGGAACTGCAGAACCCACAAAATAGCAGAGGGAAGCAGGGCTCCAGTCCAGGACAGCCTGGATGGTTGCTGGGTGAGGTCTTTCACCAAGGGAGCTGGGAGCTGGGAGTGGAGCAGAGCCCAGCGTGGGTGGCGCGGACCACCCAGACCAGGAGCTGGGCGGAGTGTGCCCTAGCGCCCTGAATCAGTGAGCTGCAGCAGTTATCAGACTTCACAACCCACAAACACCAAAGACAACAGAGAAGGTTAGTGGGAAAAGGTGCTGGGGACAGGATGATAGAGTTTGTGGTTCAGCCACCGCACCAGGGGCAGCCGAGGTGGGGCAGCTACAGAACTACAGCTGCAGTTGCTTTCTGCCCCAGGCACACCTGGTGGGAAGAATGAAGTGGCAGATCAGAGCAGGAGTGCAGAGCCAGCTGAAGATCTAAGCCCAGTCCAGGAAGGAGGAGAGCTGGTGTGACAGAGCTGGCTGTAATAGCTCTGAAATCAACATCACATCCCCCCAAGCTTGGAACATAGTACTCTTTACCCTACAAGCAGTCATACCCTGCTGAAAAACTCAAGGGTCAAGTAAGTTGGGTGGGAACATGGCCCGGCAGCAAAAATGCACCCAGATTCAGTCTCAGACTTTGGAATCTTTCTTTGGTGACAAAGAAGACCAAAACATACAGCCAGAAGAAGTCAACAAAGTCAAAGAGCCTACAACAAAAGCCTCCAAGAAAAACATGAACTGGTCTCAGGCCATGGAAGAGCTCAAAAAGGATTTGGAAAAATAAGTTAGAGAAGTAGAGGAAAAATTGGGAAGAGAAATGAGAAGGATGCGAGAAAACAATGAAAAACAAGTCAATGACTTGCTAAAGGAGACCCAAAAAATACTGAAAAATATACTAAAGAAAACAACACCTTAAAAAATAGACTAACTCAAATAGCAAAAGAGCTCCAAAAAGCCAATGAGGAGAAGAATGCCTTGAAAGGCAGAATTAGCCAAGTGGAAAAGGAGGTCCAAAAGACCACTGAAGAAAACACTACCTCAAAAATTAGATTGCAGCAAGTGGAAGCTAGTGACTTGATGAGAAATCAAGATATTATAAAACAGAACCAAAGGAATGAAAAAGTGGAAGACAATGTGAAATATCTCCTTGGAAAAACTACTGATCTGGAAAATAGATCCAGGAGGGATAATTTAAAAATCATTGGACTACCTGAAAGCCATGATCAAAAAAAGAGCCTAGATATCATCTTTCAAGAAATTATCAAGGAGAACTGCCCTGATATTCTAGAGCCACAGGGCAAAATAGAAATTGAAAGAATCCATCGATTGCCTCCTCAAATAGATCCTGAAAAGAAAACTCCTAGGAATATTGTCGCCAAATTCCAGAGCTCCCAGATCAAGGAGAAAATACTGCAAGCAGCCAGAAAGAAACAATTTGAGTATTGTGGAAACATAATAAGAATAATCCAAGATATAGGAGCTTCCACATTATGGGACCGAAGGGCATGGAATATGATATTCCGGAGGTCAATGGAGTCAGGATTAAAACCAAGAATCACCTACCGAGCAAAACTGAGTATCATGCTCCAAGGCAAAATATGGATTTTCAATAAAATAGAGGACTTTCAAGCTTACTCAGTGAAAAGAGCAGAGCTGAATAGAAAATTTGACTTTCAAACACAAGAATCAAGAGAAGCATGAAAAGGTAATCAAGATAAAGAACCAGAAAAAGAAATTGCAAGGGACTTACTAAAGTTGAACTGTTTTGTTTACATTCCTACATGGAAAGATGATGTACATGATTCATGAGACCTCAGTATTAGGGTAGATGAAGGGAATATGCATCTATCTATCTATCTATCTATCTATCTATCTATCTATCTATATGTATATATATATATATATGTATATGTGTGTGTATGTATGTATATATGTATGTGTATATATATATACATGTAGAGAGAGAGAGGGCACAGGGTGAGTTGAAGAAATAAAATCAAATTAGGGATGAGAGAGGAATATATTGAGAGAAGGAGAAAGGGAGAGATAGAATGGGGTAAATTATCTCACATGAAAGTGGCAAGAAAAAGCAGTTCTATAGGAAGAGAAGAGAAGGCCCGTGAGGGGGGAATGAGTGAATCTTGCTCTCATCAGATTTAACCTGAGGAGGGAATATCATACACACTCAACTGGGTAACTTACCCCACAGGAAAGAAGGAGGAAGAAGATAAAAAAGGGGGGATGATAAAAGGGAGGGCAGATGGGGGAGGAGGTAATCAAAAACAAACACTTTCAAAAAGGGACAGGGTCAAGGGAGAAAATTAGGTAAAGGGGGATAGGTTAGGAAGGAGCAAAATATAGTTAGTCTTTCACAACATGAGTATTGTGGAAGGGTTTTTTATAATGATACACATGTGGCCTCTGTTGAATTGCTTTACTTCTTAGGGAGGGTGGGTGGGAAGGGAAGAGGGGAGAGAATTTGGAACTCAAATTTTAAAAACAGATGTTCAGAAACAAACAAAAAAAGTTTTTGCATGCAACTAGAAAATAAGATACACAGGCATTGGGGCATAGAAATTTATCTTGCCCTAGAAGAAAGGAAGGGAAAAGGGGATGGGAGGGGAGTGGGGTGACAGAAGGGAGTGCTGACTGGGGAACAGGGCAACCAGAATATATGCCATCTTGGAGTGGGAGGGAGGGTAGAAATGGGGAGAAAATTTGTAATTCAAGCTCTTGTGAAAACCAATGCTGAAAACTAAATATATTAAATAAATTAAATTTAAAAAATAAAAAAAGAAATATATGCATTTTTCTGCATGACGAGTGTTTTACTTTCATTGCATACTAGAAATCTTGGCATGTTGTCTCATTGTTATCATTTCATTTCATACAATTATTAATCATTTTATGATTTGTTCTTTGATTTACTTGTTATTTAAGATTTCATTTTGAATCTGCATTTAGGTCTGGGTCTTTTGTTCATGCTCCCTGAATTGATTACTTTTTAAAAAATTTTTTATTATTTACTACAGCAAATATTATTAAAGTTTTATCGTCTATGAAGGATGTATTTATGATTTCTATGTTTTAACATGTATTTGCAAATTGTATCCTAATACATGATCACTTTTTAAAAAAAATGTGGTACATGATGATGAGAAATATATATATATATATATATATATATTGTTTCATGGTCCCATTCAAAAGCAGCATAACTTGTTTTTTAAGCTTTAAATTCTTGAACAATTTCTTCAATTCTTTAATACCCCAATGTTTATCTTTCTGTTAGATTTGTCTACTACTTACAGGGGAAACATTAGTATCTCTTAATATTATTTTGTTATTATGTATGTCTTTTTGAAATTTGGTTCATTTTTCTTTTATGAATCCAGATACTATGTCTTTTGAACCATGTAAGTTTAGTATTGAGATTGGTTAATTGTCTATGGTCCCTGTAAACATAATATAATTTTCTTGTTTATTTTTGCTTATATTGTGAATTTTAATTTTTCTTTTGTCCTACAGCATGATTGCAGCTCCAGATTTTTTTATTCACTTGATCTATAATAAATGCTGTTCTAGTCTCTCATCCTTACTCTATGTATGTCTTTGATATTTTAGTCACATTTCTTGCGATAATACCTAGTGTTTACGTAGGACTTTAAGGTTTGTGAAGCATTATACAAATAAATCATTTTATCCTGAATACATTTCTAGGAAATAGGTGTTATTATTATCTGTATTTTACAGAAGAGAAAACTGAGGTACACAAAAGTGAAGTGACTCACCCAGAGTTGTACAGTTAGGGGGTCAGGTTTGAATTCGAGTTGTTCTAATTGCAGGTCTAGACATCTATCCACTGAACCACCTAGCTGCCCAGCTGTATTAAAAAAAAAAACCAAACCAACAACAACACAAACAGAAAACAAATAAATAACTTCAAGCAACAGATCAATGTGCTTTGTTTCCTTATCCAATCTGTTATGTATGTGTGTGTGTGTGTGTGTGTGTGTGTGTGTGTGAGGCAAGACCATTCCCACATATTTTTTTCTTTCTCCACTGACCATTTTTTCAACCCTATTCCTATTTTTGGAGTTTTAATCAATTTAATGATTTATTTTCCTTTCTTTTGTGTAGTTTTTAAATTCTCCCTCTGGTTTTGTCTTCTCAGTTTTGGTAGTTCAAAATTTACTTGTCTCACCTTTACCTCTAACTTTTTAGTATTTGTTTTTTTTTCTTCTACTATCCATTTCCACTAAGACTTTTGCACCTTTTCCTCTTAATTTTCTATGAATTTTTTTTTTATTTTTTGGTTCATAGTCTGTATCTTTATTCCTTCTTTATAATTAAAGTTTCTGAGATACCAAGTTAAACTCTCTCTTCTAATCAATTTCTATAACATTGCCTGTTTATATCTTGCCCAATATTCTTTTTTTTTCTGTTTTGCCTCACTCTTGAAAATACAAACGCATGAGAGAAACAATAAGGATATAATCATTCCCAATGGTCGAAATTACTCTGTCTTCTACTTCTGGGTATATTTCTACTTCCTGCTTTTCCCATTGATCATTTCCCTTCTTATTTATCATGAAATCTCATGTCTTGTTACTTGCCCTCCCATGCTGAGTGTTATTGCCCTGAAGAACTCCTATTTCCATTCTCCTGAGGGAGACTATGATCCATGGATATATAAATTTGCCTTAAAGGAAGTGGTTTATCTGTATACCTTATTGTTGGTCAGTTGTGTCTGACTCTGTAAACCCATTCAAACTTTATTTTTGGCAAAAATACTAGCATGGTTTGCCATTTCCTTCTCTAGCTTATTTTACAGATGGGAAACTGAGGAAACCAGGGTTAAGGGACTTGCTCAGGGCTTCATTGCTGTTAAGTATCTGAAACCAGATTTGAACTCAAGAAGGTGAGTCTTCTTGACTTCAGGACCAGCACTCTGTTAATTATACCACCTAGTGGCCCAGCTGCATACCTGCTCCTCCCATATTAGATCCACTGGAAGGTTCACATTTCTCAATATGCACATATTCTTCTTCTTTCATAAGAATGCTTTACAATGGGACGTCTTACTCCACTGGATTGAGTGCTTTTCTTTTTGCTCCCACTGTTTAAACCCCTCCTTCCATATTTCCCATTTCCTCCAGCATCTCTTTTAATTAAATCTAAAAAAAAAAAACAGTTCTCTTTCTTTGTTGTTCACTCATGGACTTGATTAGCTTATATCTACTTCCTCTTTCCCTTTATATGCCTCTTCTATACTGCATTCTAGGTAGGCAAAATACATTGATTCAGCAACAGTATGATTGTGGGACTTAGTCTATGGCCTTTTATGCCTTCTTTGTCACCATAACTTCTTGTATTTCTTTAAATTTCACTTTCATCTGTATCCTGTAACGTACTTAAAAAAAATCTTAATAGTTCATTTTTTTTAACCAAAAGGTCAGTCTTTCTCTTTCTTTTTTTTAAAGTAATTTCCAGAGACTGGGTAATTTATTTCATTACTCATTTTCGTTGGAGTTGTATTTATCTTTTTTAAAAATTATTTTGGTTTGAGGTATTTGCAAGTCAAATATTCTTCACAAGTCTGTTTTTCTTCCTACAAGAATGCTTCCAATGTTTTCATACTAATTTGTTGAATGTACAACTTTTTCCTTAAGTTCTTTTGCTTTTCAGAGTATACAATCCCATTCTTTTCTGTGGTTTCTTGTGGGTACAACATAATCTTGTGTTATTTAAATTTCTTTTCATTTCTAATTGAAGGTTTTTCTCCTGAATGCTTGCACAATTTGGTGTTTGTTGTTGAACTGTTAAGTTTAACCATTGTCTGTCATAGAGTTTGAGACATGGGTTTTTGTTTTGTTTTTGTCTTTTCTTAGAGGTGATCTGTGGATTCTTTCTATTGCTACTTGTTTTCTGCATTCAGAATTTCTAGGGAATTTTCTTGTATTATTTCCTGAATCACAGTGTGCAGGTTTTTCAATTTGTCATGTTATTTTGGAGACTTGTGATCTGTAAATTGTCTCTGAACATTCTGTCTTCAAGATTAATGGTTTTTGCTTGGATAGAGATCATGTGTTCTTTTAAGATTTTTACCTTTTGCTTCTGCTCTTTCAGATTTTTATTCACTTCATTATATTTCTATTTCAAATATATTCTTCTCCCTTTCACTATTTTTGGAGAGACACCTCTGGGGATTCAATTTTTTCTAGAGTATAAATTATTTCTGCTGTTGCAGACCATTGATTCAGATATTTGTTATCTTCTGACTTGTATGTTTTTCATTTATCTTCTGAACCATTCTGAAATATCTAATTATTCCTTGTTGTCTTGGGATTTCACAGAGTTTTGTATTTTATCAGGAATTGGGTCAATTTACTTTGTCTTGTTATATTTATTTAGAGAAGTACGTAATTTTTCTAATATGCTAGTATTCATCCTTCCTTCCAATTTTAGTTGTTGTTCACTTGTTTGAGTTGTGTCTGATTCTCCATGACCTTATTTAGAGTTTCCTTGGCAAAGATACTGAAGTGATTTGCCATTTTCTTCTCCAGTTCATTTTCCAGATGAGGAAACTGAGGCAAATAGGGTTAAATGAGTTTCCTAGAATCACATAAGTAGTAAGTCTCTGAGGCCAGATTTGAACTCAGGAAGATTAGTCTTTCTAACTTCATGTCCAGTGATTTATCTGCTGTGCCACCTAGCTACCCTTAACTTTAGTATCATCTTTATTAATTAGTCTGCTTGTACTCTGTGTTTAAATTTTATTTTCTTCCTCTTGAAATCTTTGGTGGCTTTAGCCTTTTTTATGCCCTCATTTCCCCATGTCATTTATTTTCTGACACCTTCCCCTTTTGATGGGAGGCATATCTTGGGACTAGGTTGCAAAGCTTCCTCAGCCTCCTCCCACATTGGGTGAGAGGGGAAAAAAAAAACTTTATTAAGTGCTTACTATATGCAAGGCACTGTGTTAAGTGCTTTCCAAATATTTTCTCATTTAGTGTTCACAAAACCCTCTGGTGGAGGTGCTTTTTTGACCCCCATTTTATAGTTGAGGAATCAGAGACAGACATGGTTGAGTGACTTGTCCAGGGTCACATAGCTAATAAGTGAGTGAGGTTTGGTTTGAACTCAGGTACTTCTGACTCTAAACCCATAGTTTTATCTACTGCCCCACCTAGATATCTACTTTTCACCAGTCTCTGCCTTAAGCAATTGATGGGGAATGTAGGAAAGGTGCCACTTGAATTTTAGTCCTTTTTCTGTCAGGCCTGGTGCAGGCACTCAGATTGGCCCCATCCACCAGTTTTGTTCCTGGCTCTTTTACTTCTTTCTCTGGCTGGACTAAATCAACTTCTGCCACTTTTTGAAAAACTGTAGGAAAGTGGTTTGGGTGTTCTAGATAAAGTTTCAGCAGGCTTGGATATTCCCTAATCTAGAACCATCTCAGAAAGAAGGAAGACCAATTTGTCCTCCTTTGATTCCTCCAGCTTCCCCTTACATGGCTGGGCAGTTGATATGTATGTATGTATGTGTATACACACACACACACACACACACACACAGACACACACACATATATATTGCTTGTTGCAATGGAGTGGGGAATGGGCAGGCAGTGGAGTACTAGATTAGAGTTTCTGAAGCAAGAGGGGAATTCCTGCATGGTTCCCAGGTACAGACTTATGGGTCGGCTTTTGTACCCTGAGATAATATGGATGGTGGTGGGGCAGGGGAGCTGAGTGAATACTTTACTGTAGTGTACTACAGTATTAATTCATAAGGCTATTACATCATTAGTTTTCTTGCTTTCTTGTTTTGTGGATTCAGCTATAATTGGTCTACCTCTGGTGTATAAGTCACGTTTGTCATTTTCATCGCCTTCTCCTTCTCCTCCTCCTCCTCCTCCTCCTCCTCCTCCTCCTCCTCCTCCTTCTCCTCCTCCTCTTTCTTCTCCTCCTCCTTCTCCTCCTCCTACTCCTCCTCCTCCTCCTCCTGTTCCTCCTGCTGTTGCTGCTGCTGCTGCTGCCACCACTGCTTCTGCTGCCACCACTGCTTCTGCTTCTTCTGGTTCTCCTCCTTCTGCTCTTCCTCCTCCATTCTCTCCTCCTCCTCCTGTCCTCCTCCTGTCCTCCTCCTCCTCCTTATTATTATTAGTGGGGATTGAAAGAAACTGTCTAGTCAACCATCTTGTTGGACATTGACCTTGAGCATTTTTAAGTCTGTCTTTTGAACTGCTTTTCTTCTTCCTGGACTTCAGGCCCCTGCTCCCACTCCCCTATCTGAATTGGATTTAGAAAATTCCTTTGAACTCCTGTTATACTCTTGGTTATTACTCTGTATCCTTTCACAACATCTTTAGCACTCCAGTTAATGAAATGATAAAGTTACTATGTATAATTGAGGTAAAAAGATTCTGCTCTACCCCCATAATTCCCCTGGTGGCCATTTATACAGTATTTTAAAGTTTGCAAAGTGCTTTACATATATTATATCTATTGAGTCTTACACTATCATATGGTAGATGCTCTGGTTAAAAATGTCCCTATGCTAGAAATGAGGAAACTGACTCCCAGAGAAGCTTGGTGGTCAGCTTGTAGGAACTAGGATCTGAATCCAAACCCAGGTCTTTTGATTTCAGATACCATGTGTCCTTTCTACTATACCATTCTTTTCCTCTATCGAGGAAGAAGGTTTTATCAGGTTTTCTAGTCAACAGAGGTGTGACAACCTTGAAGGGTTACTCAGATGTCCTCCATGCCGTGGGCATAAAGGTTATAGCTTTGCAAAGAATGCCTGCCTGCCCAAATGCCTCCCCTCCCAGATTTTGAGCATTAATAGTGATACCGATAGGAATAAACTGGCATGTTGGTCAATACCTAGGCTCTCCAGGAAGTGAAAACTAAAATTAGTGAAGCCAACTGATATTTTTCAAAGGCTCTAATGATGGATCATATTTCTGTGGACTTGAAAGATTTATAACCCACACACCATACACCTGGTGCTTTCCAGATGAGAGAGCGCTAGGTGCTCAGAAGTGAACAGGAAAATGTGCAGCATTGAATTTGATTGATTTTCCACTTTGCTTGTATAGCTTTTATGATGTTCCATTTTCCATTTTTCTTAGTTTGGAAATTGTGGTTTTAGTTATTTATTTTCTTCTTTCACTTTACATTTACAATGTATATTTAACGCTACCCCAGTGTGTCTATTTACTGTCGTTTGTGTTCCCAGGCCAGGAGACCTTGCCTCCCACTGCGTTGGCTGACTACTTTATGGAGGAGTCTTTGGCCCAGCCATTCAGCCAAGCAAAGGAGGGGTTAATTCTCTCGGCAGTTAGCTGTCCCTCCAATTCTCTCACGGATTCATTATTCTTACATTGTCGGAACGCGTTTATAATTTGCTTTTTCATCTCATCACTTTCTAATTTTTAGCCCTGAAATCTCACTTTCAGAGATTATATATTGATAGCTTTGAAATTTTTCATTCGTATTCTGTACCAGCTCCTTTGGATGTGAACTATTTCCTCCTCCAACTTCTTGATATAACTCATCTTGCAATAAGACTAAACAGCTGAATTATAATGGGAATGGGGCTTGTTTCTGTGCATGCCCAGTGACTGATGAAGACCAGGCTCCACAAACAAATCTGTTGCTGCTCTGTTCCTTGCTCAGATCTCCCTGTAGTTTTAATTATAATATTATTCCACTTTGTATTATAAAGTGCCTTTTCTCCAATCTCAGAGCTTTGGATGCTTCAACTGATTAGAGACTGAAGTCATATTTGGGCATGTGGCCCATGGCACAGAATCAGCTTCTAACTTTTCAGGTCCCTTTTAATATCTGATGAGTTCATATGATAGATGAGAAAACTGAATGGCTCCCCACTGGATCCAGGGTTGGGACTGAAGTGAACTCAGTTCTCTTTGTTAAGGTAAATGATTTGAAAACATAAATGGAAAGGAGAGCTTAAAAGAAGAGTTTCTTATTGTCAAATGTTTATTCTATGAACTGAAAGCCATCATTAGGGTACTTATTAGGCCCAATTTTCTCATTTAGGCCAAGGAGAATCTTCCCAGCTATGGAAGCTAAACAGGCCATCGGTGCCTTTGTTTAGTGTTAAGTTACATGGAAGGCTGAACTGGAGGAGGTAGGGCGCAGGAGAAAGAGCTCTGGACCTATAGTCAGAAGAACTGGTTACAGACCCTGGCTCAGCCACTTACTAGCAGGTGACCTTGGCTAAATTACTGTAAAATGGGGATAATAATTCTTGCATTACTAACCTCACAAGCTTATTTCAAGGAAAGTGCATTGTAAACTGAGAGGTACTCTATAATTGTGAATTATTACTATTACCTCCATAAGGTACAACCGCTTCTGCTCAAGGCCCACTGTGATGCCATACCAGGGTGCAGAGGTCACGCTGCCTTTTTGAAGGCTGTGTTGATAGAGTGCAAGGTTTTGTGGCGCCTATTCAATCGGAAAGCCTTTCTGCCTAGTGATGGACTGCAAAGTTACAACGTGTAAGGGGCAAGTGGGCTTTTGCTCCAGGTGCCAACCATTCTGTTCTCCTCGATGTGTAACAGTGTACTATGGAGCTGGTCCCAGGCCACCCCCATAGTCTCCCTCACTCTTCTTGTAGTATCTTTGTTTCTCCTCAACCATGTTGTCCCTGGTGTGACTGAATCAGCACTAAAACTGTCCATTCTACCCTTAGTTACACTATCTTCTGCACTGCCAGAACCTCCCATGGCCTCTTCTCCCTCCCCCAACTATTTTTGTCCCAGGGAAAAATTGTCCCATTTAATAGCTTAGACAGACAGTATATCTGTTGCCTGAAGACAAATTCCATTAAAGTAACTGAATCTTATTATTTTCATTACAAGAACATTGGCCCACAGACGATGGATTTTTTCAGCCACAATTCACAAAGGTCACCTACTGAGGGGCTGTGATCTGCACCAGTGGAGGTGCTGGCTACAAGAAGACTTAAGGAAGTCAAGAAAGCCATCTTTTAGTATCTGTAGGGTTGTCATATGGAAAAGGGATTAGATTTAGTCTCCCCTAGGCAGAAATAGTAACAGTGCATGTAAATTGTAGGGAAGCTGATTCCAGCTGAATGTAAAAAAGTGTTTTCTAATAGGTATATATGTCCCAGACTACAGTGGGCTGTGTTGTGAGGTACTGAGTTCCCTTTTACCAGAAGAGTTCAAGCCTCAGATGAATAACCAATTTTAAAGAGTATAAGGGATCCTTGGAGTGATTAGGGGTTGAACTAGCTGATTTCTAAGGCTCCATCCGACTTTAGGATTTTCCTTTTGCATACGCTCAAAGTTTCAGTTATGTCTGATTCTGACACCATTTGGGGTTTCCTTGGTGACTAGATACTAGATATCTAGAGTGGTTTGCTATTTCCTTTTCCAGCTCATTTTACAGATTAGGAAACTGAGGCAAACAGGGTTAAGTGCCTTGCCTAGGGTCACACAGTTAGCAAGTGTCAGAGGTCAGATTTGAACTCAGGATGATGAGTTCAGGCCTAGTACTCTATCCATTGCTCCAACTCCATTGCCCATGTCTTATCTCAAACTAAGTCTTCAACAGCTCTGCCAACCGTGGGGGCTTAATGTTTGTTGGAATAAATGCTTCTGTGACTCAAAGTCTCCCTTAGTACAGGGCCAGACTTTCAGTGTATACTACCAGAAGCCTCCAAGCACATTGGCAATATTTTTTTGGTATGGTTCATCAGTCCCCTATGAATCTACCCAGCTGTAGTTTTATCTAGACCACATGTTTCCATCTTGCCTAAAAATGATCTTTAAGAAACAGAATGAAGAATTCTTAGTCCTGGCAGGGACCTTAAAGATACCTTAGTTCAAATCTCTCTCTTTGTAGATGAGGAAGCTAGAGCTCAGGGATATGAAGGGACCTGAGCAAATCACACTGGGTGGCAGAACAGAACCTAGAATCAGAATTTCTTTATTCCTGGCCTCGGGCTTTTTCTTTTATGAGAATCAGAATTCTAGATTGAGGAATATAAGAATGTGTTAGAAACCAAACACATTGGGAGGACCAAATAGGTTAGTGAATCTAATAGTCTCGGTGCTGTCCCTCCTACTTATCTAGGACTCAATTGAACCAACACTCCAAACATGTGAGGACCTGTGGCTAGCACTAGAGTTAAAAAGATGAAAAAAAGGGCACATAATCCCTGGCCTCAATGGGCTTATAATAAAACAGGAGAGATATAATAAATGCACATAACTGGAAAAACAAAGTCAAATATAATCAATATAAGAGAAATTGGAGCAAAGTATTAAAAATTTGATTCATCACTTTCAGCTGGGTCAGTCAAGGGAATCTTCTTGGCAGAGGCAACATGGTATGGTGGTTTTGAAACCAGATGATCTCAGTCTGAATTCCATTTGTGAGCCTTTCCTATCTATGTGACCTTGGAGAAATCACATTACCTCTCTGCCTCAGTTTTATCATCTATAGAATGAAAGGCTTGGAGTAGACAATATGACATTGTTTCTGTTGCTAAATTCTATGATCCTGGATGTCACCTGAGTTGGGCCTTAAAAGCAGGGAGGGTCAATGGGTCATCATAGGGGTAATCCATTTTAGATATGGGCAATGGCATGAGAATAGCCTAGAAGAAGATAAGGTGAGGCTGGGGAAGAAAGTTTGGATGAATTATAGAGCATATGAGGGGAACTAATGTGAGATAGGACAGGTTGATGCCAGATTGTAGAAGGGCTTGAATGCCAGGATAAAGATGTGATATGGTGTTTGATAAGTGATGACGATTCATTGCAAATCAGCAATTTTTTAGGCATGATCTAGTAGGAGACCCTGATGGTTGAAAACAATTATACACCATTGGTCCAGGGAATGGGGCATTAATGCAAGGTTAAGAACTGTATTTGGACCTGGTATAGACAAAAAGCCTAAGGGAAAGAATATGGGCCAAGAGTCAATGAGACCCAAAAATTATTTTCAGGACTATGAGGAAGTTCAAAGTATCCTCGGATTCTGTGAAACAACCACTCCCTTCACAAAGGGGAGGCCAGTAGAACGAATGGTGTTCATGATTGGCAGTTTGATTTATTATATAATTACGCATTTTCTGACTGTATTATCAACTAAGCTTTTTCAGCTTATTAGTCAAAACCACAACAGCCATTTATGTAGTACACTGTAGTATACGAAGTATGGACCTAAATCATGTGATTTGAACCTCACAAAAACCCTCTGAGTTTAGTACCATAGCAGAGTATCTTAATCTGGGGCTCATGACCTTAAAAAATGATAACTGTATTTAAATAATGGTTGTCCTTGTAATTCAATGTGTTTAATTTTATGCATTTAAAAACATTATTTTGAGACAGGATCCATGGCCTTCACCAGATTGCCAAAAGTGTCCATGTCACAAAAAAGGTTAAAAAGTTCTTTCTATAAGTATTATCATCCCCATTTTGTAGAGGAAGAAACTGAAAATCAGAACTGCTTAAAAGACTTCTGTCTGGTATTTATCTACTAAGTGTCAGATGTGAGATTTGAATTCAGGTCTTTTCAAGATATTACAGAGGCAGCAGAGTTTCTTAACTTTTTTTTGCATCATGGACCCCTCTAGAAGACTAGTGACCCCACAACTTAATGTTTTAAGTGCATAAAATAAAACACATAGATTAACAAAGTAAACCAAAAATAATGAAAATAAAGATGTAATCACCCCTTCAAATTCACAGATTCTCTGAAATTTGTCTGTAGATCTCTTGAGTGTTGGTAGACCCCCATGTTAAGCATCCCTGATGCAGTGAAATAACCCAGAGTCTAGAAAATCTGTGTTTGAATGCTGCCTCAGACCCTGGGCATGTTGCTTATTCTCTCTCCAACTCACTGTCCTCCTTAATAAAAAGGGGATAATAATATCAGCCTACCTCAGAGGGTTGTTGTCAGGATAAAATTAGATAACATGTGTAAAGCACTTTGCAAACGTTAAGGCACAATATATGAATGTTAACTATTATTATTCTTGCCTCCAAGTCTTGTGCTCTATCCTCTAGGAGAAAACTTTGGGGAAAGTTCTTTGTAAGGCGATGAACTCTTTAGAGTTCAGAAGTGTTTGCAATGAAATGGTCAGGGGATAAGGCGGCCAGGCTAACCAGACTGCTGATAGTCTTTACTACGGCACTTCTTACATTCATTAAAAAGACAAGATCACTTGACTGAGAGAGTACACATACCGTCACTGGTGCTAATGCATTTTGGAGATTTGTTGAGCCCAATCAGAAGATAGAATCAAATCAGATGACACTGCTATTGCACACAAAAAAAATTAAAATCCCAGACCTGAATATAAAGCAGGCTTTTCAGCTCAAGGCTTTGAAATAAGCTGGATTTGCACTAACAAGGTTTTCTAAGACATCCTGTCCAGGCAAATGTGGAAGTAGAGCTAATATGTCATAAAATAACCCTCTCCATAATCACCGAGGGAATCTATTTGGGTTTGAATCTTGGATGATTCTGGAGAGGAGAGTGTGTTGACCCTCCTCCTTTCCAAGGCTGAGCCAGTCACCCAGGCTCTTGCTGGTTGGTCCCTCTCTCCTGACCTTGCTCCTTTAGCTATGCCCCCTGTCTTCAGCTTCGTCAGTCTCTTTCTTCCCACTGACCCTTTCCTCTTTGCCTACAAACACATCCGTGCCTCTCCATCTTGCAAAACAAACCCTTTGTTTGTCCTAAGCTGGTTCTTTTAGACCTTTTTCAAACATTTGAAGCTCTCATTCATTTCTAGGTCCCTGAAAACTAGCTTCAGTCCTCTTACTTTATGGAGACTGCAATACCAAATGCAAAGGCCTTTTCTTATTCCTCATGTTTATTCTTTTTAACCATCAGCTGGATGGTACAGGAGAGAGAGTGTTGGACTTGGAAAGATGCAAGTTAAAACCCGCCCTCAGATACTTCCTAGCTGTGTGACACTTGGCAAGCCACTTACATGCTGTATGCCTCAGTTTCTTCATCTGCAAAATGGGGATAATAGACCCTACCTCACAGGGTTATGAGAATCAAATAAGATGACATACAAAACACATTGCAAACCTTAAATGGCTATGCAAATGTTAACATCTCCATCACCATCCTCATTATCGTCACCATCACCACCATCACCATCATCATCATCATCATCATCATATGTCTAATGCAGCATATAACTTAAAAGGATAGTCTCTGCTTCTTGAAATTCTCTTTCCTTGGGCCCATGTGACATGCTCCTCTCATTCTCCTTTGACTTCACTCATCACTCATCCTCTGTCTTTTGTTTCTTTTCTGTCCTTTCTTTTCCTAACTCTGGGTGTCACCCCAAGGCCTAATCCTTGGCCTCAGCTATTCTCGTTCTATCCTGTGCGTCTTGTAAAATTCACTGAATTTGACCTCCATGAAAATGATCCTAAAATGTTTAGGTCCAGGGGTGTGCTGGAGCCAGCTCAAACCAGCTTGTACCAACTGTTAAATTTCCACTGTGAAAATTACTCCTTAGAAATTGGCAAATGCTATAAACTAGGGTTTGTTTTTGTTCATTGTCAAGAAAGCACTGGAGAAAATGTTAATAATAGATATTAAACTGAAAAGAGTGTTGTATGTAAGTTGTCCTCCCTTTCCCCAGAGAGCCAGTTGTTAAACATTTACCAGTATGCTGCTGCCTAGGTCCCACCTGACCTCTCTTCTGAGTTACAATTGTGTATCTACAACTATCCACCAAATACTTCGACTTAAATGTCCCATCAAACTGACATGTTTCAAAATAAATTCATCATCCCTGCGCTGAAACTATTTCCACTTTCAAGCTTCCATCTCTTTATCAGCAGTACCATCATTCTCTCTGTCACCTGGGCTCAAAATTTCAGTCATCTTTGAGTCTTTGCCACCAATCCCAAATCTATCTGTCATTTTCAGTCTGACTCAACCTCTGCTTCCTCCATGAAGCTGCACCTGACTGTCTAGGGGATAGCGATTTTTCCCTCTTTTAGATAGATTCATGAAGAAGGGGGAATATATAATAAGGGATAAGACCACTGCTTAGGGCAGATGGGATGATGTGAAGGCAGAACTTTTGTATTATTATTTTGTTTTTATTTTCCCTGCCAAGGAGAGGGAGTAGCTAGGCAGTACAGTGGAGAGAGAACTGGGTCTAGAGTCAGGAGCACCTGAGTTCCAATCCAGCCTCGGACACTTTATGAGCTGTGTGCCTCAGGGCAAGTCATTTACCCTCTGTTTGCCCCAGTTTACCTAACTATAAAATAGGGAATCATAAAGACACCCACATCACAGGGGTCCTGTGAGGACCAGATGAAAGAACATTTGTAAAGTGCTTAGCATAGTGCCTGGCACACACTAGGTGTTTATTAAATGCTTCTTCCTTTCTTTCCTTCTCTTCAGTTCTGGGTTCCATATTTAGGAAGGATATTGATAAGTGGGAGAGTATTCAGAAAAGGGTGACCAGATTGATGAAGGATCTCGGAATTTTATCTTATGATGTTTAACTGGGAAAAGAAAAGACCTAAGGAAACAGGGTCCATGTTTTCAAGTATTTGAAGGCCCTTCCCACAGAAGTAGAATTTGCTGTGCTTCAAACTGGAGGGAAGAGCTCCGAGTAGTGTGCGGAAGGCGCAAAGGAGGAAGATGAATTTAATGGGGGAAAGTTTTCCTAACAATTGGAGCTATTGCAACTTAGACTTGGGCATCAGAAAGCAATGGATTACCCCTGACTAGAGAGGCCTTCAGGGAAAGCTGGTATGTTTTATGGAGACTTCTTATGCAGGCCTTGCTTAGATCTCAGAGATCCTTTCGAACTCTGAGATTTTATGATTCTTTGAGTTTTGGATATGTCTATTAGATTTTTTTTCCTGTCCACTCATTTGGAACTTAATCATATATTGCTTTGTATTTTTATTTGACTTGAGATTGATTTTGCCATCCATATTGAAAAAAAATAAAGCGAATGAAGAACACACATATGGCCAAGATTAAAACTTGCCAGTGGAGGAGGCAGGATGGGGAGGGTGCGGGGGAGAGCACTGACTTTGGAGCGTAGGGGCCTGATGTCAAATCCCGCCAAATTCCTCTATGATCATGGGCAAGCCACTTGATCTCTATGAGCCTCAGTTCCCTCATATGTTAAATGAGGTGGTTGGACTTAATGATCTCAACGCTTCCTTCTGTTTTTAGATTGTATCAGATTAGAGTTAGCATGCTGTGTCTATCATCAGGCAGGAATGACTGTGGCATCAGTAGCGTACTTGGAGTCAGGAAATCCTGGGTTTGAGTCTTGCCTTAAAATTTACTAACTGTGTGACCTGGGGCAAGGAAATTAACATATTCACATCTTAGTTGTTTTTTAAATCTGTAAAGAGGTAGTAACTATACTAAAAGTACTTGCTTCACTGTACTGATTAATGAGATAATCTATGTAAAGCACTTTCCAGCCCTTCAAACAATAAATAAATATTGGTTGGTAATATTAGACTAGCAATATGATCCTATCGAATTAGCCTGCCTGTCTGTCTCTATTTGTCTGTCTATCTATCGACCCATGCATCCATATATTGCATGTACTGATATATATTGGACGTAATTAACAGGTAAAAAAAAAGTTACCTGGGTTCAGAACTAAATAAGAGGAGAGGATTAAGTTGGGTTGCATTTGAAAAATCGTACAATGATTCCAATTATTTTAGCTTCTCACTGAAATAAAGATTTCTATTTGTCTAAAGACTAATATTTTCCCAGGGATACCATATTGCTACAAGTTGTGATAGAAATTACATTCTCCAATGCTCTTATTTTACAAATGAAGAAACTGAGTCCCAATTGGTTAAATGATTTGCTGTTTGTCAGACAGATGGCAAAAGTTTATCTCTGAAGCTTCTAGTGGTCCAGTAGAAAAAGGAAAGATGTATGATAGGTGTAAGCAGGCTGTGGCATGTTAACAATGATGGTATGTTAAAGAAGAATGGTAAAAGACATCACCAGGGAGAATGGGGAGTAAGAGAGACGGCTCCCATGTAATGATGGTTTCCAGCAAAAGAACCAGAGAAAGGCATTCCTCATATTCAGTAAGGCCAAAATGGAATATTTACAGAAAGACATGACTATGAATTTAACAGAAAGGGAAGGTGTGGCTGGGTTGGGACTAAAATTTGTAGGTTGGTGATCTAAAGGACCTCCTCCGATGAGATTAAAAAAACCCACTAGAGTATTAAAATATACACGTTATCAAGCAGCTGGTGGTACAGCGGTTAGAGTACTGGACCTGGAGTCAAGAAGACCCAAGTTCAAATCCGACCTCAGATAATTACTATCTGTGTGACCCTGGGCAAATCACTTAAGCTTTGCCTGCCTCAGTCTCCTCAACTGGAAAATGGATAGATAAATTTTAATAATATCTACTTCCTCCCAAGTTTCTTTTGATGATAAAGTGAATAAGTATAATAAAGCTCTTTGAAAACCTTAAAATGCTACATAAAAGTTAGCTATTATTATTATTATAAATTCGTAAAGAGACAACATCGAATGTATTCAAGATAAAGACAGAAGTATTTCTATTCTACCTGGACATATTCTACCTGGCATTCTTTAAGCCAGAAAAGGGGTATGACTTTTGTCTGATAGTGGTAAAGGCAGCTGCTGTGTAGCTATAACAATGCAACTGTGGGCTCTGAGGTCTCTGAATCTGTTCCTCCATAAGAGTTTTGTTACTTGAACTTATCATATGTCATAAATCAGAGGATGCTAGAGACGGAAAGGACCCTAGAGATCATTTTGTCCAGCCCTCTCATTTTATAGATTCCGAATGGGTATATAACAAAACTCTTCTGCTGACAGAAATATTAAGCTGCCAGCAGCTGGGAGATTATTATCCCTGTGGTCTGACACAAATGGAGATTCTGGGGGTGCATGGAAGCCAGTTTTTCTCTCTGTGTATGTTTGGACCTCCAGAGGGACTCACAGTCCCAAAGGGGAGAATAAAGTTGTTAGTTTTCAACATCCCTCCCTTAAAATAAAATGAGTTAGTCCAGGGGGACTTGGGGTAGTATATTCTGAAAATTTGAGTAGATTGTTGATAGTGGAGTCCAAACAAATGCTTTCCCCCAGATGCAGGTCAATGAAAAAAGAAGAGTTATAGAGTTTCAGAGCTAGATGAAATCTTTGAGGCCATCCAATCCAATCCTCTTCATTTTACAAATGAGAAAATGGAAGATAAGTGAAATGACTTCCCCAAAATCATATAGCTGGTTATTAGCAAAATTGGAATTAGCAGTCAGGTTTTATGATCTCTAATCTGATGATATTCATACCACTCTGTGATGATAATAATTATCACAATATAATGCAATTATGGGGCACTTTTAGGTTTGCGAAGTGCTTTATAAATAATATCTCATTTTATCTCCATATTAACACTGGGGTGGGGGTAGGTCTTATTATCATCACTATTTCATAGATGAGGAAACATAGGCAGACAAAGCTTCAGTGACTTATCCAGGGTCACACAAGCTAGTAAGTGCCTGAGGTAGAATCAGAACTCATTTTTTTCCTGATTCCAGGTCTAAATCTCTATCCTCTACCACGATGACTCCTTTTAACTGGGAAAATTGTTTAGTTGCTTTGGGGGCACCTGTATTTATTCTTATGGATGAGAAATATGGTGAACTAGGAGCAGGCCATAAGTCTTTGGATGGAAGAAGGAGCATCCTGCTGTTCCCCATGATTAGAATGGGTGATACTGCTGAAAATGTACACACCAGTTTTCATTTAGAAGGACACAGGGGTACTCACTAGGGTTTATCCTGCATGTGTACAATCCCACAGATAGAACCTTGCATTTGATGTATGGTACGTTTAAGTAGGCTGCCAAATATTAACCACTTGGCTTGCCATCTTGAGTTTCATGTGCCACAATAACATGTGCCTGGCTGGCTCTTTAAATTACAACATATCAGTAAGGCAAGATGTGTGGATTATTGAGCGTACTATAAGTATTCTGGCACCAAGGAGGGGCCAGACTGGTGTCAGTTTTTGCTGTTGTTGTTGTTGTTTTTTGGAAAGCAGCACCAATGCCGTGTTTTCATTTCAAGGTCATGACTAACTATGGATTAACTTACTCTCAGAAAAGATTTTCGGAATATTTGACTAATGTTAATAATCATGGTATGTAATATATCAGAATGTTTATCTGGGTTTACTACATAAACAAATAGGCATCAGGGAAATGTGGCAGCCATGTACATTATTAGTAAATTCCCTAATGTGGCAGCAGGGTACTAGGCTATGGCACAGAGAAAGAAATGAGCCTCTAACTGGGGGGTGAACTCTGTAAGAGATTCAATGCAACTGGGTCCAACAAGCATTAAACACCTATTATGTGTCAGGTAATGGGTTAGGTTCGAGGGATTACAATCCCCAGGGTGTGGCGGAAACTATTTATTAAGTACATATGATGTGTCAGGCATTGTGCCAAGTCCTTTACAATTGCTGGCTTATTTGATCCTCACAACCTCCCTGTGAGGTAGGTGCTATTATGATCCCCATTTTACAGTTGAGGAAACTGAGGCAGATATAGGTTAAAATGGATTCCCCAGCATCACATAGCTAGGCTGTGTCACTTAGGTTTCATTCCTGATTCCATCCACTGGGCCATTGCTCTGCCTCCAGCCTCAAGTCACTAACGTTCTATTAATGGTGGTATGGGTGGGGATATAACATATAAATATGTAAATCAATACAAAATATATACAAGGTAATTTGGGGAGTGGGGAGAACTAATAACTAAGGGGAGAGGATCAGAAAGGGCCTTTTGCAGAAGACAACCTTTGTGCTTGGCTTCCAGTAGAGCTAGGAATTCCAATAGTCAAATTTGGGGAGGTGTGTATGGAAAAAAGCCTGACCAAATGTAATGGCAAGCAAAGTGGGACTTTTTGCTGCTTTTTCTTTTGGAGTGCTTCTCTGCACTAAGGCAGTCATGTGCCTTTGATTAAGTCTTGTCTTTCTTTGAATCAAGAGTTTTTGATGACCTGCTTAAGTCACAAGAAAGCCTAAGTCACATGAGTTTGAGTCACATGGTTATGATGCCCTCTGACCCTGAAGAAGTGTATATAACTCTGAGTTTAGCATTTTGCTTTGGGAGCTCACTCACTGGAAGAGTGTCATGTGATTTGACCAGATGAGACTCTGGGTAGCCATTAAGGAGCCCCCTGGCTTTGAAAACCCAAACATTGGTGCTTTTCTCTCTGGTAAATATGTATGTATTGTTATGGACAGACAGTTGGAAGCCTTGTCTGCTGATTTGTGTTATTTGCTCTGTTTATATAATTTCTGCTTGTAATTTCTGTTAGTGTTTTCTCTGAAGTTCTGGGTGTTGACATTTTCCCCTGAACTAAGTGAATGATGCATGTATAATTTAATTAAAGTGAGAGTGCAAACCCCTTAAAGTTGCTTTCCTTAGAAAAGCAGATCCAAGAACCTGTGCTAGCAGCCCTCCCGTATGCTGATGTTATTGGCCTTATACCTCCACAGCAGCTGCAAGCAGCATTGTTGTTACACCAATAGAGGGTTGTTGCTTTTGTATTTTTGAAAGTGATAGTTGAAAATCAGGATGAAGTGTTAGAGATCGTCCTTCTACGTGACTGAGTCTTCCTTGTGCTATGGATCCCTCTGACAATCTACTAAAACCTATCTTGTTTGTCCATAGTCGTTGGCAAGTTTCCTCCTCCATTAGACTCTGCTCCTTGAAAGCAAGAATTGCCTTTTGCCTTTTCCATATCGTCAGCACTTAAGCACAGTGCCTGAGACATAGAAAATGTTGAATAAATGCTAGTCAACTTATTGACTGATTGGTTCTCTGGAATTGAGGTTGTCTCTGCACTACTGAAAGTTTGTAAGTCATCCACGGTTGTTAGTCTTTACTGTGTTGTTGTTTCTACATAAATTGTTCTCCTACCTCTGCTCTCTTGCCTCTGCATCTGTTATTCCAAATCTTCCCTGGTTTTTCTGAACCATCCCTTTCATCATTTCTTCTGTATGCCTTAATTTATTCAGCCATTCTCTAATCGTTGGATAATCCCTTAGTTTGTAGTTCTTTGTTATTACAAAAGCTACAGCCTTAGATCTTCAGCAGTATGGCTCCCTGTAGTGATGTAAGAAGAGTGCTGGGGTCCTCAACTAATGACAGTGAGGAGAACAATACCAATAGCAACAATGACACATAGAAAGTTTTAAGTTTTCCAAAATATTTTACATATAATGTCTCATTTAATTAAGCAAGGACAAAGCAGAGACTAGAAAACCATGGAGGCATCTGGAATGTGGTTAATGAATTCAAAGTCTCCAGATCAAAGTGAAAAGGGATGGAACAGGTAGGACAGTTGAAAAAAGGTGAGGAAACAAGGTTTTGTGGAAGGAACACTGAAATACAAAGAGACTTTTGTACATTGGTCCTACATGGGGTTTTATAACCATATAAAAGCCAATAAGCTTGTTTCATTGCAAGCAGGATGCTGCTGTATAAAAACTAGGGAAACAGCATGTATCTCATAAAAGGCTTGCAGTTTAAGTTTACACACGCATCCATCATGGGGTAGTGCAAACCAAGAGGCAGACCAAGACATTTAATGGAAACAAGAGGATGCCTCCTTGCCCTATTGTAGGTGACTCTTCAGTGGATTATATTGCATCTCTACTGAACCACTGACACCAGCATGGGTCACAGAGACCCAGGGACTCTCTAGAACAATCAAACAAAAGAATGTATTTTCTGGCTTAACAAATGAATGAGGCCTGTAGGTTAGGCCTTTCCTGTTGAAGAGGAAAGAGATAGTGAGGAAAGGGTACTGGGATAGCCAGAGGGATTGTAATTCCCCTCCCCCTCTACACTCCTAGAGCCTGAGTCCCCCAAGCCTGGAATTGTCTCCTTCCTTCAAAACTCAGGTGTCACATTCTTTACTCAGGGGTACGCTGGAGCCAGCTCAAATTGGAGACATCTGTTAAATTTTCCATGTGAGAATTTATATCTTAGAAATCGGCAAATACTACAAATAGGGGCTTGATTTATTGTTTTGTTTATTGTCTAAACTTAAGAAAATGATGGACAAAATGTTAATACATATTAAACTTAAAAAATGTCCTGTATTACTTTACCAGCACACCCTTATTACATGCTTCTGTCCTTTCCCCACTTCTAGAGTAACTAGTGCTTCTCCTTTGTATTTATCTGATATATTCATCTATCTATCTCTCTATCTCACTATCTATCTATCTATCTATCTATCTATCTACCTTTCTATGAATATCGTCTCCCCTTATAGAATGGAGGCTCCTTGGGGGCAGTTCCGTCTTTGTATCCCCAGTGCCTAGCAGAGTGCCTGCTATCTAGCATACTTAATAAATGCTTATTGATTGGTTGGTTGAAAGAAAGAGGTGGCCCAAGTTGTCAGGGGAAATACATTTTGACAGTATAACTTTCCTTGAGGAAAGACAAAATAATACCCTATCTCCCTTGATTTTGAGGGCCCCCAGGGTAGCCATGGGATTGGGGATGAGGAGGACAAGCAGCAAGAAGGGGAAAATGCAGTAACTCAGAAAGCAATAGCTCCCTCCCCATACAACATCTCCAAGCTGCTTCTCAGATGCCCTATTCCTCTTACACTAAAGCTCGGTTAAGACCTCTGACCATTTGCTCCTGAAGTTTGCACTCTGGGTTCTATTCACCAAGGCCACCCTTAACCATGATTTTAACTAGAAAGGACCTTTGAGAAAATACTGGGGAGGAGAGACAGTTTTGGAATGTTGTTATGTGAAGGACAGCTTTGTTGAAGGCTGAATTCTATGCTGCTCCATGTCAAAAGTTGGTGCCTTTAGGTTGGGGTGGGGAATATTTCTTAAATCAGCTTCTATACTGCAACGCTCTAACTCTAGGCAACCAAAGGATAAATCAGATCATTTGCTCAAATGATGCTTCCCTTTTCGGAGCAAGTGCTTCTCTCCTGTGTCCCAGGGATAGTCTAATTTCAGAGATTAAGATTGTTGTTAGGTGATTGTAGGGGAAATCTGAAACCTGCCGAAAAGCCAGACCGCTGTGTGAGCCCTGAGAGTAATGTCTTCCCTGTGGCATGAGAGAATTTCTCTCACCAGGGAATGGAATGAATTCTGTCGCATTATGTCCAGAGACAATCTTAATGTCTCTGGCTTTAAATCACGCTCTGTGGATGCAAACGGTCACCAATGAAGGGCACATTGATTTTGGTAACAGGAAAGAGCTGGGCTATCTTATTAGGATTATCAGATCACAGATCTCGAGCTAAGAGGAACCTTGAAAGTCTCTGTACAATGTTGTCAGTGCTACTGTTCTGTTTGCATTCAGTAATTTTCTTATGTGTTGGTTGGATTTCGTTTTGAGGTGGTGCAAGGTGAATATAAAACACAAAGGCTTCAAATCCTTTCTCAGACAATTACTAGCCATGTGACCTTGGGCAAGTCACTTAACTTCTACTTGCCTGAGTTTCCTCAAATGGAAAATGAGAAGAATAATAAGCTCCTCCTTTGCAGGGTTGTTAGAAGGATCAAATGAGATAATATTCATAAAGCACTTGGCACGGTGCCTGGCACATAGTAGATCCTATAGAAATGCTAGCTAATATTGTTATCATGATTCATGTTAATAATGATGATAAACTAAAGATGCTTTCTCCACATAGGTTTCCTGAAATATTGCTTTCATTAGGCCACTTCCCTGCTCATGATGCTACAGTGGCTCTCTATTACCAATGACTTTAACTTTAAATGACTATTTGTGAAGTTGAAAGGCCTCTATCTGCCCACCTATTTAAACTTAAGTCCTATCACCCTTCAACACTAAGGTGAACTTCTTGCTTTATCTATAACTTAGGGGATAATAATTCTTGCAATGAGAGGCAGCATGAGAAATTGGATGGAGAGTCAGCATGAGCCAGGAAGACTTGGGTTCAAGTATCAGGTCTGACATAACCTAGTTTCGTGGCCCTGGGCAAGTCACTCTACCTCTCAGTACTCCAAGCAACTCTATAAGGCACAAAATAGGTGCCAATCTGTATTTGTATTGGAAGCATTCTCCTTTGGAGTTCCCTCTCCCAATTAAATCACATGTCCAGTCCTGCCTCCTCCCAAATTGTTCACGTCATTTCCCTCTCGGTTTTTTTTTTTGTCAGAGCTGTAGCTACAATTTTTACACAAAGGGGCAAATGGAATTGGGGAGGGAGCAGGGAGATAGGCTTATCTAGGGTATGGCCACTGGTCACTTGGGATACCACAAGGTCCATAAGCTATTGAAGGTGTAGGGAATGCCTTAGGATACGGCTATGGCCATGGACACCATAGTTTCTGGGTCTGTGTGTGAGGGGGCTATATTGGTAATTAAGGTGGGACTTTCTTTTACTGTTTTCTCTTTTAGCACTTATTTAATCAAGTGCCCTTGAAGAGTCTGGCCTTTGTTTCTTTGATTAAATCAGGAATCTTTGCCGACCTCCATGCCTCTAGGCCACATGGGTTTAAGTCCCATGTTTGTGACACTTTTAGGTCACGTGGGTGAGTTGCATGTTGTGATGCCCTTTGACCCTGAACAGGATACATAAACTCAAGAGGCTGGTGTCTTCTCTTGGGGTTCTTAGTCACTGGAAGAGTGGCACAGGACTCTGGGCAGCCATATTAAGAGCCACCAGCTTGTAAACTCAGATGTTGATGCTTTCCTGGTAACTATGAATTGTGATTTGGTCTATTTATATTTTGTATGTTTGTAATTTCTTTGTATTTGCTCTGAAGTTCAGGTTGCTGGCTTTTCCTCCTGAAGTAAGTGAATGATCTTTGTATGTTGGATTAAAGTAAGATTGTTAACCCCCTGAAGTTACTTTCCTTAGTAAAGCAGATCAAAGAACCTGTGCTAGCGGCCTTCTGTGTACTGGTTGCTGTTGGTTTTACGTAGCCACAGTAGCTGCTAGCAGGTTGTTGGGCTTGGTCTGAGAATGAAGCATACCCTGGAGCTGCATTGGTGCCTTTTAAATTTCTCCATCTTATTCAAACTCCAATCACCCAACTTGAGGTAAAGCTGCATCGCAGGAAGATCAAATAAGATAACGCTTGTAAAGTTCTTTGTAACTGATAAATGCTGTCCAACTGCAATTTGGTCAGTCCAGTTTTCTCATTGTCTCCATATGCTATGCTTATGTGCTCATTTCCTCCTCCAATTCTTTGCCTGTGCTCTTTCCCCTTGCTTAAAATATAGTCCCTTATTCTGTTTCATTCATCCACAGACTATCCACTGCTTTAAATTAGTGCCGCCTCTTACATGATTCTCTTCCTGACAATTCTCAGCCACATATTCTTCACTTTTTTGAAATCCTCCAGCATCTTGCCACACAACTGCTACACCAGCGGGACAGTGAAGGGTGGTAAGTTGAGGCATTTAAGCACCAGAGGCAAATGGCCTTCTTTTCTTCTTCCACCATTTGTCCCATACAGTTTATACTATTGTGGGTTTCCAAGGTTTTGTTTTGTGTTATTATCATCTCTTCCCCAAGTCTGCAACTTGCTCAATGGCTACAAATGTTTGGTATATACTACACAGTAGGTGTTCAGGAAATACTTGAGAGTTGAAACGATCAAGAGAAAGTTATATCAGTCTATAGCTGAGATTCTTAAACTGGGTGGGGCATTATTTCAGAGGATCCATGAATATAGGTACAGTTGTCCCTTCCACATTGTGACTTTCCCCATTGAGACTTTCCTCATCATGGTTTCAATATATCATGGGTCGGCATAAGAAATTAAGTGGGAATTTTGGGGGAGTTTTGTGGAAGCCACAGAAAACACATGAAGGCTAGCAGATGGCAGAGAGCCCATGACCAAATACTTAACCTAAATTTTACAACAAGGTACATAAACAACCCATAAAAGAAAAAGAAAAATATCAGACTTCTTTGCTGGTACAAAAGAAGGCACAACAAATTTTATGGGGATTTTCCAGATTGTGGGGGTACCCGTACCCCTAATCCCTGCAATGTGGAAGGGATAATTGTATGTGTTTATTTTCACTAAACTCTATCTGATATTTAGTATTTCTTCCAATTATGAACTTAAAAAATATTCTGAGAAAGAGTCCATTAACTTCACCAAAGAGGTCCATGATACAAAAAAGTTAAGGACCTCTGTTCTATAGGATGTGGTAATTAAGAGCCCTGCTACCATGAGGGTGCTGAGCTAAACAAAAGTCCAGCCCCCATTTCACAGGGCTCTTGTGAGGGTAGCAGCTTGGGCACTTCAAAGTGTTTTACCAATGTGGCTTGTTACCATTGGCATTTCGTCATTGCCATCCTCATTGTCATTGTTCTCCTCACCGTCATTTCTGACTGAGTATTCACAGGGACCCAGCAGAGCAGGTGATGAATGGTGAGAAAAGAAAATGGTGACGATGACTGATATTGTCCTCTTCTCATGCCATATGCACCTCAGACTGAAGGATGGAATCCTCTCCTCACTGAGCAGAATAGATCCAACAACTCCTGACAATTATCATGTGAGGGCTAGGTTTGGGATACTTTTCCTCATCTGCTTTTACTTGTTATCCTGGCAAACTGAATCAAAGAATCTTGGAATTGGAAGGGACCTCAGAGCCATCTTGTCCAATGCATCCCTGAGCAGAAAACCTGTCTATACCATCTCCTGCCAAAGAGGCTCTGGGCTTCATCTGAAGAGTTCTAGGGAGGTAGATTCCTACTGCCTGTGGTTGTCCATTGCATTTTGGGATAATTACAATTGTTAGTAAGTGGATATCTCATAGGAATATATCATCACAGGGTTTAAAGCGAGAAAGCATCTTAGAGACCATCTCCTGTTCATTTTTTTAATAGAAACTATCTAGTACTCCTTACCTCCCTTTTAAGGAATCTCTGCCTTCAGTACAATTCAGATACTTAGGCTTACGAGAAACCTTTCCTGACTTCCCCTCCTTTCTCCCCTCCCCTAATCCTTATCAATATTTCTTTCCTCTTAAAATTACTTCCTATATGTTTACATACTTGTATACAAGTTTTATCCTCCCTATAGAATATAATTGCGTTGAGGATAGGATTTTTCTCACTTTTGTCTTTTTTATCCCTGATACCTAACTAACAAAACACCTTGCAGATAGCATCTATTAACAAATGGTGCGTAAATGAACATATAGTTTATGGCAAAGGAGACTTAGGCCTAGGGTCTGATTGTTGTTTTTGAGTTGTTTCAGCTGGGTCTGACTGTTCAGGGCCCTATTTGGGGTTTTCTTGGCAAAGATACTGGAGTATCTTTTGGCCTCAGACACTGACTAGCTGTGTGACCCTGGGCAAGTCATTTCACCCTGTTTGCCTCAGTTACCTCATCTGTAAAATAAGTTGGAGAATGAAATGGCAAGCCATTCTAGATTCTTTGCCAAGAAAACCCCAAATGATGTCACAAAGAGTCAGACACAACTGAAATGGCTGAACAACTTCCTGATTCCAGGCCCAGCCCTCTATATACTGTGCTACCTAGCTGCCCCAGAGTCTCATTACCTGGGTTCAAATCCAAGATGTATTACTCCCTATATGGATGACTTTGGGCAAACCAGTTCTGAGTCTCAGTTTCCTCTCCTGTAATATTAAGGGTGTGTATGTGTAGATTTAGATTAATCAGTGAGTCAACCAATAAGTATTTGTTAAGTGCCTATATGTATGAAGCACTGTGCTAGGCACTACAAGAAAGAAAGAAAGAAAGAAAGAAAGAAAGAAAGAAAGAAAGAAAGGAAGGAAGGAAGAAAGACAGGAAGGAAGGGATAAAGAAAGAAAGAAGGGAAGGAAGAAAGAAAGAAAGAAGGGAAGGAAGGGATAAAGAAAGAAAGAAGGGAAGGAAGAAAGAAAGAAAGAAGGGAAGGAAGAAAGGAAGAAAGAAGGGAAGGAAGAAAGAAAGGAAGGAAGGAAGGAAGATAGAAAGGAAGGAAGAAATGAGGGGAGGGGGAAGGGGAGGAGGAAGGGAAGGAGTAAGAGAAAAAGAAGGGAAGGAAAAAAGAGAAAGAAAGAAGAGAAAAAAGGAAGGAAGGAAGGAAGGAAGGAAGGAAGGAAGGAAGGAAGGAAGGAACAAAAAATTCTCCTTCGTCTCCGGAAGCATATGTTCTATCAGGGGAGGCGATCTTTAGAACTGTATATATAAATATATACAAAAATCAATTCAAAGTGTTGGGGAGGGATCAGGAATGGCTTCATGTTGAAGGTGAGACTTGATCTAAGTTTTGAAGGAAAGGAGAGATTCTAAGAGGCAGAGAGTGAGGAGAGAGTATGTTCAGAAAGTGAGGAGGACAACCAACACAAGGGTTCAGAGATGGAGTCTTGTTTATAATTAAAGCAAGAATTGCCGCTTGGCAGTGACATGGATGATGAAGCAACCTTGTCATCTCTTCCAGCTCTAAAATCAATGATCTTACCAATTTTACAGAGGAGGAATTAAAACTAAGAGAAATGAGGTGACTTGCTTAAAGTGAGGATTCAAGCCCAGGCCTTTAGTTTCATAGCTCGGTGCTCCCCCAATATCCCAAATTAGCTCTCACCCAGGTGATAGCAGCTCAGGTGGCGCATAGCCAGATCCTAGGCCTGGGCAGGTATAATATTGGATGGTAAGTGTTTTTGTTGCCTCCAGACCTTTTCCCTATCATGTCATCTTCAGCCCATACTGGACAAAGTCAGTTTGTCTGCTCCCCATGTCCTGATGATGCTTCTTGAAGCCCTCATAACTTCATGTTCCCTCTCAGCTTTCAGACACCATAATGGGAAGGTTGGGGAATGAAATGCTCTGGCAAAGAGGAGTCAGAGCTGAGCTTCCATTAGCAGCAGCAGAACTGGACACTTCAAACAGGCATAGATGCCCCAGGGAATAGGTTTAAAAACCAACAGGAGCATTACTTCACAGCCTTGAGCCCTATTCCACATCACAGCAGCCAGGAACACAACCAACCTTGGAACAGATATTAAGGGGAAACCATGAGGCCCCTAAAAACCTGTGCTCCGGGAATAGATGAATAACATAAGTATGTCAATATTTCCTCAATGACAACATCAGAATTTACTGACAACAAAAATAGGCCAGACGATTCTTTTTTCCCTTGTCATATAACTATTTGGCAGCTGGCGGGGAAATTTTCTGGCCTCCAGCTAATTCATCTTTTAAAGTGAATTTAAAAAAAAAAATTAAAAACCAAGAATATTCATTCCAAGAAAAAAAAGTTTGCCTCATATGTAAAAAGCTAGCAGGTAGTTTTTTCCTAGGACAAGAATAACTCTAACTGTGTCCCCAAGAGAGTAAGGGGAGTCTGTTAGTTATTTTGCAGATAAGAATAAATTGGCAAACTGGAAATCTCTAGAGTAAGTAATAATAGCCAATCTAATATGAAGATATAAGAAGGTATTTCCCCTATGTGTATGAATGTGTGTACTGTTACAGAAGCTTAATTATGGCTAGATCATTTTATCAGGGAGTTACTGAAATGAAGAAAAGGTATTACTTGCCTTATGCCTGTCATAAAGGTCCAATCCAGCTCTAGTTTTATTATTCAGTGTGTCACCCTACTGCTCTGGGACCCAGGCCACTTGGACCTATGCTGGAAGTCCTTTGTTTTGGTGGCTATCCATTTCAGGACTATGGCTTGAACTCCTCTAACTAGCAACAATACCAACTCAGATCCTCCTCACCCTCTGCCTCTTAGAACCCATTATTTTTCTTCAAAACTCAGCTCAAGTCATGCCTTTCTGATCCCTTCCTAATTGCTAGTGCCTGTCCTCACTACCTAGCATCTAATTGAACTCTGTACATTTGGGAGCCAAACCTGGTCATCTGCAAGGCAGATGCCATTATTATATCCTACCTTCCTTCTATAAGCAGTTATTTTTTTCCTCCATCTGCTTAGAAACTTTGCTTTCTCCCTACCCTCCCTTCCCTCCCACCACCCAAGAATCTCAAGTTTTGGGGAAAATTGAAAAAAATAAAGAAGTATAATATACTAGAAGGAGCATTTGACTGGACATCATAGAAACTGAGTCTGAATCTTGCCTCCACTATTTCCTCCACTTGCCTCCACTATATGTGACCTCAGCTAAAGTCACTTAATTTTTCTGTTCCTGCTTCCACATCTATGCAATGAGGGGGTTGAATTTAGATGATCTCTAAGGTCCTTTTCCACCCAATGAATTTCAATCTAATGAAAAATAACCTATGAATGATCCTATCTCTTTAGGATGACCAAATTATCATTGATCCATCACCTGGGAAATTCTGGGACATGGACCTGATATAGCCTTTTAACGACTGCCTTTCTGACTCTGGACTCAAGTTCATGTGACAGCTTGGGCTCCTAATATGCTTATCATCAGGAAAGGATTTAATAGGTAAAATGAGATTCCCAGATTGTCGATCAGCAATTTGACATATAAGCACTGTTATATTCCTCCATAACTCAACATCATGCTTGTCACCAAAGGGTATGTGAAGAAGTATGTAGACCTTATCTTGAAGGAGACTGAAGTCTAATTGTGGGGAGAAGGCACATTAGAAGTCATAGATCAAAGAGTCATAGAGTATCAGAGATGTAAGGGACCTTCTAAGTTATGTTTTCCAAACATATGTCTCCGAAGGGCAGTTAGGTGGAGCAGGAGAAAGAATGCAGCTCTGGGGTCAGAAAGAACTGAGTTCAGATTTGGCCTCAGACACTTAATAGCAGTGCAGCCCTGGGAAAATCACTTAACTATGTTTGCCTCAGTTTCCTAACCTGTAAAATGAGCTTAAGATGGAAATGGCCAACAACTCCAGTATCTTTGCTAAGAAAACCCCAAATGGGGTCATGAAGAGTCAGAAATGACTGAACAACAAGTCACCCATGAACATGGAACAGTAGATGAAATAGTGTATATTGAATGAAATGATTGTTTCAGGCAGCTAAAGATTATTATGAGGTTTTGCTAAATCTTAGACCTGAATCTGGATTTGGGTCAGATGCAGTTTATACAGGGTGCAGTTGACTTACAGTCACAGGGATGGTGTTACTGAGGGTAGTCATATTTAAATTATATTCAGTTAGCAGGAGATTCAAAATGTAGTTGAATTGTGTCATTAAATGAATGAACGCAGTACTTGGAGATAGTAGAATGAGTTTTAGTCTTAATTTTACCACCTGCACCACCTTGGATGAATGAAATAACTCAACAGCAGCAGCAGTTACAACAAGAATAAAAAGCAATCAGTCTAGCTACCTAATTTGTCTATCTGCTTATCATTACCTATGTAAGTGCCTATCTAATTTGTCTATGTATCTAATCTGTCAATGTATGTATGTATGTATGTGTGCATCTATGCATGTATGTATATGTATGTATGTGTCTTTCTCTCTATCTATCCACCTCCTTTTATGAACTTCAACTGCCTCATCTGAAAATGAGGGGTTTAAGTTATATGATCATGAAGGTTCTGTATAGCTATAGTGCTTTGCAGAATTCATGGTAGAAATAGCTTTATTTTGTCTTTATATCTCCAGAGCCTTGTATAGAAAAGTGCTTAATAAATGCTTATTGAGGGGCAGCTAGGTGGTGCAATGAGTAGAGCACCAGTCTTGGAGTCAGGAGGACATGAGTTCAAATCTGGCCTCAGACACTTGACACATTTATAGCTGTGTGACCTTGGACCCAATCACCCTGCCTTCCCCACTCCAAGAAAAAAGAATGAAAAAAAATGCTTATTGAATGAATGTTTTAGCTGTTTCACTTTTTAAGAGGAAAGTTGAAAATCTCTTGATGGAAAAGACCTGAATCTCAATGGGGTAAGGAATATTCCTCTCTCTGTCTCTGTCTCCATCTCTATCTCTCTGTCTCTCTTTCTCTGTCTCTCTCTCTCTCTCTCTATCTCTCTCTCTGTCTCCTGGTTTTTTTTAACATATGGGATGAAAAAAAGGATTTTTAAGGAGGCAAATACCTGTGGGAATTTTTTTTTATTCTGTTAAGAGTAATAATTAGAGGAGTAATTCCTTATTCTGAAGTATTTATAGTTGGTAGTTGTGAGAAGCTACAGAATCTGAAATCCCAGGAGGAACTCAACAGTAAAATGATTTCAGGATTTGTCAGAAAGCAGCATTCTAATCAAAGCCTGAGGTTACAATAAGATCAGTTAAATTAAGTTTTGATAACAACAGTTAAGATTTTGAAAGAAACATACTAATTTGTACTTAGGTGATTTTTTTTTTAAAAAAGTTTGCTTTATAAGTATTCTTTTTAAAGATTAATAGAAGTGTTTACATTTAATTATGTGATTTTTGAAAAATCAAAAGTGTAACAGGGTACTTGCTAAGAATAATCTCAAATTCAGAAAAAAAAAACATGTCCTTTGCAGTTCTGACTACACAACTGTCACCCTAGTGCCATCTAGTAAAAGTGTTACATAATTGCAGGAAAAACACCAGAGGGATGGAATCCTTTATTTAAAGGCTAAAACCAGCAGCATATAATTTAAAAGGTGAGTGAAGACCAAGGTTTATTGGAGTTCAAAGAAGGCAGAAATTGGTGTGAGAGTAGATAAGAAGGTTTTGCTGAGGAGGTAAAGTAATGTAAACTTAGAAGTTAAACTTCAAAATGATAAAACATATTGTGAGCTAAGCTTATACTGCCCAGAAATGGAATAGTACTTCTTAGGAATTATCGTTAGCCTATAAGAGTTAATGATGCATACCTGACTTATTTCCAGGAAGTAACTTAGAGTAGTCTAAATCTTTGGGCACTGACCCTTGGTCCTGTGGGCTGGAGAATGGACTTGAATAAATCTACTGGAGTACAGCATTTCTTCCTAGGATCAATCTATATATTGTTCCTGTGCTCTTCAGGGCACTATAATGTAGAATGACCAGAAGACTAGGGATTCAGAATAACTAAAAAGTCAAGTGAATAAAGCCATTACCTTTCTAGCTTTTGTACCGGCAATGTTCTACAATTTTACCATCATGCAGAAAGTCCACAAACTGGCTAATTTGTTAATAATCAGCAGTTTAAGGGGCTGTTCTTAAACTGATAGTATCGAACTGATTCCTCATGTCTCTGTGGAGTGCTAATAAATTAAAGCTGAGCTTAGGGAATCTATGCTCCTGGAGGGTAAGGATTGTCTCACTTTTATATTTGTATCCCCGGGGTCTAGCCGAGGGCTTGGCTCATAGTAGGTGATTAATAAATGCTTATTGGTTGTGTTATTGATTATAAAAGTGATGGATTGTGCTCATATTAATTCCTCTGTTAATTAAAAAATATGAACTCTTTGATATGCTTTAAGGCACGAATGTCATTAGTCAAAGAAACCATTAAGTAGAGAAAAAAAATTTAAATAAGTACAATTCATTAATTTGCTGATCATCGATAGGCATTAGTAATTAATGGGATTTTGTCAAGGCATTTATATTCCCAGTCTTTTGAATTATATTGTGATGTATACTGACACATCTCTGTCTTCATGTATTAAGGGCTGTATAGCCTAAATGCCTATCCTTGGCAAAATTGCAATTTTCAGTTGATAATTCTAGGCTATCTTGTTGCTCAAAATCAAGGAAAAGAACAGAGATAATAACATGCTCCTCTTCATACTTGGCTCTCGCAAGAACAATAAGTTTCAGAACATGGAGCCATAGTGGCTTGTGTGTCTGGACTGAGGAATGGACCTTCTATTGACAACAGGGAAGGGATTTCTTAATTCAAACCGCACCTGAAATTGAGGGAGAGCTTTCATTGATATTCACATCTCGCACAGGATTTATAAGGCAAAAGGTGTGCTATAGGAACTATAGCAAGGAAGTAGGTGATTGTACATGACCCCATGAGTTGAGAGCAGTATGGAAGGATGTAAGAGTCTGTAGGATGACTGATTTTTTTTTTCCTTTCTCTCTTCCCTACTCCTTTCCTGATAGCCATGTTAGATGACAGCCATTAAGAATCTCATTTCTTCTTCAGGGGCAGGTAAATGGTACAGTGGATAGAGTGCTGGGCCTGGGGTCAGGAAGACCTGAGTTCAAATCGAGCTTCAGACACTAACTAGCTGTGTGACCCTGGGCAAGTCACTAAACCTCCATTTGCTTCACTTTACTCATCTGTAAAATGGAGATAATAATAGCCCCTACCTCTCATGATTGCTATGAGGATCAAATGGAATAAAAATTGGAGAGTGCTTAGCATAATGCCTAGCACATAGTAAGTATAATAAATGTTAACTATTACCTTTATATTCTTTATTCTCTGGAAGGGAGAGAATAAGGAGCAAGTGCCTTTTCTCTTTCTGGCTGGCTGGCATCATGGGACAGGTACCAAACATGCCTATTGATTTGTAGGTTAATTACTGCCTACTTGTAGGAATGCTTGTGTCGCTGTATCTTTAGGGTTACTGTGAAGAATTCTAACTTCATTTTATAGCATTCATTTTTGATGTGTTTTCATGTTTGTACTGAGCAAGATACTTTCCTGAGTGTATATAGTCGCAGATCCTCACTTGCCTCTCTCTCTGTTTTGCTCAAGCGAAGTTGTTTTTATCAGTTGGATTCAGCCTACCATGACTGTATGAGCCACTGCTTAAACAACCCAAGGCATGTATGGGTATTCAGGGTGAATTAACACCTCTGGTGGGAGGGCTTGCTAAGCTCTTTTTTAGGGCTGCTCATCCACCTTTGGTCTCTTCCTTGTATCCAACTCTCATTTGTGGCTCCAAGAAGCTGTAGCATGCATACCAGCCATGCCTCAGTTAAGCTGTTTGGGAAGAAGGACTAAACCAGGTTGAGGGTAGCCGACAGGCTTCACATCCATCCATAAATTAAGGGAATGTCTACCTTAAGCATATGAAAACTTTTAGGAGAATGGGCAGATGAGAACAATTTGTTCCAACGGCCATGAAGTTGGCTGAAGCAAGTGCTGAGGAGCTCATAGAACTTGGTCCGTTGTTGACGATGCCAAGGTCATCTACTGCATCCCTATCCTCTCAACTTTTGTCTTGCCATTGGACTTCAATGACTCAGGAAGAAAGAGTGAGGCTGATGACTTTGAACAAGTCTGGCTCACTTAAATCCAATTCAAGACATCACCTATGATGTCACTGAGATGAAGGACAAATGACTACAACAAAGAACCCAAGAATTTCCGCTGGGAAGAAGAAATGAAAAGAAGGATTGTGATTGGCTTGAAACTTTCAGGCTTATTTCTTGCTTGTCCTTCATATTTGAACATTGCCCCACTCTTTACAAATTGGACATTTGTCCCATTTCTCCAGAGTAATATCAGTTACCACTTGCCTTCAGATGTCTTGCTCTTTAGGAATCTCTCCTCTTAGTGATTCTTAGACCTCTTTCCAAAGGCCTCACTGAATGCTGGCTATTCTCAAACTTTAGATCCAGTTACACAGGTCGGTTCTGTCATCCAGAATCATACTCTTGGCAGTTTCCACAATTGACAGTTTTAGGATGTTTTTCCTGAACTGATGAAGTAAAGAATGTCCGAGCTAGAAAAAACCCTAAAGAGCATTTGATAATAATAATAGCTAATATTTATATAGTGACGTAAGATTTGCAAAGTACTTTACATATGCTACTTCATTTGATCTTCACATTAGCCCTCTAAAGTAGATGCTGTTATTATCCCCATTTTAAAGATGAGAAAATTGAGGGTGGGAAAGATGAAATGACTTGCCCATGGTCACACAGCTGCTAGGTGTCTGAAGAAGGATTTGCACTCACTCTGCTTGATTTTAAGTCCATTGTTCATCACCTATCTGCTGATTTAGTCCAATTACTTAGTTCAATAATCTCATTTTATAGGTGAGTGAACCAAGGCCCAGAGAGGTTAAATGATTTTCCAAAGGCCACATAGCCAGTCAGTGACAGACATGGAATTAAAATCCTGATACTGTAGTGGAGTCCAGTCATCTACCTATGATATTACACCACTAGTCAAGAATCCCTGAGTGTGGAATTTTATTTCTTTTGTTATGGGCTAAGTGATGGAACACAGTTTAATACTGATCTATTTGGACGGTCTTTCTCCTGGCTTTGGTGTTTTGCATGGTGGCTTGAGCTAAAGACATTTAACTAATTTATTAAGTACCTTCAATTCTGAGGCTTGTTTAATAATTGAAATAAATTTTAATTAGTTTATACACTCTAGGGTATCATATTAATAACATAAATAAACTAACCGGTTCTCTTTGAGTTAAGGATCTGGCTGTATGCACACCTCCAGTTTCCCAATATATTCTCTTTTCCTGAGTTGCGTAGTTGAATCTGATTTCATTTTTATAGATTTGAAGTTTTTATTCTGCTTTGAGGCCAGGTCATAGAAATTTCCAGGCTGGGATGAAATGTCTTCAGTGTCATTATTTTGATCAGTGACTACACCATTTGCCAGGTCATTAATAACTTTAAATGCCAAACAGAATATTTTATATTTGATTCTGAAAGTAATAGGGAGCCACCGGAGTTAATTAAGTAGGGAGCAACATAGTCAGACCTGAGCTTCAGAAAAGTTATATTGGTAGCTGAGTGGAGGATAGATTGAAATGGGGGGGGGGACTTGAGGCCAGGAGACCAACCAAAATGCTATTACAATGGTCTAGGCATCAGGTGATGAGGACTCATACTAGGGATATACTATTTGAATAGAGAGAATGGGATTTATATGAGATATATCGTGAAAGTAGAAATGCCAAAATTTGGCAAAGGGTTGGATATATGGAGTAAATGTGAGGGAGTTGTTGAGAATGACACCAAGGCTGTGAACCTGGGAGGATGGTGTTACTCTCAACAGTAGCAGGCAAGTTTAGAAGGGGGAGGGGGGATTTAGAGGAAAGCCCATGAGCTGTTTTGTATATAGCAGATTTGATATGACCTTGGGAAAGCCTGTTCAAAATGTCTATGAGATAGTAGTGATGTAGGACTAAAGCCAGGAAGATCTGGATTCAAATGTGATCTCAGTTATTTACTAGCTAGGTGAGTAGGCAAGCCACTTAGTCTCGTAGTGTGCCTATGCTTCCTCAGCTGTAAAACAAGATAAGAACAGTGCTTATCTCCTAGAAGTGTTGAGAGGATCCAAAGATTATAAAGCATGTGGCACGTTGTTGTTCCAGTTATTGCTGCTGCTGCTGCTGTTGTTAATTCAGTTGTTTTAGTGACTTGCCCAGGGTCACACAGCTAGTAAGTATCTGAGGTCACATTTGAACTCAGGAAGATGAGCCTTGCACATAGCGAGCACTTAAAAAATATTGGTTTCCTTCCTTCCTTCCCTCCTTCCTTCCTTCCTTCCTTCCTTCCTTCCTTCCTTCCTTCCTTCCTTCCTTCCTTCCTTCCTTCCTTCCTTCCCCACCTTCCCTTTGGTTCTAATATTTTGATCAGGAAAGAAATAGAGATAAATGGATATATCACATTCCCAAAAGGTCCAAGGAGCAGGTCAATTATGGAGAAAATCATGTACTAACATGACTTTTTCTAAGTTAACCACTGAGTCATAGATTCTGCCCTCTGGGAGTGTGCAAATCTAGAAGCACAAACATACTTACAAAAAATTTAATCCTACAAGACATCTGTACCTGTTCTACAACCTACAATTGTAAGGAACTGTCTTTGGCCTTGAGAAATTAATTGACTTGCCCAAGATGATCAAGCCAGTATGTGAGAAGTGGGACTTAAACCCACTGATCACCCACACTCTGAAGCTGGCTTGCTATCCACTATGATATGGATTATGGTGACTTTCTCTGTCTCTGTCTCTCTGTCTCTGTCTGTCTGTCTCTTTCTATCTCTCTCTGTCTCTTTCCTTCTCTTCCTCCCTCCCTCCTTCTATCTCTCTTCCTCCTTCCCTCTTTTTCTGTCTGTCTTTTTCTTTCTCAGTCTTTGTCTCCATCTCCCTCTCCCTTCCTTCCTCCCTCCTCCCTCTCTCCCTCTCTCTCTTTCTCTGTTTCCCTTCCTCCCTCTTCCTTCCTCTTGCTTCTATCTCTCTCCCTCCTCCCTCCCTCTTTCTTTTTCTTTCTCAGTCATCATCTCTGTCTCTGTCTGTCTCTGTCTCTCTATCTCTGTCTCTGTCTCTCTGTCTCCCTCACTTTGCCTTTCTCTCTCTCTTTCCCTCCCTCACTCATTCTCCTTTTCTTTCTCTCTCCCTCCTTTCTCTCTGTCTTTCTCAGTTTTCCTCTCCATCTCTCTCTCGCTCTCTGTCTCCATCTTTACTCTCATTTGTTTTCTTTCTCAGATATCTATATATTTATGGATCCTTTTATGTTTTATATATATATATATATATATATATATGTGTGTGTGTGTGTGTGTGTGTGTGTGTGTGTGTGTGTGTGTGTGTGTGTCCCCAGTCAAACATAAGGGTTCTATTATTCTGGGGCTTCACTCTTTTCCAAGACTTTGTATCTTAGACCTGACCTCTTATTAAAACAGAAGTGGGGAGAAGGCAGGGGCAGAAGGAATTTACCATACAAATGAACTGCTAAGCACACGCTTAGCCTTGGCATATAGTAAACAATTCACACTGGCAATGATACTTCTGGCATTACCATGTGGACCACCAAAAATCCACAGAGCTCATGGCAGAAAAGATTGCTGTGCTTCAGGTAGGCCATTTCCCACAACCCCAGACTGCTCAGAACATCAGACAGCAGCTGGCATGCCTGGTAAGTGTTCATATTCCCTCACAGGGCCTCATCCATGGCCATTTCATTACAGATAATGGGGCTGCAAAGCTATAGAATGAAACTGTGGTAGGCAGTCTTGATGGGCAATACTGCCATGACTTTGGCGCAGATCTGCCCTTGACTTCTTGCTAATGAACTCTGACTGACAATGATGGTAAGAGGGAGTCAAAGCCCTTTCTAAAGGCTTGTGAGTCACTTGCTCACATTCAGGTGGTGCCTGTGCTCTGGAGATTGGCTAGAAACCAAAAAATCTTTTCACTCTATAGCTATTTGGGGATTGAACGTCTCAGTCATTATGATTATCTGGTAACAAGGACTCTGGGATCTGCTTAGATGGCATTTTGTTCAGTGGATTTGGACAGACTCTGTCTGCCATCCTTGAACCTTCCACCTGAGCAAAGCATTACCTTCAGCTGACTTTCCAAAAAGCTAAAAAGCAAAAGAAATTATTGTTCTGATGTTACTTTGGAGCTGTTTTAGAATGTTTCATGTTTATCACCCTGCCTAGATGGTAAAGCTTCTTGGGGGAAGATACAGTTTCTTCTACTTCTTGGCCCCCTTCTTTTTTCTCTCCACACTCCCCAATATAATGGGTTCACATACACAGACATGCATATGTTTCGATGTTGGGAAACGGTGTAGAGTGTAAGCTCTTTGAGGGGACGAATTGTTGTGATTTTTTTCTTGTCTTTGTGTGCTCAATACTTAGCACAGGGTACTGCAGATAATAGATTCTTAATAAAATTTGAATGAATGAATGAATGAAAGTTTTAAATTCAATGTATTTAGGGTATTACCTTGTTCCAGCCTTGTTAATAACCAAGCAGCCTGGTTTCTGAATGTTTTAAAGAAGGGCTCAGCTCCCACCCTTCCACATACTTCATAAAGTTAGATCCATTAATTCATTTGAATAATCATTGATTCATGAATTCATTAATTCAGCAAGCAGTTATCAAGCTCTAATGTTACAACAAGGCACTGTACAAAGGCAGTAGGGATATTTTAAAAGCTACAATATGGGTCCTGCTCTCAAGGAGCTTTTGTTTTTGTAAGGGATGGGAGGGTGGAGAAGGAAGACACACACATAAATAACTGATCTATGTGTGGTACAAGGGAGAGTGAGACAAAGTAGAGGACAGATTGTAGCCTCTTCCTCTGCCCGTAGCTGCTGGTGGAGATCTTTGCCTCCTTTTCTGACACTGATCTTTCCATCCTGGCTTAAGTTTGCACTTAATTTTGGTGCATCCTGGAGGAAGAGGATGCTGGGAAGATTGCACTCCTGCTCTCTAGACTTCTTCCACCATGCTATAGAAATCTCTTCACCTTGGAAGTTCACTTCACCCCTGGACTTCTCACACTAGAAGTACCCTCCACCCCTGTGGCCTCTTCCTCTGATTGGCTAGTTCCTCCCAGAAGCTGCATTTTAAGGAGGATGCCCAGGCCAGCCATTTCTTTATTCCTCCCCAGGATGCACTCTTGATTCTCCAGATTTTTCTACCATAACCTTATATGGGTACTTTCCTTCTTCTACTTCTCTCCCTCCTCCCCTCCCTCCTCCCCTCCCTCCTTCCCCCCCCCCCCCAATCTTCCTTTTGTGTTGTCTTTCCCATTAGAAACTAATCTCCTGGAGACAAGGGATTGTCTTCCCTTCTGTTTGTATTTGTATTCTCAATGTTTACCACAATGCCTGGCACATAGTAAATCCATAATAAATGCTTTCTAACTTGACATAAGAGATCACTCACCAGGAATGTTCTGTTTTATAGAAGTTTTTTCCTTAACACTGAAAGATGAAAGAGAGAATGAAAGCTAGTCTGAGCCTAAAGCAGTAATCTTGATAGAAGGTAACTAAAGGCCCATAGTTGGATAGTAGTAGATGGCCTAGAGGTAGGAAACATATTTGAGTTAGGTTGTGAAGGGAGAATCAACAGGGCTTTGTAACCACTTTGAACTGGGAAGTAAAGGAGAAGAAAGGATCAAAGATAACATTAAGGTTTGAGGTATTAAAAACTAGATGAATGGTGATCCCATTGACAAAAAATGAGTCAGGAGGAAGAGTTGACTTAGAGAAAATATGCTAAGTGTTGATTTGACTTTGAGCTTGAAATGATGGATATGTCTTATAGGTGACTGGATTTTTGAGTCCTGAACTCCAGAGAGAGGTGTGGGCTGGAGGTAAGGATTTGTCAATCATCTGTGTAGGAGAAGGGTTTGAAGCTAGAGACATGGATGAGATGTTTAATGTGGGTCTATTTAAGGCTGAAAAACACTGAAGATGAAGGATATTGTCCCCTATAAGTATAGTTCAATAAGGGTTGCTTACAATCCAGCATAGTGAGTTTTCTGATAATAAATTTATATTTACTGTAACAATCACATTGTCTTTGACTCTTTCCTTTTGGAACCTCAGGATCTGATCAAATTCACTCATTCACTCACTCCACAAGCACTTATTTGGTTCCTAGAGTGTGCAGAGAGCTGTGCTTGAAATTAGGGGAAGGTATGAATTTTGAAAAGACACAGTCCTGGTCCTTATGAGGCTTACAGTCTACTAAGGTGATAAGAAGAAACATAGATAGCTGTAATAAGACAAGATATGTGGATAGAAGGGGTACACGACAAGGCCATTGGGGGAAGATTATTGTGGACCATTTGACAGAAAGGGCTTAACTGAAGAAACAACGTTTCATATGCACTTTAAAGAATGGGTAGGAATTCACTTGGGAAGGTGGAAGGAGGGCATTTCAGGCAGAGAGAACAGCAGGTGAAAACCTTCTGGATTTTTTGTAGGGGAGTGAGGGAATTATAATTTAGTAGAGTTGGAAGAAAGTAGTGTGACATGAAGTACAGTGGAAAGAATGCTGAATTTGAAGTCAGAGAACCTGGGTTCAAATTCTAGCTCTTTCACTAACTATCCTTATTACCTCAAGCTCTCAGAGCCTCAGCTCCCTCATCCACAAAATGAGGAGGTTGTGCCACACGGTCTCCGAGATTCCTTCTAACTCCAAATCTATGCTCCTACGACTGAAAATGTTGAGTGGGACAAGTTCGTGGTGAGTCAAGACTTTGAGAGAAGAGGTTTGAACTTTACTTCGCAGGCGAGGGAGCTGCTAAAGCAGGATACACAGGGGAGGGTCATGACTAGATATATGTATGAGGAGAGGAATTGGAGCAGGGAGAGGGTGAAGGTGGGAGACCTGTTGGAAGCTATTGCAATAGACCTGGTCAGTGGTAATGAGGGCCCATGTTAGGGTAATGTCAGTGGATGGAGGAAGATCAAGACAAGAGAAATGTTGTATCAGCAGGACTTAGTGAATGTCATTGTATTCACTAAGTATTTATTAAGTGCTATGCGGTAGGTACTGGGGATAAAAAAGAAAAAAAAATGAAATAGTCTCTGACCTTATATTCTATTGGAGGAAAATACCATGTTCTTAGAAAAGTAATGACTTAGCAAATTAAAAAAAAAGTAATTTGGGGATCCAGGAAAGAATATTAACCATCAAGGGAAGCGGTCAGTCACTTAGCCTTTATTACGCACTTAGTGCCAGGCACTATGCTAAGCTCTGGGAATTTTTTGAAAGGCAAAAACAGTCCCTGACTTCAAGGAGCTATTGATCTAATGGGGGGAATCACATGGAAACTACATATAGGATAAATTGTAGGTGGACAGCTAAGTGGCACCAGGTAAAGTAGAGTCAGGAGGAATTGAGTTCAAATCTGACCTTGGATGCTTACCATCTATGTGACCCTAGGAAAGTCACTTAACTCTGTTTGCTTCAGTTTCCTCATCTGTAAAATGAGCTGGAGAAGGAAATGGCAAACCACTTTAGTATCTCTCACACACACACACACACACACACACACACACACACACACACATATACATACACACATACACACACACGCAAGCACAAAATGCACAAAAAACCAAAAACAAAGAAAGCAAAAAATCTGCAAATAGGGTCATGAAGAGTTAGACACAGCTAATTGACAAAACAGCAACAACCTGTAGATTATGTAAGGGGGGATACATTAGAATTAAGGGGCCAGTCAGTCAATAAGCATCTATTGAGCACACTATGCCTTCTTCATCACTGCCTTATTGTGGTAGAGGGGCTTACATAAGTCAATGAAACATGAGCTAGGACATATAGGGTTACTCAAGACAAACAAGTTGTGGTGGAGGGTTCTGATAAAAGGTGATCCACTGAAGAAAGAAGTGGCAAACCATTCCAATATTTTTGCCAAGAAAATTCCATGGAGAGTATGGCATGCTATGGTCTGTGGGGTCATAAAGAATGGGACACAACTGAGTAATTGGACAACAACAAGCACTTACTAGGAGCTATGTACTAAACTAAACAACGGGGATACAAAAAGAGGCAGAAGACTTTTCCTGCCCTCAAGGAGTATGCGATTTAATGGAGCTGACAGCAAATGAAGACAATATACAAAGAAGCCATATGCAGGTCAAGAAGGATAAATGGGGATGAGAAAGGGCCATTAGATTTAGCAATCAAGAGAATAATGGCAAGTTTGGTCAGAGGAGTTTTAGTTGAATAATGAAGTCAAACCCATACTGAAGAGAGATAAGAAGAATATATGAAGGAAACAAGTTAACATACCAATTGTAGATATCTGTCACCATGAAAAGGAGGAGAGCTACAGGAGGAGAGCTAATAGGAATGGATTGACCAAATGAGGGTTTTTTTTGAGGATGGAAGAGTTGTGGATATGTTTCGAAGTCATAAGGAAGCAGCTTGAAATAGAAGGGAGAAATTGAAGATTAGTGGGGGTGGGAATGATAAGATACTGATCTGTGGGGGAAAACAGGATGGAAAGGGATCACTTGTTCATGTAGAGAATTTAGTCTTGACAAGGAAAAGACCACCTCTTCATATGACACAAGGGTAAAGGAGGATATAGTAGTGGAAGATATCTGAGTAATGTGAAATGAGGAGGAGGAGAGAAAAGGGATCTCTTGGTGAATGGTTTCAATGGTTCTTAGTAAAATATAAGACAAGATTCTCAGCTGAGAGTGTGGGGCAAAGGGAGCCATGGGAAGATTGAGGATTATTGAAAAGACTTGGAAAAGCCATTATGGTGAGTGCGATAGTGAATTGATTATAAGAGTCTACAAGGATTGCCTTGTCACAGCAAGGGCTCAATTGAGATTATGTAATATAAATTTGTAGTGGACCTCGTCAGCAGTCTCATAATTTTCTCTGACTTCACTAAGTAGTACATGAATAGGAGTGATAGCAGCAAATGGTGAGAGTAATCCAATTATGAGAATTGGCAGGACAAGATTGGAGATAAGACAAGGGAGCAGGAGACTGGAGAGTGTAACTGGTTTGCCCAGGTGTCAAGATGGGGAAAGGAAGAGGATGTAGCCAAGGGTAAAGGTCTAGGAAAGTACTGAGGGTAGAGAATCTAGACTTCATGGTGTGGATGGAGAATGTTCAGGGGATGCAAGGCAAAGAAATGGAAAGACAACAGATTATGATCAGATAGAGGAATTTAAGAGTTAATGAACATAGAAAGATCAAGAATAGGGTATCCCATGTCTTCATGTGGCTGAGTTGAGGTGGAACAGTAGGTCAAGAGAAATAACTAGGTTTAAGAACTGAGAAATTAGTGTTTTGAGTGAGTATCCATATGTGTGAAGCAGAAAAGGTTTGTGTGGGTAGTTATTGAAGAGAGGTTTGAAATTAATTAAGGGTTACCAAGAGGCAGAAGTGAGGAGGAGAGACTTTTCAGGCATGTGTGACAGCCATGCAAAGTCATGGGGGTAGGATATGAGGAGAAAAGAATGTATGCTTATGAGAAAAGTAAAGGGGAGGACAGAGCCCAAGTAAATGCTTGGGTTTTGAACTTAGGAGACTGAGTGAATGGGAATGGTAATATCTCTGATAGAAAGAGCCAAGTGAGAAGTAAAAAGAAGTTTACAGAGAAAGATGATAAGAAATTAGGGGAACACAATTATAAATTTGTTAAACAACTGGACTTTTGCTTCAGGAACAGATATTCCATAGCTGATAGAAGATGTAACTTCAGAAAGCTTTGCCCATCTTCAAAGCACCACATGTGAGAAGACCAGATGTTATTTCCTTTGTTGAGCACTGCTGAGACAGCAGAGTTAACCTCTCTACATCTGTGAAGAGTGCTTTGATGACTTTAGAGCAGTTTGGCTAAAGGAACATCCCATTTGTGCCTAGCTCCAACTTCCTGAGAAGTAGATGCCTGTAAATTTCAGGAGAAGGTGGTCAGCATAAGTTGGTTCACCTATAAAAGAAAGCCATGATTAGACCCAAACTGCCATATGTCAACCTGCTTCCCCCACCCCAAAGCCCACTTTACATAACCCCTTGTTACTCTCAAGAAGATTTAAGACTTCCCTTAGCTATTGTGATTTCATTTTGCTCTTGGCTTTTCATTGACTTTTGGCCCCATTTTTGTCTGTTCACCAGATTCAGAGTCACAAGATCTTAGAGGCCATCAAGTTCAACCTATACCTGGATAAAAATTCCTTCTATAATATACCGAGCAAATGATTATCTATCTTCTGCTTTAAAACTCAAAGGGAAAAAGAACTCCACCTCCTCATAGCAGCTGTTAACTCTTTTAGAGAGTTCTGATGGTTAGAAAGTTTTTCCTTTCCAACTTCCTGTAATTTCCTTATAACTGCCAAAGCTGTCCTCTGAGGTCAAATGGAAAATGTCTAATACCTCTTGTGTATGATAGCTCTTCAAATACTGGAAGAGAACTTTCATGATTCCCCTGAGTCTTCTCTTCTCCATATTAAATACCCCTGGTTTCTTTAGGTGATCCTGTTTTAGCACAGTAACTAGCATTTGCACCAACCTGGTCACCCTCCTTTGGACACTCTCTATCCTTGAAATATTTTCCCTAAAATGTGATACCTAGAATGGAACATATTTCCTTCCAACAGTGTGACCTTTGGTGATATCAATAGAGTCGAAGTATATAAAGTCATTTGGGGCAGCTAGGTGGCACAGTGGATAGAGTGCTGGACCTGGAGTCAAGAATATCTGAATTCAAATGCTGCCTCAAAAACTTAATAGATGTGTGACCCTAGACAAGATACTTAACCTTTGTTTTCCCTTGTTTCCAAATGGGGATAATAATAACACCTACTTGTCAGGGTTGTTGTGAGAATCAAATGAGATAATATTTTAAAAGTGCTTATTACAGTGTGTGCACATAATAGGTAGTATATAAATGCTGATCCTCTTCCCACCTCACCTCACTGGAGAATGAATTGTTAGTCCTGTTGTCCTCTTCCCATCTCAGTTTGAGGCATCACACTTTTGGAAAGACATTTGTAAACTGGAGCATGTTGAGCAAAAGGGAACAAAAATGGTAAGAGGCCTTAAGATTATGGTCCCCAGACTGTAGGAGAAACAGCTGGGGGAAAGAGGATGTTTTGCCTGGATAAGAGAACACAGCACAGAAATAAGAACTATCTTTGGGTATTTGAAGATTTGTCACACAGAGGATACAAATATTTATCTTCTGATAATGCTCTTCTGCTTGAAGAAAGAAGGTAGCCCTAGAAGCAATGGATGGGGAAAAACATATAAAGATATTTTGGTTGTGTGTAAGGAAAAACTTTATAACAATTATAGGTCTCCCAACATGGAATGGAAAGTGGTTGGTAAGCTCCCCACCACTGGAGATCTTCTAAGAGTGCATGGTTGAATACTTTTCTAGTATGTTAGGGTACTTGTATGCATCAGGCTGATTGGCTTCTGGGATCCCTTCTGAATTTGAGTTTCTGTGAATCTGGAATTTGCCTCACCTCTCTCCACTCCAATATATTTTCCACTCATTGGCCAAAGGGATTTTCCTAGAGTTTAGGTCTGATAAGTTCAAAGGATTCTTTATTATTTCTAGGACCAAATATATACTAAACTCCTCTCTTTGGCATTCAAAGCTGTTGATGACCTAGTTGTCTAAGAAATGCTTGTAGATTAACTACCTGACCACCTCGGAGTGCCTTAGCCATCTAGGGCTACATGTTGTAGATGAACTCTTGATCTGCAGAAATGGAGTTTTCACACCACAAGTTCCTAATCTGATGAAATGGAACACCCCAAACAAAGACAGAAGAGTGATGAAGTAGCTTGCCCCAAACAAGCAATGGGTCAATAATAGAGCTAGAAAGAAAAGCTCCCATCTCCCAACCTACACTGTTCTTTCTGCTACAATGAACGGCCTCTGATTGAGGTCAACACAGTAGCATGTTTGACCAAAGATGTGAGTTCTTCAGACACCCTATGGCAGCTCTTAATTTCGAAATAGGTCTCCAAATGACTTGGGTCGACACGAAGAAGCATCCAGGAACCTCACTTCCAAAAGAAGAACCATCGTTTGAAGGTGCCAAAACAGAATGAATCAAAAGCACAAAACTCTGGATGAGTCAGGAGCCCTAGAAATAAAATAATAAAACAATATAGAATTCTGTAACTTAGAGGGTGACAGCAGAGAACCTTTTAAAAATAAAGAAAAACACCTCCTTTCTTGTATCAAATAATGGCAATTGGGAAGGACAGCTCCAACTGAGCAATAAAGGAAGTGGTACAAATTGAATAACACATAAGAAGGGGGCATTGGGAAAGTGCTGATTCAGTCCCTTGGGAATTCTTAGTAGCATCCTGGAAACAGGGCTATATAGGGGCAGCAACTTGTACCTTAGGAAGAGGGAAGAGAGTAAGACTTAGACTTACAGACAGAGCCTGAATAATGCACTACCCTGACTACTATACATCTATTAGTTAACTCTTTAGGCCACTCAACCCACAAATTTTAGAGAAGGAGTTTATAATGAGCTGTCCTGGTAAGTTACCATCACTGGTTGGGTAGAAAAAAAAAGTATTAGAAGATTATTGTAATTGTCTATGTGAGAAGTGATGAGGACCTATACTAAGGTGGTGTGGTGGTGTTTGAGTGGAGAGAGTGAAACATATGCAAGATATATGCTGTGGAGGTAGCAATGACAAGATCTGGCAACAGATTGAATATGTGTGACGATTGAAAGCACAGTCAATGGTGACCCTGAGGTTATGAGTTGGGAGGAAGGAGAGAAGAGGATTTTTATGGAAAGAGCTGTGTTTTGAAAATAATGAGTTTGAGATGTCTAAAAGGGAATTGGTGATGTATACGTAGAGCTTAGGAGAGAAGTTAGGGCTAAATATTTAGATCAGGGAATCATCTGTATAAAAATCATAACTGAACCCAAAGAAACTTATGAGAAGAGTAGGTATAAAGGGACAGATCCCTAGTATAAAGGGAAAAGAGAAGTGTGTTCAGAAGAGAATTTTGGTGATCACCTATGGTTAGTGGGCAAAACATGGTTGAATATCAAGGAGAAGTTAGTTAAGTAGCAAGAGAAAAACCTAGAGAAGAAAGAAGAGGAGGGCAGTTGATCAATAGTGTCAAATGTTTCAGATAAGTCAAGGAGGATGAGTGCTGAAAATAGAATAATAGATTTGGCAATTAAGAGATCATTGGTAACTTTGGAGAGGGTAGTTTCAGTTCAATTATGACGTCAGAAGCAAGATTGCAGAGATTTTAGAAGGGAGTGTGAGGGACACTAAATATAGACAACTTAAAAAAATAAATGTAATTATTTCAACTAAAAAAAATCTATTTTCTCTCCTTCCCTCTTACCCACATTTAAAAAAAGAAAAAGACTTCCAACAAATATGCATATTCAAACTTTTTAAAAAATTTGTCATGTCAAGTAATATATATCTCAATCTTCACCCTGTGTCCATCATGCCTCTCCCTCTGGAGGTAATTAACATTTCATTGTATGTTCTCTGGAAATGTGATTCGTAATTGCATTAATCAGAGTTCAAATAGTTTGTCTTTACAATGTAGGTATTGTATAAATTATTCTGCTGGTTCTGTTCACTTTGCTCTGCATTAGTTCATACATGTCTTTCCAGGTTTCAATTAAAACATCATCTTCATCATTTGTTAAAACAAAGTAGTATTCCATTCCATTCATATTCCATAATTTGTTCAGCCATCCCCAATGAATGAGTACCCCATTAATTTCCTGTTCTTTGTCACCCTCCAAAAATAACTACCACAAAATATTTTTGTACATATGGGCCCTTTTCATCCTTTTTAAAAAAATCTCTGTCATTGGGTCAAAAGGCATGTATAGTTTAGTAACTTGGGACATCGTTCTGAATTGGTTTCTAGAATGACTGTACCAATTAACAGCTCCACCAATTATGAATTAATGTGACTTTTCCCACATTCTCTTCAACATTTGTTATCTTCCTTTTCTGTCAACATTGCTTATCCTTAGGGTGGCTTTAATTTGCAGTTTTCTAAGTGATAGTTATTTGGAGTTTTTAAAAAAATATGGTTATTAATGGCCTGAATTCCTTCTTCTGAAAACTTATATTTATATCCTTTGACCATTTATCAGTTGGAGAATGGCTCTTATTCACATAAATTTGAACCAGTTCCCTACATATTTAAGAAATGACTTTTATCAGAGAAAATCACTACAAAGATTTTTCTCCAACTATCTCCTTTCCTTCTAATTTCAGATGAATTCTTTTTGGTTGTTCAAATATTTTAAAAAAGCAAAAACTATTACAGCAAAAACTGTCTGTTAATTGTCTGTAATCTTCTCTATCTTTGGGTCAAGAATTCTCCTATCTATAGACCTGAAGGCAATTTCTTCCTTCCTCCTCTACTTCATGTTGTTCTTTACGTCTAAGTCATGTACACATTTGAAGCTTGTCTTGGAATGCATTGTGACTAGGTGACTTCTCAAGGAATGTAACTTTAAAGGGGAGTAGAGATATAAGATGATAAATGGGAAGGATGGTGAGATCAAGTGAGGGCTTCTTTAAGGATGAGGAAACATTGGCATCTTTGCAGGCATCAGGAAGGAGCCAGTAGATAAAGAGAGATTGAAGATGAGGAGCAGAAAGGTGTAATAGATTTGAAATAGATAGTGGAGATAATCTTCTTGAAAAGACTGAAGAGATTGGGCTCAAGAGTATATGATTGATGTGATCAAGGATTAGTTTTGGTAGGGAGGAGGGCTATCTCACCTTTTAAAACAGGAATGAAAGATATAATGGAGAAAGATTTCTGTGGATGGAGATGAAGAGGAAAGAAAAAGAACTCTTGGCAATTACCTCCTTTTGGTTTGTTTGTTTGTTGAGAGGGCTAGTCTGAAAGTGGAAGGGCGTAGTGATGAGGTATCATGAGAAACTTGGAAAAGCAACTATGGAGAGCAGTAATGGTGTTCAATGAGAAAGCTGAGGAGAGATTAGGTTTAGAACACCATCAACAAATGAGTGCCTCCTCTTCCTTTCCTCTTGCTCTCTTTTTGGGGCAGCTTGGTGGCACAGTGGATAGAGCACTAGTCTTGGATGCAGGAAGACTCATCTTCCTGAGTTCAAATCTCACCTTATACACTTAATAGCTGTGTGACCCTGGGCAAGTCACTTAATCTTGTTTGCCTCAGATCCACATCCATAAAATGAGCTGGAGAAGGAAATGGCAAACCACTCTGGTATCTTTGCCAAGAAAAGTTGGACATGACTGTTCTTGAAGATTCTCACCTTCCTGCTCTCTCTCTCTCTCTCTCTCTCTCTCTCTCTCTCTCTCTCTGGGGTTAAGTGACTTGCCCAGGGTCACACAGCCAGTAAGTGTCTGAAGTCAGATGAGAACTCAGGTCCTCCTGATTCCAGGGCCAGTGCTCTATCCACTGTGCCACCTAGCTGCCCCCTCCCATGATCTCTTAATTGTCAAATCTGATAATCTTTTCTCACTCTTCATCCATCTTGATCTCCTTTCTGCCTTTTACACTATCAATCACTACTTGTCCTTGATGCACTCCTCTATCTGTTTTTGTGACACTGCTTTCCAAGTTTGCCTTTTATCTCTTTGATCTCTCCTCAGTTTTTTTGCTAGATCTTTGTCCAGATAATGCCCACTAAACCTTCACTGTGGATTAAGGCTCTGTCCTGGGCCTTCTCTTCTTACTCTATATTATTTCACTTGGTGATTTCATCAGCTCCCAATTAATCAATTATCATTGAATTCTCAGCATTATTGTAGCAATTCTCAGATTTATTTATCTAGTCCTAATCTCTCTCATGACTTCCAATTTAACACCTCCAAATGTCTACTGGACAACACATACTGAGACCTCAAACTCAACATGTGAAAAGTTTAACTCCCTACGTTTTTCTCCAAACTCTCCTTTTATTCTAAATTCTTATTACTGTCATGCCTACTGCTATTCTCTTGGTCACCTAAGCCAGCAACCTAGATATCATCTTTGACTCTTAACCAGCTCTTACCTCCTAAATCCAATCAGTTGTCAAGTATTATTGATTCCATTTCTGTAATACCTCTCCTCTACACCCCTTCTCTCCTCTAACACTGCCACCACCCTGGGGATGGCACTTATTACCTTGACTATTGCAGTAGCTTTTTGGTTTGTCTCTCTGCTTCAAGTCTCTCCCTACTCCAGTCCATCTTCTACTTATCTATCAAAGTGATCTTCCTAAAGAGCAGGTCTCGCCATGTCACTTTCCATCCTTTTTAGTAAACTCTAGTGACTCCCTACTACTTCCAGGATCAAATATAAAATCCTTTGTTTCACTTTTAAAGAACCTGTCCGCTTCCTGCTATTCTAGTTTTCTTATATCTTACCCCTCTCAGGTATTCTATGAGCCAATCACCCTGGGTTTCGTACTCTTCTGTGTAAAAGACACTCATCTTCCAACTCACTGCACTTTCACTGGCTGTCTCCAATGCCAGGAATTTTCTCCTTCCTCTTCTATGCCACCTGGCTTCCTTCATACCTCAACTGAAATTCCACCTTCTTCAAGGTTTTCCATATCCCTGCTCAGTGCTAGGTCCTTCCCTTTGATATTGTCTCCAGTCTGTTCCAGGTACATTGTTTGTACATAGTCATTCACATGTTGTCTTCCCCATTAGACCATGAGATCCTTGAAGATAGGGGCTATTTTTGCCTTTCTTGTTATGCCCAGCTCTTAGCACAGTATCTGGCAGAAAGTAGGAGTTTAACAAATGCTTGTTGATTTGATTTATGGAAAGTGGAACTGAGTAATGGAGGGGTTGATGGATTGGTAAACTGAGATCTCAGATGACATATATTTGTAAGGTTACAATCATTATAGTTTTGTGATTCCCTCTCCTTCCCCCACCCCAATTTGCCCATTGATTTACAAGTAGTCAGAGACAGAACCCAAATCTTCTTAACTCCAAGGCAAGTATTCCATACACTAAACCATGATGTCTCTGTGTATTTGGGTACTAAGACTAGACCTATCATTTCATTAAGGAATTCCCAGGTGAGGAAATTCCCTCTTCCAATATAGGTCAGCAACTTCTGTGCAACTTGTGTCTTAGAGGTCTCCTAGAGCTCTGAAAGTGACGTGACTTGCCCAGAGACACAGGGACTTGAACTCAGGTCTTCCTAACTTTGAGGACAGCTCTATGCTGAACTGTCTGTCTTTACACATTTAAAATGTGAGTCATGGTGAGTTATCTTAGCCACTTACTTTAATGCAAGAATCAGTTTTAGGGTTTTACTGTTGTTGGTCAATCATTTTGTTTGAGATTGACCCTTTGTGATTCCATTTGGGGTTTTCTTGACAAAGATAATGGAGTATTTTGCTATTTCCTCCTCCAGTGCATCCTTTTTGTCAGGCAATCTGAGGTTGAATGACTTGTCCAAGGTCATACAGTTTTAGAGTATTACCTGACAAATTGTCATCCAGTTTTCTCTTTAATGATGGGGAGCTTTCATCTGTCATCTGACAAAGAAGTCCACTCCATTGTAGAACAGTTAGAAAATTCTTATTCTGATTCCAAATTGGCTTCCCTTTCTTCCTATTTCTGAATTCTAGAGAAACACATATTAAATCTACCCCCCTTTTTATTATGAAACCATTTACATGTTTGAAGACAATCATGAGCTCTATCTTGCTTGCTGGGCTCTTACAAAGATCAAATGAATCATAGATTTGAGGAGAACATGCTTGGCAAAAGTGTGTGTGTGTGTGTGTGTGTGTGTGTGTGTGTGTGTGCATTTTAAAGTGGATTGCTCTCAGCATAGCAACAGGGTTGCCATTCTGGACAAAAGACATCAGACAGACTGGCTGTCGAAGGGGTAGAGTTACTCACAGTGCCTGGCTCCGGAAATAGCTTCTAGAGTCAGTCACAAGTCAAAGTAGAAATTCAATATTGAAAGAACTTTGGGTCATTCATAGATCTTGCCTTTAAAATCACTATAAAATGCTAATGATCTTAAGGCATGTTTGTCCAGAAGGTTTTGAGTTTTACTTTGAGATTTATCACCTCACTTGATCCCTGGTGGTAGGTAAGGGTAGATGATGATTATCTGCATTTGATAGATAAGTAAACTTCTACTTGGTGAGTATCTGCTAGATAATTGCAGCAGGAGGATGACGACCCACATGGCCTGGCTCTCAGCCTAGTTTTTCTTCTGTACCATGCTTCCTACACCTTGAAAAGAAGTATTGATAATCTACATTAATGTGGCTATTATTTGTTTGCCAGGGCCATCCCAGTGCATCCCAGTGTTTTTAGTTGTTGGACACACACACACACATACACACACACACACACACATACACACACACACACACACACACACACACACATAGATTCAGCAATTCATTCATCAAGGCAGGCAGGTATCACTGTGGCTAGAGTGCTGGACATGGAGTCAGGAAGACCTGAGTCCAAATTCTGATTCAGATAGTGACTATATGACTTCTCTTCAACTGCCTCAGTTTCCTCATCTGTAAATTAGGGAAAATAATATGAGGATAAAATGAAATTACAAATGTAAAACACTTTGCTAACCTTAAAGTACTCCACAAATGCTAACTATTCTAATTATTATCAAATATTTCTTAATCAGGTAGTGTGTTTGATGTATTGTCTTAGGCTCCAGGGAAAAAAAATCAAAGTAAAAGAAGATATGGTCCCTTCCCTTAAGGAACTTGTAGGAGAGATGGGTTATACAAATAAATATTCTGCTCCAAATTAGAACATGATAAGGGCATACAAAACTGAGAATGAGACCTCTATTTAGCATCAATTCAAACACAGGAAAGAGTGAAAACTCTGTGGCTGTTTCATTTGTTTCTTCTTATATTCAGCCTCTACTGATGTCAACAAGCTGAAAGAGGAGAATGTAACACTAGGAGACCCTTTTTCATTCCAAACCCAAATTCTCAGACAATCATCCAAGGTGAATTTGAACTCTGAACCATCTACAGCTCCCCCAGTTCCAACGGGACCTCTGGGGTTCTGCTCTTGCCCAGAAATTTGTTAAACTGCTGTCTTTTGAAGGGGTTCCATTAGAGTGGGCCACATGTATCCTAGGGGCACCTCAAGGTCTGGGGGAAAGAGAGCTCAAGCCGGGGGTGCTGTGTGCACAGTCTGCAGATACAAACTCATCAGGGAGGCACGGAGTGCCTCCTCTGAAATGCCACCTTAGTGGAGCTGAGAGATCCAAATGTGGATCAGGTTCCTCAACCCTGCAGCTGGCAGTGCTGGGTGGGAAAATAAGAGTCCTGTTACAATTTAGAGGTCAGGGGAGGGGAACATGCCAAGCCTCCCTATCACTCAGCCAGGGGGAATAGGAAGGGAAGAAGGGGGAAGGGGTAGATGAAAAACCACAGAGCAGGTTTTACTAAAGTGCTCATTCTCCTGGCCCAGCAACCAAAGGTAGAAGGTCTTACTGTGAGCTTAGGGAGCCTCTAAGGAGAGAGGACAGAGCAAAAAACAATGACAAGCTTTATACCTAGCAAGCACAGCCATGCAACAACTCACACACATACAACGTCATACACACATGAACATTCATACACCATATCAAAGTGACCAAGATAGAGAGGATTTGTGCACCAGAATTAAATCACCATCATAGCATCTAAGTGTCTTATACACAAACACACTCACACACACACTCAAGCAAACCTACTCAAACTGCAATGGATCTGTATGTAATCTCGTTATGATGGGTTTACATTGTAACTTATTCATGACTTCTTTATGAAGATATGATTATCACCTATGTGTTTCCATAAATCTTCCATAGAGAATATACTAAACACACTGAAGGCCTTTCTCTAGCTCTTTGAATATTTCATGGAGTGTATGGAATATTTGGACCATCCATCCATCCATTATCCCTTATTCTCCTTACATGAATGGTCCTTCTCCTTTTTAGCCACACGTGGGATGCCTATTTTAAGAACTGGAACTCTACAACACTGAGCAATGAGAGCCATGGTGATTTAAAAGAGATTGACTTAGCTACCCACACCACAAAACAAAGGGATGAAGAATGTTTATTGCCAATTTGAGACAAACGTTTGGATGGAGAGCGTATTGAGCTAATTCACCAGCACCGTACATCTATTTTGGACAGGCACCACAGATGGACAACAAACTGGGCTAAGACTAACTTGGAGGAGATTGGATTAGATCATATTTATCTACATCTATATGGACTTTGTGTTAAATAAACCAGAATAATCAATTAATCAAACTAGCTAAAACCAATAAAAAAAGTACTAGATGGAAAAGACTGTTTCATTTTTGTCTTCAAATCTCATGCCTAACACTATGCCTAGCACACAGTAGGGGTTTAATAAACGTTTATTGACTGATTTGTCTGGGGCTAAGTGGAAGCCTAATAAATTCTTGTTAAAAGAATCAATGAATCCTCAAATTATACTTAATTGAGGTTCAATTATATATATAATTTATATATAAAATTTATATACATATATAAATATATGTATATTATATGCATATATTTACACATTATATATACATACACACAGATACATAAGTACACATATATGCATATATACACACACAGTTCTGGTTTGACTATATATATGACTATATATTTTTATATAGGGCAGCTAGGTGGCACAGTGAATAGAGCATTGGGCCTGGAGTCAGGAAGATGCCTCTTTCTGAGTTTGAATATGGCCTCAGACATGCCTTAGTTGTGTGACCCTGCCAAAAAGTCAGTATCATCATAAGTAAACAATATAAGATACTATATTCCCTGAATTAGCTTAATAACTAGGGATAGTGCTGTCAGCCAACCCTCTTGAAACTTTATGTACATATTGATATGTAGGCTGTTCCAGGGGTAATAACAAACAGTAATAAAAAAAGGAGCAATGTTTGCAGCTAAGTAGTGAAGGACCTTTGTCTAGAGTCAGGAAGACTCATCTTCCTGAGTTCATATCTGGTCTTAGACTTACTAGCTGTGTGACCCTGGGCAAATCACTTAACCCTGTTTGCCTCAGTTTCCTCATCTGTAAAATGAGCTGGAAAAGGAAATGCCAAACTTCTCCAGTATCTTTGGGGTCACATGGAGTCAGACACAACTAAAAAAATGACTTCAACAACAATATATTTATATATACACACATACTCACACATACACATGACTCTTAGCCCATATGTATACTAAAATAATAGTAAAACTGGAAGTACAGAGAAATTAACATGGTGCCTGTACAAGAATGACAGGCACGTTTATGAAGCATTCTATGTTTCTCCTCTTCCTTATTCTATTTATCTTTAGTTCCATTATCTCATCAGGAATGGAAGAATGGGCAAGTCTGTGAAGGAGAGCCCAGAAGAAGGTAAACTCTGTTAGATCCTTCTCTCAAAGCTGGGAAGACTTCAAGAGGCTGACTGAATATCATCCATGGACTGGCCTGTCTCTCTTCAGAGAGGCTCCTCTCTAGGTTGGCCTCAGGGGAACACATTTTTCAACCACCGCAACCCATAAAAATAAACCATACAGATCTAGTTAGGTCATTACTGGTAGAGTGAGGACCCATGATAACAAAAATCACAACTGCTTGGAGTATTAAAGTATGCACGCATTAGCAATTTTGCCTGTATTTATGTTGTGATTAATGTTCAGTAATAGACTATGCACTTGGCTTAAATTTGATGAAAACCCAAATACCAGAAAACACTCAGTTGAAGTATAAATTTATTTCAGCTCTGTTAACGTAACTTTCCAATAGAACTCATTAAATTCTTTATGTGTGTGTATGTGTATGGTGGTGGTGGCAGGGCAGCTATAGGGCAGTGTGATTGTGTGTGTGTGTGTGTGTGTGTGTGTGTGTAGGTGACTGGATTTGTGTTTTGCTTGGCTCATACTGAATGTTGATCATCAGTCAAACCCCTCCCACTAATGCTGTTGAACTACTACCTTCTACAGGCAGGCATAACTCAAGGCAATGATTTAGTGACTTTCCATCAGTTCACTGAAAGGGGGAGAGTTTCCTGTCCTCAAAGGGACAGTGCCATCTGGTGCATACCCTAGGTTAGGCAAGGAGGGGTAGCCAGAGCAGTTTGTAGACATGCACACAGATCGCTTCTGTCTACACTGAAGTTGCTGCTTCTCCACCTAAAAATGTCAGGGTGTAGTCACATACTCATTGTATGCTCTAGAAGCTACGAGGTCATTTTTATCTCCCAGAAGGGTTGGAATAACCATAGCTGACATTTGTAAAGTGTTTTAAAGTTTGTAAAGCACCTCATGTGCATCATTCCATTTGAACCTCATAACAATCCTGTGAGGTGAATAGTAAAGGAAGGTAGATGCTAGAAGTGTTATTAACTCCCCATTTTATAGATGAAGAAACTGAGGTTCAGAGAAGTTGATTTGTTTAAGATCATGGATCTCGTAAGCATCTGGGATGGAATTTGAAATCAGGGCTTCCTGACACCAAATCTCTCACTCTCTATATACTCTATTATTCTTCTCTTCCTGAAATATATAGCATGGAAAGCACATGGAGAGGTATTGTCTCTATGATTCCAAATGTACCTAAAGAGATCAACTCCGAAGCAATGAGGAAAAATAGGACTAAATCTTGATCCTTTGAGTTTGGAAAATGGGGAAAGACAGAAAACGGAATTGCAAAAATGATAACACAAATCAGTCTTTAAATATGCTCAGATGACTATTGAATGAAAGACATCTTTAAAGGTCATGTCTGAAAGGAGGAAATTGCCAATGACCCTTGGTGCTTTATCTAGAAATACCCTGGCATTAAAAGAATGAGGAGAGAAGCACAGGCCAGATGTATTTGTCCCAGCACAGTAACCTTGTGTTAGCTAGACTGCCCTTTGGAATGCTGTAAAATAAAATGAAAATAACCTCTCAGTTTCCTTGTCTGCTCAATGGGAATAATAGCTGCCCTACCTATTTCACAGTATTATTGTGGGAGTCCAATTTATTCAAGATACTGTAGAGGGGCTGATGATGAGGAATGAAGGAGCTGGACTAGCCTATCTCTGAGCACTCTTCTCAATCTGAGATTCTGCAAAATTGGGCAGCTAAGTGGTACAGTGGATAGAGCGCTGGACCTGGAGTCAGGAAGACTTAAGTTCAAATCTGACCTCTGACACTTACTAGTTGTATGACTCTGGCCAGTTCACTTAACCTCTGTTTGCCTCAGTTTCCTCAACTGTAAAATGGTGATAACCATAGCCCCTATATCTAAGGGTTGTTGTGAGAATCCAATGGGATAATGACTATAAGGCACTTAGCAGAGCATCTGGCACATAAGTACTACATAAATATTATTATTATTATTGACAAGAGGGTGCAATTTCCTTCACATGGTAATAAAATGACCAATATGTGCCCATGAGAGCTTTGCTTTTTCTTCTAGAAGACCTGGGTTCAAGTTTAACCTTTGACACTTATGGCTTCATGACCCTGGGCAAGTTACTTAACCTCTTTTTGCCTCAATTTCCTCAAATGTAGAATGGGGAAAATAACAGAACCTTCCTCCCAGGGTTGTTATGAAGATAAAATGAAATCATAGTAAAGCACCTGGGACAGTGCCTGGCACATAATAAGTGCTACTTAAATGTGATCTATCATCATCATCTTCATCATTATCATCATTATCTTTTTCATCATCGGTGACAATAGAGTGTAATTTACTTTACATCATGCTAAAATGACCAACATGGGCATATGGGAGCTTTACTGTTCCTTCTGGAAGACCTGGATTCAAGTCTAACTTCTGATATTTACTGACTATATGACCTTAAGCAAGTCATTTAACCCCTTAGTTATATTGGCAACGCTCTAAGATTATAAGTTGCAGAAAGAGTGCTGACCTATATCAATAGAGGGAATTTCTTCATTTAGGAGTCCCAGTTTCTAATTCCATTGGCATGTCAATGAAATTATAGGTCCAGTCCCTATCCCTATCCCTATATATATATATATATATATATATATATATATATATATATATATATACACACACACATGTATCCACAAATGAATTTTCTGACTACAATGTTCATTTGAGAGTGAAAATTCCTAAACTTTTTTTGGAGAGGGAGGGGGGACCAGAACTCTGTTTCATCAGTATAAAAAACTCTCAGCATGAAAACTCCTTCCAATAGATGAAAATCGATAACTCCTTGGAACTGATATTCTTGGAGAGACGCTGGCACTCTCAGAGGTTAAGTGATGTGTTTATGATCACACAACTAGTATACTAGCAAGCATCAGAGGCTGAATTTGAACCTGGATCTTTCTGACTCCAACGTTGACCTTCTATCCATTACACACCATGCTGTCCACCTACTAAATGCTTTCACTTTAGAAAATGTTAAATTCCTTGTTAAGCAAGCACTTGACTTGTTTGGAAGTTTATTCTAATTTGGTATCCTCACTTGGACAATGAAATAGATGCCACTCATCTGAGCCATAGTTGAAAGCATGTGCACATGCTTTCTTACCATCCCCCAACATCCTTCCCCACAGCCCATCTAGATCATTCCAGGATAAATGTTATTTCTTCAAGGTAGACCAACATCAAGATCAAAGATTTGTTGATGTGACATAAAACATTAAGCCACCCAACTCCTAGCCTGATCCATAGCTATAGCATCTTTACAAGGTTTGGCAGGAGGGTATCATTAATATCTCAGAAGATTCCTTGCTTTTTGGCCAAAAAAAAATCTGCCCTCAACTTTCCAATTAGCATGTTTTATGGCTAGGGAGAAGCTGATTTTCTTACTTGTAAGTGCCTTGTCTGATGGAAACCATCACCCACCAGATAAATTAAAACATGATAAACAACTTTCCACATACTTACTCAGGCCCAAGATGAACACAAAAATGGAGGCCTCCCAGAAGTCCCTTGCTCGGCTCTCCTGAAGTCATGCTTCATTCTGTCTTCCAAAGGCTCTGCTTTGTTAATGGAATATTAAATGGTATTCTCACCAAGAGGTGTGGGATGAATACTTCAGCCAAATCTCCTTCAGCAAGAGATCTAGATTGTGACATGCCATTAGGGAATGGGAACAAATGAGAAACCAGGGCACAGCCTGACTTAATTTTTACCAGAGGCATCTTTAAATACATTTTCTGTATTTTGGACTGGGGAGTGCTGTGTCTTAACAGAAAAAGGGTTCCGCCAAAGTATCTCTTCAGTTTTCTTGTCAGTGCCCTTCCCATGAAATCCCTAAACATTAAGGGAATATTTTCAAGCTATACGAGCATCTTTTTCAAATATTTTCAGCATATGGTTTAATATGATTACTTTAGCAAGTACTTATTTAGGATAAATTGTGATGATAAAAGATTCTGCGTTTTCTACCAGCATTAAAAAGGGGAAAATTACACAGAGCTGCCCCGAGAGTGTTTCTTTTCTTTCCCAATTCACATTCTAGACAGGCTCTTCCATCAGCATCAACCAGTATTTACTGAGTGCCCATAGGGTGCCTGGCATTTTGCAAGGTGTTTTGAGTTTGCAACATCTAGGTAGAAAATGTCACTTTCACCGTGGAACTTTAAAATCTAATGGGGAAACAAGACTGATAAACACAAATGCTTCATGAATACTGTATGTTGAAATATCTTTCGAGGACCCTTCTAGCTTTAAAGTCTAGAATTTCCGATTTAAAATAATGCTGCCCTGGGATGCGGGGTGGTCAAATGGGCCCTGGCTCCAGAACCTGGGTTCAAATCCTCCCTGTAATAATGCTTATGGCCTAAGTGACCTTAGGAAACTTCCGTAACCTCCAAGAGTCTCAGTTGCCTCTGACAGCCTTTCTAGAACTTTGGCTTCCAATTATACTCTAGACTCAGTTGATATGTTAGTTTTGCCTAAATGCTTTTTTCCCTTTTTTATTCTTTTTTTTTTAAAGAAAGGCTCTCTAGACAGAAAGGGGAGAGATATGTTGGGAAATAAAAGCAATAGAAAAATAGAAAAAAAAGCAATAAAACGATGCTACCTTAGTAGCAGCTAGGTGGTACAGTGGATAGAGTACCAGTCCTGGAGTCAGGAGGATCTGAGTTCAAATTTGACCTCAGACACTTATGAGCTATGTGACTTGGGCAAGTCACTTAACCCTGTTTGTCTCAGTTTCCTCATCTGTACAATGAGCTGGAGAATGAAATAGCAAATCACTCCAATATCTTTGCCAAGGAAAACCCCAAATGGGGTTACAAAGAATTGGACACAACCAAAAGACTTAACAAGAACAACCTTAGCTGTGAAGAGTTATTACAAAGTACTTCTAGCTAATCGATAAAGGCTAAAATTGATACAGCACTTACTATGTGCCAGACACTGTGCTAAGTGTTTTATAATTGTTCTCTCATTGGATCCTCACGACAAGCCCTGGAAGTAGGTGCTATGATTGCCCCCATTTTACAGACAAGGGAACCAAGGTAAACAGAGGTTAAGTGACTTGGGTTGAGTCACATAGCTAGTAAGTGTCAGAGGTCAGATTTGAACTCAACTCTTCCCAACTCCAGGCTTTGTTCTATCCACCGTCCCACTAAGCTGCCTAATTTGAAAGAATCTCAGATTGGGAAGAGAGCTCAGAGATAGTCTAGTCCAATCCATTCATTCCTTACCAGGTGTTTCAGTAGAAACGGCAAAGCTCTCATGAGCACATGCTGGTCTTTTTACTACCACATAAGGTAAATCACACCCTGTTGTCACTTATAAATATGAAAGACAGAAGCACACATGTCTAGGATACAGATCACTTCTGTTCTTGGTCACATAAAAAGCTTTTGATCTTTCCCAAAAACACTTATTCTAACGAACAAGATTGTCCTTTGAATCATCTGTTGGCACTAAAGTTGTGACTGTGTCTTCACGTCAGGTGCTGAAGACTATTGCAGAACTTGATTGAAGTGTGCTTGGATGGAGGTGAAGAGAGAAGGATCATTCCAAGAAGTGCACAAAGAAAGTGCTATCAGAAGCTCGTCTATGTTTGGTCCTATGTTCTGCTCATGGCCTTTGTTGGTGGGCTATAGATTTGTTGTTCAATTGTTTCCGTTGCGTTGGACTCTTCGTGACCCCATGTGGGGTTTTCTTGGCAAAGATACTTGAGTGATTTGCCATTTCCTTCTCCATCTTATTATACAGATGAGGAAACTGAGGCAAACAGGGTTAAATGACTTCTCCTATTAAGTATCTGAGATCAAATTTGAACTCAGGTCTTCCTGACTCCAGGCAAAGCACTCTATCTACTGTGCCACCTGCTGAACTGGATTATAAATAAACATATAGATAAGAAACACCCTTAAACTTTGAGAAGTTGACAATTTGATTTTGGGTGACAAAGTGGGTGTTGAGGTGTGCACACATGCACACACACACACACACACACACACACACACACACACAAACACACACACATTGTGATAAGAGACAGAATGGGATAAATGCAAAGGAGTTCTCAGGGAAGTTGACCATGAAAGTTACTAACAAGAATTAATGAAAGACCAAAGACTACATTTCTAGTAGGTATGGAGAGCAGTAAGGATTTGCAGTGGCCTGCATGAAGTATGCAATATTTCTTTCTGTCATGTCTAAGTAACTACTATCAATGTTCCAGGCGCAGTTTGATCATCCTCCTGAGAGAGTTTTGTTGTTCAGTTATTTCTGTACTTTAAAGGAGAGGAATGCCTTTTTTTCTTTTCCAGATCATTGAGGGGAGAAAGACTTGAGTGCAAAAATAAAGAAGAAAGACCTGAACTCAGAGAGAAGAACTGTGGTCTTTGTCAGGGGGCTTCAGGGTCAAAGGGTATGAGTCAGAGGAGTGAGAAAAGAAGGGCCATGGAACACGTGGAAGGAGAAACCTGATCCTAAGAGGAAGAAGCAGCTGCTGGTATCCTAGGCAATGTTGATTGTGCCCCTTCACATGATCTCCATTCTTGTCAAACTGGCCTAGTAGCTACTCTTCATATCTAATATTCTATCCCCTGGCTTTTGGTTTTTAGACAAATCTGTGATGCCACCTTTCTTCACTTTCGCCTTCTAGAATCCCCTAGTTTCCTTCAAAGCACAGCTAAGGTGTCACCTTCCCCACGTAGCCCTTTATGATTCCCCCATTCTTAGCACTCTCTTCGACTTGAAAAACAACTGCAACATTGTTTATACTGTACATTTATTTAGTTGTTATATATTTATTTACTTATCATATCTCTAGTAGAATATGTGTTTCTTGAGTTGAATTGAATCAATCAAAAAGCATTTATTAAAAATCTATTATGTACCAGGCATTGTGTCAAGTTCTAAGAGAAAGACAAAAATGAAACAGTCTCTACCTTCAGGTAGCTTATATTCTATCAGGGGAGAAATGTATGTATACAAATAAACAAAATGCCATATGGGGGAGAGGAACAAGGCAATTTTTGTGGCTTCATAGATGTTGTTATATAAGAGATTATCTAGAAAGGTCAAAGGTAGTGGTTGGTCTCGTTCTCCTTAAGAGTATCAAGGGTACTACCTTATTAATGTGTCCTTGGCAGGATCACCATTTCATGAGGGGCCTTTAGCCATGTTCACTTCATTCCTAGCTCAATTCACTTTCTTGACCACTCTACCTCCTCACCAGCTATCTTGTGTGCTTAGATATACTTTGGGATCCTCCCTTCTTTGTGTGTCTCCCCCTCCCCCCTTTTGTCTTACCCTTTCTAAGCTTTTTGAGGGCAGGGACTATTTTGTCACATTGTATTTGTGTCCCCATTGCTTAGCATGGCACCAGGTACTCTGTCTGTCTGTCTGTGTATCTGTCTATCTATCTATCTATCTATCTATCTATCTATCTATCTATCTATCCGTCTGTCTATCTATCTCCCTATCTATCTATTTTAATGCCAGCTATTTTTTGGGAGCATGTCTACAAGATATGATAGAGACTGTGCCAAGTCTTGTCAAATCTGATGACTACTAACCACTTCTGGAGGTTCAGATAAGCTCAAATGATATTGCTAGCAGGAATCTAGAAAGCATTGCTAAGGATTATGAAGCCTTGGGCCAGAAATTGAAGACCTTAGGACACAGGTGGTATTTTCATCACTAGTACAGATTAAAGACAAGAACTTCAGAAGAGAAAGGCACATTGGAGATCTGAACAGCTGGTTAAGACCATAGGGTCAGCATATGGGTTTTAGATTTCTGGACCACAGCTTAAAATATAATAATGATAGGCTTTTGCCAAGGGGTTGAGTGAATCTAGCAAGGGCTGGAGGGGAGGCAGAAATCTGCCAATAGCACAGAGATTCCAATCAAGAAAGTTAAACTGAAGGGAGGGAGAGAAAATTGCCTATATATACCGACCAATATCATAGACTCTAAAACAAAATGGAAAAAAGTACAAAGGAGAGACACTCAAACATTCACAGGAGACAAAAAACTAGCAATAAATTAACACATGGTCTCAGATCTTATACATAAATGTACTGGGAAAAAACAAACCTGGCAAAGGAGACCACTAGGTCATTGTAAGTGATCTTTGAAAGATGATGGGGAATGTAAGAGGTTCCAAAGGATTAGAGAAAGGAAAATACGATCTTAATTTTTTTTTAAAGTGAAGAGAATAGCATTTTCAAACTGTTAGGTGAATGTGCTTCCTTCCATTTTTGTCTATCAAAAGTCCTAGACTATTATTAAAAGGATGGTTTGTGAACGTCTTGAAAAGAAAGAGGTGATCATTGAGAACAGGCCACAACATTTAATATTGTGACAGTCACTAGACTATTATTAAAAGGATGGTTTGTGAACATCTTGAAAAGAAAGAGGTGATCATCAAGAGCAGGCCACAACATTTAATATTGTGACAGTCACTAGACATACAGATAAGGGGAATGTTGTAGATATAGTTTACCTACATTTCAATGGAGTATTTGCCAAAGTCTCTTATGCTAATCTTGATGACAAGATGGAGAAACCTAGGCTAGATGACAATATAATGAAGTAGATTTGGAATAAGAGGAATAGTCATTCCTAAAGTAAAACTATTTTCCATATCAACTTGAAAGGATGTTTCTAGGGTAGCATCCCAAGGATCTATTATTGGCCCTATTTGTTTGATGTTTTTCTCAATGAATGGCAAAGATGTAAATAGCAGCTTCTCTCTTTTCTCTCGGCCGGGACGGCGGCAGCATGGGTAAGTGCCGTGGTCTTCGTACTGCTCGAAAACTCCGAAGCCACAGGAGAGACCAAAAGTGGCATGACAAACAATACAAGAAAGCTCATTTGGGCACTGCCTTGAAGGCCAACCCGTTTGGAGGAGCATCTCATGCCAAAGGGATTGTCTTGGAAAAAGTTGGTGTGGAAGCCAAGCAGCCCAACTCTGCCATCAGGAAGTGTGTGAGAGTCCAGCTGATTAAGAATGGCAAAAAAATCACTGCCTTTGTTCCCAACGATGGCTGCTTGAACTTTATTGAGGAAAATGATGAAGTTTTGGTTGCTGGATTTGGTCGAAAAGGTCATGCTGTTGGTGATATTCCTGGAGTCCGATTCAAGGTTGTGAAAGTTGCAAATGTTTCTCTTCTGGCCTTGTACAAAGGCAAGAAGGAAAGACCAAGATCATAAAAATTGTATGATGTTTTTGTCATAGTATAAAAGTTTTCATGTAAAAAAAAAGATATAAATAGCATTCATATCCATTTGATGAGAGCTAGGAAGGATAGCTAATTCATTGGATAGAACAGTCAAGGTCCATAGAGTCCTTGATAGGCAAGAACGTTGGTCTGACTTAAACTGGATGGAATTTAGTACGGATAAAGTATTACACATAGTTTAAAAAAAAACCAAACTCTATAAATATGAGAGATATAGCTAGATATGCAGACATATAGAATATATATAGATAGAGAGAATGTGTATATATATATGTAGAGAGAGAGAGAATCTATATATATGTAGAGAAAGAAGACACATAAATAGAATATATATATATATATATATATATACATATATATAAATCTGGAAAAGTACAGAGCTTGAATACAAACTCAAAATAAGTCAAGAGGGTTATCTTATATCCGCCCAAAGCCCTAATTTTAGGTTAGGAGCAGAAGAGTGCCCAAACCTAGGGAGGTGATAGTCTTCTTGCATTCTGCCCTGGTCAGACGCCATATGGGTATTGTGATTAGCATAAGCACCATATTTTAAGAATGCTGGTTAGTTGAAAAGCATCTTGAAGAAGGAAATTGGAATGATAAAACCTTGAGATCATACCATACAAGAATCAATTCTTGTATGATGAAGAAGAAAAGACAGCAGGGAAAAGATAGCTATTTTCTAGTATATGAAGGACTATCACATAAAACATGTACTGGAGTTGTTCCAATTGACTTCAGGAGGCAGAACTAGCAACAATGTGTAGAAATTGAAGAAAGGTAAGTTTTGGCTTGATGTTATTATGCAAGTTTTCTAATATTCAGAGTCATCCAAAAGTTGAATGGACTCCCTCAGAAAGTAGTGGTTGGATTCCCCCTCACTAGAAGTCTTCATTTTGGTAGTAATATTATAGAAGGGTGCCTTGTTGAGGCATGGATTGGAATACATGGCCTTTGAGGTCCCTTTCAACCTGGAGATTCTGTGATGCTGAAAGTTTAAAATAAAGTGCTATGAGATATTGGAGGAGGGAGCATTAATTACTAGTTAGAGGGTATATGAGTGAATTGGGAAAAGGGGGTGTCAAACAAGATTTCCAAGAAGATATGACACCTGAGTTAATCCTTGAAGGAAGGGAGACAATTCAATATATAGAGATCGGTGGTAGGGAGTTGCCTTTTTCGAGCATGCAGGATGATGTGACAAAAGGCTTGTGGGTGGACAGACAAAACAAGAATGGGGGATGATGAGCAGACTCATTTGGCTATATGTAATAATGACTATTTTGGCTAAAATGTGAAAGGGAAGTATCACAAAGTAAGGTCGTAATTTGATTTTCCTTAGGCTCAGATCTGACCACACCATTCCTCTATTCAATAAATGCCAGTGGCTTCTTATTGCCTCTTAAATAAACTATAAACTTTCTTTGGTTGGAATGTCTTTCACATTTTGACCTCAACCTATCTTTCCAGTCTCATTATATGCTATTATCCTTCCTTCACTTTCTTATCAAGCTAAGTTAGCCCTCTCTCTGTTCTTCACATATGACATTCTATCTCCTGTCTCTGTGCCTTCTACGCAATGACTTTCTTGATCACCTGAACTGCTAATGTTGTCCCTTCCTAACTACCTTGCATTTATATGTATGTATATATAATATACACACACACACATATGTGTGTATGTCATTTTCCTCAACAGAATGTGAGCTCCTTAAGAGCAGGCACTATTTCACTTTTGGCTTTATATTCATAGCATTTAACATATTCTCTGGCACATAGCAGGTGCTTCATAAGTTCTAGTGGTTAAGACATATATTATAATTGCATTTGAAATGGCTTTTAATAACTATTATCTGACCTAATAACTGGATAGTTTTGCACTGACTGCTGCTTTGAACTATGGCAAAGACTCCACTATGATTTTGTGTCCTCAGTATGTAGCACAGTTCCTGGTACTTAGTAGGTATTTAGTAAATGTTTATTGACTAACTGATTGCTATAATATGAGATAACTATAAATCTCATGGCAAGGAGTTTCATTGGGTTGTTAAGGAAAGGACAGATTCCCTTGCCAGGGAGAGTAATAACTGAGAATTCCAGCAAGCCTTCTTTGCCATCAGTACAGCTAGAGATAATTATAATGATTGATAATAATAATAATAATTATTATTATCAATATTATTATAGTGCTTTAAGTAGAGTACTTAAAGGTTTACAAAAAGTTTAACATATGTTAGCTCATTTGGTCCTCAGTAAGGGAACTGAGATTGACAGAGGTTAAGTGATAACACACTGCTAGTAAGTGTCTAAGGTAGGAATCAAACTCAAGCCTTCCTGACTCCAAGTTCAAAACAATCTACTGTGCCACCTATCTGCCTTAGCTTTCAGATGATAGGGAAAATCCTGAGGAAAAAAATTGTGAAGTCGGCGAAGTTTGTCTGTGGTGCTTTCTTACCTCGCCTTTGGTGCCGCTTCCCACTGATCTTTCCCTTGGTCCCTACATTATTTTGTCAAAGTCTTTCCAGGCCCCCAGTACTTGTAACTATAATTCTCTCTCTTCTGCCCATGCTGTGAATGATGTAGGTGTTGCTGACTTTGTGACTCTATCTTTACTGTCTGTCTTTTTAATATAACCTATACTTCAGACTTTGGGCAACATTAGCATCATGGCTCACTGTGCCTGGATCTACCAGGAAACACATATTGTACAGGGAGACACAGAAACAAATGAAAAAGACCACCCCTCCCATTTGTCCCTCATAGTTGTTGTTTGTAGCAATCCTACAACTCAGCTTCACTGCCTTTCTTGCTGTGCTAACAATGTTTTTGTTTTGTAGCAGTGTTTGTTATATAAAATGGCTGATCTGGTCATTGCCTATACAGAGACTCTTTTAGGAAAAATGGGGCTGAATCCTAGTCCTACTCCAAGAGAAATGAAAACCAGAGGTCACATTATGCCTTGAACCAGAGTTTCTCAGACACACAAAAGTCCTAGGGGCTGAGAAGGATAAAGGACCCTCGGGACAATGCAAAAGTTTTAAGCTACAGGTTAGAGTGGTTAATTCTGCATGTAAAATCAGGTTGCTCACAAAACACAGAGGTTTTGATAGAGTCCAATATCCTCTTTATCCTAATCAGGGCTTAAACTTTTGTGTGTGTGTGTGTGTGTGTGTGTGTGTGATAGAACTTTCTCATTGGTAAAGCCTCTGGTCCCCTTCATAGAATCATGTTTTTAAATGCATAAAATAAAATGCAAAGGATTAGCAAAGAAAATAATTATATTGAAATGTAGTTATCAAAACTTAAAAAAACTACAAATATCACTAGATTCCAGGTAAAGAACCTCTAAGGTTTCCATTCCTTCTGGTGAATAGTGTGCATCACTTTCCCCTCCTTAATGTGATACAGCTACATTGTCATGAGTCAACAGGTACATCATGCCAGTGTTACTGTGGGACAAGACGTAGTGTCCCCCGAGAGGAAAAACCCTTCCTGAAAAAAAAATCAAGTGAAATGATTGTTAGATACATTTCTTATACAAGTGTTTGAAACCAAAAGCAAATGAAAGCAAAAATTGCCTCAAATATATGTAAACAGAGAACTGAATACGCTGGTATTTGAAGAAATGAAAAAGAATTGATTTCCCCATGTAAGAGAATGACCTTCACTCCACCCTCCAAGTGATCTCACTTTCTCAGTAACTGAACAGACCTTCTTCAGTTTAAACAAAAGGTACTAATCCATTGCCTCCCATTAAGCATGGCGATTGCTTCTTTTGACACAATAAAACTCAAGCCAATGTAATTTGTGTGTGCTGGGGAGTACACTTTACTTGCCGAAGGGGTTTGTCCTGCTGCATAAGAGAAGCGCTTAGCTTGTGTCACACTTGGAAGTGAAACAAGGATCATGCACGGTATACGAATATGTAAGTAATTTCATGGAGTGTGTCTTCTCCCCAGTGTCCCTGGAGACCTTAAAGCCACACTTCTCCATTTTCTAGTTCTAGTGTTTCTGTGAAATGCAGAACATATAACATTTTGCTCAACAGAAGCATATCATCCTGAGTCTGCCATTCGTGTAGGAGGAAAGCAAAATGCCACGAAATATATCATTAAAGAGCTCTGAGGTTGTAGTGCATAATGCATTAGTAGAACAGACAACTGTGATAATAAAGAGTGAGTTTCTATGTGCCCACTCATCTTTAAAGCTAAAACATGCCAATTAGCACTTGGGAAAGGTTTTGCATAATGTGAAATCTGCAACTTTTAGATCTCTCTCCTGGCCTTGATTATCATTGTGCAACCAGAAAAAAATACACATGCATGTCACAGAGACTAACAGAACAGTAAAACGTAAGGAGCTGCTGCATATTTGCATCAGTTTTCATTCATTATTACCTTTATGGAGAAATGTGTGCCCCTCCAGTGGGGAAGATGTTCATAAAATTGCTTGAAATTCTCCAACTTAATATCTGGTGGGTTGTGTATGTGATGGGAATATTCTCACAGCTGGATTTTATAGTATACGAGTCTTTAGATTTGTGTGTGTTTGTGTGTGTGTGTGTGTGTGTGTGTTTGCATGCATGCACGTGTGTATGATCTAGTTCTCTTATAGGTCCTTCCCCCCTAATTTGAAAAAAGAAAGATCAAAGTATCATATTTACCATTCTGAACCAAGTCTCCATCTTGGCTCAATTCATCATCTGATGTTGCATCCAATTCCTCTACTCTTGCACAGACTAAGAATGAGCCTGTAGCTCATGGAGCACAATTACCTAGCTAGGCAAGTTGAAACTTTTTGAGGAATGACATATGAAGAGAATGTAGACCTACATTCAGAATGAGATGTTGTCATCTTGGGGCAAGCTAGGAAGGTTTAGGGGTTGAGAATCAGGCCCAGGAATTTGGAGGCAGAAAAATTCCCAGTTCAGTGACAGTGGGGGAAAAAAGTATCTCTGATAAAGAAGATGTAGAAGAAATTCTATCCCAGGATATAATATCTGATCATACCCAGAACAGTAGCCCATTGTTTAATCTCTCTCCCTCCAAACTTATATGCCATCAAGTTACCTATCATAATTCAGGTGCCATTTCTCTGTTTCTTCAAGACTTCCCAAGACTCTCCTCTGCAAAGCTTTCCTTGAGAAACACTGCTTTATTATAGATGTTTGATCCAGAAGGGGCCTCAGAAGCCATGAAGGCCAATATTTCTCAAATTAATTTGGCCACAGAACATCTAAAGGCATGAAAATTATTGATAGAAGCCACACAGACATTGTGGAGATATCAAGACTGTGGACCTCTTGTGGAGAAGGTACCAGAGTCAGAGGATGGGTATTAATGAAAATAAACCACCAGGTAGGAAACAGTGTGGCAGTATCTCTTTCTACTTCCACAGCTATACAGGACACCTTTCCACAATGGAGAGAACACCAGGGTTCCACAAAAGATCCTTAGGAAATACTGACCTAGTTCATTTCTCCCATGATGGGAAGAATAGCTACATTAGACCAAGTATACAAATAATAGGTCTGTTACAGAGGTGACACAATTTTTAGGGACTAGAAGGATTGATTCTCAAGATATTTGAAGGAGAGGATGATTCCAAAAGCTTGAGAAAAAAATCAGACCATAGGATTACTGTTTTAAAAAAAGGAAGTGAGAAAATATAAATAACTAGTATTCTATTTTGATGTACTACTATCTATTTTCCCCAGGTCTACAATATCTTTAAGAAAATAATCTATAAACGTCTAGGGGACATACATGATGAAAGTTGGAGAGGGGAATAGGAAAGGAAATGCCTTTCACAAATGACATTCTCTAGCAGATAACATTGTTGTAGTCACACCATTGACTGAACAATGTAGAGAACACAAGATCCCAAGACATTTGTTGCTTGTTGACTGTAAAACCAAAACAATACATTTCTTTACTAGAGTAAAAATCAACCGTAAAGATTTTCCTGAAACACAACATCTCTTGTATAAATGACAAAATCATACAAGATTTCTTGACAGGTGTAACAATAGGTAACTTTAATAATTATCTGTCTATTAATATCAAGTAAATCATAAAATTTGGCAACATATATTCACCAAATGTATGTCTCTCCATCATAAAATGTGTCCAGCACAGGTACTAAATGGGAATGGGATTCTTTATAGATGATGATATGGGCAACTGAGTGGTGAAGGGGATAGAGTGCCGGGTCTAGAGTCAGGAAGACTCATCTTCCTGAGTTCAAATCTGGCCTCAGAATTCACTAGCTATGTAACCCTGGACAAGTCACTTAAGCCTGTTTGCTCAGGTTCCTCTCCTGTAAAATGACCTGGAGAAGGAAATCACAAGCCCCTCCAGTATCTTTGCCAAGGAAACCACAAATGGAATTACAAAGAGCCAGACATGACTAAAATGACCATACAGTACCAAATAGATGATGATGTCCTCTGGATGTCCTTGTATGTAGAGGACATTGTGCTGATTGCATCCAGCTTTTAAATATTGTAGTAACAATGAGACCTATTATTATCGAGAAGATTTTGGCCGAGCTATCCATATAGGAAAAATGAAATAAATGAAGAATGTCTGTTGTGTGTGATAGTGGTCCCCATGGTGGTGGCAATGATATTACCTCCAATGGCCTTCACTTAACTCTAAGAAATATGAGCCATCGGCTGGAGGGTGGGAGAAAGGGTTGTATCACGCCCGTCCATATAAGACTTGCCTCCAATGTAACTATATGTACCATTCAACCCATTATAGTTCAATTTTTTCTCAACTGTATTCTATCCTATAGATGTACAAATTCCCAACCTTCCCCTTTTGGAGCAGCCTGTTGCCCCCTCTATGAAATTATAATACTGACCACAGCAGCTACATCAATGTCACTGAGAAAATTATACACATTCCTCCACCTCTCACCTCCGGCCAAGTAATACCCCCAGGGAAAATAAATTAGAGGTACATAATGAGAAATGACTGGAAACACTAGTCTAGACTATATCTAGTTGAATAAACAAGCAATATAGTCAATCTATGAGTAAATATATTTCAGACTGATACTGTACCTACACAATGAGCTGGGCTCAAAATTGAAGAGTCAGAGGAGAGTGCATAGAATAGCCTTTAGCAAGTTTTTCAGTGCTTTTAATGTTTGGTCAGTCAACAAGCATTTATTAATAACCTACTATGTGCCAAGCACTATGCTAAGCACTGAGGATATAGTGCCCTTCCTTTTTTCTTTTCTTCCTTCCTTCCTTCCTTCCTTCCTTCCTTCCTTCCTTCCTTCCTTCCTTCCTTCCTTCCTTCCCAGGAACATGAAAAGTCATAATTATCTTTCCAGATCTTCTTGGGAGTCATTTTTTGGCTATGCCATTCATACATTTGTCCAAACGCTGATGGAAAGCCCAAGATTTTTGATGAAACAAAAGGTCTTTCCCCATTAAAAAATAACAACACAATGTTATTTCAGTGGTGCTATATGACTAAAAGTCAGAAAATGGCAGTCTTCGAAGAATTAAAATGTGGGTCGTCCAGAAGGCAATGAAGGGAACCATGGCAGATAGGTGCATGCTATAACATTTTGCTAATGAGGAACTATAAAAGAGAAGCAAAGCAAAAAATGATATATCATGAGTATAAAAATCCTTAGGAGGATATATATTTGGATGATTGGAAAAGGAAGATTTGACATACAGTGAGAGGGAAGGGTAACCTTGATGGAAGGTTATGCTTCGCTGCTGTTCAGTGATCTTGAGGAAGCATATTAGGTGAGTCTCCCTCGGAGAATTTTTTGAAAGGATACGGACCAAAAAAGAATATGGTAAAAAGATTATCTTTATTATTGGAAAAGACATCCATCTTGGTGAAGTCTCAGATATATCGCAGTATTAATGTGTATATTACATGCTAGGGATATAAAGAGAACAGAACCTTATGGTTCTACTGGGCAGGCACAACAGATTCACACAAAAGTAAAATACAAAATAATTTGCAAAGGGCAAGGGCACTATTAATTAGGGCAAGGGTTTTTAACCTATTTTTGTCATATACCTTTGGCAAAATGGTGAACTTTAAGAACCCTCTTTTTAGAATTATGCCTTTTAAATACTTAAAATATATACAATCACAAAAGAGCGTAGTTATGTTGAAATTAAGTTGTCAAAATATTTCACTGAACTATTTTATTGAATCAATTCAATATTTTGTGGGGTCCATGAACAAAGATATCAAGAAAAACATCAGGTAGAAGGTGGCATCTGTGCCAAGGACTTAGAGGGAGCTAATGATCCCCACCTTGTTCTGGTCAGTATCATATTTTAGAAGCCCACACAGCTTATATTATACATTGCTGCGTTGTAATTTTAAAATGTTTTAGTTAGTTGTAATCCCTAGTTTTTAAAGTATAATTTATTATGTTTTAGATTATAAGTTAAAGATAAGGCTCATGCCATGTAATAATAGGATCATAGCTTTGGATTTGAAAGGGTCCAACTCCTCACTTTACAAATGAGAGAATGAATGAAATGCTGAATGAATGAATGGATGGATGAAGCATTTATTGAGAGCTTATTATATGCAAAGCACTGTGGTAAACAGTGGAGATACAAGCAGAAAAGCAAAACAGTCTCTGCTCTCAAGGAACTTAGATATTAATGGGGAAGACAAAATATATGGAAGGTTTCAGCTGCAAGTCAGATGGAAAAGTCTCATAGGCCTTAGGGTTCAAAAGCCAAAGGCTTCAGTTGACCTGCCCAAAGTCACCTGAGTAGAAAACAGAGGTTGTGCTCTATGCTTTGTTCTCTGACTCCAAATTCAAGATGCTTTCCACAATACTACACCTACTGCCTCTAGAAATAGTATATTCCCATGTAAAAAGTGAGCGCTCAGTAAATATTGTCGACTGACTGAAATAAAATCAAATAATTTAAGGCCTTTTTGATCTAGACGCTAAATACTGAAGATGAAATTGTTGGAAGATAAAGACGAGCAGTTTCTTTATGATATGAAAACTACAATGCAGAGATATCATCACTGAAATGTTATTGAAAATGACTGTATTTTGGAGCAACCTACTTAGAGAGCTCTTATTTTTGGCCATGATTGTTCTTTTCCCAATAATATCAGACAATTTCTGGAATGCTTGTTCTTTAGCCTTTTTATTGATTTCTTAACCTTTAAAAAATACTGTATGAATTAAAGTTCCGACAGAATTCATCATATTACTTTCTATAGGGCAAGAAATCCACGTCTGCCAGTTTAGCTATAGTGCTCAGGGTCTGTCAATTCAATTCACCTTCACTTTCAATAATGATATTGGCATGACAAGGTAGACATAAGTTGCCAAAGTCAATACATCAATACTTTCTATCCAGGGATGGGTTTTATTCCCTTGCTCTTGCTGTCCATGTATGATTTAGTGATAGCTTTTCATGAATGTGCATCTGTTCAACATTTAACAAGCAAATATTAAGAGCCTAGCACAATGCTTGGCACATAGTAAGAACTTAATAAATGTTTACAGATTGATGGATTATTATATATGAAGTAAAGTTATAATACCATCTTTGTTTTGACCTTTGATAAAAATAACACAGGAAGATTAATTTTTCTCCTTCAGTCTTCTATAAGAAACCTTTCCTGATCCCTCTTAATGCAAGTGACTTTTTTTTCTATTAATTATCCCCAATGTACTCTGTATCAACCTTGTTTATATATAGTTATTTTCATGCTTTCTCCCTCCCACTAGACTGTGACCTCCTTGAAAGGAGGGACTGCTTCTTTGCCTTCTGTATACCCAGTACTTAGTATAGTGTTTGGCACATAGTAGGTTATTAATAAATGCTTATTGATTGACCAAACAGCTACTCAGAATACATCTAATCTGTGTTAGGAGGCAGCTAGGTGGCTCAACGGGCTGAGTGCTGGACCTGGAGTCAGAAATACCTGAGTTCACATTCATTCTCAGCCACTTGTGATTTGTGTGATCCTGGGCAAGTCACTTAATTTCTGTCTTCCTTAATGTCCTCAACTGAAAAATGAGGATAATAATGGCACCTACCTCCTAGTGTTGTCATGAGGATCAAATGTAATCTTATTTACAAAGTGCTTAGCACAGTGCCTAATACATAGTAAATGCTTAATAAATGCTTGCTTCCTCCTTCCATCCTTTTTCTTTCTTTCTGTCTTTTCTTCCATCCTTCCTTCTTTCTTTCTTTCTCTTTTTTTCTTTTTCTTTTCTTTCTTTCTTTCTTCCTTTCTTTCCTTCCTTTCTTCCTCCCTTCCTTCCTTCCTTCCTTCCTTCCTCCTTCCTTCCCAGGAACATGAGAAGTCATAGTTATCTTTCCAGATCTTCTTAGGAGCCATTTTTGCTATGCCATTCATAAATTTGTCCAAACCCTTTTGGAAACCATTTGATTGCTGATCTTGAAGGAATGAGTTCCATAGGTTCACTAACTATTGTGCCTGTTATTCTGTCTAAATTTACTTAACTGTATTGGCCCTAAATTCCTTCAATCAAGTTTTAAAGGGCTAAGCATAGTATTTTAGGATTTAGTGGAGTCAAGGTTAATTGCATCCATAACCAAAGCCATCTCTAGGATACATTGAATAGGAATGATCATCCCAGACTTTGCACTTTGGCCTTTCTTTCTTTACTGGTGCTGTTTGGGAGTGATTCAAGAAACACTAAATTAGGGAATGAAGGGAGTGGCTTTACTACCTGGTACTAAAAATAAATTGAGGCTCAATCTTAAAAATCACTTGGGCAGTCAGTCAACAAGTGCCCTCAGTTCCTCGCACAGTGGGATGGGGAATAAGCCTGTGATTTCATTGGCATAGGGAACTCCTGAGTGAAGAAATTGCTTCTACCAGTGTAGGTCAGCACATTTTCAGCAGCTTAATAGTTTCTGAGAATTGCCTGGAGAATAGAGAGTTTAAGTGACTTGTCCTACGTCACATAGTCAGCATTTGTCAAAAGTGGGAAGGAAGCCCAGGCCTTCCTGGCTTTGAGGGAAGCTCTCTATCCATTCTGCCACACTGCCTCTTGCATACAATAGATACACAGAAAACATATGGTTAGGTAGTGACGCCCCTGTGGGATTATATGTATGTATGTATTATGCATGTGTACACACAAATACATAGACACACACTACACATAAATGTTACATGTGTGTGCATATATATGGTTATGTATATATCTATATCTATATCTGTCTATCTATATATTTATATGTTATATAAACTGCCAAGCATTTAAATTCTGCTTCAAAGAGCGCAACTCCAATGTGCTGGCCACGTTGTTTAAATGCAAAATGTATACTCTCCAAAAAGACTATTTTAGAGGGAACTCACTCAAGGCAAGCATTCACAAGGTGGTCAGAAGAAGCGATACAACGACACTCTCAAGGTCTCTCCCAAGAACTTTGGAATTGATGGTGTCACATGGCAGACACTGGCACAGGACCGCTCAGCATGGCATGCCCACATCAGAGAAGGTGCTGTGCTCTATGAGCAAAGCAGAATTGTAACAGCTCAAAGGAAATGCAGGATGTGCAAATTTAGGGAATCCACCCCAAATGTTCACACGGACTATTTGTGCTTGACCTGTGGTAGAACATTCCAAGCTTGTATTGGTCTGATCAGCCATAGTCTAACACATTAAAACTTGACTCTAGCATAGTGATGTCATTTTGGTCCTCTTTGAGAATGAAAGACAACAGCAAACCATATTATATATTATAAATTTTATATATTATATAGAATTATTTTTGACCCACAAAAAATAGCAGTTGGCACCGACATAATTGTTTCAAGTTTTCAAGATACTTGATACACCACTTAAATGATCCTCACTATTACCCCATTGGGAAAAGAACTACATATGTTATTATCTTCATTTTATAGAGGAGGAAAATGAGACTCAAAGACATTGAATGAGGACAAGAGAGGTGAAGGATCTTGTCAAGGTCAAAGAAGTAAGTGAGCAGCAGAGGTGTGACTTATACTAGAGTCCTAAGAGCCGAGATATGGTGTTAGAAAGGGCCTTAGAGGCAAACAAGCCCAACTCCCACATTTCTTAGAGGAATAAATTTAAACATAGGTCTTGCTGACTCCATGTCCAGTGACATCTTCAGTGCTCCATGCTTCCTGCCTTTAATTTCTGTCCTACGTTTTGAGACCAAAAAATATTTTGTTCACTCAGACATTTAGTTTAATGATTCTGAGTAGAGGCAGCTGGAGAATGAACCAACAGCAATAGAAATTTTCCATAAGCTGCTTGGAAAATATCTTTAGCCTCTAACAGTTAAAAGACAAAATTCACCATCCAGAAGTAGTCAGTCATGTATGCACCGAATAAAACTTTTAATAAACACAAATGGTATACTCAAAACTCAACAGTGATATCCAGCAACCTTATATCAAATACCCTATTTAAAACCCAATGAAAAGAAACTCCATCACTCTAGTTGAATGAACATAGTCATCACCAGACTGAAAATGGAAATTAGTTAGTAGAGGGTCCCTGGAAACCTGTGGAGAAATGACTTAATAATCACTGGGACCGAGACAGAGCTTTCTTTTTTTACTGCACCAAATAAAAAGAAATGTGAAAAATATACTTGCTTGGGCTTTTAGAAAGAGCTTACTTAAAACTTATTTACTTACAATAGATACTTACAACCAAAGGGCAGCAAAGAAAATCTGGATTTAGCTGAGGAGCAGCAAGAGCAGCATTCTTTATCAGCAATATCAGTAAGTATTATAATTGCAGTAGATGGTCTGTTGTCCAGCAAGGTCAAGGGCATAAGGGTCTGGCTCATCAAATACTCTGGCCGCAAGAGAGAAAATTCTATCAGTTCTCAAAAATATTTATCCAACTTCTATCACATGGAGATAGGAAGACATAAAACAAGAATACCTGACCTCAAGGAGCTTACATTTGTCTAGGGAGATAAAACAGGTACACAGTAGGTTAATGTGAAATGTGTACCAAGTGACTTATGAGAAGGAAATGAGTGGTGATAGCTGGAGGGCTGGAAGTGGGATGAGCAGCGGCCTCATGAAAGAGGTTGCACCTGAATTGTGTTTGGGAGAAAAATAAGTATTCTATATCATCATGGAATGTACTCTAGATAATGGGAGGGCCCACAGGGAAATGGCATGGAGATGGGAACAACTAGAAGGCAGGTTTAGTTGGAATGCGTAATATGTGAAGAGGGGTGTGTGTGTGTGTGTGTGTGTGTGTGTGTGTGTGTGTGTGTGTGTGATGGGATGTAATATTGGAAAGGTGTGTGGCAGTCATGTTGTTCAAGGCTTTAAATTCCAGGCTAGGATTTTTGTACCTTATTCGAGAGGAAAGGGAAGTATTGGAAGACACTGAAAAAATTTTAATAGAGGTATGGGGGTGACAAGGTTAGATCTGGATTTTAGGAACACCAAATTGGCAGCAGCAAAGGTTGGAGATGGAAGGGACTAGAGGTAGGCAAACCAGTTAGGAACCTATGACAATAATCTAGGCAGGAGATGTTAAAGAACTTGTCTGGGAAGAGGTTATTTGGATGGAGAGAAAGGAATGTTACATGGTGAAATAAAGGAAGTGCTAAAGAGGAAGACATTTTTTATAGTATGAATTTTTTTCTAATGAACTGTCCTAAGAGTCTAAACCAGAGGGGGTTTAAGCCAATCTGGATTTCTTTTTCTGTTGTTGTTGGAGGGGGGAAGGCAGGACAATTGGGGTTAAGTGACTTGCCCAAGGTAACACAGTTAGTAAATATGTCAAGTGTCTGAGGGCAGATTTGAACTCAGGTCCTCCTGACTCCAGGGCCAGTGCTCTACTCACTGAGCCACCTAGCTGCCCCCAATCTGGGTTTCTTAAAACGATTGAACCTTGCTTTCAGTGCATATCTGTAATTATACTCCCTCAATGTTTTTGTGCGTGTGGTTTCTACATGGGTAGAACGATCCAAAGGAACTCAATCAGGACAGGCCACACCTTCTAATACTAATCATTGTAAGGCTCACAGGAGACATTTGTAAAATGCTTGCAAACCTATGTGCTATATAAATTAGTTATCCTTGCTGTTGTTGTTTTATCGTTATGGAGAAGAGTTTCCAAGAAGATGGCCTCTGGGAGTGGGGCTTCCAGGATTAGTGTTCCCTTGTGAGACATGACTTGGGGGAAATGGCACATGAGGATCTAAGCAAAATAAGAGCTTGGTGCTGACCCCATTTGCTCCTCCTACCTCAGCAGAATGGCTGGCAGAGATGTAACTAGTGATGGTAACTAGTGATGAGCAAAAAAAATGAAAGGTTCTCAAATCAGATTTTAAAGACAAATACAGTTGGATTAGGGGAGGAACCTTGGAGAGGGACTTTAGAACTGGTAAAAAAGGTCCCAAGACGGATACCAGAGAGGATACCCTCCAGGCAAGGGTTGGGGTGAGGGGGATGTTAGGGAGAAGCTTACCTGGGGTATAGCTGCTGGAGAGAGGAAGCACATCCTCCTATAGTTATCTATTTAACCTAATTACTCTTGCTAACTAGGTGCTAAGTCTGTTGTTCCTATCTGCTAAAGGAGTACAAGTGGTATTAACATCCTCTAAATTCTGACATCCTGAGGCAAAGCTACAGTCACCTAGTCTTAGTGATGGCTCAGATGGCAGGTCACTGGGTAAATGTTCAAACTGCTTCTGGGAGTCATCAGAAAAATCTGCTAGTTAACTGTTATGGACATCCTCACACAGCAAAAACTTGTTTGAAAATCTGAAAATATAAATGTGGGGAACAAAGACATGTAGGGGAGGGTAGTTCAAATTATAAAGAATTCCTTATTCCTTGAAATAGGGAGTTGCTCTAGTGAGTTGGTTTTAGCTAAATACTTAGCAGAGTCTGGAGTATTGCAAAACCAATATCTAAAAATAGAGATTAATTAGGGATGAAGGTGGACTTTTAAAATATTCTCCATAAGTCAATGATCAAATGTACAAGTTATACAAAACACTAGAGGTCCTGGAAAATTTTTTAGGAGCATGACTATTGTAAGAAAGAAGAGGAACCTAAGTAGTTTGCTGTTGGAAGTCTCATCAATGTGTAAAGCATGTTCAATTGTTCTTTTGGGTGATTGGTTCTTTATAATGTTTTCCTTACCTGAAAGGTCCTGATCTCTCTTCCATTCAACCTTCAGGGTTCAAATTCAAGTTTCACCTCCTTCACAAAGCCCCCAACACTCCACTTTTCTGTGTTTAAACCTTTCCTCTTTGAAGTAATCACTTATTATCTGTCACAAAGGGAAGCAAGAAGACCTGGTAAAGCCCCTGATAAGCATTGCTGTGTTACCCTGGCCGAATCACTTAACCTCTCAATGCTCCAGACAATTCTTTGAGACTGTAAGTTGCAGAAAAGGTGCTGCATAGAATGAGTAGAGATAGTTTTCCTTCTCTTAGAGTTTCCCCAAATTAATGCAATCACCTGTCCCCATCTATCATTCAGAAAGGCATGCAGAGTTGCCTATCTATCCGTCGTGGATAGAGTGAAGGATCTGGAATCGGGAAGAAGCCTTAGACTCAAATTCTGTGACCATGGACTCAACTTCCTTGAGCTTCTATTTCCTCATCTGCAACATGAGGATCATAAAACCGTTAGTTCCTAACTCACAGGGCTGTTGTGAGTCTCAAATGAGCTAATGTATGCAAAGGGATTTGCATACTTTAATGCACTATATAAATGTCAGTTATTATTGTCATCTAGTAAATTAAAGACAGGCCAGGATCTGCATTGGTGGAAAAAATTCCCACACAGATAAAATTACAGATCCATGCCATACATATCATTAGTGGTTTTTTAAAATTTATTTGAATATTTTTTTCTCCAAGGAGAATATAATCTCAATGAGGGAAGGAATCATGATTTATACTTCGTTGTCCCCTACAATTGCCTAGCACAATGGTAGTCATTAATTGAATCAGATTAATTGATTTGCTTATTTCCTGTATGCTCATTATTAGAGATTGATTCCAGCATTAAAATTCTAAGAAAGAAGAGAGACAATTGAAAGGTGACCTAGTTGAAACCCTTTACTCCACAGAGTAGGAAAATGCAGTTAGTCCAGAGAGGTAGAGAATTGTTCAAGTTACAACAGCTAACAACTGACAGATCGGTACTAACCTCCAGGGCTCCTACCTCTTAGCTCTTTCAACCACACTGAGTTCATTTGGGCGGATCGCCAGTGCTTTCATATTGCTTAGTTATTGGGTTGATGCTGACATACACCTTAATCTGCCTCACACCTTCCTTGCAGATCCTGCCAGAATAATCTAAGCACCTTAGAGAGAAAAAGGGAGCACTTGGTCTTTGGATCAGCTCTATGGAGCAGGATATGTATTAGGCATTTTCTTTTGGAGTGGTTTAATGGGAGCCCTGGGCTTGGGCACTGCTCCAACAGAGTAAGTAACCAAAGGTATCTATTAAACTATGGAGATTTGCATCCTTGTCTCACTCCCTTTCCTGCTTGAAGGCATCCATTTGAGTGTTCCTTATTTTCATCCTTCACTTGATGGATTGGTACAGAAATGTAATTACGTCACCCGTTCTCCTACAGGTTCATTCCCTATTGTAGCAGTGGTAGATTCATTCCTGGTGCCAGATGGAGTTCTAGGCGATTTTAAAGTGTAATAAAAACAAGGCAAGTTCTTTCCTTGGTTGGATTTCTTTTTACATGTTTGTTAATATGCAGCAATAGGGGACAGATGAAGTCTGCAGTTCATTTTCAAGGGAGGAATCCAATTTGGCTTTTATGGATGTCGCTGTCATTGGTCAGATATTACTTTAGTCTTTCACCAAGGATGCAGCCTCATAGTTTACTGCTGTTGCTGCTAATGCAGATATCTCTAGCTGTTTGGGTTGAGAGCATTTCAGTTTTTATGTATTGGAGTAATTAGTCCTCCTGACCATATCTCAGGAAGTGTCCGGATTGGAGGATTAGGATAAACATCTTCAGTCAGGCTTCCTGAGCATGATCAATGCTGGGCTTTAGCATCTCATTTGATATGTTGCTATATGGGACACAGGCTTTCCAAGACTTCCCTTTTAACAGGTTCTTATTCATTTCTGGAAAGGCAGAGTCATAGCTAGGTTGGAGCTCTGGGTCCACAATTAACTAATCATGTGACCTTGGATAATTTACTTAATCTTTCTGAACCTCATTAATTTACTCGTGTAGCATTTATTAAATGTCTACTGAATGTAGAGCATTGTACTGGTCAAGGCAGGAGTTTCAGAGTTTATACAACATCAGTTCCTTGTCTTCCTGATGTCTTCAATCTAGAATGGGGGTAATGCAAAGAGATAACATCAATACACACCATTACATAATAAGTCACTGAAAAATTAAAAACAAATGCTATGTGACATACTTGAAGTAAGCTAGCTATTGATATGGAAATCAGGAAATTCCTCTTAGAGGAGGTTGCATTTGTTTTGGCACCTTGAGGCTGCTGCTAAGTAATGCTGGGCTCATTGAGAGGCTCTCCTGGTCTCAGAAGGTCTCAAGGTGGGTATATGGTCTCTGGAGGAGGTTGCTCTTTTTGGGGCTGACTTCTTCAAGGCCACCCATTAGCTGTCTCAGCTTTAGTCTTTTAGAGTATCAAGGTTTAAACCTTCCCAGATTAGGGTCTCTAACTTCTCTTTTGCCAAAAGCTGCCACACCCATCTGACAAAAGGCCAGCCTAATGCCCCCAGATTATGATCAAGGATTTTCTTTTTGTTTAGAGATCATAGCTTTCTGTTACAGAGAGCCTCTTCGTAGAATCTAAATTCTGAGTAGAAAATCCCTAGATCTTTTCTGGTTTAGCAGGCAAATGCATTTTATCTAGAATAAAAGATAAGCTAAAGAGGCAAGATAACTATTCTCTACTCAACTACTAAGCAATCCTGTCTTCACTATGAATACCTGTCAAACTTCTACAACTGAGGTTCTGTACTTTGGCCAGAGACAAACCTTACTATATCTCTACAAAGAAATCTTTTACAACACTTTTGGCATGCAATTTGCCATTTGTAACACGCTGCAGCCTATTTAAATCCACCATGTTTCTCTCCATTGCCCTTGGGATGACTTACCACTTTAATTCCTTGGAATATATGGTATCCTACGATTCACAGACATATAGCATCACTAAAAGAATATTGGTTTTAAAAAGATGGAATTTTGCTCCAGGAAGAATTTTGGACGAATTGAAAATGCCATGCAATTTTTCTAAGACAACCCAACCTACTCTGCTCTTCCTTTTCAATTCTGGATGCGATTAAATGTATGCCAGTCCCATGCCTATTCAAGTTATATACACTGATGGGTCAGTTCTACTAACTGTCCATCCAACTGCATATCATACGCTGGACATTGGGCATTCCTTAACTATGTGGTTTTTTTCCCTCCGTAAATAGTTCAAATTCTTTTGAGTTATTATTTAGGAAGCTCTGCAGTGTTCTAGGGACTGATATAATCAGCATAATGCCATCTGTAATCAGGAATATCAGTGTTAAAACCTTACCATCTCTAAGGCATTTCTATTCCACTTCAATTCTATGCTGTATGTCCTTCCTGACAGTGGTATCTTTGAAAATGTCCCTATTTTATGTGGCATTGGATAACTAGGTAATAATAATTAGTAACCAAATTATCACTTTTATTGTCTATCAAGTAATTTTTTATGATCTTAACATATATATGGGAAATATCTTGTCGAGGACTTTAAGATAACATTTTCTTCTACTGAATCAAATGCTGTTTTATAATCAACAAATGTTCATGGGAAGATTTTGTATTCTCTGTACCCTTCAGTCAATTATGTAGCTATAAAAATGTGATCTGCTATGGAATATAATTTGCAAAAGCCTGCCTGTTCCTTTCTTATATCTTCATACCCTTGATACAAGAATAAATCTCATAAAGATTTCCTAGAACTGGAAAGTAAGCCTTTTGGTCAGATGATTAGATCATAAGACCATAGATTTAGAGTTGGTCTTCATGGATTTTTTTGCCTTCTGCTTATTATGAGGAGAGACTACCAATTGGCCTGATACGTTACATTGTTTACTGTCTCTGGAGGCATGATGAAACCAAGTTCACTGACTCCTTTTCATGCCTCTCCAAGGAAAACCTGAGAGTCATACTTCTATTTAGCTGCAACTTCCTAGTAGTTATGGTTCCATTTGAGTGAAAAGATCTGTATTTATATCATTTCATATCTCTAGTGTTCTATTGACTTGATCATTGGAGAAGGTTCTCACATTTAGATTAGCCAATAATTAAGTTAATATTTTTAATGATGTAAAAATTGTGATCCTTGGCAGCTTCTTCCTTCCTTTCTTTCTGCTACTGTGCCATTGGCACTATAGAAGCAAAGCAGCTGTACCGGGTTATGGGCCATTTTGTATTTTTATTTTATTCCCCAAAACAAAACTCTAACAATTAGTGGCTAGTTTACTACAAACATTTTTTTTTGTTCTTAGCTAGGTTATGTATTGAGAATAGATACCGTCTATTGCCTAGACTACCACTAAAGGCTCTCCCACAAGAGAGAACCTGCCAGCCCATATTCTGCAATGGCATTTATCTTCAAAAACCCAAAGTTGTTAATAGGAAATAGTGAGGCACCAGATCGGTCTTTCATATAGGACTGAGTTGCAACAAGATCAATAAGAGAGTTTGATAAAACAAAACTATGTTGTTGTTTTTGGTTAGTCATTTTTTAGTCAGGTATGACCCTTCATGACCCCATTTGGGGCTTTCTTGGCAGAGATGCTGGAGTGGTTTGCCATTTCCTTCTCCAGTTCATTTTACAGATGAGGAAACTGAGGCAAACAGGGTTAAGGGACTTGCCCAGGGTCACACAGCTAGGAAGTGTCTGAGGCCAGATTTGAACTCAGGGAGATGAGTGTTCCTGAATTTAGGCCTCGCACTCTCTCCACTGTACCAGCTAGCTGCCCCAAAACCATAACAGTCTGTTCTGTAGTGGCAAAGAATTGGAAAGTACAAGGGTCTGCCAATCCTTTGGAGAATGGCTGAACAAATTATGGTATATGAATGTAATGGAATGCCATTGTGCTATTAAGAAATGATGAAAGATATGGTTTCAGACAAACCTGGGAAGACTTTTATAAAGTGATACTGCTTGAAGTGAGCAGAGACAGGAAGACAATTTATACAATCAAAATAGCATTGTAAAGGCAAAGAACTTTGAAAGGCTTAAAAATCTATGAAATGACCAAGCCTGACTCCAGAACACTGAAAATGAACCATGCTACACATCTAACAGAGAGGAGATGGACTAAAGATGTAGAATGAGACATATATGCGGGGTCATAGAACGTATGGGAATACGTTTTGCTTCACTACGCTTATCTGTTATGAGGATTGTGTTTTTCTCTTTTTTTTCTTAATGAATGGCTTTCAAGGAAGAAAAATTAATTTTTGTTAACTGAAAAAAAAGAGATGGTTCCTTTCCTTGAAGTTTCTAGTCTAGAAAGAGGGAATAAGACACCTACCCAGATAATACTATATAAAGTAATTCATAAAAGATCATAAAACAAGTATGAAATTTCAGAGGATGGAGGGAAGACTTATGGAAGAGGGAAGTATCAGAGTAGGTTGAATGGAGGAGGTGGCATTTCAAGTGGGCTTGGAAAGATGAGTGGTATGACATCAACTGGTAAAAAGGTAGGGAGAGACCATTCTTGGCATAGAGAATAGTGTGAACAAAGGCATGGAAGGAGGAAAGCATGGGATATGTTTTGGGAATGATGAGGAGTCCAATAGGACCTGTGCTAAGCAAAAGCATATTAAATGACTGGAAGAATAGGATGAAGAAAGATTGCGAAGATCCTTGAACAAAAGTCTAAGGAATTGGTACTTTGTTCTATAGGTATCAGCAGGCCTGTCCATTAAGAATATTATTCTGACAGTAATATATTATCAAGAACTGATGGAAAAGAAACTGGAGATGTTATAAATGGCTATTAACATAGTCTAGATCAGACTTCTTAAACTTTTCTCACTCCTGACCCCTTTTTGCATTTTGACTGTGTTTGTTGTGTGTTTGATTTTTAATTGATTTTTGATCATGGTGCGTTCAGAGATCTGTTGCCAAATTTTTCCTGACCCCATAAGGGGTTATGACCCACAGTTTGAGAAGCTCTGGTCTAGATTGGAAGTAATGACCATGAGTATTAGGATGATGACTGTGGGCTAGAGGAAGGATGGCAGGTAGAACTCAGAGTGGGAGAATCAGGAGAACCTAGCAATTGACTTGGGAGTGCAGAACCTGAATGTCTAAGAAAATAGCTGGACTATCAAGGAAAACAGGAAAGTCATGAGAAGCCAATTTGCAGAGGCATAGGGCTGGGGCTGAAGAGGAGAGAGCCCAGAGGAAGCAGCCTTAGAACCATGCCATTTTAGAGCTTCCTCTGCATGCTATACATGTTGCCTTCTGATTACATTTTATAGCCATAAGCAGAAAGAATCAGAGAGTCTGGTGCCCTACTAGATACCATCCTTCAGCTGCCAGGCAGTGCTCACTCTGCTCTGTCTTTCCTCTTCAGTAAACTCAGAGCCATACTGCAGAAGGGAGCAGACTTTGGTAAGGCTCATCTGAGTTTCACTCTCTAACTGAAATTAAATTTGCAACAAAAGAACAATTCTCTATATGCAGACCAGTGAAAGAAAAAAGGCTGTCATTGACAACGGCCTAAGTACTTGGGAGGAAGTTGGGGTGGAGAGTGAGATCATGTGACAAGATTTCCACTTTGTCTGAGACCTTTTGTTTGGCATTTATAAAAGTTGAATGACAGGTAAAGCATGAGGTTTGTGCAGCCCGGAAAAAAAAATACCACAACGTGGGTATTTTTAATCATTCTCTTAAGGCTTTAAACATCCTGTTAAGCTTTCAGGCAAAAAGCAACCTTCCCATAGAGAAAGCAGGCCAGGATGTGGTTACAAGGTGGAATTCTAGTCCTTTGTATTAAAGTGCCTTAATGAACAGCAAAAAAAGAAAAAAAAAAGAAAAGAAATAGATTTGCATGAATACTGTTTATAGAAAGCACTTAACATAATAGTTACTTGAGGCTCAGATCAGTAAAAATGGATATAACTCATATTATGCATCATCTATGCATAGTGTAAGGTATACAGCTTTTAATTCAGTTTCCGGGAGTCCAGGGGTTGTTTTTACCACATTTCTTGAATGTTGATGGCACCTACAAATGACATTTTGGTGTTAGATATTTGATGGAAACATAGTCATACAATGGGCAGCAATTGGAGTGTTGAACTGACTGAGGAGAGAGAGATGTGCATGCCAAGTGGCCACTTCCTATTTCACTCTAGGTGGCTTGCCATAGGCCACACCCTGTGACATCACTCCAGGAAGTGAGTAATGTAGGCAGCAGAGAAAAACAATTGGCAGCCGCATCTTTCCACAGATAGATGGGCATCAGCAAGGCTGACTTCATCTTCTGGCATCAAGTTGCTCTCTAGGGAGAGAAACAGTTTTCTTCCTTGTCTTCTAGCTTTAGCATTCATATTTGAAGGAACTTTTGAACTTTGGAGAAATGGCCAATTGATCAGCTAAGATTTATTTTCTTTACACAGAATGTGGTTCTGCTCATTTCTAATGCACCATTTACAGATCTTTTGTAACATTCGCTTGTCCAACATGTCATTACCAGGCAATTGCAGAAGCAAAGCATAGCAGAATGCAGGTTACTAATACATACTTAGCTGGAATGAAGGCTTACTAGTGCCAGAAGAAGAAATGCAAATTATTACCTCCCCACAAGGCCTGGGGCTGAATTGCTGTTCTGTCATTTAAATAAAAGTGAAATAGTTTGATTCTTCCAACCATGTTCAAGCTCCTTGAAGACAGGATTCAGGTTGTTTTCTTTTGTATTCCTCCTTCCTCCTTGATACCCTCCCCCTCACTTCTAGTTGGCCCCAATAATATATTTTTTGGTTGGAAATAAACCATTTTATTATTTTCTTTTAAGGATGCATGGTAACATCAAAAGAACAGTAGACTAGAAATCAGGAGACCTGGTTTGGAAGTTAATCCTTCTTTTGCCACTAAGTAGCTGGGAGACCTTGACTAGAATCTTAAACTTCTTGAGTCTCTGTTACCTTATCTATAGAATGAAGAGGTTGCATTAGATAGATGACTCCGAACCTCTTAATGGATGAGCATCTCTTCTGAACATTAAAAACATTCATAGACTTCTACACGGTCAACATTTTATTAGCATCCATTGATAGGCTGAAATGCATAACGACAAAAAGCATTATGAACGCAGTAACACTCAAGCGAACTTATACTTTATTAATTATTAGTGTCTACATTTGAACACTTGTTATACATATGTGAGGAAGACATTACGTTTTTGGCCTGCAGAATAAATGGAGATATTATTTTAGTAAAACGTGAACTCCTTGGGAATGCTGTCTTTACAGCCCCATCACCTAGTATAGTGCCTGGCACATAGTAAATGCTTGTTAAATCATTGAACTGAATTATGCTCAATTGATAAGGTGAACTGCTTGCAATAATCCATATGTAGGGAACAAATGGAATGGATAATCTCTAAGTTTCCATCCAACTGAAAAATGCCATGATTCTTCTATATTAGTATATTATATTAGGTTATGTTATATTCTAATTATTAAATATTATATATACATACCCATACCATATATTATACGTGTATATATTCATTCATATTAGACTGTTGAGAAAGACTTTCTGTAGAAGGTAGGATATGAACTGAGTCTTAAAGGAATGAAGAGAAACAGATGTGGTAGCAATGGAGCAGAGCAGTCAAGCAGGGGGCAACATCAGTCCAAAGGCAAAGAGTATCATGTACAAGGAATAGGAAATAGATCAGTATACCTAGATTGTAGTGCATAGGAAAGGGAAGAGAATAAAGAAGATTAGAAAGGTAGGAAGGGGCTGGGCTATGAAGAGTTTTAAATGTCAGTCCTGTAGATAACATGGAGTTGCTGGAGCCCATTGAGCAGGGGGGTGAGGATTACATACCTATGGCTCGCCTTGGAAGGTGAGTGGAAGATATCCTGGAGTAAGAAGAAAGCTGAGGCAGGGAGACCAGTTTAGGAGAAATCTGGAATCATTTAGGTGAGAAATGAGGAGGATCTGATAGCTATGGGAGTGGAGAGGACCATCTTCCTATTAGGATCTCCAACTGTGACCTTCTGCCATATTGCCATGGTCCTTTATTTCTCCAACAGAGGACCTACTGCTGGGACCTTCCTGGATCATCTGCTCTATGTAAATGGGTATCTCCAGTCTCAAGTCCTTGTCAACCTCCAATATGACTATCCCTCTAGCCAGTTTGTCCTACCACTGACATGGATTTGCAGTGACTGTGGATGCAAATATTATTATCTTTATTATTGTTATGTTGTTGTTGTTATTGTTGTGTCATTTCAGTCACATCTGACCCTTTATGATGCCATTTGGGGTTTTCTGGGCAAATATACTAGAGTGGTTTGTCATTTCCTTCTCATTTTATAGATAAGGAAACTGAGGCAACAAAGTTAAGTGACTTGCCCAGGGTCACACAGCTAGCAAGCATCAGAGGCCAGATTTGAACTTAGGAAGACAAGTCTTTCAGATTCCAAGCCCAGTGCTCTATCCACTACGTCACCTTTTACCTTACATTAGTAAGAAGCCTAATATGTATGGCAGGTACCCTGCTAAATGGTTTATGAATGAAACTTCTTGTGCCCCATCCCCCTTCTTGGACAAGTCTTCCTTTAAACATGATCTCTTGGAACAAACAGACATTTCCAAACCTCATTTTGTCACTGACTTGGTATACACAGTGACTACAGTAAACAGGGCTCTATTGTCAAATTTCCCAGATGTTTGCTCAGCGGGTTTGACGTTTTTAAACTATCTAAGTGACGGTCCCAAATGACAAATGTTCATTTTCAAAATTAAAGCTTATTAAGAATTATCTGCCAAGTACAATGTGTCAAGAGAGAGTGAATGAATTAGAAATTTTGTCTGTCTAGAATGGATGAGCAGGAATAACATAAATGAACAAACTCTTCTACATCCTAGAGGTACAGACGAGGAACTTTAGATAAGAACAATAAAATTCATACCTACGACTCGCTTTAAAGGAGTTCATCCTTGGCTTCGCACAAGTGTTCAAGCTTAAACTTTTCAATAATCAATCGAACAATAAACATTGCGCACTAAAGAAAAATAAGATGATTTATTACCATGATATAATACGATTCATTATTTCGATAAACATAGGATAGGGATTCAGCCTATGATTTCATTGATATAGAGAGCTCTCTGATAAGGAAACTCCATCCTCCAAAGCAGGTTGTCATCTTCTATACAATTTAGTCTTATAGAATTGTCTAGATCACTGAAAGTGATTTGCCCCAAGATCATACAGTCAGTATGTTTCAGAGGACAGATTTGAACCTAGGTCTTTCTAACTCTGAGACCATCTCTTTATCCTCTATGTCAAGCTGCATTTCTACAAAAAAAATAGGAAAATCTACAAATTCAAATGTGTTTTTTACTTCAAAATAGGTGCTAAAAAGGCTAAGCCCTTATTGTATCCACCTACTGTTTTGGTACTCAGAATATTTTGAAATTCCTCTTCAGGAATCCTTTTTATGAGAACAAGTCTCATTACGTTGGTTTCACTTCATTTTTGATCGCTTTGAAGGTGGTATCAGTCACCAGCATTCGATAACCTCAAAGAATGGAGATTTGACATCACTGAGGATACATTCTTAATGTTCTCTCTGTGTTCTCTTCTTCCTCCTTGTATTTTCCTGGAGCACTTTGTTTCCATCTCTTCTTTGCTCGGTATTATGTTCATCCACATAGATGCCATGTCACCCCTGCAGAGCATAAATTTCATAATGGCAGGGACTGTTTTGTCTTTACATCCCCAGCAGGTAGCATACTTAGGAACTAAAAAAAAGTTTATCGAATTTAATTGAAAATTCCAAATGCTCCAGATTCTGAAGGCAATTGACAAATAAAAGCTAATTCAACAGTGTTTCTAGCAATGTCAGCATGACTGGAATAAGTCCATAATTCCCTGGGATACTACTTGGAGAGACAACTCTCATTTGGATGGACAAAGTCTGGTGAAATTGTTTAAATGCCATTTTCATTACCCTGTATCGGGGTCCTTTCAAATCTCTTCTGGCAAAACTTGTAAAAAAAATGACTGGTATTCGTTCCAGCTAAGCCCTTTGCACATTAATTAAATAAGTGAGAACTAAGCACGTGTTCTGGGAAAGCATTATTCTACATGCCCTAGAAAAAATAATGACGCATAAGGCAATGTCCTACTCTAAAAGAACTTATGATCGTGTTGAAGAGAGAAGCGATCCATACCTAAGCTAGAACGTGATTAATGATAATAATAATGATGACTAACATTTGTGAAGTACTATGTGTCAAACAATGTGTGCTTTACAAACATTATTCTCATTTGATCCTCACAACAACCCTGGAAGACAGGTGCTATTGTACAGATGTGGAAACTAAGGCCAATGGAGAATAAATGGCCTGCCCAGGACCACACAGCTAGTAAGTATCTGAGTTTGGATTTGAGCTCAGGTTTTCCTGACTTCAAGCCCAGCTCTCTGTGCACTGTGGCATCACCTAGCTATTACATGGCAAGTAGGACTAGTCAACAAATGACTGGAAGAAAGCTGAATATGCGTTGGGGAAGGTTTCATGAAAGAGACTGGACTCGGTAGATGACTAGTCAGGAGCATTACTCAAGTGTTTGATACTGTTTCTTTAGTCTGTGTGTCATGGACCCCAATGGCAATTTGGTGACTTCTATGGAACCCTTCTCAGAATAATGGTTTTAAATGCCTAAAATAAAATACATAGACTTGCAAAAGAAACCATTATATTGAAACACAGTTATCAAAATATTAAAAAAATCACAGATCCTCAAATTAAGAACCCTGGTCCTAAATCGACATGATCTTATGGTCCTGATCCTCTCTACCCTAGACGAGGATGTCTCTAGGTCCAGAGATGATCATTTAAAGCTGGGGTAAGTATGTAGGGCCTTACTTTTCTTTATATGGTAAAGTAATAACAGCCAGAGATGCCATCTTTAAAATTATAATCAGCAGCAAGAAGCAAAGCAATGCTTGTGTCCCTGTTATAGGACTCTAAAGGCTTATTAAAGCATGCACACTAGCAAATGTTATCGTTATGCTTGAAAAACCCATTTCCATTATCAGTCTCTTTTTTCAATTGATTGTGACTTTTTCTAAGGAAAAAAAATGCTTTTAGGCTAAAACTTTCTATGCTTGATTCAGCCCAAGGGGGATTTTTTTTTAAGATGGGGGAAAAAGAGAGGGTGGATAGGCTGAGTTGAATCACTTCAGCTGCCTTTGAGCTATGCACACGTGGATGAAATGCATCACTTTGCTCTAAAATTGTTTCTCTCCCCTTTCCCTCCCCACAACTTCTATTACTTAGAAATTGCTTAGCGTATATAACTCCAGCTTGCCGGTATTAGGGCCCTCATAGTGCAAGCCAAACCCAAGGACACATGGTTAAGCATTTCTGAAGTTATGAAGGTTTCGATGATGGGGTTAAGTATGCTTCACAGAATCGTTCTTACTTAGCTTAAAAAGACTGCATTTGCCCGAAACCTCTTCAGAACGTTGAGGGTATTCAGAATCATTTTTCAAGAAACATCCCAAAGTGGTCTAGCTGTTAAAGCCGCCTGAGTGAAGGCAGTCATATGTTAAACTTCCTGGACTCAAAGGGGGACCCCTCAAGTCACAAAATAAAAGTGTTTCTCTCATGTCCAAATCAGCTACAAGTCTGCCCTGGTGATTGGGGGAGAGACATGAGGGCCCAGAAGACACAACTTCTGCTGTTCATCTGAGCTCCTCAAGCCCCTTTAGTAAGAAAGAGGCAGTGGATGATTCTACCATCACAGCCTTCTGTCTGGGTACCATCCATCTTGCTGACCAAACAATCAGCAGTCTTCCTGCAGAAGCACAAAGCTTTATTGAGCCAAGCAGAGAGGTTTCAAAAACTTGGACAAAGCAATCTTTCCATTAGAAAAAAAAAAGAATTAAAGAATTAGACAAGTAACATTAGAACCACAGGGTGATTTTTCAGCTGTAAAGGACTTCTACATTTAAATTTCAATATATAAATCCCAATTTTGCCATGTAAAATTAATAATGGATTTCTCTAAAGCCAAACCCTTTCCAACCTTCAGTGTAATTCTCTTAAGAAAGCATTAAATGAAAGCATTTCACTTTAGTTGAAAATCAATGACACTTCAATGAAGCATGCATCTCCAAAGTATTATGGAGTTGAGAATCATACAGTGCATCAAGTAAGGCTTGGGCCCAGGTTTCAGAGCTAATGATGCCAGTTCAGCACTAGAGACCTTGAAGGAATCCATACCAAAACGATGGAAAATCTAAAGTGAGCTAAGTCTGGTCCTCCTTTAAAATGCCACATGAAATCAAGTAATGAAATGAACAGCCAGAACAAAATAAAGAGGTAGATGATGAATGAAGATATATTGGGAGGTGACCAGCTTGAGAGTGGGCCTAGGAGTTCATTAAAAAAAATCTGGGGTCAGGTCCATACCTAATCTAATGGTATTATAAATTGTGGCTCCAATTGATTATTTGTAATAATAGCTCACATTTTAGCAATTTGTAGTTTACAAACTGCTTTATTCACACCTTGATGAGGCAAGTACTCTATTACTATTTCTACTTTTACAAATAAGAAAACTCAGGCTTAGAGCTAGGGGTAAAATAAAGGTCTATTTCTTAGGGGAGAAGAGAGGGATGGAGGAAGAGAGACAAGAGACAGAAAAGGAGAGACACAGTGAGAGATTCAGAGAGAGGGAGGAAGAGAGAGAAAGCAAGAGAAAGTAGGGTGAGAGAGGAAGGAGAAAGGGAGGGAGGAGAGAGAGAAAGAGAGAGACAGAGGCAGAGAGCAAGAATGAGAGGCAAAGGGGCAGAGAGAGAGAAAAGAAGGAAAAAAAGGAAAGGAAGGAGAGAGGAAGAGAGAAAGGGAAAGAGAAAGAAAGAAAAGACAGATAGAAACATTGAATTAAAGAGATGACAATAGGAATATTTAGTTTGCCTATCTACTGGATTCTTGATTTCTGGTATTGTCATGAGCTGTGGGATCCAAATGCCCTTTCAGACCTTAGCTGAATATCTGAATTCTTGATCCCTTGTTGTTTGCAATATCACTCTGACAGAAGACGCTCTCGCTGATAGCTAGCTAGCTAATATTTATATAGTGTTCAATATGTTCCAGGCACCATTCTAAGTATGTCACAAATATTATCTCCTTTGATTCTTAGAACAATGGAACCACTTTACGACAAAGAAATGCAGGCAAACATATTAAGTGACTTGGCCAGGGTTACATAGTGTCTGAGCCTGGATTTGAACTCAGATCTTTCTGCCTACAGGCCCAGCACTTTATCCTAGCTCCTGGCTTCTAGTCACCATTTTGGTTTTCTAAGTACATTCTTCTCTGTATATCTAGAATTGGGGACACTTTTTATTGGAAACATTTTTTCTGGTATTGATGAAAAGTGTATGAATTAGGAAGCCATTTGCTTTCTGACCACATTTATCCATTGGAACTGTAGCTGTGGGATTTGGTTTTTGGATGCTCTCCTTAAATAAGTTGTTCCTGACCAATAAGGGGGCTAGCTATTGGTCAACACACAGGTAAGCCAATCAAGTATTATGTTTCCAGCAGTCTCAGTGCTGGTGGTAAGAGGAATAAGTTGAATTCATTTCAGGATTTTCTTGGGTCTTGAAATCTTCTGTTCTAGTGAAATGTTACTCAAGTTGAGTGACTTCATCAGGGCTGGAATTAATCAAGTCAATACAGTATGATTGTTATTCATTCATTTATTCATTCATTCAATGAATATTTATATTTATTAGGACAGCTAAAAGTAGTAGGGGATTAAAACATGTATGTAGACATCTACAAAGATCACCTAAAATTCAACCTTTTTTACTCAGTTTTTCTCACTTCAATCAGTTTTTAGCTACTATGTAGACCCAACTTGTAAATACGACTCTGTAGACAGCTTGAGAACAAAAAATAAAAATATAAAATTTTAAATAGAGGCCAGGAGAACACTACATCCCTTTGTCAGGTGAGACCTTTCTATACTCTATGAAGATCCATCCAAAAGTAATTTAGTCCCAAGTTTTTTTTTTCTTCAATTATTTATTTATTTGTTCAGGTTTTTTTTGTTTGTTTGTTTATTTTTACCAGTCAACTATTTCATTAAACAGCCCCAAAATGTTGAAATCTCACGTAACAGTCAGCACACTGCCCTTTTGCTTCAAATTAGACTGAGACCCAATAGACAGAAACAGAGTAGCAGTAATATAGCATGTCTACTCAAACCAATACATACCCACTACAGAACTGTGCATACCTCTCTCTGCTCCAATGAATTCATTCACCCCCACCTCCTAAAGCTTTATTAAGTGATCACTCTGCCTGTAGACTGCTGCTGTACTCCCATCCTTCTTGGCTTTCAATCCAGCAGAATGTAAACATCTTGAGGGCAGATGCTGTTTGTAATTGTGGCTTCATTTTTCCTCTATATTCCCCCAACCCCCAAAGACAGTGCCTTACTTCCATGATAGTTGCTTAATAAATGTCTATCAAATGGATAAACCTTGCAGAAAAATTTGTTAGATCATCGCTGCCCAATGACTATTTGAGAGAGAAAGAAGGGGCGGGAAGGACTTTGTAATTCATTTTTTAATGAGAAATTTGTCTTTAATGCTCCATCAGAAAAAGCAGATTCAGTTGTACAATGGAAGAATTTTCCATCAGAAGTGTTAATAAGGATGCAAATTACACGGCAAGCTCCAGTAGGAGGCAATGAGTCACTGATATCTCTTTTGGAGCTGACTACAGTGTAAGGGCAAAAGTTTCTCTGAATCTTGGGAGGTATGAGATGGATACTGTAAATCATATTAACTTACATTCCCCTACAGTTTACAAAGGGCTTTTTTCACAACATGATGAGGTAGGTGGGGTAAGTATTATTGTTTCTGCCTTAACTATGATGAAATTAAAACTCAGAGAAATTAAATGATTTTCTGACAATATCACAGCTATTAAGTGGCAGAGCCAGCAGTGGAACTCAGGTCTCATGACTCTATCAAGGGTTCTTAATCAGCAGCATGTGAACCTTAAAAACAATTGCTAACTGAATTGCAGTATAACTGGTTTTGTTTGAAATCTTATGTATTTTATTTTAAGTGTTTAAAAACATTATTCTGAGTGGAGATCCATGGGCTTCACCAGACTGCCAAATTATCCATCACACACACACACACACACACACACACACACACACACACACACACCCCACCCACAACGAAGCCCTACTCTCAGCCCATTATTTTCTCTATTACCCTGAAGATTGATAGGTGGCTCTAAGTGCTGGTCCCTAGGACTCCCACTAAGGATAAGTGGGGAAGGGGGAAATTAGAACTTGGAAATTCAATTACTGTATGTTAATTGTTTATTATTAACTCAGAATGATGTTATCAAGGGTCCCTTGAATTTTTCCACTTTGGGCAGTTGTGTCCTTCCCTTTCTCAAACTTTGAAAACCCCCTCCTTCTTTTGTGATAAATTTCCAAAACCTTGCATGTTGATGATTCCTGGATTTCCTCCTCTATGTATGCCCTTTCTCATTTTCTAGCTTACTTCAAAGTTTCTCTCTGACAGTTCTCTTCTGTGTTTCAGCCCACTCTCATTTTTTGTATGTTTTCATGAGTCATCCTCTCATACTTCTTAAAAATTTCTTTTTTAGGAATGACTCCATTAAAGCTCACCATTACTCTCAAATGCTGACTTGTGCTGAGCTCCATTTGTCATTTCTAGATAGCAAGATTCTTCATGTAAGCAACTTGGAACAACTGTCTCACTCTGCTTATTTATTGTTCAGTGCTCTGAACATAAGTCCTACTGTGTAAGTAAATATTACCCAATTACCAGAGCCTCAAGAGCTGTATAGATCAAAAATATATTCAATGTTATCAATAAAGGGGCTGTGTGGGTAGATCACCATGGTTTCATGGAGAGAGTGCTTGGGGTCAGAGGATCTGGGTTCAAATATCAGTTTCTACCTGTGTGACCTTGGACAGGTAACTCAAGCTATCTGGGTCACCTTTCTTCATCTGGAAAATGAAGGACTTGTACAAGATGACCTCTAAGGTCCCTTCAAGCTCTACATCTGTGTGACCCTGTAATCCCCTAGTGGGATATACACTGAACTTGACTTCGTAAGATTTGGGTTCAGATGTGGGTTGTACCACTATAAGGCCATGAGGCCTTGAGAAAATAATACCCTTGCTGGACCTCAGTTCCTTCAGCTATAAAATGAGGGGGTTCAACTAGGTCCTCTATAAAGTCCTTTTTCAGCTCTAACAGTCAATGAGTTTATGGATCGCAGCCTAAGAGGAAAAAAAATATGAGCCTTACACCTTTCCAGGGCAAGTGAAAAGTGAAGATCCTTTGAAATATTTAGGGTAGAGCTTTGTCAGCTTGTGTCATGGACTCCTTTGGCATATGGGAGAAGCCTGTGGATCCCTGCTCAAATATATGTTTTTAAATGCATAAAACAATGCATAGGATTACAAATGTAACACAGTGATTAATTTTTTTTTTATTTTTTGCCATTCAAATCCATAGAACCCTTTAAATCTATCCACAAGTTCAGAGGTTAGCAACCTCTTTTGACCAAGAACAACTCCCAGACCCGACAGTTTAGTGTCAATTGTGACCCTTTTTGTTCATTCTATAGAAGTTCAATTACTACAGGGTGAGTGAAGAAAGAAATGTCATCTTAAGGCAGTCATATAGCTAACTGGGGATAAAATGCTAGTTAATAGAATGGATAGAAGTCTGGCTGTAGAGTTAGGAAAATTTTGGTTTAATTCCTTCCTTTGACCCATATTGGCCCTGTGACCATCCACAAGTCTAGAATTTATAGATGATGATCTTCACTGGCAAAAGAAATGTCCACTAGGGGAGTCCTTGTACTGATGAAATAACAGATCTAGAAATAACCCCTCTTTGTCCCTTCCACACTCAAAAAAGCTAACATTCAAAATCATCTTCTCTTATCTTCAAAATATTGTCTATTTGAATCGAACTCAAACTCATCTGGTGGTTAAGAATCTCAAGGGAAGTTGGTTGCCATTTGTGAAATTTAAAGTTGATGTTTCCTGAAACTCTAGGGTCAGGGTAGGAAATAGAGGAGGAAGAGAGGTATCATTTTTTAAACTACCTGAGAACCATTTTTATTTCCTCTCTCCCTTGGTGCCTAATGTGGTGTTATGCACATAGCCAACACTTAGATATTTACTAAATAAAGGAATCTATGAATGAATGAAATCAAAGCTGTGACATTCTGAATAGGTTTTGGGTGGTGGCCTGGCCAAAGCAATGCAAAGTAGCCCAGCTTCCCCATCACATTCACTAAAGCCCCTTGTTTCTGTGGTTTCTAATTGTCCTTTTTTTTATTACCTAATGCATCTGACATTATCCTTTCTTGTCTCTGAAAAGAGTTACTTTTAGGTGAGATCATTAGGTATTTTTTTTCTCTTTCTTTTTAACAGGTGACCACCTATGAGGAAAGAAAACAATTGGAAATGTAAATGGAAGGGTGAGTGGGGGACACTGGGGCAATGTAGATATGAGAGATAAGAAAATAAAGCAACAAGCAAAAATCCTGACTCTGGACATTCTGTATTGTTTTCTTAGACTAAGGGGAGTACAAGATGTAGAAGGAGCACCTAGAAAACAGTTCTTTTGAAAAGATCTGAGGGGGTTAGTGGTTGGCCAGCTCAGTGTGAGTTAGCAGTGTGATAAAGTAGCTATAGAAGCTAATGGAATCTTAACTGCCTTAAAAAAAAAGCCAATTAACCCTAACTTTAAGCAAAAAGTCATTTGGACTATGATGCTTAGATCTGGAGAATCAAATTTTAGGAAGGATGCAGACTACTTTAATAGTGAGAAATTGAAGGGAAGATCTGGCATTTACCTAGTTCACGTGATCAAAAATTAGTGTAGGAGCTTGAATAATCTCTTTTGGTGATGTATGCTGTGCATTTATTGGATAATTCAATATCTCTTGCATTTTTGACTGTGTTGACCCAGTCTTCATGTTATTTTAGACCTATCAGACCCTGGAGTTATTCAATAATAAACCAACAGGACAAATAATTGAGAAAAAGAAAGCAAGGAAGGAAAGCAAAGAAAGAAAAGGAAGGAAAGGAAGAGAAAAGAAGGAAAATAAAAAGAAGAAAGTTCTGTCCTCAGAAAGTTCACAAGTGCACTCATAGTTATGCTAGGACTTTTTGAATTTGGGTGATAGCAAGGATACAATAGTTACTCATCTGGGGTTGGTTTCAAGAAATGGCTTCATCCTCTAAGTGGTTTGCCAAGTTTCTGTTAAATATCTTACATTATTGAGGGTACCAGTCAAAATCACTTATCAGCAGTTCTTCTAAATAGCAAGGAACGTGTATTAAAGAGGCCATGAAGGAATTTCTAATGAGAAAAAATGTTCCTACTTTTTGAGAAATTAACTGCTCCAATAAATTGCAAAGATAAAGTAGGAAAAGTTATCACAATAATGTCTGTTGTAATAAAACTAAACTGTCCAGCTGATAACAGTTAAAATGCCAGAAGGTGAGTTAATGAAATACCATTCTCCTAAAAGCCCCGTTGGTCCTTACACTGATATATAATTCTGATGTTCACATATAAAGGTTATGGAGGACAGCTACATGGAAACTGTATGTATGCACACGCACTCCAGATTCATCGCCTATGAACTCTTGAATATATATAAAGTTTAAAAAGCAGAGTATATTAAATGAAACTTTCAGGCAGGTGAAATAAAATAATCCTAGAACCAAAAATTGATCCTTGAAGTGCAAAAGAGATGAAAGCCTGTGGGAGAGAGGACTCAGTTTGAATGCTAGCTGGCATTTGGAAATTTCTATCAAAGTTCACAGGGACAGGGGCAAAGATTGAACTGCCATGGTCTCAAAAAATTTCCTATGATTTCACAATTATAAGAGAGAAGCTAGGACTCCATTGTTATCTTCTGTTGGAAAACTACCAGGCAAACTGAAGAGCTCAATGCAGATGAAATCATTGGATTAAGGAAAAGAAAGAAATGTGAAACGTTTTCTCTTACTATAGGAGAAACTTTCTAGCTCTGTAGGGCCAGGGAAAGGCAGCAGAGCTTGAGAGTTCTGATACAAATTGTGAAATAACTTAGAAGAGAAATTCTGGGCTAATCGTTGCAATGTGTAGAGTTTCAAACCTCTCCATTCTGGTTATGGTTTATAGGGCCTCAAGGAGAAGAAAGGAGAAGAAGGAGTACGTATAACCAGGTCAGCAAGGCTGAAGTATTTAGATCATTCAAAGTAAGAAAGTCACTCCTTGACTGTTCCGAAAAAAGGCAGAGAGAAAACTGGCAAAGTAGTGGCTGGTTACCACAAGTTCAAAGACAGCAAAGCAAGCACCCAATAAACATAACTATATTCAAACTAATTAAGTAAAAAAGAGCAACTAAGGAAAGTGAACAATTATCCAAGGAATAAAAGGAAGGAAAATCAGCCAAAACTCTATTAAAAAAAGACATGAAAAAAGAATGAGAACCATGACAAAAACAGACCTCCAAGCTCAGTTGCCATCTGTCCCACCCATCAGCTGGTAATAATGTGACTGAGTAGCAATACACATAAGAAGGGCGAAGTCCTTAAGAAAACATGGTAAAAAGAATAGATATGTTTCTGGTATCTGGTCTTTGTTTATGGAACATTACATTTTGGTTAAGCATTTTTAGGTTTTCAACTGAATGTTTCTCTTTGATTTTTTATTTAGGAATAGAAATTGCATTATTCAAATTGTCCTTAAGTTTGCCAGTTTAACCAAATGAAGATAGTAGAGGAAAAAAAAAAACAAGCAACCATGTAAGCAGTTTAAGAATTAAAAATTATAGATTGATTTAATGATTAGAAACAAGATCAGTTTTTAAATAATTGCCTATAACTAAATATTGGCAAACTCAATTTCAGTTCCTAGACAAATTCTAGAATATTATTTAAGGATGTTTTATGAGGACTAAGAGAAGAATGTAAAGACCACTGAGAGTCATCAGAAGTTCATTAAAAGTAGGTCATGCAAGACTAACTTAATTTCCTTTCAGAACAAGATTGCTAGACTAGTGGATTGTGGGAATGCTGTGCACATGATACACAGGGCATCTGCATTTCAGCAAGGCATTTGATAAGGTATTCCATGGTATTCTTGTGGAAAAGTTACAAAGCTGTGAGCTTGTTATAGTACAGCTAAGTGAACTCATAACTGGTTGAAGTACTGGTCCCAAAGAATAATTGATGAATTGGTGTCAATCTTGAATGTGGTCTTGAGTACAGTGTCACAGGCATGTGTATCTGATCCTATCATTCAGTACTTTTATCAATGACTTAGATGTTCATCAAATTTCCAGATGATGCAGAGAAGGGAGAGATGGCTAACACCTTGGAAAACAATTAGAATTCAAAACACACTTTGACAGGTTAGAACAATTGGCCACACCTAAAGAGATCGAATATCATCAGGACTTAAATGGAGGCTCCCTGAAATGGGTACTCCTTGTAGTGCAGGTCCTGACTCATCTACTACTTTCCATCACATGTAATGCTGAGGCAGCTTGGTTCAGGGGAAATAGAACTGGATTTGAAATCAGAGGACTTGGGCTTAAATCGTGCTTCTGCCTCTCATTTGTGTGTGACCTTAGACAACTCATTTAGTCTCTGGATATTAGTTTCTTAATCTATAAAATGAGGAAGTCAGGCTAAATGACTCCTCTTAGTTATAAATCTGTGATCTTGTTTTCTTCCTATAAATATTTCTACCCCTAATGTTGGTGGTTTTCCTGACATCACTGGGGCAACACAGGCTCATCTGTTCTCACTTGCTCTAATTATATATTACATTCATCTCCTTTTTTGTAAAAGACTTCTTTAATAATAACTTTTGGGTGATTTCTTATATGTAATTTTTCATTCATAATAAGCTATATCCCATTTACAGCCTCCATGCATTTATCCATTGCCCTTTGGATAACTTAACAATTCTGATTCTTTAGAGACTATTGGCTTACAACCCAGCAATGATCCTAGAAAGCTCACTGTCTCTCACTCCACCATATTCAAGCTGTTAACAAGGTCTCTAATGTCTCTCTGATACTTTCTCTTCTCTCCTCTGACATTGCTACTACCAGCGCAGGCTCTCTTCACCTCATACCTTCATTATTGTAAGAGCTTGCTGGTGGGTCTGCCTGCCATAAGTCTCTTCCCACGCCAGTCCATCCTTCATTCAGCCACTAAAGTGATTTTCCTAAAAGCCAAGTCCAATCATATCACTGCCCTACTCAATAAACTCTAGCAGCTTCCTATTGTCTCCAGGAGCAAATACAAAATGCTGTGTTAGGCATTCAAAGCCCTTCATAACCTAGCCCTCTCCTACTTTTTCAGTCTGCTTACACCTTACTCTCCAAGACATACTCCCCAGTCCAGTGACACTGACCTCCTCGTTGTTCTACAAACAAGACACTCCATCTCTTGGCTCCAGTCATTTTCTCTGACTGTACCCTGTGCCTGGAACACTCTCCGTGCTCAGCTTTGACTACTGACCTCCCTGGATTCCTTTAAGTTCCAACTAAGATCTCACCTTCTACAACAGAGGTTTCCAAACTTATTTGACCTACTACCCCCTTTTCAAAAAAAATAATTACTCAGCAGCCCTCTGGAATTTTCTTTCATTTGCATCATTTCAATATACATATATTTAAAATGACACATCTTAAACTTAATAATTTATTATAAATTTGTAGGTTTTTTCCTGCACTGAAGTTTTGATGATGCAATATTACATCATTTCACCACATAGTATTGTATTGTAAACAAGTCATTATACTTAAATATTCCTGCTGATGCATACTGGACTTCCTGACAAGACAATGCATGACACCTTTGCCTGCCAACACTTGTTTGTTAAGACCTATCAGTGGACTTGACCACTGATCAGTTGTAACTTGCATTTTGTCTGTTTATTTGTAAAAGAATATAATCACTACAACTTTAACTCTGTTATGTAACAGATGAAACATGAATGAATAAAATTAAGCCTTGTGGTTGATGAGATTTCTATATATCAGAATTTGTATAACAAGTAATGTTATAATGAAGTTTCTTTTTACTATATTAAGAATAAAATCTTACATAGTTTTGCTCAAGTTAAAAAAGTTTAAAGTGAGATTGGGTCACCTTACTTCAGATTTTGGTCAATGTCCAAGGGCCAGATTGTAGAATTACTCCCTACAGCACCCACTGAAGGGGCAAATTATTCTGTTGCTATGCTGCCTAGGAAAAGCAGTACCCTGGTGAGAGGATTTTCTCAAAATTTGTGTTTCTTCCAAACCCCATTGGGCAAGTGAGAAATTTCTCTAAGCATCAAACAGACCAAAAATGATTGTCTTTAAATAGGTACCATAAATAGGAAATCTTGTGCCAGGTCTTTCCTCTTATCAATATGGATCAATTTAACTATTGATTATGTTAATGTGGACTCATCTGGCACACCATTTGGAAGATGAGATGCTTTGAACTGAAGTTCCATTAGGGTGTCAATAATGTACTGTTGACTACAAGTCATCAAGTTGGGCTTCTCACTAAACCTCAGTTTTCCTTTGATCTGCACTGTTGTTAAATCCAAATGTTTTTGATAGAATTACATTCAATTTCTAAAATACTCTTTAAAAACAACTACATACATTGCAGATTTTTAGAGAATTCCAGAAAATCATAAAGGCTTCTTCTACTTAAATTCTTCTACTTTGCTTAAAGATGTAAAGCCTAGGCTGTACATTTCTGTAACTAGATATACAACTCTAGGCCTTCAAAGTCCTGTGAGGCATTATACAGCAACAAATTTGAGTGGGTTTCCTAGCTGGCAAATATACAAGTGTGGGAAGGCCCTAGCATACAGGGAGGGAAGTTATTTTTGCTTTGGAAAACCAATTTATTTGGGAGGATCACAAAAGCTGAATTTGTTCCCCAATGAAAACAATCATTATTTTCTCATATTTGTTAGCATGATTCCTTATTTATAATCCCCAGAAGTTTAAAACAGCAACCTCTCATTTAACAAGGTTTTTCTTTATTAGACATGCAAACCAATTTCTCATTGTTTTTCTTGACTATAAAGCTCTCAGAATTGATTCTTTTTTAATGTGACTGTTGGAAGAATTTCTTTTGAATGAGAAAGACAGTAACAATCTGGATTTAGAAAGTAAACTGGATAATCCAAAGAAAAAAACAAACTTTAATTTCTTAAATTAAAGTTGGGCTATGTACAGGTGGGCTTACTAGGCAGGATATTTTTAAGAACTCTTATTCATAACTCTGAAAAAGGTATATAGACTTTTGTATGCATACACATTTAGTTCACTAAGCAGTTTAAATGCTATTTGGCAATGTTCTGGGTCTAAGGATACATACATAGAAAACAAACAAAAAAAAAAAGCCCCTGCCCTCAAGAAGTGTTTTCATCCTTGCTTTTCTGAGGTCATAGGAGCAACAACTCTTAGGAACTCTCAAGGTGATATAACAATTTAAAGAGAATAACACAATGAGACAGCCAGATGTGATGTAAGTTTGGATTTATTAATCCCTATACTTTTTGCCATTGTCAAGCAACAATAAATACCCTTTTGAGACTGTGAGCATTACCCTATCCATGTATAGAACAGTTACTAGCCACGAAAGGTCAAACTAACCCTAACTCTCACCTCCTAGTCTTTCATCTCCATTTTTCTCAACCTTACCCTGATCCATATTGAACTCTATACACTCCTTACTCTGTGTTCTCTGAAATTCTTATTGCGTTCTGGGATTCTCTCTCATAGCATTTACTTAGACCTCACTGAGTCCTGGCTTCCTTCAGATAACATTGAATCCCTTGCTATCCTCTCTGGAATTGTTGTGACTTTCACTAATTTAGCTTTGAAAAAACATATTATCTCCCCCTGTAGCTGTCAGTGTACATGCTAATCCTAGAGAAGGAGTCAGGATACTTATTTCTCCTCATTGCCACTTCAAAAATTTCCCTTCACCATCATTCAGCCACCTCTTCTCCTCTGTAGTCCACTATATTAAAAAAAATTCTAACCAATCCAGTTATGGTAGATATTATGGACCACTACCAAATAATTATCCCTTCTTTTTCAAGTTCAACACTTATCCAACTGTCTTTTCCTCCTCCCCGATGCCAGCCCTTTTACTGGGGGACTTCAGCATTCATAGGGATATTTCCTCAATATTCCTAACCTCTTAATTTCTCAGTTTCTTTAAATTCCAGGAACATTGCTTCACTTTACCTCAGTCAACAAAGGAATGATCACACCCTAGACCTCACCATTACCCACATGTTTCAAAAACTCTCTTTCTGACCATGACCTATCATTTCATTTCTCTCTGTACCTCAACAACCTTATCTTCTCTTTCACTAAGAACTCCAATCTTATCACCCTTCAGTGGTTTTTCGGGGTATTATCCCCAATCTGACTTTACTTCCCTCCCTTTCAAATTTCAACCCTATAGTAAAGATACTTAAATTCTACACTGTCCCTTACTCTCAGATTCCTTCTTCCCTTGTTCCTATTCCTGCTCAAATTTGCCAAATCTCTGGCTAGGATTACTCCCATCATCCCCCTCTTCTATATCTATCCACATGCTACTGAACAAAGCTGGAAGAATTCACAAAAGCACATTGATTGGGTACTTTGTAAATTCAAGTTATTTAATTTCAAGTGGACCTTGACAATAGGAAAACATATCCCTTCCCTGTCTCAGCCAAACCTTTAGAAATAGTTATTTACACAATTCCTGCCTCTGCTTTTCTTCTCATTTTCTTCTCAACTATTTACAATCTTTCAGCCTAATCACTCAGCTGTAACTAGTCTCTCCAAAGTCATCAGTTATATCTTAGCTGACAAATCAAATCATATGGCACCTCTCTCCTTATTCACTTCATACCTGCCTGACCACTCCTTTACTAGCTCATCACCTACATTATGTCCCCTGAATGGGGATATTCCTTAGGGCCCCACCCTTGACTTCATTTCTCCCTACATATTCTCTTTTGGTGTCCTCATCAGTTCCCATGGGTTTAATTATCATCAGTGGGCAGATGAGTCATAAAGCTATATAACCATCTCCAGCTCTCCCCTGAGATCCAGTACTGTACCACCAACTGTCTATTGGGCATTTCCATGTCTAAAACAAAACTCATTATCTTCAGCCCTTTGCCGAATCTTCCCTCTTCCGAATTTCCTTTTTTTTGCTAAAGACACTCTCATTTTTCTAGTCTCCCAGGTTCATAAATTTGGCATTATCCTTAATTTCACACTTTCTATCACCCAGCATATTCAATCAGATGCCAAATCTTGTCATTTCTATCTTCCCAATGTCTCTCATGCCCCACCCTATCTCTCTACCTGCTACCACCTTAATTCAGGTCCTCACCACAACTTGCCTTTGCTCCCTAATTGGCCTTCCTGCCTCAAATTTCTCCTTTCTCCAGTCCATCCTCCACCAAGCTGCCAAAGTATTATCACTTTTTTTAAATCATTCATCTGATTACATCCGCCACTGCTCAATAAGCACCAATGGCTCCTTATTGCCTCTAGGATAAAATATAAACTTTGTTTAGTTTGTGAAGTCCTTGACAGCTTGGCTCCAATCTATCTTTCTAGCCTCAATGTGAATTTCTCCTATTTCCTTATTTTGTGATCCAGCCAAGCTGTCCTTCTCTCTGCTTTTCACACATGTTACATCTTTCAACTTCATTCCTTTCTACTAGTACCCCTTCATATCCATAGTGCTCTTTCCTCACTTCTGCCTCATAGAATCTTTCTCTTCTTTTAAAATTCAGCTCAGGCACCACTTTCTATATGAAGCTTTACTGATTCTCCTAACTGCTATTGCCTGCCCTTTAGAACTGGCTTGGATTCAACCACTTTGTCTTTACATATGTATAATATATATGTATATATATATGTGTGTATATATGTACATATAGGTATATATATATATATCAATTTTCTTTATATTTATTCTATTTGTCCTTTTATATACACTAATTGTCTCCCTTGAGATGTTTCATTCTTACTATTTGTATCCCCAGCTCCTAGCCTAGTACTTAACATACAATAGGTACTTAATAAATGCTTGTTGATTGATTGACTAATAGCCATTTAAAAATTACTGTCATTCTCTAATGGAAAACTGGCTCATTTATTAATCCTTAGCTATTCGCAGCCACATTAGGTCTGATTCCCATTCTTGATAATGAAAATGTTAACGTTATTTGTAAGATTGCATTAAGCACAGAGCTTTATGGCTAAAGAGATTATGGACTTTTTTTCCAACCACCTATTGAATTCTAAATGGCCTGGCCTAGACCAATACTCTCTAAATGCTTTCAATTGAGTGCCCCATAAGTAAAAACTTTTTAAGCATTCAATCTTAATTTGTGTAGATATATTTAATACTGTGTTAAAATTATGTACATTAAAAAGTTTATAAAGTAGTTATCAAAAAAGACTGATACAGAGATTAACTAATATTTGATCTTTGAGACCATAGAAAAGCTATGGAGTTTGTTGTTACTGAGTACTTGAGGACATGGTCAGAACTGCATTTTAGGAAAATTACTCTGCAACTAGATGGGAGAAACTTGAGGCAGGGAGATCCACTAGGAGGTTGTTGCATTAGTCAAAGTGAAAGGTGATGAGGGTGTATACTAGAGGGTTGACTATGTGAGTAGAGAAAAAGGGAGAGATGAAAGAACTATTTTGGAGGTAGAAACTACAGCATCTGTCAATTTGTTGGGTATTTGGGGTAGAGGAAGGTGAGGTGTCGTAGATGATACCGAGGATGTAAACCTGAGAAGGGTAGCAGTGACCTTGAAAAAGTTAGCAAAGTTTGAAAGAGGGGTGTGTTTAGATAATGTAATAAGATCTGAGATGATCAAAACCCATCCATGCCTGCTCATCCTGTGAGGCTTACTCTGCACTATTCAAAATGAAGAGGGTGGTGGCAATTCATACTTATTTGCCACTGTCCTTCAGTACAGAGACTGTCCCCTGAGGGGTGCCTGCCACAGCCAATGCAACCAATGTGGATTTCAGAAGGGTAGAGGTTGGGAGCTTTCACGGTGGGGAAGGACCTGGACTGGAGGAGTGTTAGGGAAATAAGAGTGGTGGGTGTGCTTGTGTTGGAGATAAAACTCACAACTGGCTATTGTGAAAAGTGGGGGTGCAACCCATCCTTCCACTCTCTGAATGGTTGATCTCATTTCTCCTTTGGCATCAGGCAATGGCATTCCAGGGGGCCATGGCCCTTTATAGATCCAGACAAACAGTCTGAATAATTCAAGCAAAGAGTGACTAAAATTATGCTTCCTGATTAAGTATACAATGTCTTCTCTGTTATGATTTTCCAGAATAGGTTTAGTGTTGCTTTTCTACTAATCCTCCTCCTCCAAATAGCTATTTTAAATGAATGTCCCCTATAAGGGCACCTTATTAAAAAGACGAGCTTACTGAATTTCATTCAAAGCAAGCTCAATGTTTGATTAACTAAGATGCATTCCTCAAATTAAAGTTAATGTTGGAGAGTCTCACCTTTGGGGGACCAATAGTAAAGGTATAATTTTGAACATTTAAAAGAGGGCCATTTGGATTTCTTTTAAAATAATCTAGTTATCATCATGTGTTTCCATTTTCTCATATTTAGCTAAGGAGTAAGACTGACTAGGTAGCCTCCAAGACCCTTTCTATCTCTAAGGCAATATTGCTAAGATCCCATGTATTTTGTTGCATCAAGTAGAAGATGATTTGTTGATTTAACTTAAAAAGATTTAAAGGATTGCCATCACACCTAGCAATTTTCTTAAGGATGCTGACTGGAGACTAGGCCTAGAGCCTGACAACTTTTTGAGATTGTGCATTTTGTGAAGGGCATGTAGGAATAGCCCTGGAGAAGACAGGAAGATTACGTTACAGCCTTTCACCACAAGCCTTTGTAATTTGTATACAAGTCTGTGGAAGAGCACTGAATCAAGAAAACTTAATTTTGACAGGCTTGATGTATAGTCTATTTTGGTTAACCAAAAGGAACACATGCATTTTCTACATTAGAGAAATTTCCATTATTTTTCTCTCAGCCATGAAAATCGATTTTGATGTGATTACACTCAGAGGCTGCTTGATGTGCCTCTGACAGTACAAAATGGATAGAAGCGGTGGGTGGTGTTGAATCTAGGATACTGTGGTTAAGCCAAACTCTGTCACAAACTGAAAATAGTAAGATTCAAATATACAATTAGGATATCTTGTATGAGGATGAACCTGAGGAGAAAAATCAAAGAATTTCAGAGCTGGAAGAGACCTTAGAGATCAAATAGTCAAATCCTTTTATTTTACAGATTAGGAAACTGAGGCATAGAGAAGAGAGGTGACAAGCAATGTACCCAAGGTTTAGTTGGTAGCAGAAGCAATTAAACAATCGACAAGTATTTATCAAAGAACTATGTGCCAAGAGCTGTGGTACACACTAGGATATAGATAGATAGATAGATAGATAGATAGATAGATAGATAGATAGATAGAGAGATAGATAGATAGATGGATGGATGGATGGATGGATGGATGGATGGATAGACAGACAGACAGACAGACAGATAGATAGATAGATAGATAGATAGATAGATAGATAGATAGATAGATAGATGGATGGATGGATAGATGGATGAATGGATGAATAGATAGAGAGATAGATGGATAGACAGATAGATAATCGATATAAACAGACTATGGATATCAATATAGATAGATGATAGATATCGATATAGATAGATATTGAGATAGATGATAGATAAATATTGATATAGATAGATACAGATATAGATAGATGATAGATAAATATATAGAATATAGATATATGAAAAATGTTGATATAGATACATAGATATTGATATAGATAGATAGATAGATAGACAGATAGATAGATAGATAGATAGATAGACACAAAAGATGAAAAACATTTCTACTTTCAAGGAGATTGTATTCTCACAGATCAAAATTAAAACCAAGATTTTCTGGTCCTATTACCTTTCTTTATGCTATGCTAGGTGGAACCATGATAATAACACTATATTTAGAAGTAAAGGGTAGCAAAGACTGTTTCCATCATTTTATGGTTTTTATAAACTATAAATATAGAGAAATCAGAAGAGATTCCTTCCAATCTGTTCAATTAAAACATATTATTGATCACAGAGGGCAGTTAAGTGGTGTAGTGGATAGAGTGATGGGCCTAGAGTCAGGAAGACCTGAGTTCAAATCAAGCCTCAGACATTTACTAGTTGTATGACCATGGGCAAGTCACTTAATGCTGCTTGCCTCAGTTTCTTCATTTGTAAAATGAACTGGAGAAGGAAATGGCAAACCACTCCATTACCTTGGCCAAGAAAACCCCAGCTGGGTTCATGAAGAGTCAGACAGTATTGAAAAGTGACAGAACCACAAAAAATTGATCACATGATGGGTATAAGGTACTGTACTCAACACATGAGGAAAAGAAAGATGAATAAGAAACAGCCCCCACCAAAAGAGGTCCTCTTAGTTGTTAGTATTCTGTTTACCCAAATTACTTATTAATGTATTTACATGTGCATATATTGTTTCCTCAGATAGAATGTAAGCTCTTTGAGGAAAGGGTTTCTTTCATTTGTCTTTTTCTCCCCAAGTCTTAGCACAGTACTTGGTATACAATAGGTGCTGAAAAATACTTGTTTGAATTAAAGGACTTTATTGTTGCTATTAAATTCCACTTAAGCTTTAATGGATTGAGTTTCAGATGGCAGGACACACACATACATAAACACACACATGTGTATGCACACACACACACACACACACACAAGACTATATATAGTATCCTTGAGGAAAAGTTTTCTTAGATTGTTGAGACCCAGTCACGTTTTGAGCTGGGGAGGAACAGAAATGGAGAAATTGAAGATGCGTTAGTGTTGGTCAAAAATTGTTGCAGCCAAGTGAGGATATGGAAATGTGATGGGATTTAAAGCCCTCACTCTGTAGGGGGCAAAGCTGAGAAAGAGGAAGGGTACTTCTTCCTCTAAGGATTCAGGGGAGAAGAGGGTAGGTGGAAATGTAGATAAATTTTGAGGGGGAAAAAGAGTGGCTGAGAAAACTTGTATTGATGGTAATGATTTATTCAACCAAGTCAAAAGAAAGATAATCTGCTAAGGGAGAGGTGGGAATTCAGGGACAGAGAGAAATGAATTTGAGAAGAGTTAGCTAGTTTGAAATGCTCACTGTAGAGATTGTAGTAGGGGTACAGTAGGGATCAAGCAGAGAAGAATCAAGGATGGCTGATCAAGGCTTATCTGAGGTTAGATAACCAATAAGTAAATGTTCATGATTTTTACCAACAACTTTGATAGTTTGGCAAAGAGCAGAAACTACATGATGGATATGACTCATACATGATGGTTACCAAGGTGGGCACATTAGAAGGACAAGAGAGCAAAGGATTCAAGGCTACTAGTAAGGCCATTACTCAAACTTCTGACTGTGTGATCTAGGTTTTGTGTAGATGCAAAAGTCAGAAATGGACTAATGAATTGGAAGGAGATGGTGATATTGAAGAACTGGAAATGAAAAGGAAAGAGTAGGCTCAGTAGAAATTGAAGGAATGGGATTATAGAAGATAAGGAGAAAGTGGTGACATAGGGGAAACAGTTGAAGATCTTAGAATTAGAGAAGTAAATGCATGATTCTAGGATCCTAGGTTCTAAGTGACAGCTGGGTCCCTTGTGTGGTTGTGTTAGTAGATGGTTGAATGGAATGGTGACAGAAGCCATAGGAGTTGAAGGGGTCAAGTCAATGTGAGGCTGGGGCATCAGATGGGTTGTTACCATGGAAACTGAAGTCATCCAGTCAACCTCTAAAAATGTATGGTGTACTATTTCAGCTAAGCTCTCATTGCTGCTTGACCATATTTTTACTGTCATCTTATTGATTTCCTATCTTATCCCCCACAATGACTTTTGCGAATATTTTTTTTTCTTCCAGGTCTTCAAATCTCCATACAAAAGATTGTGTTGCCTACTTCAGTGAAAAGAAGGAACAGTTCTTCCTTTGAGGTAACAGGGAAAAATAAGAGATTGGGCAAAAATTCAGGGAAACTTTGAGCAAGAGAAAAAAGTAGTTGAGGCACTCCCACTGGATGACATTGATCTAAGTAAAGTCCAAGGTTATCTGTGGTCAAAAGTCATCTGATGTTTTCCATTCTCCACCTCCATTTCACAAAACTTCAGTATCCATTATCTCTTCTTTCCCTTCTGTCTCAGAGCCAAAGGCATTCTGATTCTTTTCTATGACTAATCCCTTTACTTGTTCTCTTGATCTCATCTCCTAAATTCTCTTGGACTTTGTCCCAGCAATCAACCTTTCTTCTCTCATGCATCTTAAATTTTAACCTCCCCCCCCACCGTGTGTTCTTAGAAATATGATCAGGACACCTCAATCTTCGTAAAAAGAGAGAGAGAATGAAAGAAAGCCTCTTTACCCCATCCAATTAGCTACCTACCCATCTCTACTCCCATTCAAGATCCACTTGAAAAGAAAATTGTTCATCCCTGATGCTTCTACTTCTCCAATACCAAAGTCACCATTCTAGTAAAGGCCCTTATCACCTCATCATTGCAATAGATTCTTAATTTGTCTCCTTGTCTCAAGCTTCCCTATCTTTAATCCGTTCTCCAAATTGCCAAACTGATTTTCCTAAAGTGCAGGTCTGACTATGTCACTCCCTCCCCCACCCCCACACCCAAACTCAATAAATGCCAGTGATTTCCTATTGCCTCTAGGATCTATTTTAAAATCTTATGGTTTTAAAAAACACTTCAAAACTTGGTACTTTCCTACATTTCTATTCTTACATTTTATTCCCTTCCAAACACTCTATGACCCTGCAAAACTAGCCTATTTGCTGTTCCTCATGCATGACACTCCATCTTCAAACCTCCATGCCTGGAATGCTCTCTTTCTTCACTTCTGACTCCTAGCTTTCCTGATTTCCTTCAAGATTTAATTCAAATCCCATCTTCTGCAAGATGTCTTCACTTGTTCCTCTCACTAGCTCACTGCTAATATGCTCCCTCTGAAATGATCTTCCATAGTATGTGTGTTTGCATGTGTGCAATATAGCTATATAGTACACACACATCTATATCTCTCATCCATCTGTCTATCCATCTATCTATCTTACACACACATATACACTGCCTGATTTGTATTCTTTCTATTTATCTATCTACATACAAACGTGTGTATACCTACGTATACAAGTATACATACATGTGTATGTATATACACATATATTAAGCTCTGATAATATGTATATATATGCATGTATATAAATGCCATATGTATACATGTGTAAACACAATCTATTTATTTATCTATCCATATATACACACATAAATCTACATACTTTCTTTGCCCGGTGCATATTACCAGAGAATAATTGAGCAGAGCTATTTATGTCTTAAATATTCCAGGGAATCCTGAACAATTTTGAAATGTGGAGGGGAAAACCTTTGCTGAAAAATAGCCTGTAAAGTAACATTTTGTTCTAGTCAATTAAATATTTTTTAAATAATCAATAAGCTTATAGGATTCTTCAATTTTTAACTTCTTTTAGTTAACTAGGAGAAAGTAAAGATGTGGTCAATTTCCTTACTAATACCTTCATCAAGGATGTTCACAATTTGTGTACAGATGACCCTGATCATGATTTTGTATAGATAAGAGAGTAGGGATAGTTTTGTAGTTATTGACTCAGCTACCTTTTCTTGGTATCAATAAGGTCAAAGATTGATTCTTGTGCTTTTGGTATCTTGACCTTCTTTAGATACCTAGTATATTTTTTTAATCAACGTCCTCACAATTATATTACCTCTATTATTATTCTCTTCATGCATACTTGTTCCAGTTTGGTTGCTTTTCCAACCAGCGTTCCCTTTAATGCCGTTTCTACCTCCTTATAAGCACCTCAGGGACCATGATGTCAGGATCCAAGTGTGGTTGTTTTTGACTGTCTTTGGTGAAAAAAAAAATAGTTTGCTGAAATGGTTTTGTAAATCTTTTCCACTTTTCTTCTCTTTGTAGTCCTCTTTCCATTTTTATCCTTGAATGACCTTGAGATGACTTTGCTTAGTTGGATCTCTTGCCAAGCTTTCTTTAAATTGGTTTTACCCTTCATTGCTTCTCTCTGCATTTTCAGAGGACATTGTTGATGAGCAGCCATTAGTCTTTGTAAGAATTTAGAGATGAGTTTATAGTCCAATCCAGTATTGCCTTTGGCAAGCTATGGTAAGTAAGCAAATGATTACTAACTAACGTGCTTTTTATGTAGACCCTTTTGGTCTCCTTGTTGTGGCTATTAATTTACATTGGTTAAACTTCTGAAAGAAATTAAAAGAGTCAATGTCAATGTTGTTTATGTTATCCATTGCCCATTTTTAATAACTTGCATAAATAATTCAGGGTGAAATTTTTTTATTGTCATGATATATATCATATATATATATATATATATATTATATTACACACACGCACATGCACACACATATCCTTATCACTAGTCTTTCATTTTGTTTTTTGTAAATTCTGTTCTTAGCTATGAGAAGCTTCTGGCTTGACTGTGCAGAGACTGCTGCAAGAATAATATTCTGATCATAGTGCTTGCTAAAATGTCATTTCATTATTTGTCAATTTCATTATTTCTGATGGTATTTGTTACTCACCAGAAAAACATTCATGATTTAGGGGTGTGAAACTTGTGTATAATCTACAGTTTTGGGTCTCTATAATTTATTTCTTCTGAACCATATTTCCCCACATATTTCTCACTATCCTCACCTTTTTCCATCTTTGTATCCAAGGTACTACCTATCAGAGTATATGTTGATTTGATTTGGAAGGACTTATCAAGTTCTTTGCATAATTACTTTACCATTTCATCCTCAGCAAGTAATGTTTTAAATGCTTCAATTATTTTCATAGTGACCTTTTTGTAAAAACTTGTCATTAGTATTGTAATATGTGATGATCAAATGTGCCATGAAGTAACATCCATTATGGCCTTTTGGAATATGATCAGACTGATTCTACCAAATCTTTTCTTTGCCTCTCCAGGGCGTACCTGTAAAGAAAGCATCCTTTCATTTGGCTGCAACTCCCTTCTTCCTTCTAGTTTTACTTATAGTGAGGATGTCAACAGTGATATGTTCTAGCTCCTCTAGCAATATGTCCACTTATCGATCATTGGATAATGATCTCACACTTAAAATAGGAACAAGTAATTTGAAATTTTTGATGGTCTAAAAAGTTTGTGAATCTTAACACCCTTTCCTACCACTCTGCCATTGCCAATGTAAACATGGAAGGGCAGATGTAATAGGACTGAGAGCCATTATAAATGTATCTTTGTTTCAAAGATTGCTATGGTCAAGTGAAATTTCATCATCTGCTAGGCAGTCTGTTATTGCTGTGACCATCAATCATCAGACCATGACCACGTTTACTTAACTTTTCTGATCCTCAGCTTTCTTTTCTATAAAATGAGGATAATAATACTTGTGTAGCCTGCATTTGTTTCATAGGAAAAAAATAGCATCCAAAGCTGAGAAGAGTCCTAATCCCATTGTCTTCTGCTCTCATCAGCATGGTACAGTAGAAAGAGGACTGTTTCTGGAGTTGGAGGACCTGATTTCAAATCCTGTCACTCATAGCCTTTCTTATCTTGGGAAAGTCATAACCTCTCTGAGCTTTAGTTTGAAGGGTAAAATGAGGCACTTAGACTACACTCTCTAAGGTCCCTTATAGTTCTGGATTTTTGATCCTGTAATGTAACAACTGGAATATTATGTCCCATTTTAGGCACAACATTTTAGGAAGTAGTAGAAATAGTTCACATTTGTATAGGTTTGCAAAGAACTTTCCTCATAATGCCTCTATGAGGTAGGCAGTATGAGCATAATTTTTTTTTTTTGATATCACAGATGAGAAAAGTCAAGGTTAAAGAAGTTAACTTACTTTCCCACAGTTGGTTAAGTGCCAGAAGCAGGACTCAAACTCAGCTTTCCTAAATCTACATAAAGTGCTCTTTCTCCCATGCCAGCCTGATTCCCATTGACAATATAAGTATCCCCCATGATTTGGGTTATCAGCATGCTGAAGGAATACAGGATCATATTGGACAAGGATTGTTTGATAGAACTAGAGTCATTTCACCTGGAAAAGAGAAGGTGTCTTTAAATCTATGAAAGCTTGTCATGAGGAACAACGCTAAGACATTTTTTTTTTCTGGTGGGCCTTCTAGGGTTGAAGTCGGACCGTCAATGGATACAAATTCCATGGAAGCACATATGGGCTAAACAGAAGAAAAGTTTCCTAATAATTTAATTCGTATTAAAATGATTTGTCTTAAAATGTTTTCAAATGCCTCAATAGAGAGTGAATTCCCTTTCACTAGAGATCTTTAATCAGAGTCAGGATAACTATAGGTCATAGTTGTTGTAGATGAAATTTATGTTTCAGATACGGGGTTGATTGGATGACCTCCCATATTTAATAGTCTATAATTATGATAGACTTTGAACTTAGTTAATTTCCATCATTCACCATTTGGGTAAGTAATAATACCATTTACCATCCCAAGTAAAAAGATCCTAATATTCCCGTAATTACACACCTAGTTAAACTTGAGAGGCATGGTGAATAGGGGGCCAACTTTAGAGTCAGGAAGACCTAGATTCAAGTCCTTGCCTTATCATATATCCCCTGCCTTAAAAATGGGTAAGTCATTTAAACTTCTATGCCCCAGGCAACTTTCCAAGACCAGCAGTTGATCTCCAAAGTGGAGTGAGTTTCCATTTTGGGAATCACTACACAATGAAATTATGGGGCTGAAAAAAAATCCTCTTACCCAGACATAGCATTTGATACTAAGTGTCCTTCTCAGGACAAGTTCCTAAAGTGTGTGCTCAGTTACTCAGATTTTCAAATAATATATATTAAGAAAAATGCCACTAGAAACCTATAAATGTCAAGCCTGAATAAAATGTTTTAATAACCAATAGATATTGATTTAATATTCAGTAACTATACTACTCGTCTAAATTAAATATATTGTTGAGTCTATTTGGGATGCTCAGGGGTATATTTCCCCTTGATAGGTGCATATTAACATTAATGGGAGTTATGCACAGGAATAAAGGCGAAAAGAAAATCACCTCCTTAAGGTTATGCTTTTAGCACTGGGTGTGCAAATCCTATTATGGTGAATGGGAATAGCTCCTCTAATTCTCCTTGCCTGCCCTGCAAATGCATCCCTTGGTATCTAGTGTTATCAAATATTATGTACTTTTGGACAATTTCTATGTTAACCAATTGCTTTGGGGTTTTCTGCCTTCCCTTTCTTTCTCTATACTTTGGAAGATATACATACAGTGGGTAGCCCTGTAATTTTTTCCTGGGGCTAATTAATAACTGTGATCATGAGTCTTCCCTTCCTCCTCCTTTTTTTCTTTTTCTGACTTTTAGGTGATGATGGTTTATGTTTATTGAGTGAAGGATGAGCTCTTTTCTCCCCCTTTACGCTTGAGAAAATCAGAGCTGTGGAAGATAACATAGACAAAGTATAAAGGCCCAGGAGTCGGAAGACCTCTGTTCAAGTTTCACCCTCTGTCACTAACTAGTTACATGACCTTTAAGGTTCATAACTTCGGAACCTCAGTTTCTTTATCTGTAGAACAGGAATAAAAATACCTTCTGTGCTTACCACAGAGCTGTGAAGATTGAGTAAGATAATAGAAATGAATGTAACAGCAATTGTGTTACAGAATTCCCTTGTCTGAGAACAGCTGAATCACAGAAGTCATGTGCTACTTACCTTCCTTATGGCATATTCTTTCCATGTTCAATTGGAATTTTTACATCTTGGGTAGCTATGTTTTTCTATGAGGGCACAGTGCAGTGAAAAGAGCAATGGATTTGCATTCAGAGGACCCAGGTTCAAATCCTACCTTATGTAAGTCATTTAAATTCTTTAAATCTCAAGTTCCTCATTTTATAAAACTGAGAAATTAAACTAGATGGCTTTTAAAGGTCTCTTATAGTTCTCTCTGATTTATTGAAAGCCTTTAACCCACAGAGCAATGATGGACATTAGGATCACAAGTATCCTATTGGCTTTTGGTGATACAAAAGTAATCAATTTCTACCCACACTGTAAAGTTGAATAAGGTTTATATTATATACGTGTCATACAAGCATTTATTAAGTACCAGGTGAGAGGCAGCATGACGTTATGAATAGCTGCTGGCTTTGGAGATAGGAGGAACTAGATTTAAGTCTTGTCTCTGATACAAAGTAGTTGTGTGACCTGGGTAAGCCATTAAACCCTCAATGCCACACGTAAGTCTATAAGACTATGAGGTGCAGACTAGGTACTATCAACACTGGTAAAAAGGAAATTTTCTAGCTCCCTATACCAATTAAAGTACAGGCAGATCCAGGCAACAAAATGTCCCAGGCCCCAGGCATACATAGATAAATAAAACAGTCCCCAATCAAATAAACTATACTCTTCCTCCTAGTCTTGAAAAATAGATTGATTCAACAGGTAAAAAAGAAAGAAGAATGTATTCATTTATTCATTCATTTAAGAATGATAAATTGAACACCTACAATCCATAGAGCACCATTCTTGGTTTTGTAGAAGATTCTGAAATACCCCACAATCTATCTCTGTCCTCAAGAGACAGTTGAGGGGACAAGATGTGTATGTGTGAAACATTAAGTGGTAATAAGAGTGAAATGTTAAAAGATAAGGCAAAAAAGGCCACAAGGCAGTGGGAGATAGAGTCCAAGTAAGTGGTATAAGCATTAGGTGCTATAGAAGTCAAGGGAAGGGAGAGTGCTTAAGTATAACTCCATGTAAAGAGTCAGAAGAAAATAACCCTTCCATAAGGGTGAATGCTTTGATCAAGAATATACATGAAGGGTATACTAGAGTTGATTGTTAAATTTTCAGTGAAAGCATTTATACATTTGAAATTAACAAACACTACAAAACCTGGCTTGATTTTTTTTTTATTTTGCTGCTTGTCTCGACTTAAGAATGTAAAGGAGAAAATATTTTTAACACAGATTACACTTAAAAGTGTGTCATAGGTATATTCCCCCCGCAAGCTGGTCATTAAATATTTATCAGTGTACCCTCACTATCATGCCACATTCATTGGACAGTTTGTGTCACGGAATGATGGAAGACGTATGGAAATGTCAGTTGGGATCAAACCACGAAGGTCCTTGCATACCAGGTGAATTCTTTTACTTTTTTAAAACCTTGTTTATTCATTCCTTCCCATGCATATGTCAAAAATCATTCAGGATTCCTTGAAAGGCACAACTACAGAAATAACCTGTTCAGTAGTGACCCTCTGATCATAAACATTAGGCAGGGTATAAAACAGGGAAATGTATTTTCATTAAAGATGTTCAACACTTTGATAGAGGAGATGTAGCAGAGAGTCCTGGTAGAAAAAGGATCCTCTGTGGTTACTTCTGATTATGAATGGTATTGTGCTAGCATCAAGCTGCAGAATACTGTAGAGATCTAAGAAAGAGATGTGTTAATGGCCCAAAGAGGTAGACCTGACCAAGTGGATGAAGAACATCTATTACTCAGATGATGGTTATAGTCCATTTGGATGGACTACACATACAACTTGTCTATCATCATGTATATCTAGATCAGAGTACAGATAGATGCTAACTTGAGCCCAGGATTGGATGAAGGAGGAATTGGAATGCCTTTAGGAAATTGCAAAATTCCTTTGATGACTCCCAAAGGAATCATGGTAAAACAAAAGGTCCATGTTATTAATGACATTATTCTATGGCAGCTACGTGTCACAGTGTGTCACAGTGCATAGAGCACCAGCCCTGGAATCAGGAGGACTTGAGTTTATATCCATCCTCAGACACTTGACACTAGCTATGTGACTCTAGGCAGGTTGCTTAACTTCGATTCACACACACACACACACACACACACACACACACACACACACACATCCCACCACCACCAACAACGACAACCACAATAACAACAACAGTCTTCTACCTGGGTTACTCTATGGCAGTGAGATATTGAATATGATAGTCTCTGAAGAATTAAAAATGAATATCACACAGAAAACAATGGAGGAACATGATGAGTATGAGCAAAACGTTACATATAACCGATGAAAAACTTTGAAGAAGAACGGGAGTAAAAGTCATCAACGAAATGCACAATAGGAAAAGAAAATGGATTGGTCACCCAAGAGCCATGGGTGACAGATGGACAGCCAGGGTACTTCCATGAATAATCTCACAATGTCAAGAAAAATCAAGGATCGCCACATTGAGTGGACCCCCCACGCCCACCTCATCACAAATTTATGTTAGGACACAAAAGAGTGCACAGGTTAAACAGGCTTGAATGGAGTGAGATCTATGTCGTTAGAGGGAATTTTTAAATAGATGAGACCACAAATCCATTTGACTATTGAAGGGCTCATGCTCTGATTTTGTCCTCTTTTTTCAATTGTTTCATGTTGGAACAAATTTTCCAAAAAGTGTTTCTGGTTCTGTTTTCTTTTCCTTTCATCTCTATTATATTTGACTTTGTGGGAGGCAGTGTAGAATACTCTGGACTGGGTATCTGGAGACTTGGGTTCTGTGTTCAGCTCTGTTATTTATTGTCAGTTTATAAGTAATTCATTTCACCTGTCTAGGTCCTAATTTATACTTCATAGACTACAAATTCCTTGGGAACAGGAGCTATCTCATTTTGCATCTTTGTTTCCTCAGCACCTACCATAAGACCTTACACATAGTGGGTGCTTAATAAGTGTTTCTAAAATGAAATTTGTTTGAATTTCTAGGCACATGCATACATACATACATTCATATATGGAGGGAGAGAGAGAGAGAGAGAAAGGGAGGGAGAGAAAGAGTATGTGTTTTCACTAATTCACTTCTACTACTTCCTATTTTATTCTATTTCCCACCCTTCTACTTTTTTTTAAAGTACTCATGCACATAGCTTGTGAAATTTCCCTGAATAAATAGTGGGAAAATGTGGGGTGGGGTTTGGGTTGGGGGAGGGTTGAGACCATGTGTCCATGTACCAACAAAACCCAGCAGGAAGAGATAGAAAGAGAAATTTCATTTAAAATCACTGCAGATATTATAAAATATTTGGGAGTCTACCTCCCAAGACAAACTTAGGTGCTATTTGAACACAAATACAAAACATTTTTTCACACAAATAAAGACAGATCTAAATAATTGGATAAAAATTAGATGTTCATGGGTAGTCTGAGTCAATATAGTAAAAATGAATTCTACCAAAATTAATTTACTTATTCAGTGCCATATTAATGCAATCACAAAGGAATTATTTTACAGAGCTAGAAGAAAATAAAAACAAAATCCATCTCAAAGAATGAAAAATCAAGAATATCAAGAGAATCAGTGGGGAAAAAATGTGAAGGAAGACAGCCTACTAGTACCAGATTGCAAACTATATTACAAAGCAGTAATCATAGAACAATCTATTAACTTCTTGAAAAAAAATAGACGGGTCAATCAGTGGAATAGATCAGATATGCCATACACAGTAGGAAATGACCAGAGTGATCTAGTGTTTGATAAACTCAAAGATCCAAGCTTTTTGGGCAAGAAGTCATTATTTGATAAAAAAAAAATTGCTGGGAAAATTAGAAAGCAGTTTGTAAAAAAAAATGGGCCATGACCAACATCTCATACTTTATAGCGAAATAAGGTCAACATGGACAAATGATTTAGACATAGAGGGGATAGCATAATTAGAGGAGCATGGAAAATTTTACTTGTCAGATCTATGGGTAAAGAAAGAGTTTGGGGCCAAATTGAGATAGAAATATAATGGAAATATAATGGAAAGTTTTGATTACATGGAATTAAAAATGTTCTTCCACAAACAAAATCAATGAAGTCAAAATTAGAAGGAAAGCAGGAAACTGGAGTGGGGAGGAGAAGAGCAAGGTTTTTTTTATAAAGGTCTCATTTCTTAAATATATAGGGAACTCAGTCAAATTTATTTTTAAAAAAAAGAGCCATTCCCCAATTGATAAAATGCTTAAAGGATATGAACAGGCAGCTTTCAGAAGAAGAAGGCAAAGTTATCAATAAGTCACATGAAAAAATTCTCTAAATCTCTATTGATTAGAGAAATGCAAATTAAAACAACTCTAGGATACCATTTCAACACCTATCAGTTTGGTTAACATGACAGAAAAAGGAAATAATAAATGCTGGAAGGGATGTGGAGAAATAAAAACACTAATGTGCTGTTGGTGGGATTTTGAACAGGTCCAGTCATTTTGGACAGCAATTCAGAAGTATAAAACTGCTCATGGCCTTTGACCCAGAAAAACCACTACTGAATCTGTATCCCAAAGAGATAGAAGAAAAGCAAAAAGGACCTATATGTGGAAATTTTTTTTTCTAGCAGCTCTTTCTAGTAACCTATCAATTGGGGAATGGCTAAAAGAAATGTAGTATATGATTATGATGGAATAATATTGTGCTGTTGGAAATGACAAGCAAGATGCTTTCAGAAAAACTTATTGGGAGTCTTACATGAGTTTATGCAAAGGGAAGAGAGCGGAACCAGTAGAGTACTGTACACAGTAATGGCAATATTGTGAGGATGATCAAGCATGAAATACTTAGCTACTCTAATCAAGACAATGATCCAAAACAATTCCTAAGGATCCATGATGAAACCATCCACCTCCGGAGACAGAACTGATAAACCGAGTGAATATTGAAGCATGTAGTTTTACTTTCTTTATGTGTCTTGCTTTTATTATTTTTCTTTTTTTTTGCAACATGGATAAGGTGGGAATGTTTTACATGACTTCACACATATAATCAATATAATATTGTTTGCTTTCTCAAAATGGGGGAGGGGCAAAGGGGGAAGAGAATTTAGAATGCAAACTTTTAAAAAATGAATGTTAAAAAATAAATAAAAAATTAAGAAATAAAAAGACTGTGTCTATAAGCTCTTATTTGCAATTATAGTTAACATCATATAGAATGTCTTTGGGAGTAGCAATCATTTTGTTTGTGAATGTGTATGCCTAAGGCCTAGCATAGTGGCTGGCACATAGTGGGCACTGAATTAGTTGCCTCGTTAAAGTTAATGTCAAATGGATTTACCTCAATATGTTACTTTGGGCAAACTACCTAACCCTCAATGGGCCTTAGTTTCTTGACCTATAAAATAAAGAGTTTGGAACAAATTCCAAGATCCCTTCGAACTAAAAATCCATGATCATTCTCTGAACCATTTGATGAATTGCTTTTATTGAAAATGTCTCGCCATTGCCTCCATTATTTCACTGGCCTCTTTACCCCATGACATGGCATCAGACCAGCACTTTATACTAGAGGAAACATCTAACTCAAAATGGTTTAATATCTAAACCTATAAGGACTTATAAAAGTCTTTCCACATAAATGAAATTCACTTAGTTCAGTGCTTTAAGGACTTGTGATTGCATTTCAGTGGATACTTCTTCCTCTGAATAGATTATCACCCTCTTCAACTAGACAACAAATCAAAGAAAAATCCTTTGAGGGAGTCCTGGGCTCTGGGGGGAAATATGGTCATTAGAGCTCTAGCTAGAAATGCCCCCACCTGTGGCAAGGTGGAAAGGTGGAGAATCTAGTCATGATAAAGAATATAGGAGGATTAGGATAGGGGCACCAGAGGATGGAGGAAGTAGAAAGGATAGTCTGATTGCTAGTGCATTACATTTGGAAGGAGGGCAAATAGCCTCTCCTACCACTCTCAATCAATGCTGTTAAAGATATTCGAAGAAGAATAAGGTGTGCCCAGAAGAGGGAATCCATGGCAATGAAAACTTATGGGTTAATATGTGGAGAGGAGTGGGGTGTGCCTAGGCATTTCAATAGCATTGAGGTGGTGATTGACAAAGGATTCATCTTGATGTGATAAGTACTAGTGGAGGACCATGAAGCACCAGGAGAGCACTCTTTAAGTCAAAAAGCAAACTATACAGGGGAGGAATCACTTTCTTGAAAATGAAGTGAAATTACCAAAGAGCTAGAAACCTGTGCATACCCTTTGAACCAGCAAGAGCCCTACTAGGTCTGTATCCCAAAGAGATTTAAAAAGGGGTGGGGGGAATAGCCTATTTGTATAAAAATATTTGTAGCAGATCTTTTTGTGGTGGCAAAGAATAGGAAATTGGAAGAATGCCCATTAATTGGGGAATGGCTGAATAATTTGTGATATATGATTGTAATGGAATATTACTGTGCTATAAGGTATGACAAGCGGGATGATTTCAGAAAAACCTGAAAAGATTTACATGAACTGATACAGAGTGAAGACAGCAGAACTAGAGAACATTGTACACAGTAACAGCAATATTGTATGATGAACAATTGTAAACACCTTAGCCTCAGCAATACAATGATCCAGGATAATCCCGAAGGACTCATGATGAAAAATGTTATCTGCCTCCAGAGAAAGAATTGATGGTGTCTATGCACAAACCAAAACATACTCTTTTTCTTTCTTTTTTCCCCTTTTTTGCTCATTTTAGCTAAAGTTTCCTTCTACAAAATGACTGCTATGGAAATGCTTTACATGATTGCACATGTACAACCTATATCTGATTGCTTACTGTCTCATGGAGGGATAGAATTTGGAACTCAAAACTTTTTTACATGCAATTGGGGAAAATTAAAATATTATTAAAAAGAATTAAATGTACCTCTCTGAACGTGAATGAAGACTCTCGTGTAAAGCCTGATGGTTCAATCTGAGTCACAGCTCTGTTTGCTACCATATTCTATCACCATAGGATATCTTAATATTTATAGCTAAACTTGTAATATTCGAAACTGTTTTAACAATTCGGCTAGCAGCTGTTGTGGGGGTGAAAGACCAACACAAGCCCAACAACAAGCATGCTACCATCATGCTGCAAAAGCCCAGGTTCTTTTGATCTGCTTCACTAAGGAAAGCAACATTAAAGGGTTAACAAGCTTACTTTAATCCAGCATACAAATACCATTCACTTAGTTCCGGGGAAAAAGCCAACACCCTGAACTTCAGGGCAAAATACAAACAAATTACAAACATCGAACAGACAGACCAAATACAATTCATAGTTACCAACATCTAAGTTCAGACCAGGAGCTCATAACAAGGGCTGGCCCAGAGTCACACATGCCACCATGGCTGTGGGTAAGAGCTCTGGAAAAAAAAAGCCAACCCCTGGTTTTATATCTTTTTCAGGGTCAAGGTTGAGTCACACAGGTGACTCAACCACATGACCTGAAATCATCACAAAGAGGTGACTTAAACCCATGTGGTCTAAAAGCCTCTCTTGTCCCAAACATGCCAATAAAACCCATGTAAACTAGGCCTTCCCCTGAGGCAAGGAGGTCACCAAGGACTCCCAGTCTAATCAAGGAAACAAAGTCCAAACTCTTCAAGGGCACTTGGTTGAACTGAGCCCATTTTGATTGCCAACACAGAAACGCCTGGAAAAGATGAGCAATTTACTCCCTTCTTCATGATAGGACCAAGCCTGAAGTTTGAAAAGTATTTTGAGAATTTCAAGTAGAAGACATGAGAATATCAAAGATGTTATTTTTGTCATTTTGCAGCCTATGTTTTCAGGAATTACAGTATTTTTCCAAGTTATCTCAGCTAAATTAGGATTCTTCTCTGTTCTCTTTGTCAAGTTAGACTTGATAGATATTTCTGACTATTCATTAAATAATATCTAAATCACAAAGTAATAACCATCATATGACTCTCTCATAACTATCTGTTTCTAAAAGAATTATAGCTGCAATGGCTCTTAATAGCCATTTTACCGTGCCAAGATGCAGTGAGCCACTCTTAGGTAATCTCCAATGGGAATGATCCAAATTGGTTACCCTGTTGAATTGATCTTTAACTAAAGGTCAAACTCAATTTTACCTGCAACATTGAAGGCACTTTGATGTGAAAGTTATCTCTTAGAAATAATTTTAGTGTAAAATTCACTCTATATTCATTTTGTAAATTTTTATGTTGCAGAAGAGGAATTTCACATCTAATTTTACCGTTTAACTTTCTCATATCTCTAATTCTACTTTCTTAAATCTTCACTTTTCTCATTGCTTGGCAGGAAGATTACTTACATTCAATGAGATAGTCCCTTGAGTACAGGGGCAAAGGAAATAAATTTTCCATGATAGTGCCTGGTGATGTTGGAAATAGTAGAGAAAGAGTTGGACTATCTTTTCAAGAAGACAAGGTTCTTTGCTTGGGTCAGCCACTGCCTAGCTGTGTGACCTTGGGCAAGTCATAGCCTTTCTGAGCCTTAGTTTTCTTTTTTTTTTTTTTTTTTTTTAATGCAATTTATTTATTTAACAAATTTGGTTTTCAGCATTGATTTTCACAACAGTTTGAATTACAAATTTTCTCCCCATTTCTGCCCTCCCCCCCCACTCCAAGATGGCATATATTCTGGTTGCCCTGTTCCCCAGTCAGCCCTCCCCTCTATCACCCCCCTCCCCTCTCATCCTCTTTTCCCTTCCTTTCTTGTAGGGCAAGATAAATTTCTACGCCCCATTGCCTGTGTATCTTATTTTTTAGTTGCATACAAAAAGTTTTTTTTGTTTTTGAACATCTGATTTTAAAACTTTGAGTTCCAAATTCCCTTCCCTCTTCCCTTCCCACCCACCCTCCCTAAGAAGTTGAGCAATTCAACCTAGGCCACACATGTATTATTATGTATAACCCTTCCACAATATTCATGTTGTGAAAGGCTAACTACATTTTGCTCCTTCCCAACCCATCCCGCTTTATTGAATTTTCTTCCTTGACCCTGTCCCCTTTCCAAAGTGTTTGTTTTGATTACCTCCACCCCCATCTGCCCTCCATTCCATCATCCCCCTGCCTTTTATTTTTTTTTTTTATCTTCCTCCCTCTTCTTTCCTGTGGGGTAAGATACCCAACTGAGTATGTATGGTATTCCCCCTCAGGCCAAATCTGATGAGAGCAAGGTTCACTCATTCCCCCCTCACCTGCCCACTCCCCTCCTCTCCTAGAACTGCTTCCTCTTGCCACCTTTATGGGAGATAATCCACCCCATTCTATCTCTCCCTGTCTCCCTCTCTCAGTAAGTTACTCTCTCATCCCTTAATTTCATTTTATTTCTTTTAGCTATCTTCCCTTCATCCTCAACTCACCCTGTGTCTGCTCTCTTTCTTTTACATATATATATATATATACACATACATACACATACATACATATACACATAGATACATGCATACATACACATTCACTTATATATATATACATAAACATATATATATGCATATATATATATGCATATTCCCTTCAACTACCCTAATACTGAGGTCTCATGAATCGTACTCATCATCTTTCCATGTAGGAATGTAAACAAAACGGTTCAACTTTAGTAAGTCCCTTGCAATTTCCGTTTCTTGATTACCTTTTCATGCTTCTCTTGATTCTTGTGTTTGAAAGTCAAATTTTCTATTCAGTTCTGGTCTTTTCACTGAGAAAGCTTGAAAGTCCTCCATTTTATTGAAAGTCCATATTTTGCCTTGGAACATGATACTCAGTTTTGCTGGGTAGGTGATTCTAGGTTTTAATCCTAGCTCCATTGACCTCCGGAATATCGCATTCCAAGCCCTTCGATCTCTTAATGTAGAAGCTGCCAGGTCTTGGGTTATTCTGATTGGGTTTCCACAATATTCAAATTGTTTCTTTCTGGCTGCTTGCAGTATTTTCTCCTTGATCTGGGAGCTCTGGAATTTGGCAACAATATTCCTAGGCGATTTCTTTTTGGGATCTATTTGCGGAGGCGATCGATGGATTCTTTCAATTTCTATTTTGCCCTGTGGCTCTAGAATATCAGGGCAGTTCTCCTTGATAATTTCCTGAAAGATGGTATCTAGGCTCTTTTTTTGATCATGGCTTTCAAGTAGTCCAATAATTTTTAAATTATCTCTCCTGGATCTATTTTCCAGGTCAGTGGTTTTTCCAAGGAGATATTTCACATTGTCTTCCATTTTTTCATTCCTCTGGTTCTGTTTTATAATATCCTGATTTCTCATAAAGTCACTAGCTTCCACTTGCTCCAATCTAATTTTTAAAGTAGTATTTTCTTCAGTGGTCTTTTGGACCTCCTTTTCCATTTGGCTAATTCTGCCTTTCAAGGCATTCTTCTCCTCATTGGCTTTTTGGAGCTCTTTTGCCATTTGAGTTAGTCTATTTTGTAAGGTGTTGTTTTCTTCAGTGTATTTTTCAGTATTTTTTTGGGTCTCCTTTAGCAAGTCATTGACTTGTTTTTCATGGTTTTCTCGCATCCTTCTTATTTCTCTTCCCAATTTTTCCTCTACTTCTCTAACTTGCTTTTCCAAATCCTTTTTGAGTTCTTCTATGGTCTGGGGCCAGTTCATGTTTTTCTTGGAGGCTTTGGTTGTAGGCTCTATGACTTTGCTGTCTTCTTTAGGCTGTATGTTTTGGTCTTCCTTGTCACCAAAGAAAGAATCCAAAGTCTGAGACTGAATCTGGGCGCGTTTTCGCGTCCTGGCCATATTCCCAACCAACTAACTTGACCCTTGAGCTCTTCAGTGGGGTATGACTGCTTGTAGATTACAGAGTTCTATGTTCTACGTTTGGGGGGGAGGTGCCAGCTCTGTCAGAGCCGCACTCCTCCTTCCCCAAGGACCCCCAGTCCAGACTGGGCTCAGATCTTCGGCAGGCTGTGCACCCCTGCTGTGATCCGCCACTTATTTCCCCCCACCAGGTGGGCCTGGAGCCGGAAGTAACAACAGCTGTAGCTGCCCCACCTCCGCTGCCCCCGGGGCTGGAAGCCGAACCGCGAACTCCTTCCACTCCCGCAGCTTTTCCCACTAACCTTCTCCACAGTCTTTGGTGTTTGTGGGTCGAGGGGTCTGGTAACTGCTCCCGTATTCAGGGTGCTAGGGCCCCCTCCGCCCGGCTTCCGGTCCGGATCATCCACGCCGCTCAGGCTGGGCTCTGCTCCACTCCGTTCCCAGCTCCCAGCTCCCAGCTCCCAGCTCCGTGTGGAATAGAGCCCACCCAGAGACCATCCGGGCTGTCCTGGGCTGGAGCCCTGCCTCCCTCCGCTGTTCTGTGGGTTCTGCCGTTCTAGAACTGGTTCAGAGCCATTTTTATAGGTTTTTGGAGGGACTCGGGTACGGAGCTCACTCTAGTCCATGCTTACCAGCCGCCATCTTGGCTCCGCCCCCTGAGCCTTAGTTTTCTTATCCATAAGAGTATTAGGCTAAGTAATCTCTAAGGTCCCCCCTTGTTTAAAAAAATCTATTATTTCTAATACTCTAATCCTGTCATATCTTGGTAAAGGTATAATTACTTGGAATTTTGTGTACTAAAATTTGATTAAATAATATTCAAATAAAATCAAAAATAGAAAGAAACAATGGCATAATAGATTGGGATCTGCCTTTGAAATCAACAAAAGGTGGGTTCAAGTGCTACCTCAGAACTATATTTGCTATGTGTGACCTTGGGAAAACATGCTCCTTCATTCCTTCCTGGGCTCTGCTCTTTATTCTGTGCACTTCTTTCTCCACCACAATTCAGTAGCTTTCTCACCCTGGAAGATCATTCCATCCCAGCAGCCTTCTCACTCTGGAAAATAATTTCTCCCACACACACCCCTCCCATCTACTTGCCTGTCCCCTTGATTGGTTCGTTCTTGCCAGAACCTTCATTTTAAGGGAATTACCTGGGTCATCCATGTTCAATCCCTCATTCTTCTCTAGGCTCTGGTCTTGCCTCTTTCAACTTCTTTCTCCCCCATGCCAGCTTGTGTCCCTTCTCCCCCAACCCATTTTTCAGCTTCTTTTCATGTGTTATTTCCCCATTAGTATGTGAGCACCTCAAGGTCAGGGATTGTCTTTTATTTCTATGCTCAGTGCATAGCATAGTGGCAGGCACATAGTAAGTGCTTAATTAATGCTTTCTAAGATTAAAAGTTGCAGAATGGATATGGACAAAGGCAGTAGTTTCACGATACCATTCAAATTATAGGTCTTACCCCTGCTCCCTCCAACGCCCCAGAAGTTAACCTAAGTCAGATATTTTTGATTCACCAGTGCTACTTCACCATTTAGCAAAACCTGCATAGGCAGGTGGAAGATTCTATAAATATTAAATCTGTTTATTTTCTTCATTTAAAGGTACATGAGATAAGCCAAATTTGCTTTTTTAATGACTGTATGGAACCACTGAGCCAAAAGCATCCCTCAGGTTCATGAAGAGTCATCCTCTTCTTCCAGTTAGACTGCCTCTTCTACTCGTTGCCCTAGATGGTCACTGGGCTCTGTGACTCTGGAGCAGTGAGTTTAGGCTTCTGTAGGCCCTTCCCCAAGCATCTTTCTAATAATGATAATGAATTCTCCCTCAGATTAATTAAGACGGGCTGTATTTCTAACTCTGCGTCCCCCACCAACCACTTTAGTTTCTGTCTCATTCATTGAACTAAAAGCACTATTTCCCATAGGGCCATCATACTTTGGACATCCATCCCTATGCTCACCCAGACTTCAATGCTTTCACCAGTTTAAGTATGCCTCGTGCTCTCTGCCATGCCCAATGGAGTACTTCAAAAGTTTCTGGACTTAAAAGTAGAAAAATCAGCCATCAAACAAACCAACAAAATAACCAAAGGAATAAGGAAAAAGAGAACTATGGAACTTCCTGGTAGAAGCATATAGTTGAAAATCTGGGTGCATTATAGTCTGGTTTCCTTGTTAGTTCAAGTGTAGGCAAAATTCATTCAAACTCAACATTTCTTTAAACAAATAGGACTAGAATATAAAGGGGATTCACTTTGTTGTAGCCCCTCCATTCAGTAGAATCACCTGTAGAAAGTTTTTTTCCTAATTATTTATGAGTTTTTGAGATGGTAGCCAAGGAAGTGGAATGAGTTTTAAAATCCCAGATCTGACTAGCCCAAGCTATTGGCACCTGGACTCAAAAGAAAAAGAGAGAGTCAGGTTATATCTCCAGGAAGAAAGGACATTGGCTAGAGTATGGTCAATGTGGAAATCAAAGGCACACTTAGCTATGTGTCAGTTGATCATACCAAATATGTGACAATCTAATTCAATAATTCAGGTGTCCAAAAAGATTAATTAACCAAATGCAGTTATACAATACCACAAATATTTATTAAGTGCTTTCCAGGTTACCAGGCACCAGCTGCGATTCACCTCATTCTGACCCCCAATGAAAACTAACTGTGCCAACAGGCAACATACATTCTGTTCTGCTAGGATCAAACAACATGCATACAAATGACTCAATACAAAGCGTATAAAAATTAAGGAAGTGATTTTGAGAGGTATCCAGCACCAAATAACTGAGGAGACCTGGAAAGGTCTCTTGCAGGAGGTGGTATTGAGCTGTGCCTTGAAGAAATCTATAGATTTTATGACACTGAAATGAGAAGGAAATGCATTCCAGATAGTTTCCACTCTCTAAACACCTCCTCCACAGATTTCTAGACAGCTGCTCAGGAGCCTTCACCAGAGATTACACCTAGAGGAACTTATGCCCTAATGCCAAGCTCTCCAGATGGATGACTGCCTCTCCCAAAACAGTCTTCAGGGAAAGCTCCAGCCAGGCTTTGCTTTACTTCTCTTCTCTGGCAATCTCTCCCACAGCCATCTCATCAACTCCCCTGCAGCAGCCTAAACCACTTCTTCCTCTCCCACACCTTCCTTCACTCATTTTAGGAGCCAGGAACCAAGGTCACATCAGCTCTGCAACATATCCTGATACATTTGCTAATCTACTCTCTAATGTTCCTGTTAGTCTCTTAGGAAGAAAAGAACAAAGGAAGGAAAGAAGCAAGGAAGGAAGGAAGGAAGTGGAGGGAGGACTGAAGGAAATAAGATTTTATTAAGTTCTTGATATGTGCCAGATATTGTGCTAAGCACTGGGGATGCAAAAATATAAGAAAAAAAAGCAGGCACTTCCTGCCATCAAGGAGCTTATCTTCTAATAGGTGAAGACAATACACTAAAAGAATGATTTTTAAAAATGCCAGGCAGTATTATTGCAAGGATCAAATAAGATATTGTTCCAAGAGACTGCTGGGGTTTGGAGGTGGGAGATGGCTAGGTGCAGGCAGAGCGTTCATTGGTTGTTTCTGGGTCTTGTTTTCTGGGAGAGGATGTAAATACTCGGGGGAGGGGAGAACTTGACCTCGGGGCTGAGGGGCTGCCAGAGCAAAGGTTGATTGTGGGAGTACATGAGTGGAGAGGTTTGTAACGACCATGTAGAGGGAGGATCTCCAAAGCCCAGGAGCCAGTGGTGGTGAGCAGAGTGAAGACCAGAAACTAGTTGCTAAATTAATAACAATGATAGTAATATCTAGTATTTATATGGTACTTCAAGGTCTGCAAAGAACTTTATAAATATTAACTCATTTATCCTCACAACAACTCTGGGAAGTAGGTGCTATTATTATCCTCATTTTAGAGCTGAGAAGACTGAGGCATACAGAGATTAACTGATTTGCCAAGGGTAACACTGTTAGTAAGTGTTTGAGCACAGGTTTGAGGTCAGCTCTTCCAGAGAGAGAGGGAAAGGGAGGGGAAGGGGGAGGGGGAAGAGGAGGTGGAGAAAGAGTGGAGGGGGGCGGAGAGGGAGAGGGAGAGAGAGAGGGAGAGAGCAGAGAAGGGAAGGGAGACGGAAGGGAGAGAGGAGGGGAGAGGAGGGAAGGGGAGGAGAGAAAAAGAGGAAACAGAGACCCACACAGAGGGAATTGATTTTAATAGCTTCTGGGAACGGATAGGATAATTTCTCTGCAGGTATCCCTAGGATTAAGCACATCAGTTATCTCTGTGGTAGCTGGCTAGGTAAGTTAGGCTGTTAACATTTTGAAAAGAAACAATGCCTTCAGGAAGGAGTGAGTGATTATAGAAAAAGTTCCTGCCCAAAGAAGGAATAAACCCTAGAATAGCTCCTCCCACACAAAGGTGTATTTATTTTCTCAGGGGTCAAACAATATTAAAAAGCTATACCACATCCTGTTATGTGACCTTCAATTTCCACTACTTCTAGGACTTGGCTCTTGAACTTCAGAACCCCAGCATTTGCTTTATTCTGATCTTATTAGTATCACTATAAAACACAGGTCATTCTTATTCTAGGGGGGAAATGAGAATTCATATTCTAAGCTGAAATGATAGTTTATGTTGATGCAATAATGATAAAACATATGCGAATCTTGCTATTTGTGTGTTTGCTGCATTAGTATGTTATACTATTTATGATGCAGATGTCAAATATTGTTAAGCATTTGTATAAATCACAAAGTATAACCGTCCTCTCTCTTTGGAGACAGAGAGAGAGAAAGAGAGAGAGAAACTCTGTGATGTCTTCTGCACAGCTGTCACTCCCACACTTTCACCCATTTGACTTGGCCAGAACTTCCTCCTCAGATTTTTGTAGCAAATTCAGAGACTTAGGAGTCTAAATGAGATGGGAAAAACTATATGCTGTCAAGAGGTGACTTGGCGTAGTCAGATAGAGATAATAATTGTGAAGTCCTTAGCACAGCACGTAGCAAGACTATATAAATGTTAGTGATAATGATGATGATGATAAAGATGGTGATGCCAATCTGGAAGCTAAGAAGACCTGAGTTCAAGTGCCATCTCTGACATATTCAGGCAAGATGACCTAGGACACATCAGTTGGCCTCTCCATGCTCTAGCTAGCTCACTGAGACAATTAAGTCACAGAGAAAGTTTTGTTAGTAAGAGTTTCTTCACCCAAAAGGTAAGGAAACTGAAAGCACAGGTCCAATCATCATCCTATATATTGTAACCTGCCTCTGAGGAGGAAGATTTGGAAAACAAAAGGCAGTTTCCAATTTATGAATAGACTGTGATTTAAAAGTTTATTTAAGAATCAGTTATTTGGAACTTGGAATGCAATTCTTCATAATGCTATATAAAATGAGTAGGTTCCTGAACCAGTGCACAAATTATCTAACCCACAATATACCCAGGTTTACAGATTTTTTTCCTGCTATCCTTTCTCTCCACTGTTTCTTGGTTTCTCTGATTTCTTTCAAGACACAATTCATATCCCATCTTCTGTAGGAGTTCTCTTCTTGTCCTCCCTTTTTCCTCTTACACAGCCAATGTTGTTTCTCACAGATGACTTTCCATCTAATTTCTCTATATGTTGAAGGTACCTAGTAGTTTATGTAATGGGGGTTAATTGTATGTGCAGATGGAGTCAACTTGCTTGGCTCAAAAGGACACCAAAAAACTTGCTTCCAGAAAATAGTGCCTTGGAGAAACAGGATAATGTGTAAAGTGTCCAGAAAAGGTTTTCGTTGAATAGTCATAAATGAAAAGCAAGGCCTTCTGATTAGCTTTGGAGGGATTCAAGGTCAGCGTTAGGCACTTCCCTTTTTGCCAGACTCACTCATGGGGAGTCATGGGGAATCTTTCACTCACGGCATCCATCTTGTGAGAGACCACATGGCAAAGGAGCCTTCTTTTCCCTGAGTCCCTGAGAAACAGATTATCATCTTGTGCTTTTTCCTTTGCTCTTTTCCATTCTAGGTGAAGGGAGTTGAGCCTCACGATCTAGTGAGCTCCGGAGATTTTTCAAGAGGATACTCCAGAGCATCCTATGTTCCAGAATCTGTGTTCCAGAACTACACTTTGAGAGTAACCTTCAAAATCTCAGGCCAGCAGAAGGGCTCATCCACTGTCATCATGCCTCATTGGGACATGAATTTGGTGGGACTGATACTATGCAGGAGGTGAGCTAAGTTATGAGACTAACCCTCCTGTTGGAATGAGGAGAGCTATGGGGGGGGGGGCAATGTTTGTACTTTGTTCTCGTACCTTGTACTTTGTTCTTACCCTATCTTTGAAGTAAACATCTTTTTATAAAAGCTAATGATGTTAAGTGATTAAGTAGGACTGGGTTATGAGTTATTGGTCCCTGACACTGGTGAAACACAGCTAGTGGGGGAGGGAGGGGTCAAGAAATGGCAGTAGAGACAACAAACCTCCCAATCTCTCAGGGTATGAAAAGGCATTCAACTGACCTGGCTCTGGAACACAAGACCAGCCCATATACTCTAAAATTATATTCTATCTTCCCTTTTAGAATAAAATCCCCTTGAGGATAAGGATCACATTTTTGCCTTTCCTTGTCCTTTAAAGCTTAACATAGTGCCTGGCATTTAGTGAGTACCTAATACATGTTTATTGACTGACTCAATCAACAAATTTTTATTGAGAGTTTCTAAACAGTGAAATAGTTGTTTAGAATACAAAGACCCAAATTAAAGTTTTAGAACTTGTGAAGCAAGCAACTTCATGCAGCCTTTTCATTTTACAAGTGAGGAAACTGAGGCCAGGTGAGGTAAAGTGACTTGCTTATGTCATACAAGTAGATTAGTCAGAATTTGAACCTGGGTCCACTGCCAATTCATTGCTTTCTCCACTATGTCCCACTGTTTCTATATTGCTGTGCCACCAGCACACCCCCACTCAGATCCCACTCATAAAGACATGCATCCATAGAGTCAAATTGGCTATTCAAAAACAGATCTCCTTTGCTTTCACTCCTGGAAGACCAATTAAGGATTCCCTCAGCCCTGTAGGACTTTCCCTATTCTAATCCACTGGTGGTAGTGAAGAAGGAGGATTAGAGATCTCAGCACCGGTGATAGAAGCCTGCAGTCTAGCTTGATCCTCTGTCCCCTGTCCTTCTGTTCTGAATTCCCCAGGGATTGGTCTCATTGCTTCCTTTCCATCTTCATATCTACTGCTTTAGACTAGGATTTCCCCTGTTCTGTCACAGGCTGGAATACCATCACATTTGTTTTCACAGCCTACTTCCTGTAGCAAGCCAATAGCCTTTCTGAAGTTCCAAAGGTTTTTTTGTTGTTTGTTTGTTTGTTTTAATGATCCTGAGAAAAGAAAGTCTCACGGAAGGAAGAAAGATGGAGGACAAAGACAAATGCATCGTTTTATGTTCCCATAAGCTCATTTACAAGTTTGTTCTTTGGTATTCTGTACGTACCTTCCTATAGGAATGCAGCTATATAAAAGGGACTGGATTCTCCAAATAGGCCTAAAAAAAGATGTGGGCAGGTATGTATGAGGAACAGTGTGAACCACTCAGGTGTTCTGATGGATACTTCTAAGTATTAGAAGAAAAAGAAGAAAATTTCAAATGCTTTAGGGAGATCCTTTGTGGAAAACTAATTAAAAAAAAAACAAAACAAGGATGAGAAGGGCATGGGATAAGAAGGCACAGAAATAATAGCTTTCAAAGTGTTTTGGTTGAGGCAATACTCATATTAAAAGCAGAGGAGTGTTTCACTTAGTCATCTCCCCAATTCTGCTGTTAGTTTTTTCACTCATTAGCTACAGGGGAAGACAAAAGATCCAGATGGGTGATGAGTGTTAAGGTCAGAAGGGACTCAAGTGAGATTTATCTCAATTTTCTGGGAGCACGTACTTCCAGGATATTTCTTCCCGGAAACAATAAGGAGATATCCTAATAAGGAGTGCATGAGAATGTAGTACACAGGCCTGAGGTGCTGCACTCCAGATCAGTTTGGGCGCTAGGAAAGCAGCCTTCACTAGGAATAGAGTAGTGTATGGGACAGAATTTTCAAATAATAGGAGAGACATCTTTAGGAGAAGCAAAGTGAATTTATTTTACAAACTTTGCAATATTTGGGCATACCTCCATAATGGAGGAGGTGAGGTAAAAGGGAAAGCTGCCTTAATTTATACTCTTAATGAAAAGATTCCCACCCACCTCTATCCTTTCTCACCATTGGCTGGGAGGCGGCTTACTATCTAGGTGTGAAAAACTAGACAGAGGACTAGGGGACCAAGGTTGATCTGGTCCATTCAGGTTTTCCCTATCTGGAACCTAACTGCTGGGGGTGGCGTCCAAAAGTCTAGGAGAAGAAATGGAGGGGAGGGGGGAGGAGACCTTCCTGGAGCACAGAACAAACAGCTCACAGGTAGTCCCTTATCTCCCTGTTTGGTGCTAACATCTGAGAGAGGGGGAAGGGCACGCCCACAGCTCCAGGCCCTGACCTTCCAGAGTCACCACAAGGCCAAATCCCAAACCTCTCCTACTCCCTCAGACATTCCCTATTTCAGAAATATGAGAAGAGTGTAATCCCTGTATTTTTATCCTGTGAAGTCTTCACAATTATCCTTCCCATTCAGTAGGAAGAAGACCAGCACCTTGGCTCCCCTTGCTTTAGTCCCTCTCACAACCACTGATGGCCCCAGCACAGCAGCAGGATATAGGACTCATGTGGGATCACAGATGACCATGAGGAAGGAACCTTAGAGATCGTTCAGTCTAACCTCCTCCCTTTACAGCTAAAGTCATGTGACCCATTCAAGGTCACACAATTAGTAAGTGGCAGAGCTGGAGCCTAGAATTTAGACTCATGTTTTCTGACTAAATCCAGCCCTCTTTCCCTAGGAAGTAGCTAAATCTATAGTGGTGATGGGAAGATGCTTTATTGAGCTTGGCAGATACTGAGGGTTCTGTTTGTTTGTTTGTTTGTTTATAAATTGAAGATTTGTGGCAACTCTGTGTGGAGCAAGTCTATCTGTGCCATTTTTCCAACAGCACCTGCTCACATCATGTCTCTGTGTCATATTTTGGTAATTCTCACAATATTTCAATTTTTTTCATTGTGTTTATATGTGTTACGATGATGTGTGATTGGTGATCTTTGATATTAACTATTGTAATAGTTTTGGGGCACCACAAACTGCACCCATGTAAGATGTCAAACTTAATAGATAAATGTTGTGTGTGTTCTGACTGCTCCACTGACCTGCTGTTCCTGTATCTCTCTCCTCTGGCCTCCCTATTTCCTGAGACAGAACAAAATTGAAATTAGGTCAATTAACAACCCTATAATAGCCTCTAAGTGTTCAAGTAAAAGGAAGAGTCAATCGATGTGGCAAACTTCATTGTTGTCTTATTTTAAGAAAATGCCACAGCCACCCCAGTTTTCAGCAACCACCAGTCTGATCAGTCAGTAGCCATCAACATTGTGGCAAGACCCTCCACCAACAAACAGATTTATAACTCACTGAAGGCTCAGACGATGGTTAGTGATTTTATTTTGCAATAAAGTATTTTTAATTAAGATATATACATTGTTTTTTAGACATAATACTAGTGCACATTTATTAGATTACTGTATAGTATAAACATAACTTTCATATACACTGGGAAACAAAAAACTATGACTCCCTTTATTGTGATGGTCTGGAACTGAACCTGCAATATCTCCAAGGTATGTCTGTAGCAGCTAAAAGACAGTCCAGTCCCCATTCTAGTGGAGAAGACAATACATAAAAGGCAAGTGAAGTACAGGGGGATAGGTAAGGTAAGGGATGGTACCTGCACAGGGCAGAATGAAAAAAGAAGTTCAGAGAATCAAGAGTGGAGCCTAGAGGGTAATGAAGCAGTACCCATGGCTGGACTGGGAGAATCTAGGAGGAATTGGCCAGTCAGAGGAAGGGATTCTTGAGGTGGTGTGAAGTTCCAGGGTAAGAAGGTTATTGTGGCATGATGGAGAAAGAAGTTTACAGAATTAGGAACAGAACCAATTATTCTCTGAACATGGATTTTGTGAGAAACATGGTTTTGGGGATCACTGGACTTCCCCAAATTGTGAGAAAAAATGGTTGGGGGGATCACTGGACTTCCTAGGCAGGGCCAAAGTCCTGAGGAAGAACCCTGTGATAATCCCTAAGGAAGGCTATGCAGACCACAGGACTCCCTGAGGAAGGCCAAGTGGTAGCCCCCTTAATCTGTGGGGATCACAGGGCTCCTAGGGGTCAGACCCTAAGGAGGAACCAAGTGATGGCCCCTTAGAACAGTTGTGGGGAATCACAGGACCTCCTAGGGTTGGACCCCGGGAAAGAGCCACATGATGACCCTTAAGGAAGGCTGTGCAGACCACAGGACTTCCAGAGGAAGACCAAGTGGTAGCCCCCCTTAATCTGTGGGGATCACAGGGCCTCCTAGGGGTCAGACCCTAAGGAGGACCCAAGTGATGGCCCCTTAGAACGGCGGTAAGATCACAAGGCTCCTGAGACAGGGCTGGAAGCCCTAAGTGATGTCCCCTTAAGAAGGCTGTGCAGACCACAGGGTTCCCCGGGGGAATCCTGGATGATAGCTCTCTTAACACCGCAGTGGGTATCACAGGACTCAAGGCAGGGTCGGGAAGTCAGCCCAGCCCGAGACGAGCTCGTTGCTTTCCTGGTTGCATGACCTTGGGAAGATCCATGTGATTTGCCCGTTCTCACCCAAAGAACTCAGGACCAGAGTGGGCAGAGGAAGGCATTTGTTACAGTCCTAGAGAGAGTGGGTGTAGTGCTCACTAGAACACTCACATTGATACAGCTGCAGGAGCAGGGGTAACCATTTCCTCCACTCCTGCTAGAGTTATGGTTAGTTTACAGTCTTTACTTTTTACATAGTTTTCCTAGGTTATACAGTTTATATAGGTAGGATAAGGATACAGAAGCAAAAGTGAAGTTAACTAGATTTTCCTTGTCTTAGTTTAGGATTAATCTACATTCTTTTACTTTCCCTACCTTCCCTCTTTACTGTATGCAAATTATGCAAATCAGTAGGCCTAGACTCTTGACCAAGACAGGACCCTAGATTAGCTTGAACTGCTTCAACCAGTTTGGCCTCTCTAGTTCCCCTGACTGCCTTCTCAGAAAGCATGTGCAGCGTGTGTACAAGCCTCTGACCTCTCACCTGACTGACCTTGAGGCCTGGTTTCTGCTAAAGCTGGGGTGGGGGAGGGGGGGAAGTACACCTTTAGTTCTATGGAAACAAAACTCTTCCTCCCATTTCTTACAGATTTGAACCCAAATCTGAAAAAAATTAAATTAATTTGCTGCACCTAGAACTCACCAAACTAACATTGGTGTTGTTTAAAATCAAATTGTAAGCATAATCACTTTTGGATTCAAAATAAAATGTGAAGGTATCTGTATAACATTAGATAAATTAATTAACTTAAATTCCCTGGCTCTCAGTTTCCTCATAGGCAAAATGAAGGGGCTGGACTCGGTCTCTAAGGTCCCTCCAGTGCTAGATCTTTGATGCTTTAATATAGTTTTGTTTGCCTTTTTCTCCCTAGGATGATTAGTGCTTGGCATATATAGATTCTAAATGCACAAGCATGTAGCAGTGAAAAGATGGAAGGAGGAATCAGTGGAGGAAAAAAAAAATGGCATGCTGCCCCATGTCCCCTTCCAGGGGTCTAAAGGACTTTGAAACTCATAGTGAAATTGACCATTGGGTACCAATACAGAGATAGCAATTTCAGACATCGTTCCTGCTTGTGCCAGGCTTGCAGACTCGATGGAGTCTGGTCTCTTTCACACCCTACACTGGCCTCATCTCCTGCATTGGAGCAACGCTCCCACTACAGGCATCACTGACTTCTAGATTCAGAGGACACAATGTTCCAGTGGTGATTGACAAGTTGTTATCCCAAAGTTTGCAGTTTCCCTACAGTGACCTTGGTGCTGGGACCAGGGCCAGCCTCAAGAGCCAGTACCCAGCTTAAACTCACAACCTTGCATCTTTAGGGAGTTGGGAAGAGATAAGGTTATTTGCTTGGGGCTATGGGTGTTGGAAATGTGTGCTGATGGTGTATTTCCTCAGAATCACAATGCTTGCTATTGTAAGTAAAGTGTTCTCGTTCTTTACTATTAGGGTGATGTCTCTGTGGTTTGTTAATTCCAGTTAGATTTAAGAGGAGGGAGTTGCCAGTGGTATGGGAGTAGGGGTGAGCCAGTGAAGAATCTTGAATCCTGGAGTATCAGGAAATAGGGGATTAGCTATAACCCCTCCCTCTACAGGCACCTATTACTGTAGCAAGGACCTAGAGTTAGAAGCAATTCGCCTGAAGTAGAAAGAAATTTGAGTGAGGCTTGGAGTCAAATAGACTGAGTTCAATTTTGGTGTCAGACACTTACTAGCTGTGTTAACTCTAGGTAAGTCACTTAGCCTTGTTTGCCTCAGTTTACTCATCTGTAAAATGATCTGAAGAAGGAAATAGCAAATCTCTCCAGTATCTTTGTCAAGCAAACCCCAAAATGGGGTCATGAAGACATGACTGAAATGACTGAACAACCAGAACAAAATCTGGCTATATGTTATAAAGAATGCTAATAAACGTTCCAAACTGAGTCCTCCACTATCGCAGCAATTACTTCTTCAGGTGGCTGTTGCCCCTGTCATGGTGTCCAATGTGTGACATGGCTGGAAACAATCCCTAGGGCAATGATGATTGTAGGCTGCTGACTTGTTAACCCACATGCATTGCTATGCTTATATAAAGAAGGAAAGAATGAGGGTTATTGCGAGGGAGGAGTTTTGTTTCCACAGGATAGTAATAGCAGATTGTAAGTCAGGTGACTGGTTCTAATCAGAACTGCGATCTAGCAGAGACCAGGCTTCTGGTCCTGTGAAAGGTTAGAGGCTTGTATGCATGCTTAATAAGCCTTTTGAGGAGAGCATGAAGTTTACAGTCAGGAGGTTGCATCTGGCCAATGAAGAGCCAGAGAGGAGATTTGAATTGGGAATCAATAAAGGTCTGGCATCCATCTCAGTCCTTGTACTCTCCTGTACTCTGTTCAGGGGATGTACCCATTTTTTCAGAAAGAATAAATGTACATGATAATGAAAACCTTCCTGGCTTCCCAACGAGTATTGTTTATTCCTAGACAGCGTGAGTATATTTATAACAGTTATGATGTGTAGAATCCCCTTGCTAGTCTCGTTGGCATGCTTGCCTATCATTCATTGTAGAGAGAGAGGAAGGAGCTGTCCTTTGGACTTGGTGGAGCATTGCTTCAGAGAAGGAAAGCCGCAAATGAATTACAAAGAAAAGGCAAAAAGGAAATCAGGTTGGCCTTTCCTTTAGATGTATTCACTATTTCCCTGTACGCAGCTTTAAAACAGCCATAAAACCATCTCTTTTCACCAGAATATTTAATTCATGGATTAATTCATAAAGAATAAATGAAGACATTTTTAATTTTATATGAAAGTGTGAATGTGAATTATTACTTTACATTTTTTAGTGCATTCATCAAAATTAGTTTTAGGAAGTCTCCCATATTTCAGATGGTCTATGTTCACCCCTGTTTGCTTTCCTCAGTGACTCTGTTAACACGCTTTTACTCCATGACCAATACATATCCCTACATGTATGGATGAAAAAAAATCCCTTTAATATTATTACTATTTTTTGTCTTCTGTTACAGTGTATACAGTGGTAGAATAAGGCTTATATCAATTAATCAGCTCAAAGACAGGAGTTCCAGACCTGAGGCCTATAGAACTTTTGGGGTGCTGCTGGTGGTAAATGGGTAGATTTCAAGGCATTTATCAACTGAATTTGGAAAAAAAATACACCTTTGTTTTTGCTGACCTTTGGTTTTCTCCGCAATCTTTTTTTTTTAAATTGTTTTATGCATGTGAATGCACTTATACCTTCAAAAAATTATTCTGAGAAGGGGTCCATAGACTTCATCAGAATGCCAAAGGGGCCCCTGTCACAGAAAAGGTTGAGAATACCCAAAGTAGGCAGAAGGTACATGTAGGTCAGGAAACTAGGTTAGGTAGATCCTCTCCTTTAGCAGAACAGCAGTTGTTATATGTTGGCAAATATAAAATTTATATATTAAGTTATGAAATTCTCTGATTTCACATATTTACTGAGTGCCTATTATAGACCTTGCAGTCAGTCAGTCAAATAGCATTCGTTAAATCCCAATTATCCAGGCACTGTGCTTATTGCTGGGGATACAACAAGGACAAAACATAGGCCCTACTCTTGAGGAGCCTAGCCCAGTGCTAGGCATTAAGGAATACAAATGGAAGTGGAAGAAGTGAAGTGAAGTCTTTGAAGAAGAATTAGAAATATCATAGGAGAATGGAAACACTTTTTGTTGTTGTTGAGTCATTTCGGTCAGGTCTGACTCTTCGAGATTCCTTTTCGGATTGTCTTTTTTTCCCCATTTTTTTTGAGGGGGGAAGGCAGGGCAATTAGGGTTAAATGACTTGCCCAAGATCACACAACTAGTAAGTATGTCAAGGTTCTGAGGTCACATTTGAACTCAGGTCCTCCTGACTCCAGGGCCAGTGCTCTTCACATTATGCCACCTAGCTGCCCAATTTGGGATTGTCTTGACAAAGATATTAAAGTGGTTTGCCATTTTTTTCTCCAGCTCATTTTACAGAGGAGGAAATTGAGGCAAACAGGGTTAAGTGACTTGACCAGGGTCACACAGCTACTAAGTGTCAGAGGCCAGATTTGAACTCAGAAAGATCCTGACTCTAGGTCTGACATTCTATCCACCGAATCACATAGCTGCCTTAGAAAGAACACTAGATTTGGGATTAAATGGCCAGGATTGGAATCTACCTTCACCATTTACTAGGTATAGGATAATGAGCCTCTTTCATACCTCTTTTTCCCCATATGGAAAATGGAGAATAAACACTTATCCTAATCATAGTGTTGTTGTGAGAGTTAAATGATATACTGGAAATAAAAGCATTTCACAATCAGAAAGGGTGATGTAGTTAAATATAAACCATTATTCTTAAAAATATCATAGTGTAGTTGGGGAGTGACACAAACCTGAATGAAACAATTAATGACCATATTAAATATATGTTATTAATATAGTAATAGTACATTAATCATATTAACATATTAATCATATATTATATGTGAAAACAAGAAAGTGCTAAATTAGGGTTCCAGCTAGCCAGGAGATTTAACTATATATGCAAATTGAGACATATATATGTATACACATACACACACACACGTGTGCGTGTGTGTGTATGTGTGTGGGTGTAAAGCAAAAATAGCTATCATTTATATAGAATGTTAAGGTTTGCCAAGAATTTTACAAATATCTCATTTTATCCTCACCACAACCCAGAGAGATAGGTACAATTATTGTCTACATTTTATAGATGGGGAAACTGAGGCAGACAGGGGTTAAATGACTTGGTGGCTAGTGTTGGAAGCAGGACTTGGACTCAGGTCTCCCTGATGTCACATATGCAAATGAGGCAGCATGGATTAGTGGATAGAGAGCTGCCCTCAGAGTCAGGAAGTCCTCGGTTCAGGTCTGACCTCTCAGTTGTGACTTTGGCAAGTCACCTAATCTCTAGGAAACTAAAGCAACACTCTATTAATTGCAGAGAATGTCCTGACCTGCATTGGTAAAGGAAATTCTATAATTGATGTTCTCTGGACCAATGAAATCACGGTTCTTGGAAGAAAAATGTAAAAGATACATACGCTTACAATTAATGAAATGCAAAACCACAGATCATTTGAAATATTAGCATAAATATTCTATGCACACAAATTCTCAATGGCTTTGCAATCTTGTTGAAGTGAATGATTGATGCAGATTTCAACCCATCTTTTTTCCTTCCCATCTTGTGTCCATGTCCAGTTCAGTTCTAAATCTATGATCTATGTCTTTCCTCCAGGACCTCCAGATCCCAGAAGGACTCCCTTTGCTCCCAACTCCCAGAGTGAGTACATTTACCCTCCAGACCCAGGATCCTGGTGCCCTGCCAGGGGAAGAGTCAAGTACCCAGCTCAGGGGCAAGGTCACAGTCCTGGTTCCAGGCCCTGAAGGAGCTGGGCTCCCCCTAGCCCTGCTCATGCTCCATTTGGTGAGAATGGAACAGAATTTTGGGCTTGACATAAAAGGAAAACAACCCACCAATGAGAGCTCTTCCAAAGTGGAATGTAGTGTTGCTTTTTAAATGAGTCCTTCAAGCAGAGGTTGGAGACCACTGTGTCTTGGGTCTGCTGGATTGGATTGGATTAAATGGCACCAGAAGGCGGTCCTTTGTGGGAGGGTACAACCTCTGCCACTCAGTAACTTTGAAACAAGTTGGCTCCACATGGCAGGAGCACAGGAGACTCTTAAAGATGATACCACCCCTCAAAAGAATAGAAGGAGGGGCTTTTGAGCAGACATCAAGGAGCCTGGTATGGTGCCTTCCAAGCTAATGTGACTATAAAGAGGCACTGATAGGGATCTCAAGAGCTTCCATGCCACATTCTGCACCATGCAGCACCCACAATACTCTTATGAGCTGAGGCTAATGAACTGTCTAGATGGTTCAGAGTCGTCAGTGACTGGAGCTTGCCAATTCAGGAATACTGGAACCAGGGGTACTAAGTCTTTTTCCTCACAGCTGAGCCTCTTCCAACACAGAACCATCCCCAAGGGCTCCAGTTCCAAGGTCAACCGTCTGAGCTTGAACACAATTCTGCTACTTAAGATCATTGACTTAGAACTGGAAAGGGACTTATTTACAGATGAGGAAACTGAGGATGTTCTCAGTTAAGTGACTTGTCCAGGCTCATGCCGTCTGTTAGCATATATACAAAAGGAAATTTGAATCCAAGTGTTCCTGACTCCAGTAGTCTATACTGCTATGTTGCCTCAATTCAATTTGCTATTGTGGGTGAATTTATTTTCCTCACGGACTGGACTAAACAGTCAAGTATTTATTAAGCACCTAATATGTTGCAGACACTATGATAAGCACTGGGGAGACAAAGAAAGACAAAAATAGTCCCTGCTTCCAAGGGGCTCTAAAGGGATAGAAATAAACATATAGGTACCAACAATATATATATGTATGTGTGTGTGTGTGTATGTGTGTGTGTGTGTGTGTGTGTATGTAATCAGAGGTAAACTAGGGGGAAAGACACTAGCATTAAGGGAGATTAGGAAAGGTTTCTTGTAAAAAGTAGGATTTTATCTGAGAAATAAAGGAAGCAAGAGAAGCCAAGCAGTAGAGGGGAGGAGGAAGAGAATTTCAGGCATGGGGTGTCAGTCATTAGAAAGGTACAGAGTCAGAAAATGGAGTATCTTGTGTGAGAAACAGCAAGGACTCTGGTTTCACTAGACTACAGAGTAAGTGCAGGGGAGGTAGGTATAAGAAGATTAGAAAGGTAGGAAAAGGATGGGTTATGAATGGCTTTAAAATTCAAATAGAAAATTTTATATTTGATCCTGGAGGCAATAGGGATCCCCTGGAGTTTATTCAATGGGAGGGATGATACAGTCAGACCTGTGCTTTAGGAAAATACTTTGGTGGCCGAGTGGAAGCTGAACTAGAGTGAGGAGAGATGATGCTGGGAGGCTAGTCAGAAAGCTATTGTAATAGTCAGGTGTGAGGTGATAAGGACCTGCCCCAGGATGGTAGTATCAGAGGAGAGAAGGAGGCATATATAAGAAATGTTATGATGGTAGAATAGCCAGAATTTGGCAACGTATTAGATTTGGGAGTTGGGAAGAAAAGCAAGTCAAGGACGTTAGCTAGGTTGTAAGCCTGGGTGACTAAGAGGATTGTTGTCCTTGACAATAATAGGGAAGTTAGAAAGAAGGGAAGTTTTTTTTTAAATTTTATTCATTTATTTCTTTACTTATTTTTACCATTGATTAAGTTTCCTGCAAGTAGCTTAACAAAAGTTCTTGGTGCTTTCCTTCTCTTCTCCTGACACCACAAAGATATCAGTGGAGCATTGGCGCCATCCAATAGTAATCCTTCCCTCTTACCATATGACCAATCTACCTTATTCCCTAATAAACTACTTCTTTGATGCATCCTTCATTCTGCCCCAGAGTTCATTATTTTTTTTCTTTATATATACTACCATCTGCTCATATGTACCATGTGTCTTTCCATTGCCCTCTGAATGATATTCAATTTTATTTCATCTCTTTGTGTTCTTTCATTTTTGTGTTTTGCTTTCTTTTGATTTTGTTCAATTAATTTTCATTCTATCTCTTTGTTTTTCACTCTAGTTCTGTTCCCTTTTCAGATAATTTTCTTTAGTATGTTTCTTTCCTAAATTATTTATTGTTTTATTAGACTCAGCTTGGTGCTAAAGTGTACAGAGTGCTAGGTCTTGAGTCATGAAGATCTGAGTTCAAATATGGCCTCATCTATTTACAGTGTGATCATGGGTAAGCCACTTAACCTCTTTTTGCCTCAGTTTCCTCATCATTAAAACAGGGATTAGAAACAGTACTTACCTCTCAGGATTTTGGTGAGGATCAAATGAAATAATCATGGTAAAGCACTTAAAACAGTGGCTTCCCCATGGGGCTATACAAATGCTGTCTCTTATTATTCATTTTTTTCCTTAAGAAGTCTGATGTCAGTCTTATTTCTTTGATATTTTTATTTAATTCCTCAGTTGCTCTTTTGGGTTATTCTGGAAGCTCCTGGAGTCATTATATTGTTGTTTCAAGGGACTTTGTAAAACTCATTGTAATACTGCCATATTTCCCAGAAGATTTTGACTCAGTTTCTCTTTTTTTTAACGAAATAATTATTCATTGAGATAGCTCTTTTGGGGGTAAATATTTATTTATTTCTCCTCAGCTTTTACCTTTTTTATTCCTGTTGATTTCTCTTTGTCTCTATGGCAGCTAAGTTGCATAGTTGATAGATATGGAGTCAGCAGTCTTAAGTGGGAATGCTGCCTGAAACACTAACTTAGCTGTGTGACCCTGTATACCTTCATCTCTCTCAGCCTCAGTTTCTTCATTTGTAAAATGTGGATAATCATAGCACCTGCCTCATAGGGTCAGTATAAAGATCAAATGAATTAATCTACATACGTTGTTTCACAAACCTTAAAGTACTATATAAAAGTCAGTTATTAATACTTTGTTTTGTTGTAAACATGATTCTAGCCATCAGTCCTTTCCTTTCTGAAGGCCTCGTCCTTTCATACTGCTTCCACAACCCTTGCTGACTATTCTTCGATCTCTCAGATCACAGGGTTTGATGAGATCCATGGCCTTTAGGGGTTAAGGGTAACCCACTGGGATGGTAACATTGGAAAACTCCAAGAGGCAGCTGCAATTAGGCCTGTTCTCCTTTCTCAGTCTTACTCTTTTGGGATCCACCATGCTCTGAGACAGACTTTCTTTTGTCCCTTTATTGATCATGGAGCACCGGTTGAGAAGGGATTTGGGAAAGGACCCACAAGACCTTGCTAAGTGGAAACTCAGAACAGGCTTTGTAATTGGCTCTCTTCTCTACCTTTCTCCTACCCTTATCATGGCTTCCTGTTTCCTCCTGTATAACAATAATTAGTTGTAACCATTGCCACATTCCCGGGCCCCTCTTCTCCTACAATGATCTTCCTAGATAGTAGCATTCCTTTATGCAGGCCTTCTTTCCTTCCACTTGAGAAGAGGAGTGTGTAGTTGTGGAAGGAACACTGAGCAAGAATCAATTCTGGAAGGCAGGGCTTAAAACTATAGCTATCACAATGCACAAGGGACCTCTCAGGCCTGTGTGTTGGATGGGGGAAGGAATGGGCCAGGAGTTACTGGCTAAAGAACGGGTCTTAGTGCTTTAAAAAAAAAAGTATCACCTTATGGTAGGCTCTTTCAATTTTCCTCTTCCTTCCACTTTATTTTTATTCCATTTGGGGGAATTTTTCTAGTTTATTTGGGCTGGCAAATGGGAAGCTGGGCATACCTTAGGTTATTTCTCATTCTGCTGTCTGCCCAGAAGTGGTTTTATAGTTCATCCAAAGGCGACAAGAAATATCACATCACAGGACACTTGGTAAGCTTATGGAGCAGTGCTTGGAAAACAAAGCAAAATACCTCAAGGATAATCGCAGCATGCATACTGACATCTATTGTATAGAATACAGAGGTAAAGAAATTTTGCAAAGATCTCAAAAAGTCCTTCAAACTAAAAACAACATATAGTCTAATAATGAAGCATAAAATGAGACTGAAGGATATATGTTTATATATAATATATATATACACACATGTATATGGGATACATAATACAGAACATGTATCATACATATATGCATATATATATCTGTAATATATACACAAACATGGGTATATTGTAACATACGTTCTAATGGGAGTTATTTACAAGTTGTCTCCCATTAGAGAGATATGTATGTACATAGATACCCAGGCACACATGCAAACTTAGAGATTTCTGCATATTGTAGATGCATTATCCACAGTCTCTTTACCATGGCCCTGTTTTCAGACCATCTACACTCTATCAGAGACTCAGGCTCCACTTCCTATCTTTCTTGATAGGTGAGTTTTTTACTTTGTGTTGTGGGGCCCAGGCCTCCGTACGATTTCTTGCTGTTTCCTTACCATTCTTCTTACTTGATCCCATTTTTCTAGCTTTTCTTTATGTGTCATCTTCTCCTATTAGAACATAAGCTCCTTGAGGGCAAGGACTATCAAGTTTGCTTGTACTTGTACACCCCTAGTGCTTAGCACATTGCCTGCACATAGGAGGCCTTTACAAATTCTTTGTCTTTCTAACTATCAATCTCTTTATCATTAGTCTGTACCTTTAAAAAACACATTTGCTTTGGTTTTGCAGGAAATAAACATTTTGAAAGAAATGTTATTGAAACTGATTTTGTTTATAGAAACATTAGTAAACATTGACAAAATTCCCAGTCATTCTAAAGGCAGCAGTCAGATATTGGGCCTTGGAATACATACTCCTCCCCCCACCTTCCACCCATTGGTGGATTTTCATCTGCATACAGTTCCCACTAGTACTGTCATTCCTAGTTTTAAGGCTCATTAAGAAACATGCTTCTACCTATGTTATTCTTAGTTCTACTGAGTGTTTGTGTCTCAGCTCCTTGGTTCTTCCAGCACTTTGACGAGAGAGAAAAATAACTTACACTTTGGTAAATGATGATAGGCCCAGTTCTCACTTCTCCCCGAAGACCCCAGACATCATTCTGGTGTAGAACTTCCATTAACTTCAGAAAGATGTCCATGCTGTGAAGAGATCTGTGGGGAATGAAGAGAAATGAGATTCTGGCCCAACAATTTGGACTTGCTGGCCTCAATTGTACTTGGAGCAAAGATGTGCAATCGACTCTGGTGCAAAGCAAACTACAGGCAATAAACTCTCATTAGAACAGATTTAATTGAGCTGAGTCACTGGATCTCAATCATTAGTCTCAGGACAGTCCCAGAATTGGAGGCAGAACAGCCTGGCGAGAAGAAATGGGGACAGAAAAACAGACTCTAGTTTTTATTTTGTTTCCATGATTTGGGAGGCAATTCCTGTTCTGTTACTTGTAACCTTGTAATCCCTAGACCTTAGACCTTAGTAAAATGAGGGGGGTGCGGCTGTACTAGATAGCTCTAGATCTATGGACCTGTGACCATAGGATTTAAAGAGCTGATAGCTGAAGGATGGACCTCAGCATCTCTACAGATGAGGGAATAAGGAAAACATGAAGCTTGATCCTCAGAATACTGGGCATCCCTGGTGGAATAGCAAGGAAGTTGAGGAGAGAGGGAAAATGGAAACTTTGATGCTGTTGTCACCATCCTGAATCACACTGGGGAAAAAAGCATCTCCCTAAGGACTCGTGGATAGACTTGTCTTCACAGTAATAAGAGCATCCTTGTATGACCCACCCCACAGCAGCAATGATTCCCTGCTTTGCTGTTGTTCAGTCATTTCAGTCACGTATGACACTTTGTGACCCCATTTGAAGTTTTCTTGGCAAAGATACTAGAGTGGTTTGTCATTTCCTTCTCCAACTCATTTTATAGATGAGAAAATTTAGTCAAATTGGGTTAAGTGACCTGTCCAGGTTCACACAGCTAGTAAGTATCTGAGGCCAGACGCGAACACAGTGAAGTGTTTACTATGTGCCTAGCACTGTGCTAAAAGATAAGGATTTAAAGAAATGGAAAAAAACCAACCCAAATAGTACCTGCCCTTAGGGAGTACATATTCTGATGGGAGAGACAACACATAAATAACTACATACATTCAATATATGACCTGAGAGGGGAAGGCATTAGCAGTTGGTGGGATGAGGAAAAGCCTTGGTCAGAATGTGACATTAGAGATGACACTTGAAGAAAGCCAGAGAAACTAAGAGGTAAAGTGGCAGTGTTCCAGGCATAGGGGACAATCTGTGCAAAGCCATGGGGACAGGAGATGAAATGTTGTGTTTAAGGAACTGCAAGTAAGCCTGTGTAACAAGATGGCATTGTTTGTGGTCTTCTTCCTCCTCCTGGCTGACCACATGTAGCTTTGTCAAGCATTGAGCGGAGTGCACCAATGACTATTCTCAAGGTTATCTTCCCCTCCAGCTTCAAATCCTGCCCTGATCACTTCATACTGCTCCCCATGAAGGAATGGGTTGGAAGTGCTTGCCATGTCACCCACCCTAGCCAACATTTGGCCATTAGCAGAAGGCATTTAAAGCCTGCCTAGGCAAGCTTGAGACTGGATTTCAGGCTGATTGCTTTGTGTTTGTTCTTATTTGATCTTATATGAATAACTCTCTATCTTGAGATGGCTCCAAACTTGGAAGTGACCTGGTGAATTTGAGAGGTCTAAGGCCCTTTCAGTTCAGTTTACCAGGAGCAGAGAGAGAAGGCCCCTGGAGCTGTTGGAGAAGATGACCCACAACAAGCAGCTTGTCCTAAGACTATATTTTTCATTTGTTCATTTCATTATGTCTTAGCTTACTTTTCATTTATTTTTAATGAATTCAGTGTGTAATATTCAAAGGTGTCCTACTTGCCTGTGATTTCTTCTAGTTTTCCTTCTGTTCCTTTTTTAGGGGGCAGCCCTATCTCCACCCTTCCTCTTTCAGCTGGGAAAAGGAAACATCCTCATAATAAAATTACATAGTTAAATTAGATACATTCTACATTGTCCATATTCAAAAAAATGTATTCCTCATTCTTCATCTTGAGTCCATTACCTCTTCATAGAGGTAGGGAGTATCAACAGTCCTCTGGAATTATGGTTGGTCATTGCGTTGATCAGAGTTCTTAAGTCTTGCAAGTTGTTTGCCATTACAACGTTGTTGTTATTGTATAAATTGTTCTCCTTATTCTACTCATTTCTCCCTGCATCAATTCCTATCAGTCTTTTCTAGAATGGTTCTTCAAAGCCACAGCATATGCAGCAGCCACACCTGAGTAAAACCATCTCAGCAGACAGGCTAAATCAGGTTGAGAATAACTGACAAGCCTCAAATCTGTCAGTGAGTCAGAGGGATGTCTACCCAGAGCATGCAAAGACTTCCCCTAGCAGACTGGGTGGATGAGAATAATTTGTTCCAATATCCATGAAGATGGCTGAAATAGGCACAGTGGAACATTTAGAACTTGGACAGACATCAAAGATGCCAAGGTTATCCACTGTATTCCAGGCCATCACTAGTAATCTTGACTTTTGTCTTGCCATTGGACTTTCATGACTCTGGAAGAGAAAATGAGGCTGACAACTGTGCAACTCTGCCTCATGTCCATGCAATTCATGTGTGAGTTAAGACATCACACTGCGAAGTCATTGGTCTTCTTCAAAACAAAGAAGGAGCAGCATGCAGAATGGAACCACCCCTTCCATCATTTTCTATGACTTAATAGAATTCTATTACATACATATACCATAATTTCTTCAGCTATTCTCCATTTGATGGATACTCCCTTAGTTTCTACTTATTTTCTAATACAAAGGAAGAACTACTAGAAATATTTTTGTAAATATGGAACCTTCTTTCTTTGAGCTCTTTAGACATAGTTGTTATATCACTGGATCAAAGGGTATAAATAACTGATTGATTTTTTGGTGTAGTTTCAAACTGCTTTCTGGAATGTACACACTAATTTTACAGCTTCATTACCAATATATTAATCTGCCTGTATTTCTGTAGCCCCTTTAGTTTTTCTTTTCTTTTTTTTTTCTTTGCCAATCTGGTGAAAACCTAGAGCTGCTTTAATTTGCATTTCCCTATTGTGGGATATTTTTTTCCATTTGGTTGTTGATTGTTTGGATATCTTCTTTTGAAAACTGTTCATATCTATCTATTGAAGAATGGCTATTGTTTTGCAAATTTAAATCAATTTCTTATATTTCTTGGATATGAGACCTTTATCAGAGAAGTTTGCTGCAAAGATTTTTTATTTTCAGTTAACTGTTTCCCTTATAATTTTAATTGCATTGGTCCCTGCCAATTTGCAAGAGAACATTGAATGGGAGTTGCTTGCACAGTGCAGATCTGAGGTGAAATATAACAATATCTATTTAGAAAAAAATCTTGAGTCCTGTTTTGTCTTTGCTGTGAGTCTTCTGTGTCTTAGTATTTCTTTTGTGCATAGGAAATAAATGCCTGTTCTGAAGTTGATTTATATTGTACACTGAGTGCTTTCCTACTCTTCATTTTAAGACACCTTGGACAAGAGGTATTATCTAAGCTTTAAATAATTTATCTTCAGGGAATGAGAATAAATATTTAATGAACCAAGGAGTTTGAGAAAAGAGATATAAGACCAGTTCTTGTTGAAATTAATCTCCAAATCCAGTCTGAATTGGGTTCAGGATACATCTGCAAATCTAGATTAGAGCATCCCCTTAATAGCCAAAGAATTAGGTGCAGTGCTCCAGGCTCTATGGGCCATCAAAAGTTCCTTAAGTGTTACACATTAGATTAAAAAAAAAGATGCAATAAATGATTAGATATGTGGGCTGAAAGAGAGGAAAGAATCATAGAATACTTGGACCATTACTCCTGGGTGAAAGGAAGTATATTGGTGTTCCAAATTTAGTTCAGTTGCTTTCCAGTCCTGTCTGACTCTTTATGACCCCATTTGAGGTTTTCTTGGCAAAGATTCAGGAGTAGCTTGCCATTTCCTTCTCCAGCTGAATTTACAGATGAGGAAACTGAGGCAAGCAGGGCTAAGTGACTTGCCCAAGGTCACATAGCTAGTAAGTGTCTGAGGCCAGATTTGAACTCAGGAAGATCAGCCTTCCTTCCTCTAGGCACAGAATTATACACATTGTGCCTTCTAGCTGCCCTTTAGCTGCTTTAAAGAGATGCAGGAATTTTAGCAAAGCTCGAGTTTCCAGCTGGGGTGGTTGTAGAGAAGGTATTCAATTTTATACATGTTAAATTCAAGATATTGGCTGGAAGTTCCATTGGAAATGTCGAGAGAGGGTATCCAAGTGCCAGCTGTGGTATCCCAGGTACCCACAGATCCTTTGGGATGCTGGAGTGTAGTTGAGTCCAGGTCCCCTCCTTGGATTCTTTCTCTTATTTCTGTGAACTATGGTGATCCTTGATGTCTTAACCGAGTCAAAGAACTGAGACAATTTGCAGCATGGCTTGACATACAAGACTGCCTCGATGAATAAGAGGAATAAAGGGGGAGGGAAAGACTTCTTCCCTAATATAGGGGAACACAGAATCTGATGCAAAACTTCTTAGGAAGCACAGACCCATCCAGAACCACACTGCTTCCCCATAAACAAGTCTTGTTGGTCTTTCTATCAATAATTCTTTCTAAAGTAAGAAGTTCTGTAACAATGGGAGAACATACTAGTCTAATAAGCATCAACACAGAAATCCTCCCTGCTTTTGTCCATTGCCTAAAGTCAACCAAAATGGGAGTAGTACTCAGGACTACTGACTCTAGCTCCCACATTGCTGGCCCTGTTGCTCAACTGGCTTCCTTTCTATGCCAACAATAAATTTCAATATTGGAAGTTCTGCTTACAATAGTCTGAAAGGCAATACCATTTATCGCCATCAAGGAATGGGAAATCAGAGAGAAATGAATGGGATGGCATGAGCATGTTAGACAAATATTTATAGAAACTTATAAATAATTTTTTTTGCTTTTTAGCTTCAAGCATCATGAACCTATACATCATCATCCTTGAGTAACTATCTTCATAAAGGACGCATGGTGCCATGAGAAAGATGGTATAGTATAATGGCAAGAGCACTGTTTGAGAGTTAGAGAACCTGTGTTTGAACTCTGGGTCTGCCATTGGACCACTTCTACGATCTGGAGCAGTCGCTGATTTCTATGGACCTCAGTTTCCTCAGCTCTACAATGATTAGATCAGAATAAATGATTTCTAAGGAATGTTATAGCTCTAAATCCTATCCTCTGAACACCCACAATGCCTTTTTCTGCACCTCTCTTATGGAACGTGCTATTATATAGTAGCATATGGTACATGTTATCTGGCAATGCAGTGACAGATCGACTCGTTAAAAAACAAAACAAAACAAAACACAAAAATCATAGAATTTCAGTGGTGGAATGTACCTTAAAGGTAATTGAGTCCAACCTATACCTGAAAAATGATTTCCCAGGGAGGGACCACTAGGTGGCATTGTGGATAAAATATTGGGCCTAGAAGGACTCATGTTTCCAAATTCAAATCTGACCTCAGATATTAATGGCTGCCTGACCCTGGACAAGTCACTTAACTTTCTCAGTTTCCCAGTCTGTAAAATGAGCTGGAGAAGGAAATGACAAACCACTCCAGCATCTTTGCTAAGAAAACCCCAAATGGGGTCACAGAGAGTGGAACACAGTTGAGAAAACTGAACAACAACAGCAACATTTCCCTGGGAAATGGTCATGTTTATTTTCCTTGAAGGCTTCTAGTGAAGGGAAGCCAGATACCTTCTTGTGCTGGCCATTCAATTTTGAGACAACTCTAATAGAAAGTTTCTCCTTCAACCAAGCCTAAATCTGTCTCTTCATGATATCACTTATCATTCCTAGTCATGCCTTTTCTGACCAAGGCCAAATCAAATAACTCTTCTACATGAATTCCTAGTAGTAGATCTGGAGTCAGGAAGACCTGAGTTCAAATCCAGTCTCAGGAACTTACTATTTGTGTCTAACCCTGGGCGAGTGACTTAACCTCTGTCTGTCTCAGTTTCCTTGTAGAAATAGTAACAACATATATCTCACAGGGGACCTTAAAGCATTATCTAAAAGTTAGTTGCTATTATTATCACTATTATTATTTTTTAACAATTATCGTGTTCCCCTACCACCATCCCTAGGCTTCTCTAGGCTAAACATACCCATATCAGTAACTAATCTTCTCATAATCTGAAGGGCTTTCACTGTCCTATTTGCTCTTCTGGATGCTCTCTAGCTTCTTAAAATATGATACCTAGAACCAACCATAGTATGCCAGATATGTTTGGCCAGGGCAAAGTACAATGAGATTATCATGTTTCTATTCTTGGAAATTATCCTTCCTCATGTCTACTAATAGCTTCCATAAAACTGTTGTGTAGTGAAAATAGAGTAAAAATACCTTTTGTTTCTAGAATAAAATAAAGTCCCTCCTTTATGTCCTTCCATCTACTCATGACGATGATTGATTTCGAACTGACCAAGTATCATGTTTTAACCACCAGCACTAGTGGTTTGACATAATAAATTTATTTTCCCTTTTAAAAAGTTCCAAGTAGACTAGTAACCTGTTAAAAATGAACTCTTCAATCCCCTTGCCTTTGTTTTAAAAAAAGTAACAAAACAAACAGTCTTTATAAATAAATTAAAATTCTAACTAAAAAGCTAATTATAAGCGTATTTGTTTTGTTTGAGGTAAGGCACATCTATTATCATAAAGATAATTAACTCAGTCTGACAGATCTAATAAAAGGACAAGTTTAGCACTGGCTTAGCCAGAAGCCCAAGGCAAGCAATTTTTATAATTACTAGTTATTGTAACTGGGCTCAGAGAAAATGGTCTGTGATATTTAAACAGTAATGTTAATTTGCATTTAGACCTGCTTTTTTTTCAGGGAAGAATAAGTAAAAGGCTGGAATATTGTAAGAAAGTTCAATAAGCACCATATTTGTTTTTTTTTTTCAAAAAGGAAAGAAAAAAAGAAAAGGAAAGGCACACAGGATGGATTTCTCTTTACTAAGGAACTGAAGTCTTTTTGTGTGTGTGTGTGTGTCCAGATAATGAATACCCTTACAAGGTAAATACTTTAGTAACCACAAAACAATTAAACAATTTTAGCATGGACAGAATGGAGAATTTTCAACTTAAACTTATGCATCAAAGCCATATTTGTTGCTAGTTTTACCGGCCTCCCGCCACCCCCACCAACTTCATCATGTAAGTAAGGGGTTGTATTTATGACCAGCCTTTCACTTGAACTGAGCAAATTAAAAAAAAATTGTAAAGAAGTAGGACTTGGAAACTGACAAAGGAGAAATCTGATCAATTACCCACACCATTATAGAGCCACAGGTAAAGGAAACCTAGAATCAGGAGCATGCTCAGGGAATGGCTCTGTTTGCCTTTAGGTCATGACTCTCTGAGCAAAGCTCTCTGGAATCCTTCACAATAAATTCCTTCCCAGAGCTAAACAAATCAACCTTTTTAAGGGAGGAAGTTACTCTTTAACTGCTTCCATAATAAAGGTTGTAGAAATAAGTAATAACCAGTGTCAGAAAATAGGCTGCTAATACACTACAAAAAGCACTTAAAGTTAAAATACCTGTTAGTCAAGCACACATTTTATTATGTACTACAGATATGGAGATGGAACTCACCCATTGTATTTGGTAAATATGTTGTATAATTTCTCAGAAAATGGCCCCTTCCCAGCTCCTCTGACCTAAGTGAATATTTAACCCACCAAAGTAGCTAATTGTAAACTCTTTTGAATATGCAAGGAGAGGTTCTAGTAGTAGGCTTCCCCCCTCCCCCCCATACTTTTCTCTTTATCCTGGCTTGTTCTTTTATCTCACTTTCTCTATAGGGTTCTCCTTCTAAAATGATTCTCTCTCTTTTTAAAACTTCATGAACCTGAGTTCAAATCTGGCCTCAGACACTTACTACCTATGTAACCCTGGGCAAGTCACTGATTGACTCAAAAAAAACCCCACACAAACAAACCAAAAACAGAAACAAAAACAAAACCAAAATAAACAAGCCAAAAACAGAAACAAAAACAAAACCAAAATAAACAAAAAAAAACTTAATGAGCTATTTTTTCTCTTAGCAGTGTCATTCTGTACAGTGTCCAGTCTCAGTGTTTTGAACCTGAGTTCAAGTGATACATAGCACCTGTGTGATCAAGACCAAGTCACTTAATGCCTCAGCATACCAGACAAATATCTATACGCTACAGGTGACTGATCCATCTACAGCAGTGGAGGGAGTTTCCACAATGACAATTCCCTACACTGATGAAATCACAGATCTAGATGAATAACAAAAGAAGTAGCACCTTTTGGACCTAAGACCCCTGTGTAATCCTTTGTGAAATAAAACCAATCCGGGTTCTCAAGCACATCCTCTCCACAGTGAGAGTTAATACTGAGACTTTTCTTTACCTTCCGGAAGAAGGTGTTCACAAGTGTCTTTAATCTGCCTCCTCCCACACTAGCCCCCACCCATCCCCAAAAAAGAATTCATTGTAAAATCCTAGTTCTGAGTTGTAAGGATACTAAGTTTTCTTCCTTACATATCGATGGCTATTGGGTTCAAATACATCCTTTTGATTTTGCTAAGAAAAAAAAATTACTATACCTTCTAAAGTTAAAAAATATGTAGGAATATTTAATCAAAGGCTTTCTTGAACTTATTGATATAATCATATAGATACTATTTTATTCTTAACATAATTTATTATGATAATTTTCTAATACTGAAGCATCTTATAGAGACCATCTTTCAGTTTTGTCCCTATATCATGGACAGATGCTACAAATGGATGTGAGTCCTTCAATCAAAAAGGAGGCAGAATGTAGGGTTGACTACTAGAATTGCCTTTAAATCATTGCAAAGTTCCTTTAATGAGCCCAAACTTCTCCCTAAAACAACTCCCTATATTTTTAATAAAATGTTTTATTGGTATTATTGTATGGCTTCAAGACAGTATAAATTAGGTTAGCATAACCAACAGGACTCAAACTTTTCAGTGAGTTAGGTGGAATGAGCGGATGAGAACAATTGTTCCAATGGCCATGAAGGTGGCTGAAGCAGGTGTTGTGGGGCACTTAGAGCTTGGACAGACATGAAAGATGCAAAGGCCAATCACTACATCTTGGACTATCAATGGTTATCTTGTTATCTTGACACTGGACTGTGATGACTCTGGAAGAGAAAATGAGGCTGACGACTTTGTGCAACTCTGCCTTACTTAAATCCAATCCATGCACAAGTCAAGATATCACCCGGTGATGTCATTGGTCCTCTTTGAAAAATGAAGGAGAAACCACCACCACCACCACGACAACAATCTTCAAAAAATCTAAAGAAAGTGACGATTCATAGAATGATGGAGAGCTACATGACAGGCATGACTAGGTTTCAGATAAACAAAGGACAAGAGTAAAGATTTCATGAGAGGAATTGATGATTAAAAAATATGAGTTAATCATATGAGGTATAATGGATGGAGATAGTCTGTATGGTCTACTGGTATTCTTTCAATGTCAATAGAAAGTGAGGAAGGAGCTTGCTGGGTGGACTCCTCTTATGAGCGGATGGGAACACATATAGAGAAGAGTTGTCTGGATGGTCTGTATCTTTGCAGGGAAAATCCAAATGAATGCAATCACATATCTATATTTGAGTATTTGAATATTCACTATGGTTTATGACATCTTATTTTTAATTTTGATGATTTCATTTTTCTCCTTTATGGTTTAATTACAAAATAGTTTATAACTTTTATGGGTCTTTAAAAAAACCAGTTCTTTGGCTTAATAATTTACTTATTTTTAAACTTTCAAAATCCTTCATTTTTTTCCTTTGATCTTAGTGATCTCTTTTTTTGCACTCATTTTGAGGATAGTAATTTGTTGATTTTGTAACATTTTAAACTCCAAGCTCAGATCATTAATCTTCTCTTTTTATCTTTTGTTAATATAAGCATTCAGGGAAATAAATTTGCCTCTAAGAAATGCTTTCACTGCATCTCATAAATTTTGATATCTTGTGTTATTATTATCATTATATTTAATATTAAGCCAGAGCATCCTGAGGCACTTAAGGATGAAACTGGAAGGAGGATAACAAACAGATGAAAAATGGAAAAGATTTGTCAAGATTACTACAGAATGTCTTTAGGGACACCCTGTATAGAGTGAACTATTCTCTCCATCAATGACAGTGGAGCCACCACATTAGTACTCTTAACATTTAGGTAACTGATGTACATGAAAAAGCAGAAATCGTAGTTAAAAAAACAAAACCAAATATAGGAATATCAGCTGAGCTACACAGAGGAGTCATACAATTTTGAGGGTAATGAGAGAGCTATTCTTAAGGTATAGGGAAGAGTAGGAAACCTAAAACAAGGAGAGGGGGTGATCTCAGACATTATTACTGACAAAAGCCAATTGAGAAAACATCAGTAACTATCGACCCATGTGCTACTTTCTGATATCTCCAAAATTTTTCTGAGAACAATCCACCCATGTATCACATATGTCTTTAATGAAGGTATAAGAAGAGAACAGGTAGGCTTTTGGCGCACACACACACACATTATAGTATATCACACTTTGTGGTTACACAATTAACTGAAAGTTAAAGAGAACACAAGATCTCATGAAGCTTGCTGGTGTATTAAAAAAAAAGACATTTGATTCAATAATACAAAATATCACTGCAAAGTCTTTCCTCCAACAAGGTGTCACCCATAAGTAAATCTTGAATACATATGTTAAGAGCAAGTAAAATTCCCTAAAAGATGCGAGAGATAGCATTCTTCTTCACTCCCATTATAAATATGAAGAAAGGCATAAAACAAGGAGATGTATTCTCACCAAAGGTATTTTCCATTATTGTGGAGGCTGTTCAAATGGAGAAAAAATTTCCCTATAAATCAAAGATGGTGAGGTCCTCCAGATATTTCTATTTGTGAATAATATTATGCATCAAGCCCTGGAAAACTGTAGAACCTCTAAAATTAAATCTGCAATTATTCTATGAGTTTGGCCCAATTATCCACATAATAAGACAAAGTGGACAAAGAACACTGGATGTCCAAGCAATGATACATAGCTAACTAAATGGACCACCCATAGAACTTGTCTACTAGCACATATATCTTAAACAGACATTGAAGATGGACAATGAGGGAAGAAGGTAACAGGGATTCTGTTTTGGAAAATATATGTTGCTTTTAATCAATCAGTCAACAGATATTTATCATGGACCTCTGCATGATAAGCATTATGCTAGTTACTGGCAATACAAGGACAAAGAATGAAATAGTGTGTACTTGCAAAGAACTTTAATTCTGATGGGGGAGACAACAAATGCACATAAAGTGTATCTGATAGAAATATAAGGTCAATAAATACAAATAATACAAATATTGCACATACACATGAGTTAGTTAAATACAATATGATTTGGGATGAAGGCTTGATGTACAAGATAGTGTCTGAGCTGCATCTTGAAAGAAGTAAGGAACTTTATAAGGAAGATGTAAGGAGAGAGTATGTTCTGAGTATGCTAGTTATGTTGTGGTTTGTCCTTGGTTCTCAAAGAGGACCATGACATCAGGAAGATGATGATGTGACTTGGAATTGAATTGGATCTAAGTGAGGGAGGGCTGTGCAAAGTCACCAGCCTCACTTTCTCCTCCAGTATGTTGGATGGACATTGCAAAGACATGCCAGTTGGAGATGGAATGTTGTGGCTGAGGAACAAAAGGAAGGCCAGTTTGGCTGGATTGCTGAGTGAAGTAGGGAGCACAATGTCTAATGTCAGGTTGTGTAGGGTTTTAAACATTAAATAGAGGAGATTGTATTTTATTCTAGAGGCAATAGGAACCCACTGGGATTGGTTGTATGGAAGAGTCATATGGTCAGATCTGTCCTTAAGTAAAATTACTTTGGGCTAATATGATGGGAGTCTTGAGGAAGAGATCCTGATTAAGAGGCAGTTGCAATAATTTAGGCAAGAGTTGATAAGAACCTGAACTAAGAGATGTGCAAGTAGCGAGAAGGGGTAATCATAAATATTGTAGATATTATTTATTGTTATTCTGTTGTTCTATAGTCATGTCTGACTCTTTATGATCCCATCTGGGGTTTTGCAGGAAGAGGGAAGGATTTAGGGGGAAAATCATGAGCTCAGTTTTATATATGTTAAGTTTAAGATGTTTTAAATATCTATAAGCAATGGGTAATATAGGCCTAAAGATTAGTTGAAAGCTTAATTGATAAAACTCATTTTTGAATCTGAATATGGATATGCAGATTTTAATGACCCTTAGCTTTTTCATGAAACGAAGCCTTTTTTTTTCTTTTTAAACAGGGGACATAGGTTCAAATATCACCTCTATCACTTACTACCTGGGTAACTTTGAGCAATCAACCTCCATTTGTCTCAATTTCCTCATATGTGGAATGAAGGGCAGAATTAGTAAAGAGCTCAGAAACCATTTACTCTAAATGCTTTGAAAATAATAAATCCTGTCTATGACATTTATGATAAGTCAGTAAAGGGGCAGCTAGATGGTGCAGGGAGTAGAGCACCAGCCCTGGAGTCAGGAGGACCTGCGTTCAAATCCGGCCTCAGACACTTGTCACACTTGCTAGCTGTGTGACCCTGGGCAAGTCACTTAACCCCAATTGCCCTGCCTTCCCCGCCCCCCCCGAAAAAAAAACAAATTAAGTCAGTCAAGACAATATATATTTAAGTACCTATTATGCACTAAGACACTGTGAAAAGTTCTAATTACCCTTATTTTTTCCTCCCTAGATCTTAGAATAGTTGAGTGGAAATATTGATGAACTACAGGACCCAAGTTAAAAAGCCTGGCTCTAAATTTATTACCTGTGAAACCTTGGTCAAGTAACTAAACCTCTCTTGGTCTCAGCTTTCATATCTGTAAAATGAAACCTTGGTCAAGTCAATAAGCCTTTCTTGGCTTCAAACTTCTCATCTGTAATATGAATGAGCAGCTATGTCACACAGTGGATAGGGCACTGAGCTTGGAATCAGGAACAGTGATCTTCCTGAGTTCATATCTGGCCCCAGACACTAGTTATATAACCCTGGGCAATTCACTGAACTCTGCTTGCCTCAGTTTCCTCATTTGCTAAATGAGCTGGAGAAGGAAGGAACATACAACTATAGCATCTCTGTCAAGATATTCCCAAATGGAATCATGGAAAGTTGGACATGACTGAAAAACAACAAGGGTTAGATTAAATGACCTCGGAGGTGCTTCCCAGCTCTGTAACTATGACTTTATTATCTCAGATGCTGTTATTTAAAAAGGTTTGAATGAACCTAATGGTATTATTATTCCATCTACAATTCTTCTTTATGACCAAATGGATATTAGGAGAGACTCTTAAAAATATCCTGCAGAAGCCAAGACATATCATAGCTGATACATTTCTCTAATCTACCAAGCTACTAATGCTGTGAAAAAAAGAAAAATAGGTTGGTCTGGAAATACTTATTCTCACTTTTTCTTTTTCTAATCATATATAAACCATTCCTTAACTTTTTTTTTCCCTAGAATTTTATCATGGATTGATTTCAGGCTCGCTGAAATATCCGCAACCTCCCTGTTTTAAAGAATTGAGATAATGGCTGCCCATCTCCAGTTCTGTACCACTTTTCTAGTTTGATTTGTTTCCCCAAAGATTCCCAACAGGGCTTCAGTAATCAGATCCAAAATAGCTTTCACTGCACTGGGAGATAGCAATCTCAGGCCAAGTGACAGTAATACTAATGATAATTATATTGATTTTAAGTCGTTAAGCTCAGCTACTCTTCCATTGTCTCCTCCCTTATTTTGGATTTCACCCTGTGCTAATCATTTTTTGTCCCAATTCTTCCCAATCTCCAGATTTTTCTCCTTGAAATAGAAAATGAAACAAAATGTGAATTGAGTAGTTCAGCCTTCTCTTTCATTGTCCGTCCTTCTTCCCAGGTACTCCATACATTCATTCTTTCCCTTCCTTTCTCTTGCCTCCAATACATCTAATAAAATTCCTTTTGTCTTTAGCATTTATGATAAACTTCAGCTCCTGAGTGAGGACATCTGAGATTATTCATAGAGGTAAAACATATCCCCAATGCATACTGTTGTAGTCAAGACAGATTATGAAGGACAAGCCAAGAAGCTGCTGGGATTAATGGAAAACTTCCTTGTTAGACCTAAGTAAAACTTCATTTTGTTTTCTTCTTGATGCTTGCATTCCTCTATTTCTAGCTTTATGCTTTTTTCTATACCTCTGCCTTCCCTTTGCATCCCTTTGCCTCCCATGATCTCCATATTTCTTTTCTTCAGGTTACCTAAGCCTGGATACTTGAGCCGAATTCCTGATTTTTGGCTCGGTTCTATGATTTGATTTGGCATTTCTGATTGCAGACTTCCCTTTGAGGATAGAAGATCAGCTGGCAGAGCCCAAGCCCCTCCCTCGAGGCAGGTAACTCACTTTTAGGCAGACTCACTTAAAGTATTTGTTTCATGCATACACACATACACACACACACACACACACACACAGTGAAATGACATAACAATGGGAAGGTACATCCACAGGAATAACTTTAAAAATGTTATAAATGGGCTATTACTGGGAAAAAAAAAAACATGTTACACCAGAAGCTCTTGACTGTAGGGTAGGGCTTGGTTATAATATATTACTGACATTAGTGTAAAATAACTTTGATAGAAGCAATGCTCTGCAGGACATGTCTTTTGTTTCTGAAATTGGGGGCATATACATTATTGTGAGCAGCCTCCCAGCTGAAGTGTGCTGAAAGTGGGTCAGTGAAGTTGAAAGAGGGATGGATCAGTGCTTAGATCTTGCCAGCTTAGGCTGCACCTCTATATAACCTTATCCTTGGGGACTGAGCTTGCTTCCAGGGTCCTCAGTTTGGGGTTTGGCTTCACAAAGCTATTGATGGCACGTTAGCCGCCATTATTTTACCAGGAAGGTTATGATCTTGGACTGCTTTAGGAACCTTTGTCTTGATGTGTGGGGCTTTCCTTTGCACCCCTGAGCATACCTGTACTTGCCTATATCTGTAAGCATTTCTCTGTGTCTTCCTTAGGGATTCAATTATAGCCTGAGGGCCTAGGAAGAAAGTCTGCCTCTATTCTCAGTGGGAAATGGCAGCCCAGGGCTATGGCTGGCCTTGTTTGTCTCTAGGGCCAGTAGAAGCATTTGATGTAGGTGACTGAGGCACCAGAATTCACATAAGAACTGACTTCTGATATGAAAGGGGACTTCAATCTCAGTTTTACCAAGTTCATGAATTTCCTCCTTACTGAGGTATTCCCACGTCTAGGAGAAAAATTAATAGGAGCCCCCAGGCACTTGATTAAAGATAAATTCCATGATGCAGATACTATGAACATTAGATGGCTGTTCTTTACAAGTCAATCTTAAATATTTTGAAAACCAAACAGTGGATTTGCCATTCCCTGAGCTTAGAGAGGCACCTCTCTAAGTGCTATTCTGTGCTGTCTCTGATGGTGTTATTTAATTGTTAACAACACTGCAGAATCTGCCATTAGCAGACTTACCTGGCTACTATTAATATTCACCAGCAGGTATTGTCATTATCTATAGTGATTTAGATTTGGAAGGGAATTTAGAGAGTATCTATCCAATCTTTGTATTTAACAGATGAAGAAACTGGCTTGAGTCAGTTTGGACATAAGCCATGATAAATAATTTTTTATTTCCTCATTGTTTTGTTTTGTTTTCTTGAGTGCTTTTGTGCATATCACTTCTCCCCTTGGGGATAATAAAGTCTTTGAGGGTAAGGACCAAATCTGCTATTTCAGCTGTAACTTCTGTCAGCATGTAGGGTATGAGGGGAATACTTAAGGAATATGAAATGGTGGTGACTGACTTTCATTCATGTAGGAGTCCCACTTTCCTCATGGAAATTAGGACAGGTATATAAGAATATCAAGGTTAGGGGTAAGGAAAAGGGAAAATGTAATAGAAATTCGAAATCCAGCTCATAGTAGAGTTACCATATTTTTTCTGCCTACTAACACTTATTCTCATTAGCCTCATCATTTCTACAGATTGTAAAGAGAAAGCTTTGCCAGAGAAATTTTAAAAAATGAAAAAAAACTTTCCAGCTTGGTAAGAATTTTTATATTGATCTGCAGATGTCTTACTTCTACTCAGATGCTGACCCAACAGGGTCAATGGGACTTGGGATTTTTGGTTTCTCTGATTACCCCATGTGCCAGAAGGCTATGCAGTGGTGAAACAGATTTTTCTTTATTGATTTCCTGTGTTGGAATGGAAAGGATCTGGAGTCAACAGACCTCGATTTGAATCCTAGCTCTATTGTTGCCTTTGTGATCTTGAGTAAGTTACCTCTCTGGGCCACGGGTTCTTCATCTCTAAAATGGGAGGTTCATACCTCTAAGGTCCCTGCTAGCTCTCAAGCTACATTTCTACATTTTTCAAGATCACATCCCAGATCTTTCAAACAACAAAGAAAAAAAAAAGCTGACGATAGTCATTCTTCCTTCTTTTAGAGGGAGCAAGGGCCTAAATTCCATTTTTTAAAGATTGACAGGGGTCAATGCCTAAAGGCAAGGTTGATTTTTCTAAAAGTAGAATCAGCTTAACTATGATTATAATTACAGGTAGGAGAGGGTCTATTTTATACCAAATGCTGAAGGAAACTGTACTGAGATGAGAGGAATTAAAAAAAAAATCTTTGCTCATAATATTGAGTTCCTAGACTTGCAAGTACAGACATAATGAAATAAGATGACATGGAGTAGGAAGGGGGTCATGGTAAGTAGAACACTTCAGTGAAGAGGTATACTTTCAGGCTGGGAAGAAGAGATATTTGGTATACTGGGCTTGCTGGGCTGCTCTAGGCCAGGTGTGTCATTGAGAGGCAGCATTAAATCATAAACAGAAAGTGGTAATGAAGAAGTGTGATGAGGGATGACTGAGGGAACTGGAAGGAGGAGAAGTGTTAGAGGAGATGGGGGCAAAGTGGTGTTACACAGGTGAAGAGCAGAGGGCTTGAAAGAAAATACTGTCTTTTTGAGTTGATTTCAGAAGGATAAATCTTTGAGAACTTTAGAAACTGTTTCAAGGGCTACATAAAGCTTAGAATTTAATGCCTTTTTGAAAGTTGTTCATAGGAATTCACACATATAAACTGACCTCAATGGACTGAGGGACTTAAAAATATATTTCCTTAATTCTAGTGTCATGGACAACATGCAAGATGTGGAGTCAGGAAAACCTGGGTTCAAATTCTGCCTGTGACATTTACTAGAAGTATGACAGGGAAAAATGACTTAATCTTTCTGACACTTACTAACTTTCTGTCAGTTCCTCACCTTTTAAAGGAGAAAGCATTTAATAAACTTCAGCTTTCCAAATATGTCAGTCATCATTATTAGTATTTCCAATGAATTCTTCCCTGTTTTCTCCCTTTTCCCTCTCCTTTCCCCTTTCCCCTTTTCCCCCTTTCCCCTTTCCATTCCTTTCCTTTCCTTTTTCCTTGTTTTCCTTCCTTCCTTCCTTCTTCCGTAGCACTACAGATGCTATGTCACTAACTGATGAGACACTCTGGAAAGAGGGCTGATTGTTTTAACCAGGGATTCATTGGTGAAATCAATCACAGAAGGTGGGCTAACCTGCAGCTTTTGTGCTTTACCTGTTTGCACAAAGGCTTCCCATTTTTGCTAGCTGTAATTTCTCCTGTAACAGGTCTTTGACAAAAAGCTCCTCAGAATTAGTAGGCAACTCCTCCTCGGCTTTTAATGCAGGTCAAACTGTGGGTCTTAAAAGATTGACTGTGGCCCTTTAAACATATTCTTTGAGCTGTGGTGCATTATTAATCAGGGCTACAGACAAAACATGTATTGTCTCCTTGCTGAGAATAGCATGTTTTCTTTCCTTATGAATTGATCCCCTAAATATTCCTCATGGGAATAGGCTGTTTTCTTCTAATGCAAACTGTCTTTAAACTACAGATGTGCTAATCTAGCTGTAGGAAATTCCAGCCCTCATTGATCTGTGGGCTGTGTAGGTATTAATCTACCTGGGATGGAAAACTGAAAGAAGGGGCAATTAATTAAGTAGTCCTGGGGTTATTTTTCAAAATATTAATGAAATCAGTGACAGGGAAACCTCCAAGGGTTCAGAGCCTGGATTTGGTTTGGATAAGAATCTGAACTTTGGGAACTTGAGTTGATTTTCAGAGGAATAAAAAGAACTAAATTTACTTTATGAAAGCTACATAAATATTGTTCTCATTGTAGATAGTTGTTTCTGTCATGTGTAATCTCCCTTTTTGGGAGATTAGAAGACGGCAACTATGTCTTGCGTGGTTTAGTATCATAAAAGGGTCTGGGGCAGGGTCTTGTTCATTAAATAATGGCTGAATCTAATAATGAATACCTGTTACTCTAAAACTGTACCCTTTGAGTGCCTGGATTGGGGTCTGAGAGGTCTTGAAGAACCTCACCTGGATTGAGGTTTGCCTTAATGAATATTTTCTTCAAAATTCAAAGCATATTTATTAATAATAGTGCATTGCATAGAATTGGCCCAACCTTCTTGGTAAAGGCTGCAATTGAACCCAGGTCATCTTGACTCAGAGGCCAACCATTTATCCACTACTCTGTGCTGCCTCTTATATGTCAGTATTCAAGTCCATGTACATGTCTATTTCTATGTCTATTTCTACCTCTTCTACCACTTTGTGCAGTGAAGATGGCAAGGTAGAGGAAAGGGAAGCAGAGATGTTAAAAGCATAGTTCTTAGGCCATCTATAAATATGAACATGGCTATTGTTACTTGAAATGTGGTATTCTTGTCCAATGACAAACCAGAAAACATACTCATGGAGTAACTGAATCATATTTTATTGCTGTAGTGAAACCGAGAAAGAAGAAGTTGCGGTTAAATGGAAGAATTGCTCACATATTCTACATGAAGAGATAAGTAAAGAAGTTGGCAGTGCTGTGTTTATCAAGTATCCATAAGTAACACTTAAGAAACATTTTTAATGGAACATTTGGTGCCCTTGCATTGCATTACTCACGATAAGTATTTGCAGAATGACCATCATGAAAATAATTAGAGCTTATGAGCCAACATATTTTGCAGAAGATATAGCAATAGAGAAATTCTATGGACAACTCCAAATCAAATCAATCTGTACCTTGGTATTTGGTGACTTCAATGCAAAAGTGGGAATAAATGAGTTTTGCAAAAAATGTGTTGGAAAATATGGTTCAGGCATAAGGAATGAGAGTCAAAGACTTGTATGCTTATATATCATGAATACTTTATTAGAAATAATAATTGGAAGATACTGGCTGTGACCAGCATTGAATGAACACAAAACGTGAAATGGATTCTATTTCAACAGACAGGAAAGAGTTCTTTGCCATCATTCCTTAGTTGTTTCTTTATAATCAGACTTGTAATAGCAAAGACCAAAATTAATACAAAGCTAGGCTTGTGATAAAAACAACTACTTGACATAATCTGATCTGTTGAAATAAAATGTTTTATAATGAAAAATGAGATTTAGATAGAAGAGACATTGACATGGATTAGAGTTGTAATTTTTGTATGTGAAATTCATAGTGAAGTTTAACCAATGTTCAGGCACTCATCACACCACTCTTGGAGTAAACTTTGGATTAGTCATCGTGAATCAAATCTCTCCCTATCCCCATCCATCCTCCATTGCACTATCAAATTGATCTTACATGCCCTAGTCAATAAACTAGTGACTCCCTATCACTTCCAGGATCCAATATACAGTCCACTATTTGAAGGTCAAAGCCCTTTATAACCTGACCCCCTCTTACCTTTTTATTTTTCTTGTAACCTATTCATTTCCAAGTACTTTGTGAGGCAGTAGTACTGGCCTCAATGCTATCCCTCACCCAAGACACTCCTGTCTTCTGACTGGATTTTCAGACTCTTGCACCAACCTACCCTCCATAGCTGGAATTCTTTCCCTTCTCTTTTCTACCTTCTTGCTTTCCTGGATTCTTTCAAGACCCAGCTAAAGAATTACCTTTTATAAAAAGTCTTTCCTCATTCCTCTTAATGCTAGTGCCTTCCCTATGTTAATTATCTCCAATTTATCTTATATGTATCGTGTTTGAACACAGTTACTTTCATGTTGTCTCCCCCCAAAAATTGTGAGTTCCTTGAGAACATTACTGTTTTTTGCCTTTCTTTTTATCTCTAATACTTAGCACAGAGCCAGCCACATAGTAAGGAATCAATAAATGTTTGTTGACTGACTAAATCAGTTGCTATAATGAGGAAACCAAAAGAATCTAAAGCATATATTTTATAATTGACTTACTTGTGAAACAGAGGAATAGGGCAGCCAAAGGTAATTCTGGTTTATAATATACAAGTTTCAATAATCTGGGCTGAATAAAATGTATCCCAGGGATCCAAATAAATTTGAGGATGCGATTGTTGAGCCATCATTGGCATACTTCTAAAAAATCACAGAGAGCAGGAGAAATGCCAACAGACAAGGGTCAGGGAAATGTCCTAATTGTCAAAAGTGGAAAGAAGGTAAATTAATACAAAGTGGGCATTTAATGTTTGCTGAATTGAATTCAATTAGAGTCTTTCAAATTTAAGCCACTGACCTTGACGCTGATTCCTGGCAAAATTTTAGAATATACAAATAGTGGAATGGTTAGAAAGGGAAATGAGGATCGCGTAAAGCCAACATTCATTAGTCATGCTGGATTAATTTCATTTTCATTTTTACAGGGTTCTTCTATTCAGAAGAATACTGTAGATGTTTGTCCTTCATTTTTCAAGGAGGACCAATGACATCACAGGGTGATGTCTTGACTCATATGTGAATTGGATTTAAGTGAAACAGAGTTACACAAAGTCATCACTCTTCCAGAGTCATCAAAGTCTGGTAAGACAAAAATCAGTATAACTGGTGATGGCTTGGAATGCAGTGGGTGACCTTGGTGTCTTCAATATCTGCCCAAGTTATAAGCTTCAGCCACCTTCATGGGCATTGGAACAAACCATTTTCATCTAACCATTCTGTAGGGTGGACTCTTCACATGGTTGGGGTATACATCCCTCTAACTCAATGATGGGATTGAGGCTTGTCAGTAATCTTCAACCCGCTTCCTTTAGCCTGTCTGCTGAGCTGGTTTACTAGGGTATGGCCAATGCACATTCTATATCTTCTTGGAGCCACCAGTGAGAATTAGGTAACAGGTGGACAGCAAAGTTAGAGGAGAAGCCCTGAAAAGTGCTCAGCAAGCCCTCACACCAGAGGTACTAGTCCTCCCTGAACACCCCTCACACACACACATACACCTATGGTATATACTATAGATATAGTATATCTGGATGTCATTATGGTATTTGACAAAGTATCTCATTATATCATCATCAATAAAATGAAGAGATGTGGGATTCTATCATGCTTAGTTGGATTTGGAATTGGCTAATAAACCAGCCCCAAAGAATAGTGATTAATTGAACAACATAGCTTCCAGGAAGGTCTCCCATAGAATGCCACAGGCTCTGTCTTTAGTCAGATATTAGAGATTTTTATCTATGACTTTCAATCAAGCCCTAGATGGCATGCCCATACAATTTATGAATGGCAGGAAGTTGGGAAGGATAAATGATACAGTACAAGAAAGAAGTGGTATCCAAAAAGTTCTCAACAAACTGGAATGGTGGTGACAAATCTCATATGATAGTATTTTACAGGAATAAATTAAAATAAATGAACATTTACCTATTTTGTACAGAGCACTAGGCTTGAAACTAGATGAGACATAAAGTTTAGCTCACAGGATCATATGCTTACAGATTTAGAGCTAGTTGAAATCTCAAGGCCATCTAAAAGCCCCTTATTTTCTAGATGTGGAAAATCTTACCCAAGAATATAAAGTGACTTGGTCAAGGTCACACTGTTAATTAGCATCAAAGGAGGATATGAATCCAAGCCCCAGGTTCCTAAAGACAAGGATGTACCATTCTGCATACACAGTTCTTGCCCTCATGTTGCTTACAGTTTGTATAGGGAATATGACACTTACAAAGATAACTGTAATATAAACCAGAACTTCTTAAATTTTTTCCACTTAGCACTTCTTAAACTGTGGGTCGCAACCCCATATGGGGTTGTGATATAAACTAACATGCCCTAAACACATTTGAGGTGCCAAAAATGTTTTATGAATTCTGTAGGAGAAAGGACATGCAGTCTAGGGTGGAAGGGTGGGAGAAGATCAGGAAAAGACATGCTCCAGGATGGAGTAACAAAATACATCATGTAACAGTAGGATAGAGTAACAAATACATCAGCAAAAATAACTACAAAGGGTCACCTTTGAGCTTGGAAAGGTCCAATGAGGACACAATAGCAGTTTTCATATATCTAAAGATTTGCATGTAGAAGGGGATCAAGCTTGTTGATTGATCCATTAGGCCCTGGAGGGCAGAACTAAGACCAATGGGTATAAGTACAGCAAAGTAGATTTCAGCTCAATAAAAGGAAAAACAATTAGAACTGTCCAAAAAAGTGGAATTGGCTGCCTTAGGGGGCAAAGTGAGTTTTCCATCACAGGAAATCTTCCAGCAGAGGCTTGATGAGCACTGTTGGGGGATATTGCAGAAGTTAGAGGTTAGATTATCTGACCTCATGGGTCACTTCTAACTCTAAGTCTATGATTTTTACGATACTAGATAAATATAGTTCTTACCCTGGAGGATCTTACAGCCAATCCCTCCACCATTTCTGTAACATAGAGAACTGGGAAAGCTCTTTTTAATAGCTAGTACAACAGTGCTTTAAAAAAAAAACTAGACCTGTGATTTGATCCTTATAGGGAATATTGTCTGAGAGATGTCCTCTACCTATGAAGATCAGTAACTTTTCTATAACGTGGAATCTTGGAGAGTTTTCTGAGGTTCTGTGAGATTAGGTGATTTGTCTAGATTCACAGAGCCCCCCTTTGTGTCTTGGGCTGGGTTTGATCCTGGTGGCTTCAAAGCCAGCTCTATATCAAAAATGGCAGCTCTGCCTCTCAGGGCCTATTAAAATCATGATCAGGAGTCACTTCTAGGAGAGTCACTATTCCAGAAATTTCTAGTGATGATGGGGATTTGTACATGGCTTGATTCAGTCTCATTCTTTTCCGTATGCTCCAAAAGCCCTGTTTTGTGGGTTAGGAGAGAGAGCAGGAGTGTGCCACTCCATCAAGATGGATTTGTCTGAGTTCCTGCTAAATCAATGTTTATTTACTGAAATCTGTGCTATTGTTTTGTCAGAGAAAGCTCTGCCACATATTTTGTGAGTGGAGATCTGGCTAGGGAGAGTCCGCCTGCTTGTTACCAGCTGGCATTTTGACTAGCATCATCATGCCATTTATTTTATTGGTAGACAGTTTTTCTATGATCTTGTTTTTCTCTGGGGGAAGTTAGGCTCCTTTTGTTCCTGTTATAATAGAAAATAAGTCATTTCCTTTTTAGCATCACACACTCTGACTTACATTTTTGGGTAGGTCTCAGCACTTTCAGAACCAAGAAAAGTTGACTCTGGACTGAATCAAATTCAGAGTGGAAGGAGGACCCTCAAACATCTGAGAATCCAACTCTTGGCCTCCAGTTCAATGGAAGCGCCTGGAGACACATTTTTATTTTTATTTTGACATCCTTTTAATCTCTAGCACATAGTTTGCACATAGTACATATTTGCTTGAAGATTTTTCTCTCTGTTCCCAGGCCTAATAAACATATGTGTTTTTTTATTTTCTCCACATAATTTCCATGCCTCTCCAAGCCCAGTCTTCTGTTAATAGTTAAGTATCTTAAAGGTTGATAAGAGGCATACATTGAACTTAAGCATAATCTTTTTGGGGTACCAGTCCTTAAATTCTATTAACAACTTTTATTGCTCTTATCAAGACCTTAGTGACACTGATTTTTTTTTTGATAACTGGGATAGTCCACCAGGGGAGAAATTAGGCTCTGGACATAAAAGCTAAGTAACCCCCTTAATCAATTTTAATAAATAAAAAGGGTAAGGTGCTAACCATGCTATTTCATTAGGGTTAGGGTGCTTTGCTCTAAGGGCTTAGTTGGAGACTTCATAGACCCAAAGAGGTACTCTCAGCTCCTCTTAGCTATTATTAGAACTTGACTGAGTGTCAGGGCCTAGTAAGTCCAGGACATTTAAGTACCATGGGAGGAATGCCCCCAAGAGTTTTCCAAGAGAGGCAGGATAATGTAGTAGAAGTAACACTGGCTTGTGAGTCAGGAAAACATTTCATTCTAGACCCAGATCCAACAGTGACTTACTGTATGGCCTTGGGCAGGTCTCAGCACTATTCTTGGCCTCAGGCTCCTTGTGTGACAATGAGTGGGTTGGACTAGATGACCTCCAAGGCTTTCTATTCAAATACATTGTGGTTCTGTGATCATCAAAAGGCAATTGTGGCAGCTGTCAGACTCAATTGCCTCTGTTCCCCATAGGATCGATCACAGCCTTTCACTGCATTCCTCCCTCTCAGTGACCGACTTTGACCTGCTTTCCATTGTCCGCTTTCTCAAACCTCTCTTTCAACTTTATGGGTCTCCAAGTCTTTCTTACATTATGACCCCTACTTTCCCAAGAAACCAAAGGGCAGCCTGATTCAGGATTATAGGGACAAGGTCTCTGCCCTCCATTTGGCAGGCTAAGAAATGCAGTCTTAGGGAGATGAGGGAACTTACACACTCACATAGGTAGCCAGTAGCAGAGTTAGGGTTTGACCCCAGCTCTTTTGGCTCTAAATCTAATATTCCTCAGCTTGACTGCCCTGAACAACAAGGGAATCCATTGAAGAACACTCCATTTTGGAAAGATTCTCCCCCATTGGTAGAACCTTTAATTCAAAGTTCTGACTTGCAGTAGGCGAGTAGGCGGGTATGATGTCTTTCCGGCATTCTCTTCCTGATCCAGTTAACCACTCATATCCCAGGCTAGCTATGTTTCTACAAAGTTGGTCCTCAGTTATTGGACACAGCCAGGGCCCACACAGACACTCAATTAACTTGGCCAGCTTGTTGCCTCAGGTGAAAGGAAGGAAAGAGATAGAGAAGTAGCATCTATCAATTCAGTTCAATTCATTTTAGCCAGCATTTAAAGTTGGTTACATTCTATAGCCCTTGATGCTAGGGATCCAAAGACAAAAATGCAATAATCCCTGTCCTCCTCTTACCCCATAGCCCAAGGAAAATGAATTCCTTTATACCGAAGGGGAGAATCAATCTACAAGATGATCTGGGTGAGGGTGTGTTTACTAGCTGCCCACTAATAATAGGGGTGAAGTAACTTGGGAATAACAGCAATTTGGCTTCACTCTTATATCTGGTGCCAGGGAAGGCATGGTTCTGTTTTGCTTGCTTTAGTCATTGTAAATATTAAAGTGTGAGCCTGAATGGAAATGGGGATCTGTGATTCCTCCCTCCCTGGCAAACAACTACCTGGAAGCAGGATCCAACTTCCATCTGGGGTGGGAACAACTGGGATGCGGTTGAGAAGGACCACATCACTGAAAGCTAGAATTCATACACATTTTTTTTCTATTCAATTCAACAAACTTTTTCAAAAGAATCTCCCTAATGTTGAGAAAAAAGTGAACTTGGAAGTCATTTAATCTACTATCCTTTCAGAGAAGAAGGAAACAAGGCTCAGAGAGGGGATCTAAGACCATATAATGAATTAGTAGCTGAGACAAGGCTAGAACTCAGGTCCCCCGACTCCCTGCTCAGTGCTAACATAATGTGTTCCAGATTGGCAAAACCAAAAAAAAAAAAACTTTGAATCTAAGCACAGATGCAATGTGGGCAGACAGTGATCACTCAACTGTACAGAAAGGGAGGGGAACAAAAAGAGATGGGGGATGCTGGGATGTGAGTCCTTACCCCATCTCTCCTCAATGGGGAATTTAACGTGAGATAGTTTATCATTACTGATGCAGACAATTGCCTAGGATCAGCCTCTTTACTATTCCCAGCTTCCCACTCATGTAGTCTGTGAAAAACCTACAGACACAAGAAAAGACATATGGGGGAGAAGTAATAAGAAAATTCCCTCTGAAAACCGCTTTGCTTGGAAGATCATTGAATCTTAGTCTTGCAGATCTGTAACTGGAAGAGAACTCTGGGAGCTAGATGGCACAGTGGATAGGGCAGTGGACCTGGAACTGAGAAGAGCTGAGTTCAAATCCTTCTTCGATCATTTGCTTGCTCTTTGACCCTGGGCAAATAACCTCTCCCAGCCTGAGTTTTTTCATCTCTAAAATAGGGACAATAATAGAATCTACCATAAAGAGTTGTTATGAGGATCAAATGAGATAACATTTAAAAATACATTTTTATGTATTTCATTAAATATTTCCAAATTATATTTTAAATATTTTAGCATTCTTGTTTGAACTTTATTTTTTGGTTACATTTTACGTTCTGAGGCATCTCCCTCCCAACCCTGCGTTAAAGAACAACACTTGATGTAGATAAATGTATGGAACCATATAATACATACTTCAATATATCAGTTCTTTCCCTGGAGGTGGATAACATTTTCCTTCATAAGTCCTTTGTAGTTGATTTGAATGATCATATTACTCAGTATAACTCAGTCATTCACAGTTACTCTTTGGAAGACATTGCTGTTACTGTATACAATGTTCTCTTGGTTCTGTTGATTTCACCCTGCATTGTTTCAGGGAAGCTTTTCCATGTTTTTTTTTTTCCTAAAACCAATCTGCTTGTCATTTTTTACAGCACAGTAGTATTCCACCACAATCATATACTGCAACTTATTTTGCCATTCACCAATTGATGGGCATTCCCTCACTTTCCAGTTCTTTGCCACTGCAAAGAGAGCTGCTATAATATTTTAGAACATATAGGTTCTTTACCTTTTTCCCTGATTTTGTTAGGAAACAGACCTAATGGTGGTATTGCTGGGTCAGAGGGTATATACACAGTTTTATAAATACAAATGACTTTCCAAAATGGTTGGATCAGTTTGCAATTCTACCAATAGTCTATTAGTGTCTCACTTTTTCCACATCCCTTCCAACATTTGTTATTTTCCCCTATCATTTTATCCAATCTGATAAGCGTGAGAAGGTACCTTAGAGCTGTTTTAATTTGCATTTCTAATCAATAGTGAGATAGAGTATTTTTTCATGTGCCCATTTAGAGTTTTGATTTCTTCTTCTTTAAACTGCTTGTTCATATCCTTTGACCATTTACCAATTGGGGAGTTACTCTTAGTTTTATGAATTTGGCTGAGTTCCTTATATATTTAAGAGACAAGGTTTTTATCAGAGAAATTTGTTGTAAATTTTTCCTTGTTTCCTGCTTTTCTTCTAATTTTGTTTGAAATGTTTTTATTTGTGCAAAAGCTTTTAATTTTATGTAATCAAAATTATACATTTTAGCATCTGTGATCTTCTCTGTCTCTAATTTGGTCATGAACTCTCCCTTTATTCATGGATCTGACAGGTAAATTTTTCCACAGTCTTGTAGTTTACTTATGATATCACTTTTTATGTCTAAATCATTTATCTATTTTGACTTTATATTGTATACAGTATGAGATGTTGGTCTATGCCTAGTGTTTGCCAAACTCCTTTACAGTTTTCCCAGCAAGTTTTCTCAAATGGTAAGTGCTTGCCTGCAAAGCTGGGATCTTTGGGTTGATCAAACATAAGATTACTATGTTCATCTCCTACTGTGTATTATGTACCTGATCCATTTCACTGGTCCAGCACACTAGGGATTTTTGTTTGTTTGTTTGTTTGTTGTTAGCTAGTAGCAGATTGTTATGATGATTATGACTTTGCATTATAGTTTGAAATCTGTACTGCTAGGTCACCTTCTTTCATGTTTGTTTGTTTGTTTTTATTGATTCCCTTGATATTTTTGACCTTTCAATCTTCCAAATGAATTTTATTATTATTTTTCTAGTCCTATAAAACAATTATTCATTGAATAAGTAAATCAATTTATGTAGAATTGTCATTTTTTAAAATATTGGCTCAACCTACCTAGAAGCAATTAATATTTCTCCAATTGTTTAGATCTGTCTTTATTTCTGTGAAAAGTGTTTTGTCATTGTGCTCATATAGTCCCTGGGTTTGTCTTGGCAGGTAGATACCCAAGAATTTTATGTTGCTAGGAGTTATTTTAAAAGGAATTTCTCTTTCTATCTCTTCTTGCTGGGTTTTGTCGGTTGTATATAGAAATGTAAATAATTTATAAGGGTTTATTTTATATCCTGCAACTTTACTAAAGTTGCTTCAACTAGTCTCTCAGTTGGTTCTCTAGGGTTCTCTAATATATGTTCATAACATCTTCAGTTGCTTATTTTTATTTCTTCAATTTCTTTTTCTTATTGCTATACCTAGCATTTCTATTACAATATTGAATAACAGTGGTGATAAAGGACATACTTGCTTCATCCTGATCTTATTGGGAAGGCTTTTAGTTTATCCCCATTCTACAGATATGCTTGTCCTTGGGTTTTCATTTTAAGAGAAGCTCCATTTATCCCTATGCCTTCCAGTGTTTTAAAATAGGAATGGGTGTTGTATTTTGTTAACGAGCTTTTCCTGTATTTATTAAGATAATCAAAATGCTGTAACCACCACCAAATATCTCCACTAGTATTACATCCATGTTGGCTCAGGTCTAGCCTCCACTCCCATGTCACAGATATCTCCTTCTGACATCTTAAGTTTTCTTGGGCTGGAAAAAATGTTTCGCCTTAAACTTTTATTGGCTCTGCCACTCCAGAATTCCATTTGAGGTGTTATTTGAAAGTTGGAGGGAATGTTAGGAAAATTTCACTACAGAGGATGAGGATGAGAAGGAGGAAGAGGAATTATATTTCTAGATTTATTAATTGTCAATTTTTATCTTAATTTCTAAAAAGATCCCCAACCATTTTGGAATCCTAATGTGTACATTGGGGGAGGAGGGTGGTAGTCAGGCTAGGTGATCTCTCAAGTCCCATAGAATTAATGCTATGTGCTATGAGCTGATGGCCCTGTGAATAAATTATGAAAACACGTAGACTTGTATGATATGGATATTCATGAAAAGCTGCAGGGTCAGGTAAAGAGGTCTGAGAAATCTGAGGTAAGATAACTTTGAATCAGGCAAGAAGGAAAAGACAGAATAATGGTGAAGGTGGAGCCCTGGGGTGGGCAAAGATGATTTCATGGAGGAAATAGCACTTGATTAAGACTTGAAGTCAGTGAGCACTTATTATGTGTCAGCAGAAGGGACTTCAAAAGAGGGAGGTGAGGAAAAGTGAAGGCCCTTCTAGGCACAGGGGATGGAGAATAAGCAATGGAGATAGGAGAGGACAGGAAAGTGATAGGGTGCAAAAATTAATCCAATGTTGCTTGAATACAGAATGTGTAAATAGGAATATCAGTTAAGGTCAACAAGTATCATATTAGCACAGAACCATAGAATCACAAAGTTGTAATAGGGACCTCACAGTTTCCTGGTCCAGCAAGTACACGAACAAGAATACACTTTATCCTTGCCAACGCCTGACAAGCAAGCATCTAGACATTGCCAAAAGACCTAAAATGGGAACACACTATCTTCCAAGGCACCATCTTGGTCTTTCTCATTCTTAGGAAGTCTTGCCATACATTAGGCCTAAATTTGTTTCTTTGCAACTTTTACCATTAGTCAGTGGCCAAGTCCTGAAAAGTCACTCTTCTCCTAATAGTGAAGGAAGCCACTTGATGTTCTTCACATAACACATTCCATTTTCCAACTCTGGGCATTTTCACTGGCTTTCACCCCTAGGCCTGGAATGCTTTCCTTCCTCATCTCCACATTCTGGCTTTGACCTCCTTCAAATTCCAGGTAAAAACCCCACCTTATATAGGAAGCCATTCCAGATTGCCTTTAATGTTAGTCCCTTCCCTCTTTTGATTATCTCCAATTCATTCTATGTGTGTCATGTTTGTAAATAATTATTTGTATGTTGTCTCCCCCAATAGATTGTGAGCTTGTCAAGACTAGGGACTGTTTTTTGTCTTACTTTTTTTATTTTTTGGCATACCCATTCAAATTCAAAATGTGAACACTTAATAAATGTTTATTGACTGACTGCCTGACTATTTCATGGGCAATTTGGATAAGAGGAAGTTTTTTGAAAAGAGTGACATGATCAGAATACATCAAGAAGTTAACCTGGGCAGTAGGCTAAGGTTTGGAAGATGGCAAGGAAATAGATGAGGCAAGAAGACTAGTTAGGAGGTAAGAGGAAATAACCTCTAAGCTAATTTCTAAATTCAGATTTATCTTTATTACTTTTTCTCAAAGTTCCTATAACTTCCTATAACCTATTGAAAGCAACATTTCTCCTTTAAAATGACAGCAATGTTAAACTTGTCAAATCTTTTAGTAAAAGATTTAAAAAGTCAATTTTTGGAGGGGATGCAGTTTAGAGAATTCCATAGGATCAGTAGCTCTGATATTTCATTTTTCTTTCATATTCATTGAGAACAAGTATTTAAAATTCAATCTGACCATTTAACTCAAATACACACATACACAGCAGATTAAGAACTCATCTTTAATGAGATTGGAGAACTATTACATAACATTCAAACCAAAATACAAATGACTCAGCAATTTTAGATAGGAAGGCAGGCAGCTCTTGGGCTATTTCTTACCAAAGGGCACCAGAAAGGAAGAGAAATTAAGCAAAGTAATTTTGAATAAAGTTTTTGTACATATACTCCATTTTGCTATTTGGCTTCTGTTGTCTGCCATTAGAAAGCAATAGAAACAGGGGAAGTTGTGTAGGCAGTGATTGTGTGATTAATTAGCAGGAGGACAGATGAATTGCTTGCATAATTTGAAAGGGGGCCAGGAAACTTAAGGACTAGAAAGGGAAAAATACATGTTGGGCATGAGGACATTAGGAATGAAAAAAAGTGAGAAAAAAGGAGTGAAGGAGGGAAAAAGAGAGAAAGATAGATGCAGAAAGGGAGAGACAGAAGGAGACACACACAGGAAGCGCAAAAAGTACTTTCATAACTTCTATGAAACATAAATATTTTAAAGTTATCCATCTGTCATATTATACCTAGATGCCTGAACACTAAGTAGAGATAGGAAAAAAGAGCATTTGCTTCTCTTGTCTCCATTATCTTATAGTGAAATGAGTAGATGGAAAATTACAATGGCCCAATTAGGCAAAGATAGCACATCTGGGGAAAAATGTATATGATGTATTGTTCTGATCACAACAAGGTAAGTACTATAATTATTCCCATTTTACAGGTGAGGAGACTAAAGCATATGGAGTGACTTGTCCATGACTATAACAGCTCATGAATATCTGAAGCTGGATTTGAACTAAGGTCTTCCTAACTCCAGGTCTCATATTCCAGCTACTGCACCACCTGACTGTCACCTAATCCTATAACTTGATGCTTCCCAAGTATCTGCTATACACAAGAAATATGTATGTACCTATGCACACGGCAGAGGTATGTAGCATACCAGTGGCTTTGGGAGTGATTGTACAAATGAATCCTATCTTTTATTTTTCCTTGTTGTAGAATGAATTTATTCCAAGATAGTTATTCCAGCTTCATATAAAGAGGCCTTTCACAGTAAAGAAAACAGAGGATAATCATTGTTTTGGAAGAACAGTGGTACCTCTAGAAAGATCATCCTCTGTTCTAGGAGATATACTAAAGAGGATCAGTAGATGGCCAGTTATATACCCTCACTAAGAAGGATCCAGATTTCATTTACAATGTGGATGTCCTTATTGTACCTCTGTTCATTAAGTCTTATGTTGATTTCTACAGCTGAAAGTAATGAGTAGATTTACTTTTTAATCTCATCATCACCTATTAGGGAAATGCTTATCCCCCAAAATATAAAGAGATAAGTAGATTGACTTATACTAAAAAAAATATATTGTCCATGTGGTGTTAAATAAGATTAGTGCTACAAAGAAGGACTACAATAGTCATAGACAGACTAAGTTAAAAAGATACCAGCCACGTAACATGATAAAACAGGTTTTCTTGCATCTGGGGTGATGTGTTCTGTCTGAGAACCCTTCCTAGTGTGTGTTCATATGTCTATTTACAATAGAAACATAGCCATATAATATACGTATGTGGGTGGGAGCCAAGATGGCGGCTGGAAAGCAGGGACTAGAGTGAGCTCCATATTGAGTCCCTCCAAAAACCTATAAAAAATGGCTCTGAACCAATTCTAGAACTGCAGAACCCACAAAACAGCAGAGGGAAGCAGGGCTCCAGCCCAGGACAGCCTGGATGGTCTCTGGGTGATGTCTATCCCACACGGAGCTGGGAGCTGGGGTCTGGGATCTGGGAACGGAATGGAGCAGAACCCAGCCTGAGTGAAGTGGACCAACCAGACCAGAAGCTGGGTGGAGGGGGCCCTATCGCCCTGAATCAGTGAGCTGCGGCAGCTACCAGGCTTCTCAACCCACAAACACCAAAGACTGCGGAGAAGGTTAGTGGGAAAAGCTGCGGGAGTGGAAGGAGTTTGCGGTTCAGCTTCCAGCCCCGGGGGCAGCAGAGGTGGGGCAGCTACAGCTACTGCTGCTTCTGGCCCCAGGCCCACCTGGTGGGAGGAATTAAGTGGCGGATCAGAGCAGAAGTGCACAGCCTGCTGAAGATCTAAGCCCAGTCTGGGTGGGGGGTTCTTAGGGAAGGAGGAGTGCTGGTGTAACAGAGCTGGCACCTCCCCTCCAAACGTGGAACATAGAAGTCGTTAGTCTACAAGCAGTCATACCCCACTGAAAAACTCAAGGGTCAAGTTAGTTGGTTGGGAATATGGCCAGGCAGCGAAAACACACCCAGATTCAGTCTCAGACTTTGGATTCTTTCTTTGGTGACAAAGAAGACCAAAACATACAGCCTAAAGAAGACAACAAAGTCATAGAGCCTACAACAAAAGCCTCCAAGAAAAACATGAACTGGTCCCAGGCCATGGAAGAGCTCAAAAAGGATTTGGAAAAGCAAGTTAGAGAAGTAGAGGAAAAATTGGGAAGAGAAATGAGAAGGATGCGAGAAAACCATGAAAAACAAGTCAATGACTTGCTAAAGGAGACCCAAAAAAATACTGAAAAATACACTGAAGAAAACAACACCTTAAAAAATAGATTAACTCAAATGGCAAAAGAGCTCCAAAAAGCCAATGAGGAGAAGAATGCCTTGAAAGGCAGAATTAGCCAAATGGAAAACGAGGTTCAAAAGACCACTGAAGAAAATACTACTTTAAAAATTAGATTGGAGCAAGTGGAAGCTAGTGACTTTATGAGAAATCAAGATATTATAAAACAGAACCAAAGGAATGAAAAATGGAAGACAATGTGAAATACCTCATTGGAAAAACCACTGACCTGGAAAATAGATCCAGGAGAGATAATTTAAAAATTGTTGGACTACTTGAAAGCTATGATCAAAAAAAGAGCCTAGATATCATCTTTCAAGAAATAATCAAGGAGAACTGCCCTGATATTCAAGAGCCACAGGGCAAAATAGAAATTGAAAGAATCCATCGATCTCCTCCTCAAATAGATCCCAAAAAGAAATCTCCTAGGAATATTGCCACCAAATTGCAGAGCTCCCAGATCAAGGAGAAAATACTGCAAGCAGCCAGAAAGAAACAATTTGAGTATTGTGGAAACCCAATCAGAATAACCCAAGATCTGGCAGCTTCTACATTAAGAGATTGAAGGGCTTGGAATACGACATACGGTATTCCAGAGGTCAATGGAGCTAGGATTAAAACCTAGAATCACCTACCCAGCAAAACTGAGTATCATGCTCCAAGGCAAAATATGGACTTTCAATAAAATAGAGGACTTTCAAGCTTTCTCAGTGAAAAGACCGGAACTGAATAGAAAATTTGACTTTCAAACACAAGAATCAAGAGAAGCATGAAAAGGTAATCAAGAAACAGAAATTGCAAGGGACTTACTAAAGTTGAACTGTTTTGTTTACATTCCTACATGGAAAGATGACATGTATGATTCATGAGACCTCAGTATTAGGGTAGCTGAAGGGAATATGCATATATATATATATATACATATGTTTATGTATATATCTGTGTGTGTATGTGTATATATATGTATATATATGTATATGTGTATGTGTATACATATATATATATATATATACACATATATAAAACAGAGAGAGCAGACACAGGGTGAGTTGAAGATGAAGGGAAGATATGTAAAAGAAATAAAATCAAATTAAGGGACGTGAGAGCAACATACTGAGAGAGGGAGATAGGGAGAGAGAGAATGGGGTGGATTATCTCACATAAAGGTGGCAAGAGGAAGCAGTTCTGTGGAGGAGGGGAGAGGGCAGGTGAGGGGGGAATGAGTGAACATTGCTCTCATCAGATTTGGCCTGAGGAGGGAATAACATACATACTCAATTGGGTATCTTACCCCACAGGAAAGAAGAGGGAGGAAGATAAAAAAATAAAAGAGGGGGGGATGATGGAGGGGAGGGCAGATGGTGGTGGATGTAATCAAAAACAAACACTTTGGAAAGGGGGCAGGGTCAAGAGAGAAAATTCAATAAAGGGGGATGGGTTGGGAAGGAGCAAAATATAGTTAGTCTTTCACAACATGAGTATTGTGGAAGGGTTATACATAGTGATATACATGTGGCCTATGTTGAATTGCTTGACTTCTTAGGGAGGGTGGGTGAGAAGCGAAGAGGGGAGAGAATTTGGAACTCAAAGTTTTAAAAACAGATGTTCAAAAACAAAAAAAAGTTTTCGCATGCAACTAGAAAATAAGATATGCAGGCAATGGGGCATAGAAATTTATCTTGCCCTACAAGAAAGGAAGGGGAAAGGAGATGAGAGGGGAGGGGGGTGATAGAGGGGAGGGCTGACAGGGGAACAGGGCAACCAGAATATATGCCATCTTGGAGTGGGGGGGAGGGTAGAAATGGGGAGAAAATTTGTAATTCAAACTCTTGTGAAAATCAATGCTGAAAACTAAATATGTTAAATAAATAAATTTAAATTATTAAAAAATATATACGTATGTGTATATGTGGATGTTTATATGTATATATACACACACTAATATACACACATACCTGTCCATGCATATATTAAAAAGCATATGTACATACGTGTATTGTATGCACATATGTCTATGTGCCATGCATGTATATGTGTGTATACATACTATATACATTTATATATGCATGTGTATACATACACACACACTTCCCATTTTAACACCAATATTCTCCCAGTAATGGTAGATGGTTGTCCTTCATGAAACACCATGATATCAGAGGGATAAAATCTATAAAAACCCAAATGACAATGGAAAGACTTATCAAATAGAAATAAGGTGATGCATATTACCAAATGATGTCCAATTCATAAGAAGTAGCAAAAAATTGCTCTAGATAAATATAATCTGATATATGGATACCACACACAATACACAATACACGTATGGAAGCTAGATTGTGGGAGCTGGAGCTTGAAATGAACTGGGCTTGGATGATGTATTAAATAACACTTCATTAATGTAGGAGATGGAACATTGTCTAGGAGAGCAGAACTAGAACAGGAAAGGGTGCTGACCTGGAGAGACTCAGGACCTGTTTCACAGAGAAAATGAGGGCATTGGACCAAATAACTTATAAGGGCCTTTCCCACCCTAGGTCTGTGATCCAAATGTTAGGGGGGATTGGAGTTAGTTAGAATGACTGAACAATGTTATTGTAGAACAACTTTGGTTAGAAAAACATTGTGCAGAGAACAACAGGACATAAACATTGGCTTATCTTAGATCCTCTGTAAATGACCTCACAATGTATTATTCCCATTTTGTAGATAGGGCAATTGGAACTCAGGGAGTCTAAGTGACTTATTCGTAGTCATACCACTAGTAAGGGAAACTATGTGACTTTCACTCTTTTTACTATGTCCTATTTCCTACTGCAAAATGCTAGAGTGCTATAAGTTGAAATAAAATTCTAAATGTAATAGAATTTTTATACTATAATATAAATAAATCATAGTAAATGCTCAGATTTCCCATGTTGCTCATCTTCTTCCCTACACCTCAAATCCATGAGGACTGCATGTGTGTATGTATGTGTGTGTGTGTGTGTGGGTGGGTGGGTGTATGTGTGTGCGAATTAGATTTCTACTGTTATTTTAAGTGTGTTATTTCCCCTTTGGTGAGGGTTGTTCTTTCACCAATACAGATTACAATCCCTCTATGACTCATCTCCCTGTTTGAGTCTTATTTAGGTCCTTTCATATATCAACCAAAGAGGATCGGTCCAATGTCTTTCTCTCATACTTTTAATAACTGATGAGCATTGCTACAGTATTTAGGCTTGCCACCTGTTGTCTCTAATCCTCTGTATGTAACAGATTCACATTCTTTTCTGGTTATATGTTATACCTAGTAATTTTTTCTCTACTTCTCATGATCAGGACATCATTTGGTAATATGTCACCCTATTTATGTTTGATATGTATTTCCATTATCATTTGGGTTATTTATAGGTTTTATCCTGAGATCATGGTGTTTCTTGAAGCACAGTCATTTAACATTACAGGGAGAATATCAGCGTTAAGGAGATTGGCTTTTGCATCAGGAAGCAATTCAGAAGAAATGAAATCACTTTACATTTTCCCAAATATGATCCAGCCAGATCTCCTCCTACTCGATTCTGGGCTCAATACCATTATCCATCTGCAGCATCTGCCCGAGCCATGCTTACTGATGGGCTAATGTGACAGGCTTCTTATCCAGCTGCATTCATAGTTCAGGCAATATATATTTTTCATATACTTTATTTTACCAATGAGGGTAATAGACACTGCCATGGATTTCACTAAGGAAGCTTTGTAGTATCTGGGTTTGAGAGCAATTATTAGGGGAAAGGAAAGGATGAGAACAAGTGTTTATTAAATGCCTCCTGTATGCCAGGAACTGTGCTAAGCTCAAATATTATTTAATTCAATTCTCATAACGATATTGGTAGGTAAATGCCATTATCATCCCCATTATACAGTTGAGGAAACTGAGGCAAACAGAATTTAAATGACTTCCTCAGGGTCATATAGCTACTAAATATGTGAGGCTGAATTTGAACTCAGACCTTCCTGACTCTAGGTCCAGAACCCTATCCTCTACGCCTCTTAGTACTATCATATGTGAACTGAGACACTTAGAAAACTTCAGCACCAATAGAGAATCATTCTTTTGTTTGAACTTTGTGTAAGGTATCTCATGGTATTAGGCAGAACATTAGTTAAATATACATCTCACTGTTTTATGTTTTGTTGGTTGTCAATAGCGAATTGATTGATGATACGATAATGTCATTTATTTAAAAAATATGCCTTTAGTTTAGTTGCATCTGTTATGAAGTCTTCTATGATTTTAATGCCATGGGAGGCCTCTTGTCTCAGAAAAAACTTCATCTGTAATTTTCTATCTAATCATCTTATTTAACTCTTTCAATGAATATATGATCTCATTAATGTGGGTATCTACATTGGTGAAGATTGTAATTCATGCCCTTTCATTCAGTGGGACTCTTTGTTTTCCTTCTCAGGAGTCCATCCAGAATGCTAGGGCCCTTAATCTAGCTCTCTTGATATCCTGGGGAATACCTCACTCTTACTACAATATGGCCAAAGCTCCTATTTCAGTCATACAACTCTGATGTTATCCTTTATGCCATTTATTCTCATGCTCTTCTCCAATAAAAAACATGTTTATAGACAAATCATTCCTATCACATGCCCCTCCAGTGATCTTTGGATCACTCACAACTTTAATTCTTTGAGGATCATGACGTTGTATGACTCAGTCATACTGCATAACTAGGAGAATAGTGATATTAAATGAAGGGCCTTTGTTCCATTAAAAGCACCAAATGATGTTTCATAAAAATTTAAGTCTATTCCCCTCCCATTCAATTCTCAAATGAGTCCAGTACCCATACACAGTGTCTTTATAAGAGATAGGAGTTGGCATCATTGTCTACAGGAATTAGAAAAAAGATCATTTCATAGATTGCTTGGTAATCTATACCTAATCAAATCTTTTTTTAATCAATAAACAATGGACTTAATGGTATCTTATATTCTATATACCTCTCAATCAGTTGTGTAACTCCAAAGATGTGTTCTGGTTGTGGAAAATTCCTTGACTGTGAAAGTTTATTTTCACCAGCTTCTCATTTTTGACAGAGTCGAGGCGTGTGCAATTTTCATGAAGAATTTATAGAGATGACTAAAGAAAGTATCTGGTTTAGTAGGGTCTTCCTAGTTACTTACTTATGGGTGGGGTGGGGTAAATGAACTAGATTTCTCTCTTTGTGATAGGTAAGAAATGGATCCCTGAGAGCCTTTAAAATTGAGTTTATAGTTTGGACTTAAAACAGCAGTTGGGAGAATAATTTACAAGTTCTTGTTTTACCAAGTCGTGTATGTTGTATGATTTAACCATCCTGAGATTGCCTTCATTATAGCCTGGATGGGAGATGGCCACATGAGAGTTGGCAAGGTTTATATCCTACTGATACCATTTCTGTTCTGGTGATAGGAAGTAGACAAAGAGAGATAATGGTAGATTTTGAAAAGGCAGCAAATCTGTACCTGGAAGGGAGCAAAACTCATTTGTGGACTATGATGTCAAAGCCCAGACTAATGTGAGATGTATGATTGACATAGCTCTGAGCCCCCAATGGGAAAATAACATGTCTGAAATGGATGAGGGCAGACCTTGAGCCAGAGTGTAGGAGTACATGTATTAATCTGTCCATTTCAGAAGGAATAGTGGCTAAAACAATGGGGGATGGATGGATGCCGTAGTGGGGCAATAAAAGACATAAGGCTACAAGGTAACAGGATAAACCTTGGCAGCTCAGACACATAATTAATTCATCTTGAAATTGGCCGAAATCCTCACCTTGTAAAATTGCCATTTACTCTAAGTTCTAAAAACAGAAGGCTTGTTGGTGTAGTGGAGACAGCACTAAATCAGGAGTTCAAATTATAATTCTGCCACTAACTAGTTCAGTCACCTAATCTTCTTGAATTTTGGTTTCCTTATTGCTAAAATGAAAGACTTGGACGAGGTGATCTTTATGAGCATTACAGGTTCCAAAATGTAAAATTTTATTCAATCCTTTTAGCCAGGAATTACTCAAAATTTACAATCACAAACAATAAGCAAATATATTGGCTCACATTTACAATATTAATCATCCTTTGACCATGGAAAATGAGAGTCCAGAGGAAATTCTCTAGAAACTAACGAACAAATGAAAACTGAAATTATTAAAAAATGATTAAAAGTTCACTTAATGTTTGAGTGTAGCACTACTATGGTGATTATAATCCTATACAGTGCCTCCTACTAACATGTATCTTATCAGCTCTATTATGAGTTAATTCTTTGCTATAGTTTCCAACCAGATGACTAGTAGTCATGAGTACATACTTTAGTAGCTTTGAAAATCATCCCGGGTCACTTGTAGGGATGAGGTTTCTGGAAATCAACCATGTTAAGGGCGACTCATGAGTCAAAGAGAGTTTCTATTGGTCATATTAGTGACCTCATCTGTGACTGACATTTGTTACTGTTCCGTTCCATGTTTCTGTCAGACTTGGATAATGGCAGACTTATTGAATTTGTGAAAGACAAATGTGACCTACCTCTCAAGAAACCGAAGGAAGTGAGTTCTGACACTGAGTGCTAGAATTGGAGCTTGATATCCTTTGGTATTTATGTCAAATTGTCCGTTACATGATTTGGTACCCCTTACTCAAATTTCTGGGTATTTTAGTTTCCAAAAATAGTGAGGATTTACCCCTTTAAAGGTTCTCTTTCTTTGTTTCTTGCTTGTTGACTTTCTTCCTCTTCTGTCACTTCTTTCTTTCCCTATCCTCCCTCTCCCTTTCTTCCTTCCTTCCTACCTTCCTTCCTTCCTTCCTTCCTCCCTCCCTCTCTCCCTTCTTTGCTTTCTCCCTTCCTTTTGTCCCTTTCTTCTTTCTTTTTCCTTTCTCTCCTTCTTAGGAAATTTTAAGAGCCATGACAATTAGCCCCCTTACTCAAGGGAGAGTATGTACTGAGGGTGGGAGGGTGAGGGGGAAAGAAAGTCAGTATACTGTAGCTATCTATTCCTGAGCATTTCCCTGAAATAGACTGAGACTCAGTGCCACTCAACTGCTTTCTGAAGACAGAGCTAGTGGAGTGAGACATACTTTTCCTGCCCCTCAGGCTATCTTATCATTTCCTTCAGCTCTTGATCCCCTGGATGCAGGGGAATTAAGAGCATAAACCTGCCTCCCACAAACAACTCTGTCAGCAGAAATGCCCAAAATTAAGCTTCTTAATTTAGCACTTTTATTTTTTAAACCTATCTCCTGCTCACTCACTCAGGTCCAAGTCAGGTATTTATAAAAGTTCTCACTTATCTGACAGAGTCCAGCCTCTTCCAAATAACTTTCCCCTTCTCCAGGGAAGTGCTTATTCAATATCTTGTCTCCTTGTGCAAGGAAGGGAATCATCTTGAGGATGAGGAGCTTCACGAATTACCAAACATGGATGAACTCCTAACTAGAACACCCCAATTTCACTGAATGAAACCTCCCAGGTTAATGAGGCTGAGGGATAGTCAGGTCTATCTCTCCAGCAAAGCAAGGCATTAGCATCAATCCTAAAGACTTCTGGGAGATCTGCTATATTAGTCTGCTTTCACAGGTGAGAACTGGACCAGCACAAGAGAACTTGCTAAGGGCAAAGGAAAGCTGCAGGTAGGTAGATAAGGGGTGCTGAAAGTCTAGGGGAAAATGTAGAAAGGAAAGTTGGGAAGACATGAAGAAATTCTACAAATTTTAGCATCGAGCAACTCTGCTTAGAGAACCCAAACTTTGGCTATCTCAGGGATCACAGTTGCTCAGAAAATCTCTTGTAGATTTTTCAGTTTATTCCACAAGGGCTAGACATGGTTTTGTTCAGTTTAAAGTTTTTGGGTGGCACAAGAAGCCTGGCTCATGGATCCTTTTCTGAGCTCTCAATATATCACTTAATGTAGCTAACTGAGAGCTGTATCAGTCTCAAGGTTCTTGAGATAGTTGCACATGAATTTTTGTGCCATTCATATATTTAGAACCTCTACCCAGTACAATGTAAGCTCCTTGAGAGCAGGGACTTTCATGTTTGTCTTAGTATCCTCAGTACCTAGCACAGTGCTCTGCACATAGCAGGCACTTAAGAAAGGTTTGTTGAATTGCATCATACATTGTAGAAGTGAATAATGGTTAATTTGGCACCTTATTGTATATGGCTATTCCCTTCACTGATTTAGATCATGCCCTCTCTTCCTACATGTTTTTTGTTCCTATATTTTTATGAATTTTATTCTGAAGACCTACTCAATACACCAAAGGACTTTCCCCTTTTAGTTATGCTCCTCATCTTCCTCCTCACACATTAAATCTATGAGGAAATGATCTGTGAGAATTAGGTTTAGACTTACTTTAATGGTTTAAGGACTCAGTGACATTTCTAGTCTCTCAAAAGACACTAGCTTTCTAGATATGCTCTATTAATAGAATAGAGATGCAGTATTGGAATGGACCATAAAGATCACCCCATCCAATCTCCACATTTTACAGAAGAGTAAACTGAAGGTAGAGGAGGTTAAGTGATGCGCCCATGATGACATAGCAAGTGAATGACAAGCATTGGCATGGCAACTTGGATACTGGGAAAGCACTGGATTGGGGGTTAGGAGGCATGGGTTCATGACCTGGCACAGTGGAAGAAACATGCTTTCTCTATGCTTTTATTTAAAGTCTGTCAGAGACACTTTTGTTGTTATTATAAGCAATTGCTGGGAGAGCTGTTGGATTGACAGTTTCCCTCTTAACAGCCCAAAAGCTCTGATTATAAGCAATTTTCAGCTAGTATATATAGAGCAAAAAGAAAATGAAGAGTAAAATCAAGGGCAGTTAGGCTGGATCATAGCTGTTACTAAGTACAAGAAAAACATTATTCCATAAAAGGAGAGATATGGACAAATTGTGTAGTTCTCAGATATGGCTTTGTAATGTCTTGTAACTGTCTAGGCTTCTAGGTGGTTTAGTATATAGAGTGCTGGAAATAAGCAGTCTCCCTAGAATAAGGAAAAACTGCATTCAAATCCAGCCCCAAATGCTGATTAGCTTGTGTGATCCTGGGCAAGCCACGCTATCTCAGTTTCCTCATCTGTAAAATGGGCATGATAGTACCACCTGCCTCCAGGGTTTTTGTGAGGATAAAATTATATAATATTTTAATATTTGTAAAACTTGAAGTTGCTATACAAATTCTAGCCATCATAATCATCATCATGATCATCATCATCGTCGTCGTCGTCATCATCATCGTCGTCATCATCATCATTGTCATCGTCGTCATCGTCATCATCATCGTAGTCGTTGCCATCATCACCATCATCATAATCGTCGTCATCGTCGTCATCATCACCATCATCATCATCATCATCGTCGTCGTCGCCATCATCACCATCATCGTCATCGTCGTCGTCCTCGTCATCATCACCATCATCATCATCATCGTCGTCATCGTCATCATCATCATTATTTTACGGCATTGTCAAAGTGAAAAGAGGAACATTAGGAATGATAGGAAAATACTGTGCAAGTCTTAGCTCTTTGGATTCACAGGGGTCCTGGTGCCCATCTCCTCAATTTACATTCTTTTAATGCTGTTACACTAAATTATTTAGAAGATCTCTTGGGTCTTCGGGCTTCTAAAACACTAGCTATGTGATAATGGGAAAAATTCACATCATTATCCTGAGCTTTAGGTGCCTTGTCTATAAAATGGGGATAATTCTTATATACTTGTATTTATTTTATTTTAGTTTTGGAGGGGAGAAGGAAGGCAATTGGGGTTAAGTGACTTACCCAAGGTCACACAGCTAGTTAGTGTGTCAATTGTCTGAGGACAAATTTGAACTCAAGTCCTTCTGACTCCAGGGCCGGTGCTCTACTCACTGCACCACCTATCTGCCCCTTATATGCTTATATTACCTATCTCATATGTTGTTTATAAAGCCTAAAAGTGCTACATAATTGTGAGAAGTTATAATTGAACTTATGTCTTCAGACTTTGAATCAATTGCCTTTTCCATTACACATGCAACAGTATGTCATTGATAGCTATACTTCTATCTGGTACTCTATCATCATGGCTCTTCCTTGCTATCAGTGTAATATGAAGGGAGCAAAATTGTGGAAGAAGTTTCAGATCTATGTGAAAGGTGAGAGCACCATGTATCTCATGTTCTATGGGGCGTGTTCTACAACTCAAACTATCATTGGCTACCGTTCTTCAAGAGCTCACAGTTTTCAGAGAAGGTCAACATAAATGATTAATATTTTCTACCTACTTAATATTAAAATTATATGCCTTGGTTAGAGCTGGAGTATACCTAATAGGGCCCACAAAAAAAATGTGTATACATGCAGTAAGTCACTTTAGTGAGAGGAAAGTAAGACCAGGAAGACTGTCCATACATATCTACCAAACCAACTTTCATACCGAATTTACAGTATAGGAAGAACAGTAAATATGTCCAATAATTCACAAGAGGGAAAAATGTGAATTAAACCAGCAATAAAACTCATGGATGGCTTCATATGCCTATAAACAAACATGTGAAGTAAGATAGACAAACAAGGTAAACTATAGATATTAACACAGGAAGGCAAATTAGATGAAAAATGTTATCACTGAGACTTGTTGGTTTGGTACCCATTATTTTAACATATTATAGAATAGTATGTCTATTATTCAAAAGAAATTGAATCAATTTTTTAAAAAAAAGGTAATGCTGTAGTAATAGAATTCCATATTATGAAGATATATTCATGTGATTATAAGAAATTTTCAGCTATTATACATACACACACATATATGTGTGTGTGCATGTATGTGTATGTATGTATGTGTGTGTATATATGTATACGTATAATCAAGGCCAGTTGGCCAATATCATTAACTGTTATTAAGTACAAGGAAAACATTCCATGAAAGGAGAGATTTCTTTATGTAAAATAATCTAAGAGTGAGAAGGAAGAGACATGGTAGAGAGCTGTTGAATCAAGATAACAGAAGGGAAAAAAAGAAGTAGTTTTGTCACCAGAGTAGACAGAACCTATGGACAGAAGGAAGAAATTGATAAGAGTTCAACAAACATAATGTCTCAAATGAAGGCATGATAAAGTAGAAATGGAGACCTAATTATTTGTCCTTCATCTGGTGCTCTCCTTCTGTCTAAAGCAATGTAGCTAATAATTTCTTGGATTGCCTTAATGATAATTTTATTCTGCAAAAGTTGGTTGAGGTGATGAGAAAAAGTGAGAAGACATACTCCATTTTCATCGGTAAGTAGGGCCTCACTGCTGAAATAGAAATGACGTGAACTTTAGTGGAGAGTGATCGTTGCATCTTAGAATTATGATAGAGAAGAAATGGAAATAGTTTGACATAGATTCTAAACTTTGGCAGAGACCTCAAACAGTTCAGAAAGCAGGAAGGATTTCGTGGTCTAAAATATTAGAAACAACTCTAGACAGAAGGGGAGAGACAGGTAGATGTTGCAGAGAGGCCAATTTAAACATGATAATAATAGCTAACATTAATATTGATATTACTATGTGCCAGGCATTGTGCTAAGCCCTGAACAATTATTATCTCGTTGATCTTCATAACAGCCCTGGGAGGTAAGCACTATTATTACCATGCCCATTTTACAGATAAAGAAATAGAGGCAAAGATAAGTTAAGAGACTTGCCCAGGTAACACAGCTAGTATTTGTCTGAGCCTCCATCTGAACTCAGATCTTCAGTCACTCTGTCCACTGCATCACCTGTTGTCGTTGAGTCATTTTTCAGTTGTTTCTAACTCTTCGTGAACCCATTTGGTGTTTTCTTGGCAAAGATGTTGGAGTGGTTTGCCATTTCCTTTGCCAGCTTGTTTATAGATGAGAAACAGAGGCCAACAGGGTTAAGTGACTCGCCCAAGGTCACTTAGCTAGTAAGTATCTAAGGCAAGATTTGAACTCAGGAAGATGGGGGCATTACAATACATTTATCAACCAGTAGCAATTTAGTCAGCACCACATCTCTCCTTGTGGCCTTCCTTTTATACAACTGGGCCCTTCAATGATCTCACAATCTAATTGATCATATGAGGTGCTTGTAATGTAAAATAGTTGTATAGCATGAATAGGAAAACATCGGTTTTAAAAATTGGTCTTCATAGGAACGAGCTGCTTAGGATCATCGAAAGCGGCATGCAACAAGAAAGCTGAAATTGAATCCAATAATTCTATAAACACTTATTCATTTCTTAAGTGCCTACTAGGTGTTAGGCACTGTTCTAAGTACTGGGGATGCAATTAATAAAAGGGGGAGACCAGGGATTACCTGGCATGGAGCAAAATTGCTCCTTGGAGTTGAAACAAGGTAGAATAATAGAGTCAGAGTAGAGAGAGCAAAAATCCAATTTCTGCCCTCTATGAAGGAAGAGGCCAGATAGACAAGATATTACCACTATATAGTGAACTCCCATTTGTCTAGAAGAAAAACAAGCTACAAAATAGGGTTTTACGTATGTGTGTGTAACATCTCTCACGTATGCCTCTTTCTTTCCTCTGACACAGCCACCGCTCTGGTGCAGACCCTTACACCCTTGTGTCTGGACTATTTCAATAGCCTGCAGGTTGGGCCCCCTCCCACAAGTCTCTCCCCACTCCCATCCATCCTCCACTCAGCTGCCAAAATCATCTTTTAAAATGCAGGTCTGCCTGTGACTCTCTATTAGCTCCAGAATCAAATATAAAATCCTGTTTGACCTTCAAAGTTATTTATAACCTGGCCCCTTCCTACTTTTCCAGACAACTTTAACTTTATTCTCCTCTATACTCTTTACTATACAGGGGCACTGGCCTCCTTACTGTTCCTTACACAAGATGCTTAATTTATTGACAGGGCATTTTCACCAGCTATCTCCCATGCTTGGAATGTTCCCTCTCATCTCCTAACTTCTTTGTCGTCCTTCAACTATCAACTAAAATTCTAATTTCTGTAAGAAAGCTCTCCTACCCCCACCCTTCCCCATAATGCTCATGCCTTTCCCTTGGGATCATCTCCAATTTATCCTGTTTATATCTATATATATGTCTGTGTTTATTTGTATGTAGTTTTTTGAAGATCATCCAAATCATTAGATTCTGAGCTCCTAGAGAGCAGGGATTATTTTTTGCCTTTCTTTGGGTAAGTGCTTAGCACCACACATAGTAGGTGTTTAAAAATGCTTGCTGATATAGATTTTAAAAGGGCACAAATGGGAAATAGAGAAGCTGATAACTGTGTATGTCCTGAAGTCTGTACAAATTCAGCTCAAGCTCCTACTCTTTCTAGATATCCTGTCTTCTGTTCACTTCCCTTTGGATAATGTGCTAGCTACTGTTCAGAAGAATGACTCTGAGGGACTAAAATATCCCCAGATGTATACTGAATCATCGGAGAAATTTTCCCGTATTTTCTATATAGCTTTGGTTTATGTGAGTTTTGTTGTAGTCTTATTTTTAAAAATTTATTAATCTACTTATGGATTCTCAGACCCAGAATCTTCTGAGGAGTGTAAAAGAGTCCTGTGGGCCCCAAAGCCCCAATGGGTAAACAATTGAGGCTGCTAAAATGAAGGTGTCCCAAAGTTAGCCAATCTATAAATATGTTCTCAGCTGGAAACCATGAGGAGGAGAGATGAAGAACAAGGGTGATGGGAGATCATTAAATGTGTTTGGTCCAAACTCTGTTGGCCCAGTTCTTTGCTTTAAAAAAAAACATTCCTGCATAGCCTCTAGTGGCATATATACTATTAAACAGAATATTGTTATTGATCGTGACGGAAAAAATGGGAGTTTGCTCTGCAGTAACTTCAAAACCCCAGCCTCCTTCAAAGATCAGCATCAGCTTCTGGGCCCATTTCACATAATGCATTAGGAATAAGTACTAGCCTGTGGCCCATGCTGAGTGGGCCCATAGTATTAAGAATACATCTGAAATAAGGAAATAAGTCCATATAGAAACAATGTTACACAGAAGTGGTGCAGTATGGTTGAAAGAGGAGTGGGCCTAGGAGAGGTTGGTCCTAATCCCAACACTGTCATTAGTGTCTTGAGTGATGTTAGAAAAGTCTCTTCCCTTCTCCGGGCCTCAGTTTCCTTTACTAGCAAAATGATTAGCTACCAGGGGTGGGGAATCTGTGGACTGGAGGCCACGTGTAGGCCTCTAGGCCCTCGAGTGTGGCGCTTTGACTGAATCCAAACTTCACAGAGCAAATCTCTTTAATAAAAGGATTCATTCTGTAAAACATGGACTCAGTTAAAATGCCACACCCAAGAAACTATCACTAAAGCTTCTTCCAGCTCTAATATTGTATTATTTTTCAAAGTTGCCAATCACTTGAAGAAATCCAGGGAGAGTGCTGGTATAAAAAAATGAAGAGCTTGGGGGAAGTTCTCTTGGGCTAGGGAGTAATGATACTGCATAGCCTAGGAGGCGGAGTGGTAAACAGTGGCAGACTCAGTAGTGAGTTGAATGACAATCTCTGGAGGTAGGTAGAGAAGCTACTGAAAGGACAGACTACACTTAGAATGAGTGTGGAACAGACTGTGGGTCACTCAGTCATCTCTTTAGCCACACTTGAATGACTGGATAGCAGATGTGTCAGCTTTGAATAGGAAGAACACTGACATATGGGCTGGTAAATCTCCCTTCCTTTAAGGTACTGCCATTTCCAGAACACTACCTGGAGGGGTAGGATTTAGACTCCAGTTGGTTGAGGCATTCAGATGTCACCCAGGAGTTTCTCTGTTCAAAGGCAATTTATTAACAGAGTGAGAGTTGAAACAGATCTCCAGCCTCTCTGTGTTCTACCTCTCTCTACTTCTGAACAGGTAACTTAAAACTCCCCTTCTTCTCTCTTCCAAGTCTCTACCTAAAATCCCAGTTATTGATTGCTTTTAGATTTTTATTTTTCAGTACTTGCCTCAAAGAGAAGATCATCTATGTTTTAAGGGATATAAATCAAAAGGGCCCCCAGTTCTGTGTCTTTTTTTCATATGATGATCCTTAGCTTCCTCTCCCAAAGCACTCTGCCAAAGTCAAATTTATCTAGGAAGCACTTCGATAATAATAATATTAATAATATTAAATAATACACTCCTTGCCCACAATAGTCCTCCTACCACCCACACATGATGAAAAAGAAGTTTAGAATGAAAATATAAAGAAGAGTAAAATGAAAGGACATCTGGATAAAAGGACAGTATGTATTTGAGCCTTAAGTTTTAGTCTTAAGATAACTAGGAAAGGTTTATAGCTCCTTCTCTGTTACATGCAATGTCACAGTAAGAAAAAAAATCAAATTTAGGAGGGAAATTAGAGCAAAATATTCCTTTTGAAAAAATATACTTTGTTTCACCTGAGAATAGATGATGAGGTTCAAACACTGAGGCCCCTATTCTTTTTATTGGAATTTACACACAATGAAGAGTACACTGTTAAAAATTTGAGGTGGGCACTCTCAGGAATACTGGAAAGGGATGTAGAAAGTATTGTCAAAGATGCACCTGTAACAGATCTTATTACACTCATTATTACTCAAACACTAGTATTTTCTATGCCCAAGACCTCAGGCAGCTCACAGAATATCCTGTTACCCCAAATTTCACCAGAGAAACATATATTACCATGGAACACAAAAAAGATAGTTTTAAAAAACACTTAGAAATTACAGACCTCCCTTCCCTAAAAGTTAAAATGCCCTTGCCATAAAGATGTCTTATCTTATATCTTGTTCATCCTCCTGTCAAGGCATTCAGCTTGGAAGCTAGAGTATACGAGTGAGTGCAGTGACAACCCACCAGAACATCTGGGTTCGCCCTGCTTTTACGTGCTACCTGCAGGGAGCCTCAGTGGGAGAAAGGCTAGCCTTGTTAGGACTATTACTAACAACTCTTGCCTTCCTGTATCATACAAACCTGAGTTATTATCATCATTCTTACTAATGTTATTACCCCTTTCTGCTAATGATTTACCAGCTAAGTTCTTTGGCCTACTAAGCAGACCAGAAAAACAGAGGAACTCTAAAGTATGGAAAGTCCAGTGAAAATAATACCTCCCTACGTCTGTCCCCTTTGAGCACATTTTAAAATTTATATCAGCCTTCTTTTTTTTTACATCACCTTCATTTCCAAATATATCTTGTCCCCTCCCTCACTCAGTAAGCCAGTTAATTACAAAAAAAAAATCTGACAATATATGTACTGTTCCACAGCTGTAGTCCCTCCTTTCTGCAAAGAATCCTTCTACTTTATATAACCTTAAAATGGCCCAGTAGAATTCAGTACACAGTGTGCATATGTGTGCAATAACATAGGTCAAATCATGCACCTTGCTCATTCACCTCTCTGGGACTTAATTTCTTCATCTACTGTTATACTGGTCAAAGGGATTAACCTATAGGAGAAGAAGAAAAAAGCAGGGAAAAAAAGCAGTTAGTGAGGGAAGAACTAACCGAAGCCAGTCCAAGACCTTTCAAGGTTTAAGAATTGAACTTTGATACCTATGGTTGATCATTAGTCTTTGTATCATTATTCAGATTTCTAAAACATTTTATCTTAAGAACCAAAGATGTTTCTGAGAATGAGTCATAGAGTTGGAAAGGTGTTAGAAGTCATTTGGTCTATTTGACTTATTTTACCAAAAAGGAAACTGAAAAGTTAGGTGACTTGCCCAAGCTCATACCTCTGGATCTAAATCCAGCATTTCTCTCACTGACCCACATGTTCCACAGGTGGCCTTGGAGTCCTTGACATCAAGACATAAATTAAACTTGCTCAATACAAGCAAAAGGGGGCTCTCCTCAAGAAATCCACAGAACTATCAAATTCCTGGTCAAGAGAATCTAGTGCTACTCAACCATTTTCATGACAACAGCAATATACTCCATGAAGCATGGAATGGACATATCTAGGAGGATGCCGGTGATGAACAAAAATAAAGGTGGGACATTCTGAACTCTTTTTTCTTTTGAGTACAATTTGGTGAAGAGTGAGGGACATCAGGAAACATTCAATTTCCTGTCTCAGTGACTTCTTTTGTACACACTGTCCTTCATTTTTGGGAATATACTGCTCACCTTTGCCTCATAGAATCCCTAGCTTTCATCAAAAGAGCAGCTCAAGATCCACCTCCCATATGAAGTCTTTGCTAAATTCTCCAATTGCCGGTATGTCCGCATTTTCCTCCTAATTACCTCACATTTACTTTGCTTATATTTGTGTTTGAGTCACAGAATAGTATAACCTTCTAGTCAGAAACATCTCAGTTAAAGTTCTGCCTCTGACATTGACAGTGTCCCCCTGTGCAAATCACTTCTCAATGCCCCAGGAAACCTTTTAAGAGCAGGTTCTGATCCGCACTGTTGGAAGGAACTTCTTCCTGAGTTCCTTATTAGATGACCAATACATTGCATTTGCTTACATACAAAGGTGGTGCATATAAGTTGGCATATGCCCCCTCAATTACATGTAAATCCCTTGAGGACAGAGACAATTTCATTTTTTGTTTTTGTTTTTGTGTAAAAGTGTTGACAGGTAGCTCTACCACCATTAGCCTCTGGCTTGATGGGTGTTACTGTACTCTTTCCTTAGGGTGTTAACAGTGTTCTTTGTAGCTGGGAGTTCTACAGTGCTCTTTTAGAAAGGGCAGAGACCTTTGGTACAGAAATAACAGAAGGTCTCTTCTTTGATTCCCTCAGGGCCTTAGATCTTAGTTTCGTCTTCTTCCATATAGGAGAATATAGGAATATAGGAGAGATCTAGCCTTTCCTTTCAACAATTCTTCCTGTTTCAGTATGGGATTCCCTCTATAAGGCACCAACTCTTACTTATTTCCCATATTCTTATTTTTTTTTCCAAATGAAGCAGCCTGTGCTCAGGGCAGGGGTGGGAGTGGGGGTGGCTAATTCGTTATCTTTGCTGGCCTTTTCTTGTTTAGCTGAGCTAATCAAAGCCTCAGATCCCTTGCAATGTGTGGAATGCTTCTTTCGTACCCAAAAGGGCCTTTCCCCAATCACTTTCAGCCTAAACAGGGCACACCCTATATTTGTATTTTCAGTGCTTCATCTGGTGTCTATTAAGTAGATGATTTATAAATGCTAGTTGATTGACTGTCAATCTAAATACATGTCATATTTACATCCTACTTACTTTACTTTATACATTATCACCACTCTTGGTCAGACACCTCACCTCTGCTACTACATTAGTCTCCTATTTGTTCTCACTTCTTTCAGGCTATCTCACAGCAATCAAAATAATCTCTTTAAGGCACCCCTGATTAAAAACTGCCAGTGTTCTCTCCCTGTTTCCTCTAGGATAAAACATAAACTCAGTCAGGTCTTTCATAACCTGAGTCCGATCTGACTTTCTAGCCTTATTTAAAATGATCTCCATTCCATTCATAAATTCTAGTCTATAATCAGAAGACACTCTTAACCATTTCCTGAACTTGATCATTAATTTGCCACCTCCATGCATTCATATAATCTGTTCCTTATGCCTGAAATACAATCACTCCTTTCTCACCTCCACCACTAAGAATCCTTGTCTTCCTTTAAGGCTCAACTCAGGGACCACTTTTTCTGTGAAGCCTTCTCCCTGTTCTTGGTGTTCTAACATAATTATCTGGGTGCATGTTTCATGCCTCCCCTGGTAGACTATAAGTTCCTTGAGGGTAAGAACCCCTTCACTTTTATCTTTGTATCAGCAGAAGCCAGCAGAATATTATGCTCAGTGACATATAATAAATATTTATTCAATTGAAATGAGAAAGTAAACATCTTAAAATATCATAGAAAATGAGCCATAATATAAATAGTTATATAGGTACTAAAAACTTCTGGAAAACAGATTTAAAAGTTTGTATCTTTCAAAAAATGATTGACATGTTCTCATGGCCTAAGACTCTAAAAGTGAATATAGCTCAAATGGATGAGATGGTCTGGAAAATGTAACTGACCATACAAGATGAAACTTAATAAAGAAGCAAAAGGGAAACAGCTAAATATATGGCTACACAGTGACCTCTCTAAGGAGCTCCAGTTTTCAAAGGATATGTGTAAAGGATAGATATAGTTGTATATAACCCGGGGAAATTTTAGTCTAATACAGAGATAGAAACTTATTGTCAATAAGATTAAATCCCAAATGAGGTAAGGATTTCAAAAATCTTGTGGAAAAACAACAACAAAATTTATATTTTGCTATGGTTGGAGAAAGAAGATGAAAAAAGGTTGGAATATGTTCTCTCCTTAGTAAAAATACAGTCTTCATAGATGATAGAGAAAGATTCAGAACTACTCAGATTTTGCTTCAATTTTATTGATCAATGGGAATGTCATCTTTAAATTAGAAAAGAAGGAACAGCATGGTTATATGGGAAAATAAAACCCAATAAAACACCTATATAATCTAAATGAGCTTGTGTCTCCAGACCTAAATAAATTATGTTCTAGAGTACTGAGAACACTTGCAACTAAGATAATGGAATCAGTGCTGATAATCTGTAATAACTCATGATTTGCCCTGTATAATACTTATTTGAATATACAGTATAGCCCTTCAATGGAATGAAATCTTTTTGAGGACAGAAATTATTTTGTTTTTGTCTGTACTCCTAGCATTTAACAGAGTGCTTTGCACATACAAGGTACTTAATAAGTGTTCAATTAATTGAATGAATTATTCCAGGAGACTCGAGGATAGGAAAGTTGTCTTAGTCTTTAACAAAGAAGGGGGAAAAAGGTGGATTTTGGAAACAACACTTCTGTAAGCCTATGGTAATGGGCAAAATTCTATTATTGAACTTAATAATATTTTCATCAACATCATCATTAAATATAAAGAATGATGTTGGGGAAATCATGGATTCATTAAATGCCAAATTCAACTCACTTATGTTTCTGACAAAGTTGTTGGACTTATTTATCAAGAAAATGCTTAGGATGGTAGGATTATAAGAATGGATCATATATTTAGAGGTAGAAGGGACCTAGAAGGTTGTATAGTCTAACTCCTACATTTTGTAGATGAGGAAACTGAGGCTCTCAGAAGTTATCATATATCTTCATTTCTGCAAAACATTTAGAAGAAGGCTCTCATGAAAGACAACATGCAGAAAAATGCAGGCTGCATGATAGAACCATTAAGTTGAGTCATAGCTATTTGAACAACCATATTCAAAAGACTATTGATTCATGGATTGAAGCCAATGTGGAGGAACATCTCTAGCAGTTTGTCACAGTACAACTCAACATTTTTATCAATGAAGACATAGAAGGCAGACTTACTAAATTTTCAGATGACATAAATCTAGAAAGATAGCTAATGTATTAGATGGCAGAATTAAGATTAAAAAAGACCTTTCCAGGCTATAACAATTGGCAAAAGTTAGTAAGAGGAAAGTTAATAAAAATATATGTAAAATTCCACACAGTTCATGAGAATAGAATATGAAAATAGAGAAATGATGAAAATAGAATGAGAAAAATTTACTCAAAAATTGTTCATGTAACATGGAGTTAGAGATTTTAGTTGAAAAGAAACTTAATATGAACTCACAACGTGGCATGGCTATTATAAGAAGTGAGTGGCCATAAATCAAATGGTGACCAGATGAAAATAATGACCTGAGGTAGTTAGACGGCAAACTGGATAGAGTGTAGGATTTTGAGTATGCAAGACCTGAATTAAATCCTGCCCCAAGTACCTACTAGCTGTATGAGCCTAGATAAGTCACTTAACTTTTCTGTATCTCAGTTTCCTCAACTGTCAAGTAGGAATAATAATAGCACCAAAGAGTTGTTGCGAGTATCAAAAGAGACAACATAATTTCAACCAAACTACTCCTTCTACTATGCCCTCTGGAATGCCTGTTTTATAGGCAATAAATTGGCTTCCATCATAAACCTTTTCTTCAGTTCTCTCCCAGGCCATCTCCACTGCATTGGCCACTCTCACTTCTATTTCCCATCTTGACTTTCTCACGTGTTCCTGGCCCCATTATCATATTACTAGTTGCTGTTTCAGTCATTTTTCAGTCATGTCTAACTCTTCAAGAGCCAAATCCACTTTCACCATACGCTCCTGCAGGTACTCTTCAGCCAGTGACACTGACCACCAGGCTGGTCCATAAACAAGACATTCCATCTCCTGGCTCCAAGTATTTTCTCTAACTATCCCCTAGACCTGGAATATTTTCCCCCCTCATCTCTACCTTCCTTCAAGTCCTATATAAAACCCTACATTCTACAGAAAGCCTTTCTAAGTTCCTCTGATTTCTTTCCCTCTCTTAATTATTTCCTATTTATCCTGTACATAATTGTTTATTGTCTCCTCCACTGGTTTGGAGTCCCTTGAGGGCAGGTATTGTTTACCTTTCTTTGCATCCCTAGTGCTTAGCACAGTGCCAGGTACATAAAAGGTGTTTTAATGCTCATTGTCTACCAAATTGAAATGTATAAATAAGTTTGCAAAACTTAAAAGATCTACATAAAGTCAAATGTTGAAATGCTTATCACACGGAAGAGAGAGCACATGTCTGTCGTGTAGGTGGAGAGGACAGGACAAGGAATAAACAGGGACAGTTACAAGGAAGAAGATTTCAGTTTGACATAAGGACAAAAACAACAACAATGTTTTGCCAATTAATTCTGACAAAGTAACAGGTTGTCTTGTCACATTTGAAATTGGCCAAGAAGAGATTGGATGAGCATCTGCAAGGGATGTCCTGAGGGTGTTGCTGCATGGGACAGAGGTTGGACTAGGTGATTCCTAAGTACGTTTCCAACGAGAATATTTTCTTATCCTGTGCTTCCATGACATGAGAGGTTGAGTACAAGCCTGTTTTCATGGACTTCCAGAATTACATGGTGTGTCTTAAACTGCAACAATAAACTGTAACAGGTTATTTCCTTTCAAAGGTAAATAGCAAAGATTTTGCTACAAATTAAAAAATGTATCCACGAGATCCCAAAGGACAAACAAAGTATATAGTTGTTATTTTAGGTTATAATTAGTCTATTGTAACGCAGTTTGAAGCAATAATTAGGTCCCAGAGATCCTGAGGAACTTAAAGTCTTAAACTATTTCCTCTTTGTTTGGTCAGCTTAACCTTAAAAGTTCCTTAATAGTAAGCATAATGGAATAATGGAAGGGTTATTGTTTTCTGAGCATGGGAAGATACTCAGAGCACAGAGTAGAGGTACTATGGTAAGCTCCTTGAGGGCAGGAAGCATGTCTTATTCATCTTGGTATCTCACGGAGCAGCCTGGCATGGTGTTGTAAGCGCAGCAGATGCTTGGTGTTAGATTGTTGTTTAATTAATGAAGGAAAGAACAAATTAATCCAAAGGGGTACTGATGTTATGTTATGTTGACGTCTGGCTAGGATGCTTACCCACAGGGTACTAGCCATGCGAAAAGAGCCACTTTCAAGTTGAAAAAAAGTTGAAAGCACCTTTTAACTAGACCTTTTTGGTATTCCAATGTCTCACTCCAGGTAGTGGGTCCAGTAACAGCCACCTTAGGATGAATTCCATTTTTTAGTGAGTAATGAATGCTCTAGTGAGATCCGGGTCTTATTGGCATTATTTTCATGAGTCTGTATTTCTACTCTGACAGAATACTTCTTTCTGAATAGGATTTAGTGAATTTAGTGAACTAAAAGAGGATTTCGATGGCAATATTCAGGTTGGAAATTGATAAATTATTCAATTAAAGCCAATTTTCATATATGGGCTGTTCGCTATCAATCATCTATCTATCTATCTATCTATATTGTACACTTCAACTTTCTTCATCCCTGCATAGACACAAGGTATCCCTCCATTCTGAAATTTCTCAAAGCACTTCATTTCTGCCCATCTATACTTCTACACTCTATTTTATACCATATTTATTTGTTTCCTTTTTCTGCTTGTATTCGTGAAGGAGGTGAGAACACTAAACAAATGGTAAAAGTTCTGCATTATTAATACTAAAAAGATTACTATAAAAAAGATATTAAGAAAATATTGGTAGCTATGATCCACCCTCATTCATTCATTCACTCATTTAAGAGGCATTTACTAAGTGCTCTTAGGTATTGCTCTAGAAGTTGGGCATACACAGATGAAGAAAAGAAAAGAAATGAAGCAGTGTCTGCCTTCAAGGGGGTTACATTTTATGGTGAAACAACACCATGTATAGCAACAGAAGTACAGACTATTTACAAAGAAGATAGAAGGGAGGTTGGATAGAGGGATGAGACTAGCAACAAGGGAAACCAGGACAGTCCTCCTACTGCAGGAGACAGTTTATGTGAAGTTTGAGGAATTCTATGAGGAGAGGAGGAGGAGGAGGGAGGGCATTCTTGGCAAGGGGAGATACCTGTACAAATTCATCAAGAGGGGGGATGGAATGCCATGTCCTGGGAACATCATGGAGATCAATTTGGCTCAAATTTATAGTGTGAGCAGTAATATACAGTAAGCTTTGAAAGGTGGCTAAAACTAGTCTGTGAAGAGTTTTGTTCTAGACAAGGCAAGGATGAACTTCTGGACCCTTTGCTGGCTTTTGTATCTCTGTACATTTTTTTAAAGAAAAAAACCTACATATATAGAAGGCATTCTGGGGAAGGTCTGAGAAGGGACAGCAAAGGTTTTCCTAAATAATATTCTGTAGGAATATCTTTATCTTTACATATTTTTACAGTCTTACAACTGACTGAAAGGTTCAGAGAATAGATGTCACTGTGATTTTAAAAAATATCTATAAGAAAATGTGTATGTATTTGCAAGTATGTATGTGTGTGTGTGCATGTGTGTGTATAAAGTAAACTCTCAGAATCTCCTTCAGCAAAGTGTCTCCAATCACTTGCAACTCCTTTAAAGACTTAGCAAGAACATGGCTAACATGGAAATATGTTTCGCATGACTACACATGTATAATCTATATCAAATTGTTTGCCTTCTCAAGAAGGGGTAGGGAAAGGAAAGAAGGAGAGAATTTGGAACTCAATATTTTTTAAAATGAATGTTTAAATTATATTATATGTAACTTGAAAATAAAATAGAAAAAAAGTCTTAGCAAGAGAAATGTATTTGTTTGAAGATCTTCTGGTTACTAATAGTAAGTGAGGCATAAAAGAGGGAAAGAGATACTTGCCAAAGGGGTTGTCGTTATATGGGTGCTATCCAGTGCAGAATGCAAATAGAAGATGTATTCCTGACGAATGTTGAGGTTCTCTTAATGCATCTTTTTGCAGAAGCATTGCATCATCTCCTAAAGGAGATCCATAATCATTACAAATATTTAGGACTAACCATCTAATTATCTCTATGGGAAAAAGTAAGTAGCAGAAGGCCATCTAACACTCACTTTATAATACAAAGTTGGATGGACACCCCAAAAAACTGGTCTATAAGTACAAATAGCTTGGGTAGCCACTGCAGATAGATGATGAACTGGGCTCAGAATGGGAGAGGAGGAAGAGAGGAAATTGAACCACATTTGAGAAACTGTCCATTCTTGTAATGATCCCACTCTGCCCTCTGAAACAAAGTCCTAATTTTTTTTTGATGCTTGGATGGCTGTCATTGTGAATCATATACTACAACAGTCTTCTGAAAATTAAATCTGTAGGTAAAAAGGAAATGGAGAGATACATGGTGGATACTAAGTTGCGGCATAATGCAAAAAATCATAAAATAGCACTGATACTAGTATGGAAGAAGGGAATGAGAAGAAAAGGAAGCGGGCTGGGCATGGAGATAGATATAGATGAACAGCTCATTTACTCTAATAGCATCCACATGATTTGAAGAGCTCTAGATGAAAGTTTCCCCAGCATATTCAGTAGGCCATAGGGTGCAGAGTTTATGGGAGGAAATGGACAATAGGATGGGAGAGATCTGTATCTTTGAAGGGAGAAACCATTCAGGAAGAATATATATTCATTAATGCTTCAAAGTTGTATTGTATTTTTGTATGTGTTTTATTTTCTCCCTGGAACAGCATAGATCCTTTATGGCAGAGATGGTACAGGATTTATGAGCCTCTATCTGACAGTAATTTGAGGATATTCATTGTTATATGTTCTTTAAAGCCACTGAAACTTTGAATTTTAGATCTGGGAAGGGTCTTAGACACATAAGTCAAAATTATTTCATTCGTTATGATAGTCTTCTCCCTTTCTTTCCTCCCAACCCCAAGTTATTCCAAATTGGAAAGATTTTCCCATAAGCAAAAAATCTCTTTGAAGACAAGGAAAGATGAGAAAGAGGAGAAAAGGAATTAATTAAGTCACCACAATATGCTTTTATCTGCTGTTGTGCTATGCTTGCACCTGAAGAGGAAACAAGGAAGATATTGTTCCTGCCCTCAAGGAATTTATAGTCTAGTAGAGGAGTCAAGATATGTATATTTGTGTGTGTGTGTGTGTGTGTGTGTGTGTGTGTGTGTGCATGTGTGTGTGTATATATGTATATGTATGTGTGTATATGTATATGTGTGTATATGTATATGTATGTGTATATGTGTGTATATATATACACACATATATGTATGTATGTATGTAAATGCCACATAAGTGGTCAACAAATTTCTGCTGAGTTCAGAGAGGGGAATATCTCATTCTGGGATTGTTGTCATGGTGATAACCTTTCCCCTTGTTTGCCATCTTGACATTTAGAATCAGTTGGAATTCTTTAACTTTCTGAGCTTCACCTACAGATGAAACAGCTTGTATAAATGAAAAAGGGGCCATTTTCTAGCTCAGAATTCAGGGCATCTAGGAATGGGCTAATGCATTAAATTTATTGACCTGTAAGTTTACTAATCAAGAGGTCATGGCTTTTTGTCTCCCTTAAAAATCTCCCTTTGCCCACCTCCTCTTTTCTGTCTATATTCTTTCATTGTTTCAGACATTTTCTGCCTTCCCCTCATTCTCTTTGTCTTACCTTTTTCCTTCTGTGTTTCATATCCCTTTTGCTTCAGGCAACCCCCTCTCATCTTCCTCAAAATTACATCTCCCAAGTGGTCCTACCTTCTCTCCTCCCCTCTTCCCTAATTTCATCTGCCATCTCCTCCTTGCTCTCACCAACTTGCCTGGCCTTTTATCTACTTGCTTAATTTATGTATGTTTTACACAGCATTCATTGCCAAGACATCTGGCTTCTTACAGTCATTAAAAACACATAGGGAAAAAAAGAATATTCATCACTCCAATGAAAGACTTTAAATGGTTTCAATAAATAATTTAATTGAAATTCTCCACCAGTCTTGGTCCCTCTCAGTTCCTGCCTCCTCATTTCCCCATTCACTAACCCCTTCCTTCCAATATAACTCCTTTCCCTCTCCAATGAACACTTAGGCTGTATCCACAGGCACCAAAACAATTTGTCCAGAAGTGAAAAATTCAGACAATCAGCCAGTTGTTTTGTCAATATGATGGCTGGCAATCTTTTTGCCTGATTTAAAAAAAAACGAATTGACAGAATTGACCTGTTGTTTTGGCATTGTTATAGACAGGGCAGGACAGAAATAACTTACCTCCCAGGCTACTTTGATAGCCTATAAATTATAGTTAATGACAAGTTGTGGGGATACCATTCCCCAGATTGACACCTTTATTTGCTGTTTTTTTTGGTCAATGGTACATACCCTAAATGAAAATTCATCTGCCTGGTTGGCTAGTTGCTGGACTCTCTCCACCCACTGCCTATGCTTCAGGGCAAGCTTAGACAAATATTTTTTTTTCCCCACAGTCAGGCAACATTTGTCCTAACCAACATTTACCCAAATCAATACATTTTAATTGAAACTAATGGCAGTTAGTTTAAACAAACAGATTTTTCACTAGACGAAAACATTAAATCAATGCATTTCTTTAAAAAAGCTATAACTTATGTAAAATCTTAAATTTTTATTTTTATCCAAGATGCATTTTTATTCTACTTTATCTGCTAGGTTAAGGAATAGAGCTAAAAGGGGGCGGAGCCAACATGGCGGCTGGTAAGCAGGAACTAGTATGAGCTCCAAACTGAGTCCCTCCAAAAACCTATAAAAAATGGCTCTGAACCAATTCTAGAAGGGCAGAACCCACAAAACAGCAGAGGGAAGCAGGGCTCCAGCCCAGGACAGCCTGGATGGTCTCTGGATGAGGTCTATCCCACACGGAGCTGGGAGCTGGGAGCTGGGAACGGAGTGGAGCAGAGTCCAGCGTGGGCGGCGTGGACCATCCAGGCCAGGAGTTGGGTGGAGAGGGCCCTAGCGCCCTGAATCAGTGAGATGCGGCAGTTACCAGACTCCTTAACCCACAAACACCAAGGACTGCGGAGAAGGTTAGTGGGAAAAGCTGCAGGAGTAGAAAGAGTTCGCGGTACGGCTTCCAGCCCCGGGGGCAGCGGAGGTGGGGCAGCTACAGCTGTTGTTACTTCCGGCTCCAGGCCCACCTGGTGGGAGGAATTAAGTGGCGGATCAGAGCAGGAGTGCACAGCCTGCTGAAGATCTAAGCCCAGTTTGGGTTGGGGGTTGGGTAAGGAGGAGTGCTGGTGTGGCAGAGCTGGCACCTCCCCCCCAAACGTGGAACATAGAACTCTCTAGTCTACAAGCAGTCATACCCCGCTGAAAAACTCAAAGGTCAAGTTAGTTGGCTGGGAATATGGCCAGGCAGCGAAAACGCACTGAGATTCAGTCTCAGACTTTGCTTTCTTTCTTTGCTGACAAAGAACACCAAAACATACAGCCTAAAGAAGTCAATAAAGTGCAAGAGCCTACACCAACAGCCTCCAAGAAAAACATGAACTGGTCCCAGGCCATGGAAGAGCTCAAAAAGGATTTGGAAAAGCAAGTTACAGAAGTAGAGGAAAAATTAGGAAGAGAAATGAGCAGGATGCGAGAAAACGATGAAAAACAAGTCAATGACTTGCTAAAGGAGACCCAAAAAAATACTGAAAAATACACTGAAGAAAACAACACCTTAAAAAACAGACTAACTCAAATGGCAAAAGAGCTCCAAAAAGCCAATGAGGAGAAGAATGCCTTGAAAGGCAGAATTAGCCAAATGAAAAACAAGGTCCAAAAGACGACTGAAGAAAATACTACTTTAAAAATTAGATTGGAGCAAGTGGAAGCTAGTGATTTTATGAGAAATCAAGATATTATAAAACAGAACCAAAGGAATGAAAAAATGGAAGATAATGTGAAATATCTCATTGGAAAAACCACTGACCTGGAAAATAGATCCAGGAGAGATAACTTAAAAATTATTGGTCTACCTGAAAGCCATGATCAAAAAAAGAGCCTAGATATCATCTTTCAAGAAATTATCAAGGAGAACTACCCTGATATTCTAGAGCCAGAGGGTAAAATAGAAATTGAAAGAATTCACAGATTGCCTCCTCAAATAGATCCCCAAAAGAAATCTCCTAGGAATATTGTCACCAAATTCCAGAGCTCCCAGATCAAGGAGAAAATACTGCAAGCAGCCAGAAAGAAACAATTTGAGTATTGTGGAAACCCAATCAGAATAACCCAAGATCTGGCAGCCTCTACATTAAGAGATTGAAGGGCTTGGAATACAATATTCCGGAGGTCAATGGAGCAAGGATTAAAACCTAGAATCACCTACCCAGCAAAACTGAGTATCATGCTCCAAGGCAAAATATGGATTTTCAATAAAATAGAGGACTTTCAAGCTTTCTCAGTGAAAAGACCAGAACTCAATAGAAAATTTGACTTTCAAACACAAGAATCAAGAGAAGCATGAAAAGGTAATCAAGAAAAAGAACAAGAAAAAGAAATTGCAAGGGACTTACTAAAGGTGAACTCTTTTGCTGACATTCCTACATGGAAAGATGATGTGTATGATTCATGAGACCTCAGTATTAGGGTAGCTGAAGGGTATATGCATACATATATGTTTATGTATATATATGGGTGAATGTGTATGTATGTATATATCTATGTGTGTATGTGTGTATATATATATATATATATATATATATATATATATATATATATACAGAGAGAGAGAGAGAGAGAGAGAGAGAGAGAGGGAGGGAGGGAGGGAGGGAGGGAGAGGGAGGGAGAGAGAGGGAGAGAGGGAGAGAGAGAGGGAAAGAGGGAGAGAGCAGACACAGGGTGAGTTGAAGATGAAGGGAACATATCTAAAAGAAATAAAATCAAATTAAGGGATGAGAGAGGAACATACTGAGAGAGGGAGATAAGGAGAGATAGAATGGGATGGATTATCTCCCATAAAGGTGGCAAGAGGAAGCAGTTCTGTGGGAGGAGAGGGGAGGGCGGATGAGGGGGGAATGAGTGAACATTGCTCTCATCAGATTTGGCCTAAGGAGGGAATACCATACATACCCAATTGGGAATCTTACCCCACAGGAAAGAAGAGGGAAGAAGATAAAAAAATTAAATTGGGGGGATGATGGAGGGGAGGGCAGATAGGGGTGGAGGTAGTCAAAAACAAACACTTTCGAAAGGGGACAGGGTCAAGGGAGAAAATTCAATAAAGGGGGATGGGTTGGGAAGGAGCAAAATATAGTTAGTCTTTCACAACATGAGTATTGTGGAAGGGTTATACATAATGATACACATGTGGCCTATGTTGAATTGCTTGACTTCTTAGGGAGGGTGGGTGGGAAGGGAAGAGGGGAGAGAATTTGGAACTCAAAGTTTTAAAAACAGATGTTCAAAAACAAACAAAAATGTTTTTGCATGCAACAAGAAAATAAGATACACAGGCAATGGGGCGTAAAAATTTATCTTGCCCTACAAGAAAGGAAGGGAAAAGGGGATGGGAGGGGAGTGCGGTGACGGAGGGAAGCGCTGACTGGGGAACAGGGCAACCAGAATATATGCCATCTTGGAGTGGGGGGGGAGGGTAGAAATGGGGAGAAAATTTGTAATCCAAACTCTTGTGAAAATCAGTGCTGAAAACTAAATATGTTAAATAAACTTATTTATATTTGTATAAAAAAAGGAATAGAGCTAAAATACTGGACTAAGATTATTTTACAAGTCATACACCTTCAAAATTATCAATATATCAATTATCAAAATATCAATGAAATATATTAATCATTTAGGTTTAAGTAGCATACACCTATTTTCACAATCTTCATCTTCACATGTGTATGTATATCATTCACATGTATGGCATGTATGTGATGTCAAAGCAACTTGCATAATGGATGTAGTGCAAGACTTGGAGTTCAGAAGATCTGGATTTAATTCTACCTCTGACAGTACTTACCCTAGGTAGGTCACATAGCCTCTGAGCCTCCATTTCCTCTTCTGTTAAAAAAGAAATCCATAGCACTTACCTTGTATGGGTTCAGGGGTGGGGAGCCTGCAGGCTTAAGGCCACATGTAGCCTTCTAGGTCCTTGGGTGTGGCCTTTTGATGGAGTCCAGGTTTCACAGAACAAATCCTTTTATTAAGAGGATTTGTTGTATGAAGTTTGAATTAAGTCAAAGGCCTTCATTTGAGGACCTAGAGGGCCACGTGTAGCCTCAAGGCAAATCACCCCTGGTGATTATCAAATGACCTAGCCTATAAGTTATATATGAATTTGGGCTATTATATTATATAATTATATAGCATTCTCCCATTCCCCCAGCTCATTTGATTAGAACAGGAGACCAAAGTTATACTTTCAACCCCATGTTAAAACCAATAACTACTTCTACTTTGTGGCCAAGGGAAGTCATACTATGTAAGGTTTAGATAGTACTTTAAAATTTGTAGAATACTTTACATACATTATCTTGTTTAATTCTTTCAACAACCCTGCAAGGGAAGTACTAAAGTGAAAATCTCCAGGTTTTAGGTGAGAAAATTGAGGTACACAGTGGTTGTGACTTTCCAAGGTACCGTAACTAGAAAATGCCTGAGGAAAGATTCAGATCCAGGTTTTCCTGACTCCAAGTCAAGTGTTCTACCTATTATTATACTATATTATACTATACTGTCTAGTATTATCCTCCCATTAGCTTTCTTGTTTAAAGGGAGGGTATAGGAAGGAATGGGGGTTTCACGTAGCCAGTTCCCATACTAGGAGGGAAACACAATAACTTATTGAGCTTGAGATATTGCTGGCAAGGCAGTGTATACTCGCCAGTGAACAATAACTGCCTACACTCAGAAGAAGGGTTATACAATTGCAAATAACTAATTACATGCCAAAGGTTTGATTCTAAATGAGTAGGAATATGGTGAAGATGTAATGGCTTTCTTAGCTTTCAAATAGGGAATCTTCTAGGACTAGGACCAATCAGGTGATTAGGCAATGGGAGATGGAATGGCCCACAAACAATGTTGTAACTAGGACTTTTTTCACCTGGGTCAAAAAATAGTTGAGCATTGGAGGAAAGGGGCATGTGAGTAACAGCCAAGAAGGTAGTCTGAGTCTACGTGAAAGCTTGCTGGGCAGATGGAAGGACAGCTAGCCTTTCAAAAAGCCTGGCCCTCATCCTGCAGGACTTGGGGTTGAGAGACGTAGCTGAATTCTGGGAAGCGGGCTTTGAGCTAAGGAATCCTGTTAGAACCAGTTGGGCTGCTGTTTAGAGGAAAAATATATTTGAGACCCACAGACAGAGCCAAAACAGGCCTTTTAAAGAATCTGGGGTAAAAATAGGTGGGAGGAAGAGGAGAGTAAGACTATATAGGGCAGTCCAACCATGTGTATGGTCTTGTGGGGGAAGATACAGCCCATCCTCAAGAAAGTCTAGGCCCCATTCCTGTGTGTGTATATGTGTGTGCACACATGGGAGGGAGGGAGGGAGGAGAGAGGGGGAGAGGAAGAGAGAGAGAGAGAGAGAGAGAGAGAGAGAGAGAGAGCAGGTATCATGATAATTGGATCTTGAGGATAGCATCTTCAGGGCAATTGTTTTGTATGATGACTCATGACTTCTATGGAATAAGAATCCTCCCACTTACTAATACTGTCATTGGGGCAAAGTCCCATTGAGCCCTTACTGATATGGCTCTGCACATCTGTATTATATTGTAAACTTGTGATGGGATATCTAACTTTCCAAAGGTATCTAAGCTGTTCCAGTAGATGAGACCCATGAGAAATAAAGTATCTATCTGCCCCAGAAAGATATCTCTTTCTCCTTCCATACTCATCAAAAGACTGACAGTGCCCAGGCAAAGCCTGAGGTTATCTTTTGGAGTATTCACTTTTACTTACAAGATAATTAGCTGCCCAATTGCTTACCCAAACTTTCCTGGTGAATTTGCTTGTGTAAGTAATTGTGATTTATTGAAAAATCCCCAAGTTTGCCAAGCTTCTGTGCTTCATCTCCTAACTATTTGACCCCTCAGGAATAAAATGTGTTTTTTGATATTTGTAAATTAATTTTTAAATATCACCCCTGTTGAATTTGTTCAAGGTATCACATTTTCTAAGACCTAAAGAATCGTGGCCATAACCAACTGCTTCTGGCTAGTCCTGTCTATGTTTCACCAATGTGTTCAGTGTTTCCAGTTGAGTGAGTATGACGAATGTCAGCTTGAAGTGGTAGATAGCAGAGCAACCTTAGAACGAGATGGATCCAAGTTCTGTTCTCTGACACAAGCTGGTTCTCTTACTGTTCTAGGCAACTCTCTCAGATTGTATATTATAAACGGGTTGCTGCTCTGTCCTTGGGTGGGGATGCCACTGTAAGAGTTGATATCCCTGGTTTAGATATGTACCTTGCTGAAGATCATGTAACTGGTGAATCAGAGGCTCATAGGATAATAAAGGTTTTTCAGATAAAAAGGGACTAGGTAGTCAAGCCCCTTTGTATTATATACAAAAAACGTGACGCCTTTGAGATGAAGTAGCAACCACATAGGTAGCAAGTAACAAAGCCAGAATATGAGCCCAGGTTTTCTGATTCTAAAGCCAGTATTCTTTTGGCTATCCCACTTTATCCCAAAGTATAAATGTCCTATCCCCTTTGATTTAGTTGATTGTTTTGTCTCTGATTATGTCGGGGGACACATAACTACTCCATTGAGAATCCAAATGAGAAAGAGATACTTGCTGGTTCCTTTTATTCACAGAGTGCAGACCCATGCTACCTGGACAACTAGAGAGAGGCCTTGATGTAAAATTAGCTCCTGGCTTTGTTTGGCCTCTGGACAAATGGAGGTCATGGAGAGAACCCAATAAGACTATTAAAGAACTTGGTCACTGTGTTCATGACCTCAAACTCCAGTTATTTGTTAAAGACATTAATTAGAAATTGTTTGCATTGTTCATTGATCTATAGAATCATTGATGTCCAGAGTTGGCAGGGAACTTGGTGATCATGTAAGCCAAACCTCCCCTGAAGCTAAATGTCCATTGTTCATCAGAATAAAAACAATACAGGAAAGATCTTTGATTGTTTCAGTGTGGCAAGACTCCCAGTGTGGGAACTATCTCCATCAATGTAGATTGAAGCCAGAATAGACAAATCCTAACAAGTTACCTAAGGCAGAAAGAGATTAATTAGAGATTAAATGACCTGCCTAGGGCCACAGAACTAGCAAATGTCAGAAAAATCATCTGAACCGAGTTACTCCGTATTTCAAGCTTAGCTCTAGCCACTATACCATGTGGCCCTTCCAAAAATTAAGATATCTCTCTACTAATAATGATCAATGTGAATTATTTGCATTTGAGAATTTCCTTGCTGTATTGCTATACTCCTGCTTTAAGGCCTTCAATCCTGAATAGTGTTTAGCAGTAGATTTTCCCCCATAAGGTTTCCCTAAGGAGGTGACTGAGTCCATCATCCTTGATGTATCCTCTTCAAATTTTGCCCCCCTTTCTACAGACTTATGTCCTGATTATGGAAGTGACAGAAGCCTGGTCACAGGGGACCTTTGATATTAGATTGAACAAAATATTAGAAAGTGCAGCACAATGGGAGAAGCAAGCCTGTACTGGTGCTGGGAAGGTTCTTAGTGACCTTTTAGGGCTTCTCGATATCTAATTTTGGTAATGTGATTGATGATGCGATTTCTCATAAGTGGTAGAAAGAAACTACATCAAAATTAATCACATTACACTGGCTAGGGGGTAAGCCTGAATAAAAAGGTACGTGAACTCATTATCCGATGATTTTTTTTCCCCATTTGAAATTAAATTTTTCCCAAATCTATCCGTATTGGACTGAAAAACCTGTGAATGTGTTTGTAAATGAGAATGACCAGAGATGAGTAATTTGGCCCAAGTGATTACAGTTTATAATAGGAAATCCAGGGGTTTTCTGTTTATCACACACCAAAGCAGTTGATGGTAAAAGAAAGAGTGAGTCATAGGAGATGATTGAAATTGCAGACAGTTACTCTCTCTAGCTTCAAAGGAATAAAAATTAAAGTTTATGTTTGTATAGTGCTTCGATTGAGAAAAGCATTTTGCATCCGTGATCTCATATGATCCTTTTGTGAGGGGCAGCACAACTGTGATTATTCACTTCTAACAGTTGAAGAAATGAACTCAGTGACTTGGCTAAGATTTCATAGTAGGTGGCACTGTATCTGATGCCAACCGTGTGTTCTTTCTACTCTATCGGGAGCCCCCAAGATCATCGTGCACTTCTCTCTTCTGAAAGTTTAAGGTTTTTTTTTCTCTGATTCAAATCCTTTATAAAAGACATTTAAAAGTACTAAACTGAGAGTTTGGTTTTCTTTGCATCCCATAATCCTATATGGTAGCTACATTAGCTTTAGGATAATATCTATGGGGAAGGGGAGGGAATTAACCTTAATATAAAAACATGTAGCTTGGAGAAGTCTAGAAATCTATCATTTTTTCCAATATGTAGTATTCAAACTACAGAGCTGTACACCCTACACTTAAGCTATCAAGAAATTTAGGCTATTTGAAATGTTATCAATGTGCAGGCAGGGTATGGCCATTATGTTAGATGGGCAATACAATTTATGGGAGATATAATAAATAGAGGGAAATTTAGTATGTTTGTTCAATATAGAGTAGGTAATTGAAGTACAGGATACAAAGTAAAACTATAAACAATAATTACATAGTGAGAATGTAGAGAGTTGACCGTGCCCTCCATAATAATAAAGCTGAGAATCAGCAAAGACAGAAGCCTGTGTGCAGTTGGAAGCTGGTTGTAAAGGGAGTGGATGCTTAATAAACATCTGGAGAAACTGTGTGATGATACTGAGAGCAGACTCTTCCAAAGGAAAGAGCTGTTTCTGCCACCACTCGGATCTTCCCTTATAATCTTAATTTGTAGAGGAACATATGATTACGTATATATGATTATGTACATCTGGAATGGAGTTAATTTGATGCCTCTGTATCCTAAGTAGTGAACTAAATGCAGTAAAAACACGTAGAGTTGTTTAGTACATTCCATAGTTTCCAAGCTGGAAGTTTCCCTCCCCCCAACCTTGCAGACACTCGATCTTAAAAACTTATCCTTACGCATGAATGTATGATCAATGGAAAGTCCCTGAAGGCAAGGACTGTATCATTTTTGTCTTGGTGTCTCTGGTGCCTTGGACAGGGCTTGGCTCATAGAAGATGCTTAATAAACTCTTATTGATTAATTGATCAATTAAATTAATTTCATTTATTCAGAGCCTGTCATGAAGTTAACTGGATCATTCATTCATTCATCCATTCCTTCCCTCTTTATACTTTTTTTTTACCCATTCGACAGGAATTTGTTGAAGCCTAAGGCTACATAGCTAGGGTTTTTTCGATAGCTAACAGTTATATAACACTTTAATTTTTCTGAAGACTTTACAAATATTATCTCATTTTATCTTCATAACTACCTTAAATGGCAGATGCTATTATTAATCTCATTTTGCAGTTAAGGGACTGAAGCATACAGAGGATATATGACTTGCCCAGGGTCACACAGCTAAGTGTCTGAGGCAGGATTTGAACTCAGGTTTTCCTGACTCCAGGTTAGGATTTCAACACTTGATCCACTGCATAAGCTACCTGCCTCTAAGTAGTTAGTGGGGGCTGGGGGAAGATTAAAAAAATGTTTGTACAAAACATTTGCATGAAATATTTAAGGAAAATAATGAACAGTATATGATAACTAAATGAAAATTATTACAGAAATTCATAAAAAGGAGCAAGCAGTGGGAGATGGAATAGCTGAAGAAGTTTTTGTAGAGGAGGAAGAGAAGGTAAGAATTCACCTGAGCCTTAATCTCTTTTTAAAAAAAAGACTCATTATTTACAACATTCATTTATTTTTAAATTCTGAGTTCCAAATTCTTTTCTTCCCTCCAGCCTCTCCCCTACCCATTGAGAAGGCAAGTAATATGATTTCAATTACACATGTAAAGTCATGCAAAACATATTTGCATATTAGCCATGTTATTTTTTTAAAAGCAAGAAAAAGTAGAGTGAAAAAATTATGCATCAATTTGCACTCAGAGTTCGTCAGTTCTCTCTTTCCGGAGGTGGATTCCATTTTTCATCATGAGACCTTTGGAACTGTTTTGGATCATAGGGTTGATTTGAGCAGCTAAGTCTTTCACAGTCAACCATTGCTACAATACTGCTATTATTGTGTACAAAGTTCTCCTGGTTCTGCTCACTTCATTTTTCATCCATTCATAAAAGTCTTCTTAGATTTTTCTGAAAACATTCACCTCCTTGTGAGCCTTAATTCAAATTAAATTCAACCAGCTTTTTTAAAAATGCCTAACATGAGCCAGACTCTATGTCAGGTGCTCGTGATACAAATAAAAACCAAATAGCCTATACTTCAAGGGTTTTGCATTCTATTGGAGGAAAAACAAAGATAAGTAAGTAAGGAACCTATACAAAAATGATTTCAAGGTTGTAAGAGCAACACTAACAACTTTGCAGGAAGAAAGGATTGAATAAGAAAAGATTTTGTATAAGAGGTTTACATAAGTACAATGTTGAAGGAATCTAGGTATGAAGCATGAGTTACAAGGTATAAGGTAAGAAAGGAGAATATTCCAGGCATTAAGGATAGCCTGTTTAAAATCACTGAAGCAGGAGATAGAATGTCCCATACCAGTAATCACAGGTGGACTTACTTGGTCTGTATGTAGAATACAAGATGGAGCTTCATGTGAAAAAGGATCTTTGGAGGATGGGTAGAATTTGGATATACTGAAAGGCAAAAGGCAAAAGGAAGGCACTTAGGTGGATTGAAAAGCAGGAACAAAGACTTAGAATCATGAATGAGCACAGAGCACTCAAGGACAGCAATGAGATTGGCTTGCTGCTGGCCCAATGTGCCATCATAATAGAGCACAATGCAAAGGGACAGGAGGCACAGCTATCTTTTCCCTGAACAAAGATTGCATTTGAATTTTGTTCACTAGATTAAACGCTTACATCTCACATGGGACTTATCTCATTGAAATATGGATTGAGTGAGGTACATTTGCAGGTAGTAAAATGCTGGAATCATTTGATTACAGTGACACTATTGTGGATCATTGTCAAAGCTTCCCCCCTTCCCCCAAAAAGGTTATTGGCAAAAGCTTGGGATACTTTGAGGTCTACAATGAAATAGGAAGGACAGAGGTGACCCAGGCGCTACAAGGAATACACAGACAGTATGTTTGGAGCAGCAGGATATAGCTTCAGGTCTGATTAGGGGGACAGATTTAGAGAACTAGAGACTGATCCAGGAAGAGTCTTATCAGGAGGCAAACAGGGCTTTGCCTAAGGTACACCAACAGAGCTGGCAGAGCCTACTTCCTTCTAGTGGTGGTCCCTTTCCTGGTACAGTACACAGGTGCTCCAGTGGGATTCTGTGGGGAATGGACTCCACTGGGATTCTATAAAGAATAGACTCTACTTTCTCCTCCCAATACAATTGCATTGAAGGCAGGAGTGCCTTGGTGCCCAGCAGACTGGCCTCCTCAGTGGGGGAGGGAGAGTGGGAGGGAGGGAGGGAGAGTGGGAGGGAGGGAGGGAGAGAGAAAAAGTGAGAAAGTGGGCATTAAGAGAAGTGGAAGAAGACAGAGAAGGAGAGGGTGGAAAGGGAGACAGAGATGTTATGCATGTGTGGGAAATAAGTTTAGGGCAACATGCATGTATATAGCAGATTGAGTGAGGGAGGTAGTCTATGTCCACCAGAGTACATATAGAATACAGGAGTCCTCTCTGTGCATTAGGATCTGGTTTGAGAAAGACTGTGTCTAGGGCTACAGCCATGATCTGGCTGTCAGTATAGTCCTAGCATTGGTGAAAAGGTTGATACAGCCAATATTATCTCATACAACATATCTGAATGGTGGGCTTCTGAGTTCCTCTTGGTTTGGTTTGGTTCAATTGGTCACCAAAGGCATGAGGGCATGCTGCAAGTCCTCAGAAAAGGGCCCATGTTGGGAATTAAATGAACTGCTCTTGGCCAGGGTAAATTATTAATCACTTTGGGCAAGAGCTTTGAGTGGCTGTTAACAAAGCTGATTTAGTGCTTTGGAAGGGAAGCTTTCCCAGACAATTCCCTGGAACCATCAAAAGAGTTAATGTTCCTTTGTTGGACAACCACTTTCCTCACAAAGAATATGAGCTTTATCCACACCAGACTATGTTAAATGTTGGAAACTGGTTATAAAGGGAATACTTAATAAACATTCCCTAATGCATTTATAAATTATGACAATCCAAACAAATGTAGTTTTATTACTTTCAACTACTCTGCATATTATAAAATAAAATATAAATGGGGACAATGGTTTAATTGAGCCAGCAGGGACTGACAATTAAGCCACATAGTGAAAGGGATGCTTTGTGTGTTTGTCTCATTTTCCTTCAAAAAATTAAATTTACAGTAAAAAGTATGTAATAATACTTCAAGGAGTCATGATTCCATTACTGTGGGAAAGTCCCTCCACTGGCATAGAGAGCCACTCCTTTGTGTAATAGATGATCTTTTTGCGTTTCAGTGGCTGATAAATTCATTTGCTTTAGCTAAGCTTGTAATAAGCCTCTCCAGAGCTTGACGAGGCTAGTGCTTGGCATGAGGTCTGTATTAAAAACTTTTCCAGCTTGGTAATACCTGCCAGGTCTTACACTGAACTATCATAGCCTTTAAGAACTGAGGGTGACCTCTATGCCATGGAAAGGAAAAAAAAAATCAACTCTAGTTAATTCAATTAAATTCACCAAATTTATTGAACACTTGCTAGGTTAAAATCCTGGTGCCAGGCATTTGGAATGTAGAGATAAAAACCAAAATCCAAAGACCAAATCTTCATCGCCATTAAGGAACCTATATTTAATATATTTTATCCGTGACAGCTAGTTGGTTCAGTAGATTAGGGTGTTGGACCTAAAGTTCAGAAGACCTGAGTTCAATTCCAGCTTCAGATAATGACTAACTGTATGACTCTGAACAAGTCACTTAACTTTTCTCTGCCTCAGCTTCCTCATATGTAAATTGAGCACCTGCTTTCCAGGGTTATTGTTAGGATAAAATGAGATAACTGTTTGTAAAACACTTTCCAAATATTAAAGTGCTAGCTGCTCTTATTACATTCCATCACATAGACATTTCAATGGGAATTTATGACTCAAATATTGTATGTTGCGTATTGTTGAATAAAATTTAATTTGTTGATGTGACTACCATTCATTCAGGGTTTTTGTTTGTTTTGCTTTTTACAATACTCTTTGGGATTTTTGGTTATTGTTTTGGATCCATGTTTACTCAAAGTAGGAACTCCTAGTGAATCTCTTGATAGTATGCCCCATTCTTTTCCTGCTTTATTCCAGTTTTTGACCAATATGTTAGTCAATAAGTATTTATTGAGTGCCTACTATGTGCCAAGCACTAAAAATGCAAAAAAGAGGCAAAAGATGGTCCTCACCCACAAGGAGATCACAATCTAATGGTCCCCTCTACTCCACAAGACCAACCCCTCTACTTGATCTAGCCTTGATTGTCAATCCCCTGTTGTCTCCACTGGTAGACAACTCCCATAATCGTTTTCTTGTCATTCTCTGATTGTCAATCTTTATATACCTGCTTCTCTACTGTCTACAAACACATCCATGTCTCCCCCATCCTTAAAACAACAATACAACTTTCATTTAACCCTACTTTCTCCTCCTCTGATTCTCCTATTTCTTCCTCCCTTTCATAATCTAGACTCCTAGAAAAAGCCATTCTGTCTTCTCCTACCTTCTTAGTCCCCTGGGATCTGATTTCCATCCTTGTTACTGAACTGGAACTCCTCTCTCCTAAGTTAATGGCAAAATTGGATGGATTTTTCTCAGTCCTCTTCTTCTTGATCTCTCTGTAGTATTTGCTGCACACTAGTTTGACTTGTATATCCTGTTCTCTCTGGGTTTTTGTGTCACCTCTCTCTTTATTCTCATTCTACTTGTCTTATTTTTCCTTCTTAGTCTCCTTTGCTGAATCATCATCAATATCATACCCTCTAAGTATGGTTCAGGCCCACCTTCTGTTCTTTCTCTAGTCTATACCCTTCCTCTTTTGACCAATCTCAATAGCTGTTATCAGTTTAATTGTCATATTTGCTCAGATGGTTTCCAGATCTAAACATCTATTCTATACTTTCTCTTCTCCCACAAAATTTTAAATTGGATTCCCATAGATATCTCAAATTTGACATGTCCCAAACAGAATTCATTATATTTCCCCCTAGACCTCTTTTTAAAACATCCTTATTTCTGTCCAGGGCACCATCATCCTTCCAGTTACCCATGTTCATACTGTCCAAGTCATCCTCAATTCCTCAGTCTCTCTTACATGTCAATTGCCAAATCTTGTCACTTCTACCTCTACAACATCTCTCCTTTTCTTTACTCACACAGCTTATTACCTGAATGTGATAACGATCTCCTAGTTGTTCTCTCTGTCTCAAATCTCTGCCCTCTCCAGTCCACCCTCCTTTCTGCTGACAAAGTGATTTTCCTAAGTTATCTAACCATACCTCTCCAAATTAGGGAACAAGCTATGATAGCATAATGGATGGGTCACTGTGGTTGGTGTCAAGAAGACCTAGGTTCCAATTTTGCCTCAGACACTTACTAACTAGAGGCCATGGACAGGTCATTATCTAATCTTTCTGTGCTTTACTTTCCTTACTTATAAAATGAGGTGGTTGGACTCCATGACCTTCCATGGCCCTCTCCAGCTCAATAAAGAAATCTACCCGCTGAATAAACTTCAGTGTGTACCAATTACCTCTAGGAGCAAATATGAGCTCCTCCTGTCATTTAAAGTTCATTATAATCTGACTTCAGCCTATCTTTCTCCATTATTTTCCTTCATTTGCTTTATAGTCAAGTCAAATGCGCCTATTTGTCTATACACAGCATTTTATCTTCTGTCTTCCTCCCTTTCTATAGATTCTCTCCCATAACTGGAATACATTTCCTCCTCACCTCTATTTCATAGAATCCCTAGTTTTTTTTTCAAAGCTTAGCTCCAGTTGCACCTTCTCCAAGAGGCCTTCCTGATTCACACCCTACCTCCCAATAAATTACCTTTCATTTATTTTGTACATATGATGAGGTCAAACAAAATGATGAGGTTAGGGAACCATACATTTTTAGGGGTGCTTGAGACCCCAAAATACCAATGCTCGAGTCCTGCTGAATGAATTCAACTCAATCCTTCTCAGCCAAAGAAAAAGACAATTTATTAAAGATTTGCCATAACTTTTAGGGCGCCTAAGCATTTGTGATGCTAATGCCAGTGGGCCAGAACAATCTGAGCAGAGCTAGGTTGAATCTGACCACCTTCATAGAGGCAAGATGAGACTTATATACAGAAAGATTGTGGGAGGGATCTAAGGGTCGTCAAGTAGTCTGGGGTGACTATAGGAGGGGTTTAGGGAGGGTCTTGTGGAGGAGCCTAAGGAGGATCTTGATGGGACTAGCGTGACTAGAGGTCAAACTCCAGGAGTGAGATTAAGGGTGGGAAATAGCTAAACGCCACCTGGAGACACTACAGGGTGAGGCTAGTTTATGGATAACAGAGATTTAGGCCTAGTGATAATGGAAGGCTTATGGCCTCTGGTGAAGGCCAGATCAAGTGGGAAGATTCAAGGAGAATTCAAGGGGGTTCTCAGAGGTTGTACCTCATCAGGTTCAAGGGGGTTGCCAGAGACTGTGCACCATCACTTACACATACACACCATCTTTTCTAGCAGGATGTGAGTTCCTTGAGGGCAAGAAGTGTTTTATTTTTGTCTCCATGTACCCGATGACTATCATATAGTGGATGCTTAATAAACCCTTCTTGTTGGATAAATCTATCAGTTACTCAGGTTTTAGTCATCCTCAAGTCTTTACTCTCCCTCAGCCCCAATATCCAATCAGTTGCCAAGCCTTATCAATTCCACTTCTACTACATCACTCATATCTGTCCTCTTCTCTTCATTCACACAGCTATCACCCTAATTCAGACCCTCATAATTTCTCATCATGGTGGTTGCAAATACTTTTTAAATGGTCTCACTCCTTCATATTTCTCCTCTCTCCCATCCAAACTCTACAAAAGTCCATTAAAAAATTCTTTTTTTTCTGTTTTTATATCACCTAAATTTTTGTATACAGCTTCTTCCTTCTCCTAGAGAGCCATTTCACATGACAACTATTTTTATTGAAAATTGGAAGAAAAGAAAAATCAGCAAAACCTATCAAGACGTCAACAAAATTTGACCATATAGGCAATGTTTTTAACCTGTGGATCCCCCATAAATTGCCATTCCTAAAATACATCTGACCATATTACTCCCTTACTCAGGAATGTCTACTGGCTCTATATTTCCAGATAACATAACAATTCCTTCATTTGGCATTTAAAGTTCTTTAATATTTGGTTGGCGCTTGCTTTTTCTCTTTTATCACGCATCAATATCTTTCCCACACTCTGTGGTCCAGCCAAAATGGCATCTTTGCTGTCCGTCACACAAGACATCCTCTCTATTGTTTTTGCATCTTTTCATAGGCTTAGATCTCACTTCTGACTTAGAATCCTAGCTTCCTTCTAAGGTCAATTCAAATGCCTCCTTTGAATGAGACTTTTCATCACTCCTCTTCCCTAATACTGATGCCTCTCCCCACTTCTTTCAAATCGTCTTGTACTTGTCTTGTATTTTATATCTGCTCATATGTATATGTTTTTCCTTCCTCCCTCCTCCTACCATCCCCAATAGAATACAAGTTAAATAAGAACAGGGAATATTTCATTTTTTTCTTTGAATCTCAGCACCTGGACCATGATAGATATATTAACAAGTACTTGTTGACTAGTTGCAGAAATTGCCCTTATGGATGAATATCTACAAACAAATAAAATCTGTTACACCCATGATTCCTCTCTCCCTGAAGGAGTTTTTAAAGTGACTGCATCTCAATCCTGATACTGCCCTGTTACCAGAAGAGAGAGAATCTATAGTCAGAAAATAAGGCCTCTGCATTCTAGGAGGTCATGAAGAACCTCAGGAGGGCTATTACTTTGATGAATATTTTGTTGAAAAGTCCAGTTACATTCATTTATTATAGGACATTGAAAAAGTGGTCTGCCTGTGGTCGTGTGACTAATGTGTGTCATAGGCAGGACTTGAACCCAGATCTTTCTGACTTCAAAGCCAGCCCAATGATCATACTAGTTCTAGATTCTGAAAATGAACAAAAGAAGGTATCATATGGAGGTTTTCTTTAATTAAGAAAGAAATGTGTATGTGATGGCCACAAATACTGATTTAGTGGGGTCCGAGCTAGTGAGGGTTTATTGCATCCTGCATTTGTCTGTAAGCTAAGAGCTCCTGAAGGTGTTGAAATGTTACAGACACACTACAGTGACTATTGCTGAAGTTTGACTCACTGATTCTAAACAAGGGTTGAAGAGGGCAAATTCTTCCTGGTACCCAATGTCAGCACTTTTTAATTACACTATTATGTGGTATAAGGTGGACCTATAAGATGACCCAGCAGAGGAAGTCAGCACTTTTTGAATGAACACCAGCATATTTTTACTTCATGCTTCAGCCCCCTATTCACTTTCAAATGGATCAAGTTTCCTTTCTTTGGATCTTTGGCTTTGTCCATTAGTGCCTCCCCAAAGACTATTTCATCAAACAAAGCAAAAAACACTTTAGAGAAGATTTTAAGGGTTTTTTGTGGGTTATAGCCAGTGCTTTGTTTATGTATAGTGAACATTTACTGAGTTAGCACTCCCCAAAGGAAAATCTGGGGAGATATCAGAAAAATGTTTTGGGTAATTGCTCCTTGGTTTGATCTCTGGGTATTTTGTGATGTTTTATGTACCCTTAATGGTATCACCTGAGATGTTCTGGGTACAAAAGGCCGCCTAAGCAGAGGGCCATTATCAGCTGGAGGGGGGTGATTTTCAAACCTCTATAGGAAATGGAGAAGTTAATATTTCAATACTCTTCTTAGAGAAAACTGTCTGGAAGAGACGTGTCCATGTGAAATATTGGCTGTGAGACCAAAAAAACCACAAAAAGAAGTTTGTGATTACTGCAAAGTTGAAGTGCCATAAGCTCTTCCAACATGTCTTGGCCCAGATCACAGCAACCTTTCTGATCAATGTATTTCTTATTGTCAGTCCAGCCAGCTGCTATCAATACTTGCTTCAGTTCCTGGCTGTTTACTCCTATAAATTTGGGTAAAGAAAAGCTCTTCAGCATGGCCACATTAGTTTGACTATTGACACCCATGACTCCAGTCATCAAACACTACAACATATTAATTCTCTGAGCCCATGCATGCACACTCACACAGACACATACACACAAACTTCACCAGCATGAGAGCTATTTTATCACTTTAAAAGTTCTGCTGTTCAGGGTCTTCTCATCCTGGAACATCCCTCTGACATGCTACTAACCTCCTTTTTTTATTGGCAAATTCCTTCTGGGGCCTTCCATTTGGGGGATAGACCCAGGACAACCATACTTCATGCCTTTCTTGGGTGTAATGCTTACTCTCTGGACTTTGCACCCGGTCCTCTTGCAGGTACCTTCTCTCTACTCCCAAATCTCCCTTTTAACTTTCTTTTATGTATGGTTTTCTATCATTAGAATGTAAGCTCTTTGAGGGCAGCTCTTTGAGGGTTTGTTGTTGTTTTGCTTGAATTGGAGGAGGAAGCAGTCCTTGGCTGCTCTTGAATTATAACATTTATAACAATAATTATAAATTTGGACATTCCCTCTCCTTTTCCTGAATCTCACTTAGATCAGAACATTGAAGGACTGAGCTTACCCCAATGCCTATGCACAAAAGGACAACTCTGATGTTAATATTATTATTGACAATTTTTTGTTCATCTCGCAGCTGAGTTAAGTATTGGTTCAGTAATACAATAGACTATCAGTAGAATGCCAAGGGCTACCCTATGGTTTCATCAAAAAGATGGAAGACCTGGATAGCTCTTTATATAAAATGTTGACCATGAACTTAATATGGGTCCAAAGTATAAGAAAACATCTGTAAATCACTGCAAAATTTCAGGCATTTTATCAGTTTCCCTTTTCAAAAGATCATAGATTATAGAAATGGACGAACTTCAAGCACATCCAATACAACCCTCTTGTTTTACAGAAAAGGAAACTGATCCTCATTGAGATTAAATGATGTGTCCTAGGTGCTGAAGGTAACAAGTGGAAGAAAGAGGATTTGAATTCAGACCTGATTTTTCCAGATTCTGAAAATGAACAAAAGAAGGTATCTTGTGTAGGTTTTCTTTATTTCAGAAAGAAACGTGTGTGTGATGGCTGAATGGTCATAAATATTGATTTAGTAGGGTCTGAGCTAGTGAAGGTTTATTGCATCCCACATCTGTCTGTAAGCTAAGAGCTCCTGAAGGTGCTGAAATGTTACAGACACACTACAGTGACTATTGCTGAAGTCTGACTCACTGATTTAAACAAGGGTTGAAAAGGGCAAATGTTATCATCATCATTATTATGATTGCAAAATCATTCTCCTCTTGTTAGGTGAAGTTGTGATGGAAACATTCCTCACGTAAGACACCAAATTTGCTACTGTATTTTTAAAATGTTTAATTTTCTGGACATTATACAGATGGATACAATAACCACTTTTTGAAGTGGAATCAGAGTGTTAAGATTTAAACTCATTTCCTGTAGGCTTGTTGACAGCATCCTTGGCAAAATTTTGGTAGTATCTATGTTGATGAGATTAGATGGACTTCATCCTGTCCCCACATTCTTTTACTATCTTCTGTTAGATTTCTGTGTTTTAAAAAGTTTTTAATTGCAAGCAGCTTGAAGATTATGAGTATTTGATATTGTGACATCTATTAAAAACACTGTTCTTAAGGTTGTTTGTTTAAATGAATCAATGCTGTTATATGAGAAGATGGAGAGGGGAGGTCAGAGTTCAATCTGTGACTGTGCTCCAGCTCCAATACAGTTAATGGTTCAGGATATTTTTGAAGTCTGTATTTGTAGTTTGGGGGTTTGCTGTCCCTTAGGCCATGAAAGATAGGGAGCTCCTGAGGATCCAGTTCTAGCTACCATGCCATGGTTAGCTATATATCTGGGAGGTGCTAAATACTCAACCCGTGGTGAAATAATACATCATTTCCACAATTTCCTTGTATAATAATTACAATAGTAATACTTTCCGAACTACGGAAGATAATAGTCCCAGGGAATTCACTGGTCAGACCACATTTGGAGATCTATGCTGTCCTTTGGATGCCACATATAAAGAGAAACAATGACAAACATGAGTTCGCCTAGAGTAGAGTGAACAGGACAGTGAGGGGTGTCTCAAAAAATGTCATATGACTTTTCTCCCTCTCTCATCTCAGCCTGCTTGGGAAATTAGCAGCATTTGGGGGAAATGGCAATGGGGCTAGTACGTGATAAGGACTGGAGGAAAAAGACAGGACCAGTTAGAGATCGGGGAAGTGATAATGTGGATCAGAAAAGACAGACTTATATTATGAGCCCTCATATTACTTTGGGGAAATGGCAGCAACAGATGGGGAAACCTTGAATCTTTTCATTACCTTGCTTGAGAAAGAATCTACAGGCTTGCTGTCAATCTAGAGTAGAAATTTACAAACTTATCTGGCCTACTGCTCCCTTTTCTGGAACTCTATTTTCCTTAACACTTTAATGTGTTTTTTTTAAATTTGCATCATTTCAAAAATATTTTTTTTTCTTAAAAATGACATTTTAAATTTAATAATTCATTGTAAATTTGTGGGGTTTTTCCTTCATTGGAATCTTGATGATGCAATATTGCCTCATATAAGCATATAGTATCATATTGTGAACAAGTCATTATACACACATATTCCAGCCAATGTATGCTGGACTTGCCAATAGTGATTGCCACTTGCTTGTTAAGACCTGTCAGTAGACTTGACCACTGGTGGGTTATAACTTGAATTTTGTGTGTTTATTTGGAAAATAACATAATCACTATGACTTTAACTCTGTTAGACAACAGATGAAACATATATGAACAATTTTTTCCAAATTTTCTAATCTTCTCTTCTTTCCTTGTGCTACTGCCACCCCTTTATTTTTATTCAATGCACCACATTGCATTGGAGGCTACTACCGTGCTCCCTCCCTGCCCCTGCATTGTTCCAGTGCCCCCCAGGGGTGATACCTCCCACTTTGAGAATGTAGGAGGATTATAGAGAATGCAGTGCTACAGAAACTGGGGAAGAGACAGACAGACACAGAGAGATTCCAAGAGAAAGAGAGAGACAGAGAGACAGAGACAGACAGAGACAGACAGGTAGAGACTGACAGATGGACATATAGGGATGCCAAGAGAGAGACAGATGGAGACAGACAGATACAGAGAGAGAGAGAGAGAGCGAGCAGATACAGAGCAGAGACAGACAGAGACAGAGAGGTAGAAACTGACAGACAGACACAGAGAGATTCCAAGAGAGAGAGAGACAGACAGAGACAAACATATATATATATATATATATATATATATATATATGTATATATATACATATATATATATATATATACATATATAAAGAGAGAGAGAGAGAGAGCAGAGAGAGCAGAGAGAGAGCAGAGACAGAGAGACAGAAACAGACAGACAGAGAAGCAGCAACAGCAGACAAGTGAGAGGAGCTATGGAATGCAAGCGATTCTGGGATTTACATAGCTCCTTAAGACTAGTGGCTTCCAATTTAAGAGCTTTAGTCTGTGCCCTCTCCTCCCCCCTCCCCCACCCGATTTTCAGTAACACTTTTCTGTAACTACATTAAATGACATGCTCGTAGTATGTATAATCTGTCTCAATATACAGCAGAATCTTGAAGAGATATCCCCAAATTTCTAGGTGATCTGGAGATGCATGGTCCAGGGATAGTAGAGTATTGCCAAAGTAATTACAAAAATGGAGTCACACTGGGGAACACTCCTCCTGAGCAGGAAACATTCCTTCCCCTGCCCCCAATGTCAGCACCCTAGGGCAAAGCCTGGTGTCAGTGATAGCTCTGCTTTGGCTTACTATTATCTTACTTGCTGTACTGGCTTTGTAGATGTTTGTCCTGTCAGATGGTTTGATCTCAGATTATAAGTTCCTAGAGGCTATAATGCAGTGTTCAACATAGAGATAATGCTAATAATAACTAACATTAATATATCTCTTGCTATATGCTAGGCTCTGTGTTAAGAATAACTATTATCTCATCTGATCCTCACAACAACCTTGGGAAGTAGGTGCTCTTACTATCATCTCCATTTTACAAATGAGACAAACGTAGGTTAAGTGACTTGCCCAGGGTGACATAGTTGTTAAGTGTCTAAGGCCACATTTGAGCTCAGGTCCTCCTGACTCTAGCCCCAGCACTTTATCCACTGTACTACCTAACTGCCTCATGACACTTTTAGGTAATAATTATAATGATCTTAGTTCAATAGTCAATCCAGCAACAACATGGGCAAGTCTTAAAAACATTGCGATGTGGTTTTTTTTTTTTATGGATAGAGTTGCATTGGATAGCCTTACCACTTTAGAGTCTGACATTTCTCTGAGACTTAAAACTACATTTCTGGTGGCTACCACAAGATGCTAAAGGTGATCTGCAGGGTGCAACCTTCTAGTTCAAAAATAAGCATGTGAAGTGTCCAATGAACAATTTTTCTAAACTAAATAGAACTCTTAAAATATCACCATCCATATTGCCCCGTTTATAACATGCAGCTGGATAGATGACCCATTTCTATATATCATAAACAAGAGCTGCAGATGGCCAATGAGCCGCTCCCAGAATTGAGTAGGAGGAAGAGATCAGGCTGGATTGCCTTTAAGAAACTGTGCAGCACTCACAATTATTCCAAATTGCTCACTGCCGCTAAAGCCTCTGTCTTTATTATCAATATGCTCCCTGTAATACTCTAAATCATGGAGCACCACAATTGTGAAAGAATCGAAATTATAAGAAGCCCAAAGGATAATGGCAAGGCCCACGGTTGGCACAAATGTGCTGGAGCATCTTGACAGTGATGACTTGCATAAAACACATCAAGGACAATTGTAACCGGAAAAGGAGGTGGCTGGGTCATGTAGTGAGAATGAGACACAATAGATGAAAATTAAAATACTGAGAAGAATGGCTCCAGCATGATTAGTAGATTATTTGTGGAAGATTTATGGAAATACCGGCAGAAGAATCGTCTAAGATGAGGTTTGAGGCAGTGAGAATTTATCCTGATACAGGGATTACCCATTTTAAGGACATTACTGACCCATCAAAGTTTCACAATTCCTTAAACAATTCTTTATGAGAATATTGTAGAAAATGCCACTTAATGCAAAAATTAAAAAAATGAATCAGTCGTTTTTAAGTGCCCATTGATTAATTTCAATTTTTTCAGTTGCTGAAAGTTGTTACTTCATTCATTCTAGGCTTGCTTTGTCTTGGTTTCTCCTTCAGGGATCATGCGTAATTCTCCCAAGCTTTTGTCCATTTCTTTCCGATGGGACCTGGGTGAACTGAGAGGCAGGATGGTGCAGTAGAAAGAATACTGAGCTGAGAATTAAGAAACCTGAAGTATAATACTGATTAATTAACTAGCTGTGTGATTGTGAGCAAGTGAGTTCATTTCACTCAGTCTCAGTTTCCACATCTGTTAAATGAAGGGTTATGTTAGGTGATCTCAAAGATTTCTTTCAGCTCTAATAAGCTTCTATAACTTACTATTGTGAGATTTGATGCATCAGGGATGAGCATGAAGTTGACTGAATTTACCAATCAATTTACCTGCTATAATTAGGGCCCTATTTCCCTGTGGCCCAGTTATTCTTGCCCATGAACCGTGGGTAAATGTCTCTGTCCTTTTTCATTTTATTATTCCTTTGACCTGCAACTAAATTTCTGGCTTCTTTCAAGACTCAACTAAATGGTACCTTTTGAAGGATGCCTTTGCTAATCCCTGTAGCTATTAATGCCTTCCCTCTGAGACCACCTTCCATCTATTCTCTCTCTCTCTCTCTCTCTCTCTCTCTCTCTCTGTCTCTCCCTCTCTCTTCCCATATCATCATTAATAACTAATATATATGTATGTACATATCTTGTATGTATCTAGTGTTTTTTCACGGTTGTCTGTTCCTTTAGAATGTGAGCTCCTTGAGGGCATGGCCAATTTCTCCCTGTCTTTGTGTTTCCAGGGCTAAACATGGTGGTTGGCACATAGTAAATGCTTAACAAGTTGTTGTAACTTAACTGACTCACTGTTGAATGACTGTACCCCAGCTTCCAAGGAGCCATTTCCTCTCAGGAATCCTTTACCACTGGTTTGATCACAACATAACTGACTGAAGTTTGCTCTTTTTATACATAGCTCCATAGTGCATGGTTCTCTCCAACTAATCACAACATTGGTTGGGGCATCCAAGATTGGATTTCTCTCATGGCATCATTTTGCTTTCATCCAATGACCCAAAGCTCCCATGATTCAAGTTAACTAAGAATTTATGCAGAACTAGTTCACTTTTGATTCATTTGAAATGGCCAAGCTTTCCTTGATTAATTAGGGTAGGAGTGCATGCCTCCCCCACTTTTACAGATACAACTATTTGGGATATGACTAGGTTGCTAAAACTAGGGGCATAAGATCCAGATGGGAATTCAACATGCTTAAGTAGAGCCTCTTTTTAATGGGGATCAGAAAATGTCAGATATGGAACTCTGCTTCTTAAGGGAATAAAATTGTTCAAAATTGAGATCTGTACATTTTCTAACATAATAGTTCTATCCTGCCATTCTTCTCCCTCTCCTTCCATTTTCAGCTAAAGTCCTCCTTTTTAACTGGAGCTCATTTGCAGGCAAATGCATCCTTTTCTGTTTCTTGTTAATTATCATCTGCCCATGGCCAAGAGCTCTTTGTTCCCAAAGATTAAGTCATAGTCTGGAGTGCCATCTTCTTAGGCTTCTTCCCATCTCTTCCTTTTTCTTCTCAAGTCTCAGCTTTCAATCAGAAGTAGTGTTGAAAACACCACCTGTACCTTCAACTACTTCAGTTTCCTGCCCAGGGCTTCAAAGTCCCATGAGATTCATTCCAAGTTACTTCTGGCAGTACCATTTGTTCCAACATGAATTGGAAGAAGTGAGTAGCAGCTGTTTGTTTGGTTTGATTAATCTTTGGTGTTAGGATACCCAATCTGCCTCCCTTCCTACCCCTACCTCCAATGACTCCTTCTAAAACGGAGACCTGAAGATGAGCTCAGCTGTCTCCTAATTCAGGCAAGTCGTACTAGACAAAAATCTAACCATTCAGCTCTTTATCATTAGTAACTATTATTAAGTAAGGGTGGGGGGGCTAGAAAACAGGCTGCAAATTCTACTTCTGTGCCCGTAATGCAATCTTCACACCAGGGGAAACAGTTCCACGAAGAATTAATTGTGTATTGCTTGGGATGCCAAACCTCCGCTCTCATCTATTGAAACTTTCACCTGCCAGACCACTTGTAAAACAAGCACCTGGGACTTGAACTCCTCAATCAGCTGCTTTTGCTAGAAACACATCCCTATAACACATACATTCATTGCAAATGCTACCCATTTTTTCCAATGGTGCCAAGTCCATAGCCCCACGATGCTTTCATGTGACAAATAGCTCTCTACTTCCTTATTTCTCCTCTTCTCCTAAACAATTTGGGAATAGAATCCCTCCCTCCCAGTGCCAGGTGATCTTCAAAGCCAGGAGATGAAAAAGGGAAATCTCTTCCATAGCACATCTCAGGCCAAGGTGTCCCGAGCTCCTGACATTGGAAGGCACTCCACCATACCCTGAACACATGCCCCAGGAAGATAGCACACCTCTTAATTGGCCATGTCAGATCAATTTCTGTACCCTTCATCAGGTTGCTCCTGATAATTACAATGTGTCTCTTCTTCCTACGGTCAGTAATGGATTTTCTCTATTCTGAAGAACTCGTCAGATACATCTTATTCTGTGGGGCATGGGATGCTGCTTCTCTTTCAGGTTTAGGACCTGGCTCTTCCACTGACTACCTGCTGACCTTGGACAAATCAAACCATCTCTCTAGGCCTTTATTTCCTTCTCTGTCCAAAGAGAGAGTTGGACTGGATGACCTCTACGGTCTCTTCCAGCATGAACAATTTTTGATTCTGAGAAGCTCTCCTGTTTTGAATGAATTATTAATAAATATTTAATAACATTCCCTAATTTAGGCCCAAGCAATTTTTTTTATCTGCTTGTGCCAGGCAGAGTCCTTTAAGGGGGAAAATATTTTTCTAACATCATAAACATAACTAAACACAATAAATTTTAAAAAACTATAATAATAATTTCATATTCTGGCTCCAAACTACTTTCCAGACTTATTATATGTTATTTTCCTTCACATATTTTCCACTTCAGCAAAATTGGCCTATTTGCTATTCTTCGTGCATTCCCTTCCATCTTCGATCTCTGAACCTTTGAACAGGCTATCTCCTACGCCTAGACTGCATGCTCTCTTTTCCTTGGCTTCTTAGAAGCCTTCGTTGCTGTTAAGTTGTTTCAGTTATCTCCAATTATTCATGACTCTATTCGGGGTTTTCTTTGTAAAGACACTGGAGTGCTTTTGCCATTTCCTTCTTCAGCTCCTATTACAGATGAGGAAACTAAGGCAAACGGGGTTAAGTGCCTTGCCCAAGGTCACGCGGCTAGTAAGTGTTTGAAGCTTCATTTGAACTCAGATCTTCCTGACTACAGGCGTGGTGCTCCATCCACTGTGCTACCTAGCTGCCCAGTTAGAAGCTTTGGTTTCCTTCAAAGAACTTAGCATAGTGCCTGGCACATGGTAGGTGTTTAACAAATGTTCTTTTTGACTGATTGACTCAAATCTCAGTTCAAGCGCTACCTTCAAATAAAGCCTTTCCTGATTCCCTAATGGCTCCTCTCCAAAATCACCTTTTATTTATTTTGTACATTTTTTTTATATTTTCAAAGAAGGTAATTTCCTTGAGGGTAGAGACTTTTATTTTTGTATGTATCCTTGATGCCTTGACCCATGGCATGTAGGAGGTACTTAATAAGTACATATTGATTGACAATTGCCATTTATATAGCTTTTTGAAGCACTTTATGTATATTATCTCACTTGAAACTCAAAAAACCCTTGGGAAATAGATGCCAGAGCTATTATTATTATTATTTTACAGCTGAGGAAATTGAGGTACAGGAAAGTGACTTGTCTATGATGTTACATGGCTACTACGTACCAGTGGAGGGATTTGAGCCTATATTGTTCTGAATCCAGGAAAGAATGATAGCCATTAACCACGTTGCCGCTCATGTAAAAACAGCAGTTCATTCTTTCAACAAATGTTTACTGAGCATCTAACAAACATAAGGTACTACCCATCTGCATCTTGGTGAGTCAGGCCTAGTATTTCTGTAAGCAGCCTATAAGTCAGAATATGGTAGACCCTGATGATTTCTTTCCATTTCCTGAAAACTTTCCTCCTTCTTTCCTTTCTCTCCTCCTCTGCTCTCCTCTCCTCTGCTCTCCTCTCTTTTCCCCTTCCCTCCTTTTCTTCCCTTTCCTTCCCTTTCCTTCCTTTTCCTTCTTTCCTGTCTTTCTTTCTTTTCTTTCATTTTCTTCCTTTCTTTCTCTTTTTTCCTTTCTCTCTCTTCCTTTCCTCTCCTCTCCTCTCCTTTCTTCCTTTCTTCCATCCTTTGCCTTCTTTCCTTCCTTTATACAGATTTTATTTTTATTTTAACATTTATTGATAGTGATATTGTTGTAGCATATTAGGAATTTTCAACAAGGCCCCCTACAAAGTCCACAGCCAAGTACATTCACTGACAATGGGCAAACAAAATGGCAAGTTCCCCCTTTCTGTATAAGTTTCCAGCCTGAACTGATACACAGCTCTTTACAACCTCTGCATGATGACGTCTGGCTGGTTTGGTCTCTGTTCTTTCTTTCATCAGAGTAAGGGGTTTCCCTCAAAGTGCATTATTTCTAAAGTGTGAGAAGGGGGTTCATCGGTGTATGGACCTCTAAAAACTGAAAGGAAGAAACCTATTCAGGGGAAACAGTGCCTTAATACTGGGCTGGGTAACATGAGCCCAATGATAGGGACATATTTGCACTCATACTTTTGGTATTTGAGGGGCTGTCTTTGGGAATCTAGCTGGAGTTTTACTTTTCAGGGAATATGGAAACATATAAGCCAGACTTCTTCCCTGAGATTATTTTATGTATTTCTATTTTCTAATGGTATATGCATTCTCCCTTTGCTCCTGCATGCAGATTTGCAGTTGACATGAGTAGGCTCTTTATTTTGAAAATCATTTAAATAGTAATAAATGACTTTATGATTCTGTCATGTACATGTAATGAGAAGCTATAGGGAATCAGTACACAGAGGCCTGGAAGGTAGAGGTTTGGTTTGTGCTTGGATAGTGGTAACTAGCTCTTTCAAGGAGGAGGACCCCTTTTTAAAGTTAAAAACAATGCTCAGACACTTGCCTGGCAGGGATGGTTCCATGATCATGAAGGTGGTTTCCCCAGGGTGGGCCTTATCCATTGCACTCCAGATGGGCTGACCCCTGCAAATTCCCCAAATATGGGAAACTCAACTGTGTAATCTGTGGTAGTGGGAGACTGCATCCACATTCTTCCCTGAATAAAAAACAACAAAAAACAATGCTGAGGCTTCACATGATCGTAGTTGTACAACTAATTGGTACCCAATGATTGAGCTAATATACAATGACAAAAAGAGGACCTGAATCCTCTAATGCTTTGAAATGAATTTATATTTTATTTAAAATATCTGTATCTACATTCCTTTCCAGAATAATAATCTAAATCTATGACAGGTGGTGTGGCATAAAAGAGAGACCATTAGATTTGGAGTCAGGAAGTCTTGAGTTCAAAGTCTGCTTCTGTCTCATTATGTGACCCTCCCTTAACTTCTCTCAATCTTGGTTTCCTCATCTGCAAAATGGAGATAGTACTACCCACAGCAGCTAGATCACAAGGCTAGCTTGAGGCTAAAATAAGCTAATATACGTAAAGCTCATTTCAAACTATAAAGTGCCACATAATTGTTGGTTATTAGTATATGGGAGATGTTCTTTATTCACTTCATAAGGCATGTTTATTCATTTACGGATTTCTATATGGATTTGTGGGATCCCTTTTAATAATTGCTCCACTCCTCTTTCCCACTTCTCTAATGGTCCCTTGGTTGGAAATAGCTAGATTATACGATTGTTTAGCAGAAGCTAGGCAAACATATATCAACCAGTCAATAAACCTTAATTAAGTGCCTACTATGTGCCAGGTACTGTCCCAGGTGCTGGGAATGGAAAGACAAAAAAAAATGGAACAATGTTGCCCTTACCAAAGCTTACGTGATTTCAGTACAGAAAACAAGTACACATATAAGCATTGACAAAAGAAGCCTATTAATATTATTATTGATAATAATAAATAATAATAGCTTGTATTTATATAATGCCTTAAGGTTTACAAAGCACTTTACATGTTCGTTTAATCCTTAAAATAAGCCTGTGAAGTAGGTGCTATAACTATCCCAATATGACAGAGGAGAAAGTGAAGCAAACAGAGGTTAAGCAGCTTGCTCAGGGTGACACAGACACTTATTAGTGTCTGAGGTGAGATTTTAACTAAGGATTTCCTGATTCCAAGTCGAGAATTCTATAGCACCTATTTGCTTCAAAATACATACAAAAAATACAAAGTAATTTTTGAGGGGCAGATTCTAGTAGCCGGGGTGGGGGGATCAGAAAAGACTTCATGTAGAAGGTTTGTTAGAAACTAGAGATTCCAAGAGGCATAAAGGGGGACATCCCAGGCATAGGGAAGAGCATGTGAAAGATCACAGAGATGGAAGATGGAGGGTCTTCTATGAGGAATAGCAGGAAAACCAGTTTTGCTGGTGGGCAGAGTACATGAAGGGGAGTAATGCTCGGAGTGGTTTCTGGGTGTAAGATCATACTCAATGACTTCAGAGAGATTTCCTTCCTCCTCTGAAATTTAACAATTACTGTGGAGCAAGAGGCTGTGTAGAAAGACATGGAGGCAAGTAGAAGAAAGCTTGTAGTCCTATCAGATATAATGTGATTTTAAAAATTATTAAAATGAACATGTACAAACACAGGCAGATGCCTTTTTAATCTGTCAGCATATTCTTTGCATTCAGGCATAAACATTATTATCACACTCAGTGTGTTCCTGCAAAAATTATCAAAGTCCTCAAAACATAGCCTCTGTGGCTTTGAGTTGAATATGAACTTTGGGTGCCACAATGTGAAAACAAGCTAAGAAAGGGAGGGGCAGGGAAAAAAATCAGACTTTTCATTTTTACAGATGATTAGCTAAGGTTTTCTTCACCAACATCAGATGTAAAAGGGTAAATATTTTGTATTGAGTAAAATACAGCCTTGTGGCACATACTTGGCCTTGATAAAATTTTCCACTGTAATTCACATAAAATATTAACTGTTGATGAAAAGAGGACACCAGGGAAGGGGCCAGAGGGGGATATGGCATCATTTCAGAGATTTCCAAGATTAATCATGGCATCCTGAACTCTTGTCATTGTGTGTTTAGGGGCATGTTGGGGAAGGGGCATTACTGCCATCCTCTTAGTATTTATAGCATTGACCTTTGCATTATAGCTGCCTGCTCCGAAGCGCAGTTATTTCTAATTGCTTTATGTGCCCATGGAGATCTTCTTTTGCCTCTGTTAGTTATATACAGTACCGAGGCGCATATGTTTGGCCAATGAATCTTTCACTGACTTGATATTTATGGCAGCATTGGAATATGAGAGGTGGGAATGTTGCATTTTGGGGGGGATATGTGTGTGTTGTATGTTTGTTGGAATGGTTTTTACTGTCTGCATGGCTATATACTTAATGAGGTGACAGAAAGAATTAAAAGTGACAGATTGTTTTGACGGCACTGGGGCCCTGAGAGATATATTCTCCTCTAATACAACTCAATAAACCCAGCTTGTGTGAAGCTCTGTGGGTGTGATTCATGGCTGCAGCAGGGCTACTCACGGAGGTTTAATGAGAGATGGTCTTGGGCCAGGCTTTGGGGAATTGGGACTGCTGTCAGAGGATAGAGAAGCACTGTCCTCCAGGATGACTCCAGAAATTCATAAGGATGAGTTAAGTTACAAATCCAAGGTACATTGTGAATTGTTTTTAACCTGGGGTCCATGGACTTGTTGATTTTATTTTATTTTTTGATGACTGTATATCTCTATAATTGGTTTCCTTTGTAAATCTATGTGTTTTATTGTATGCATTTAAAAACATGATTCTGGGAAAGGGTTCATAGCTTTCAACAGACTGCCAAAAGGATCAATGACACAAAAATCCCAAGACCTATGAGATTCCTTAAAATACCTTACTTAGAGTTGAACGGACTGCTAATGAAACCATGTAAATTGAGCCAACTCAACAACACCAAATTTTAATGCCTGAATCTCTACAGTAGAGTGCGCTTTATAAGATTCATTATTCATGATCTCATTGCACCTAAAAAGCAACAACAATAAGAAAGACAACCTTATCATACCATCCGTTCTGACTGAACAAGATACACCGGTAACCAGTCTACAAAAGCTAAGGGAAGTAGAACAGTGATATAACTTCTTTCTGGGGACAACTGGGTTGGAAAATTCCTGGTTAAACCCACAAACCTATCTCTAGAAAACTATTGGTGATGGCTAAAACTTCAGTCCTTTGATATGAGTAAATTAAATCAAGTGTAATCCAAGTAACTAGAATCCTTAATTAACTTGGGTCTCTGTGTTTTTCCCATCTCAAAAGAGACAAATAAGAGTGATATTACAACTCGTCACCAAATACAGTGCCCAAAAAATCTGATTGCAGTTCCAAGCTTTAATAACCAGTTATAGCCATGATGGTTAAAGCTTAGAATCAGGAAATATAACCATGTTAGATCCAGTTATGGATATAGCTAGTTATACCCACGCTTATCATAGCTTACAGCTGCCCTTAGAACACCCTGTATAGTGCTTACACTTTACAAAATGTGTTTTCTTATAACAATGCTGCAAAGAGGGTGGAAGATACCCTGCTATCCCTATTTTCTTTTAATTGAAGAAACTGAGGCTCAAAGAATTTAAGTGACTAGCACCAGAGTATCAAATTCAGAAAGTCTAAGCTCTGTGCCTGGAAATAGGTCTTGTGATTCCCTGTTCAGTGCTTTATCTACTATTATGTAGTAAAACAAGCTCGTCATACAGAAGAATTCAAACAGCTGCAACCGCTTTGAAAGTAGATCCTGAGTGATCCTCATATATGTTAGGAAATATAATAAAAGTCAATCAATGCAAGTCAGAATCAAGAATGCACCCAGGCAGCTGTGCCTATTTGCAAGAAGATCATGGATTTTTCTGTGTTCTTCAATAAACTCGCCCAATTAAATTCAATATACTCTAAATACTACGGCAGGAAATTTTTGTAATGCATTTTAGAGACATTTTTCAATTGCTAAAGTAGAAACAAAAAACAAAAAAGAGAATTTTTGACCATTCGGGTGTGTGTAGATAGATAGACAGACAGACAGACAGACACAGACAGATAGATAGAAAACTAGGGGCTACTTCAGAACCACTTTCCCAGGAAATGACTAACTTGGACTTGGCCTGGACTCAGATTTCATCAGTAATGAGTTTTTCTTGTAGTATGGCCTACAACAAAATTAATGGATTGCCTTCAGAGGAATATTCATTTTCCCAAGTGCTGCATAGACTAGACAGTGCTCCCTAAAACAAAATCCAAATGTACAGGTTTAAGAGCCATACCGACTCTTAGAAATGGCCAGTAGGGGGTACTATACCAATGCTGCAGGTGACATATTCTTTGCTTCTCACAGTCCTGTGAGGATTTCAGTTGTACAGCATGCAACATTTAATACAAAAAACAAACAAAAAAACCCCTCAAACTTTCCCCCCCAAAGTACAGACACATCATCCATCTAGATCACAATTGTTAGCCATACTTGCCATAGTGTCAGGAGAGGATCAGTTGCATGAGGACAGCTGTTCCCTGCCCAAATAATACTCTACCACGTTAACCAGTTATTCTTTCTCTATCTTAGAACACTGAAAGCTTGCTCTGATGGGTATTTCACAAGAAGATCATGGCCTCTCCTGAACTGTTTCCCATTGTTTTGATAGATGCCTCCACCAGGAAGCTTTGTATGAGGACTAGAATCTTTCCTGAGTAGACACAGCCTGATTTTTCCTCTGTCACTTTCCTTTACATTTGTACTGGGAGGTGTGGCAGCTGTGAACCACAGACCAATTTTCTGGTTTACTCTCAGTTAATTAACCACAGTATCCCATTCCTAAGCATCCTGGTTACTCAAGGTCTTGCTATCATAGATACGTAATCTTTTGAAGTGCTTCTTATCTCTGGAGTCCACGATGTGAGCCCTGAACCCAATTATGTACTTTCTCATGATCATATTTTGATTTATCGGGTACAGATTTAAAATGAAAGATCAAGAAATAACTGAACCAGAGTAATTTCACATGTCAAGGACTAGTTATTCTTCCAACAAGTTCCCAGGTCTTGACAATGTCGGCTGTTCACTGTTTGGTTTCATTCCTCCTGAGGAGGGGAAACAAGGAACCGAGGGATTTAAAGTGACTTTGTACTGAAGAAGCAACATATGCTTTTGAGCCCTGCAGCTGACATTGGTTCTGTTGCAGTTTTTCATTTTTTTCTTTCCCTGAGAAACCTGCAGAGGTATTACTGCCTGTCACCATCGGTGGGCTTCTATTTAAGCAACAGACCAGAGGGATCTAAATGGGTTAAGGGAGGGGATAGAAAGTGAAGTGAAAAAGCTAGTAACAGAAAGACACATGACAAAAGTCCCTTCTGCAAAGGATATCATTGCTCCAACACAATGTTGTTGGGTTTTTTTATATCAACATTCTGAAATGTGAAAAGAGCCTCCCTTGCCCCATCTTCAATCATTTTCTTTCTTGATGCTCTTTCAAGGGGAAAGAAAACAAGCAAACAAAAAAAAAAGCTAGAAGGCCCAGGATACACAACTCTTCCAAAGCAGCACTCTACTGAGAAAATTTACAGAAAAATCTGAGGAACTCATTCAATCTAGGATAAACTCTGAGCTAGTCTGTGAGATAGTTCTCCCTAGAACAGAAACTTGATTTAAGTTATAAGAAAGTATTTTCTATATTCTATGTCTTCTATTGATGCTAGAGGTCATTTGGGGGCAAGGTACTGGTTTTATTTTCTTTGAGTGACCCAATATTTTAGACATTGTGAATTTTTATTGTTCTACCCTGTGCTGTTTTATAGCAATGATGAAGATTAGTTGTATTAAAACCTTATTCACTGATATATGACTCTTTTACTCTTTGGTGGCCAAAAGGATGTGATACTATTAAAGTTGGACACTCACAATTCTTGTGACTCTTGTAGACTAAGTACCTCTGGCCTCCACCATAGAACATGGGTAAACCTTTTGTAAAATACTTATTTGGGAGTCACTACATTTTTGATGTTAGTTAGCCAGCAGGCTGGTATTCTTATGTAGAGAGACTTGACTTCTATCTTGAAGGAAATAAATTAGAGAGCTCTGAATAAATTTGCATTATGTCTCTTGAGTGTGTAAGACCCAAACACATGCCAAAATAAGATCCTTCACTGACTTCAGCTGGAGCCCAGACTGACTTTCAATGAACTTGGGACTTAGTAAGAGGTAAACTTCTTACCATCACCACCAATCTTTGTCATGAGTTTTAAATTTCAGAAAAGTTATCAATAGCCTAGGGATCATAAGATTTAAAATTGTAATGACCCTTGGAAAATGTTATGCTAAGCAAAAGGTTAAATTGACTGAAGGTTGTGGTATAAGTGCAGTGGGCACTGAAAATTCTTGGCTCGAGTTTAAAGAGTACCTTCTCGGAGAGCTGCTGGCTACCATCAACAACCATGAGGCACTATTACTTTGACAAGTTTGGAGGAAGGAAAGTTGGTATCTTGAGTTTAGAGCTATGACCCTTTCCCCTAGAGGAGAGACATTTTTGCTAGTAAAACTCAGTGTGCTTGTTCAGCAAGGAAAACATATGTCCCACCCTCTTACTACAACAGAATTTCTTTATTGAAGGCATTTTATTTGAACATCTTTTTCTAAAGTTGCTTTATCAAACCAGACATTGACAAACATGAGGAATGTCAAATTTTGCAACGAAAGCATCCATGGTTTGACTGACTTTAGGCACGGTATAAGGTTTCTCCCTCCTTAAGTGTCTCATTTGTGGTTCACTTTTAATATCTAGAAAGATTCATCTTTCTATTTGGTTTTAGTATGCAATTGCACTCTTGGTGTGTGTATTTGACTCAAGGACATTGTGATTAGCTGTCCCTTCTCTTCCATTGTTTTCCTTAGTACAAAAGATATATTCTTAGCTTTCAATTGAATTGATATAATGACTGGATCCTGAGAGAATGACACTGACTTCCTCTTATATACTCCCAGTTTCTTAGAGAACACACTTAGGAATCTATAGAGAACATGGTATAGTGAGTGTTTTTTACTCCTATGAAATCAGTGACTTGTTTAGAAACATTTGAAATTATGAAAGAAATCACCTTTGTGAAAAACAACTAGATCTTAGAATTTAGAACTATAGGAGACCTTGTTCTTGTTTTTGTTTTTCAGTCGTGTCTGACTCCTTGTGACCTCATTTGGTGTTTTCTTAGCAAAGACACTAGAATGACTTGCCCTTTCCTTTTCCAGCTCATTTTACAGATAAGGAACTGAGGCAAACAGTATTAAGTGACTTGCCCAGGGTCACAAGACCGTAAGTGTCTGATGCTGGATTTGAACTCCTGAAAATAAGTCTTCCCAAGTCCAAGTCCAGTGCTCTATCCACTGCACAGCTACCTCATGGGGGGGCCTTAGAGAGCAACTAACTGAATTCTGTGATTTTATGGATGAGAAAATAGAGGCCTAAAGAAGGGAAATTACTTGCTTACAATGAATTTGCGGTGTTCTGCTGACTCTGCTGGTGATTACTCTCTGCCTGTACATTATGGACAGTATTTTTATTAGAAGCTGCTCCTTTAATTTCTGTGACATGTAGTGATTTGGTCTCACTGGCTAGGGCCTTGTCTTGGACCATTATAGATGTCAAATCTAGTTTACTCAAGAGGCTCTCCTGGAAGGCTTCATAATGAACTCTCTATACAAGGTGATCCTGCAACATGTCATCTAACAAATCCCTAAAGACAGATGGCACAGCTCCACACTGTAAGCAGCAACACCCTCGTGACAACCATCACACAAGTGTCACAACTTTAGGCCACCTTGAAGATAATGGGAGCGGCTGAAGTAATACTTCAAAAGTGGCCATTGGTGTAAGAAAGCTACCCACAAGTAAAACACTGACATCTAGCTAAAGTGTTGTATAGCATTCTAGAGACTGTTCTTCCTGGTCTCCCATTCATAAAAAAACTTTCTAACGCAAGGCCGTACTCTCCCTTGCTGCTGTGGCTCCCTCCTTATTCTCTCTTATCATGTTCTGTTACTGGCACCTCTGTTTCTGCTCTCCCCTGTTGAAGATCTTTGTCCTACTTCATCCTCTCTCCAAGTTCCAGTTGCTACGACTTCCCACCTCCCAACCCCCACCCTGTTCCTTCAGAGCAGGCACTAAATCAGAAAACCATATCCTGCTGCCTGCCGTCAGTTGACACATTGATATTCTTGCTGGACGATGGCCTTTGCCAAATTTGGCATTGCTCAGATTTATTGACAGTAGATTATTGATCATGCAACTATATGTGTCTATATAATCATCGGTGGAGAGAGGGACATTGCAAATTCAGTGTTTTCAAAACAAAATTTATTTTGACTCTGAAATTTTTTAATTGTTCATGGAGAGCCTGCTTTTGAGGGATCTGGGTATGTTGCTGGTGTTCTTATCAACATCTTCAATAGAGGCAGCTAGGTGGTTCTCTTTTATTCTCCAGAGGCAGCTAGGTGGTGCAATGGATAGCGTGCTGAAGACCTGAATAAAAATCCAGAATCAGATACTCACTATCTTGGTGACCCTGGGCAAGTCACTTGATAGGTCTCTCCTCACTTCCTTTATTGTAAAATGAGGTTAATAATAGCACCTACCTCTCAGGGATGTTTTGAGGACCAAATGAGAAAATATTTGTAAAGTGCTTTATTACCCTTAAAGGGCTATATTAATGCTAGTTATTTTTATTAATACTTATTAATGGGTAATGGGTATTAATAATAAATAATTAACAATTCACACTATTATTCATGTTTTAAGAGATCTATGATCTTATTCACCAATCCACTCCTTCTCCTTCTGTCTAATTCTTGTCCCCAGAAGTTCTACCCAGCATGCTCTTCCTGTGGCTCTTCCTCTAAAATTCCTGAAATTGTACAGATACCAATGGAGCATACCACTACCCATGGCTGCTGGTTAGCCCTCACTCTTCATACATGATCACTCCATTTACAATTTCAGTGATATATCTTTTTGGTGTTTTTATGCCATTTCCTTTGTACAGTTCTTTGTTGATAACACAGTGCAGCTTATTGGTGCCCACCATGCTTCTGTCCATTGCCTTTTGGATGACTCCTAACTTTTCTTCTTGTAGACTGTAATATTTCATGATCTGTAGTCATATGATGTCATTAGAAGAATATTGCTGCTAAAAATATGGACCTTCATTTCAGAGAGAAGGTTGGGGTTGGGGTAGAGAGGTCATTAAAAGCACTATTTGATTTCCCAAAGGCCTTCAGTTTACTGACTTTCTCCTATTAAATTCTAATTTTGTCTTGTTGGTATGTGTCATCTGTATAAGATTGTATACATCCACATCCACACACACACACACACACACACACACACACACATATATATATATATACATACACACACACACACACACACATATATATATATACATACACACACACACACACACACACACACACACATATATATATATATATACATAATATATTCTCTAACATTCTATCTCTTTGAGTCATCCATTGTCCTATATATCACAGTCTAGACAATAGGCATTCTTCATCTACTTAGTTCTTCTTAGGTGGCTTAATAGGCTAAACTCTAGAATGATCCTTAATTTTATTTAGGAGGTTCTAGGAGACAGAGAGGATAGAATACTAGACCTAGAGTCAGGGAATCCTGAGTTCAAATATGACTTTAAACACATATCGGCCTCACAGCCCTGGACAATTTACTTCACTTTTGTCTTCGCCATTTTCTTTGTCTGTAAAATGAGAATAATAATAATTCCTAATTCCCAGCATTTCTGTGAAGATAAAATGAGACGTTATTTGTAAAGTGCTTTGTGAACCTTAAAGCATAACAAATGGTACCATCATCATTGTTGTCATCATCATTGTCATCATCATAGTCATCACAATGTCATTTCCAAATGATAGGATGGGATCAAAATAAGAGGAAATCTTGGGAATGCTTCAGGAAGTTCTATTTTTTTGATATATTCAATTCAAATAATTTATTAATTACCTATTATGTGTAAGGTCCTTTTCAAGGATATAGGAATTCAAAGATATATATATATACGTGAATGAGAAAAAGAGAGCATGAATTTAGAATGTGCAGTGTCATATCCATGCTTGTGGAAGTTACCAGAATGTGTCACCCATGATGTAGCTACTGTGAGAATTAAGAACTTCAGGTTTTCCCAGGACTCGCAACTCCTACTAAGTTTGTCTTCTACAAAAGGCAGCCATAGTTGAGGCACTTAGTAGCTTATGGCAAAAGGGCAGTCCATGGACTTGCCAGTCTGGGGATGCTTCCTGGAATGTCAAACAACATTAGAAGTGTCAAGATGGAGTTGGTGCTAGTATATCCCTGTGAATAGAAACCACTGCTTCTTTCTATTGATGCTTCATTGGTATAATGTTAGAGTTTAGACGCAAAGTGTCAGAGAGTACCAAGACATCACCTGCTTCTTGTTAGGGTACAATGTCACCTTCATGAAGGAATAGCTTACAAACTAATAAATAAAACCTTATTGTCATCTCATGAGTCAAGAAGTTCTGAAATTCCCCTGATGGCCGTGCCTTTCCAATTTGTATGGATTCCAAGATGTTCATGAAACTCTTTCCATATATAGCCAGATCTATTTATCCAGTATCCCTATCAAAACTGAAATGGGGTTCATTAAGAACAAGGGATGACTTGTTCCTAATGAACCCGTGCTCAATTATAATGACAACAACTTCCATTTCTTCACATATGCTCACAAACCATACTGTGATAATGAAACCTAAAATTTCTCCAAGAAATTGATTTTCTTCCTTAAAATATTGAGCAACCTTCACCCATCCCCAAGTCTTTAAATACCTCTCCTATTCTCCATAATTCCTTAAAAATAGCTGAAAGCGGTCTAACAATCACATCTGATTGGGATTCATTTGCTGTCAATGCCTGAATGCATCTAATACTATCTACTTATGTCTCATTTGGGCATTAGTAAGCTGGCTAGGGTATGGTGCAAATGAGGCCAGAGGAATGAGAATGAGCACTGGGAAGCATTGGAGAATCAAGTCATGACAGGCCTGTTTAGAATCCTGGCTTCAACACTTACTAGCTGAGTCAGTGTAGGTAATTTATTTAACCTTTCTAAGCTTCAGTTCCCCATCTGCAAAATGTGGGAAATGTTACTCTCACTATGTACCTCACACATTTGTCATGAAGACAGTACAATTCTAGAACTGTTAGGCATGGTTATTATTACTCTGGAATGGATTTTGTAAAGGTTGGTTCACTTTAATAAATGAATGAAAAAGTACCTAATGAGCTTTCTACCAGGCTACCACATACTGTACTTGGACTTATTAAGACCATCTGGATATTGTTTTACAATTTTTTCACTCATCCCACTTCTGATGTTTACTATCTGTGTGACTTCATGCAAGTGACTTTACCTCTTTGGATCTCAGTTTCTTTAGCTGTAAAATGAAAGGTTTGACCTCTAATTTATTTTTCCAATCCTAGATTGATGATTGTATGATCTTGGGTTTCAAGTCTCTATTTGCCATTTTGTTCTGACTCCTACTGTGATGATCATTCTCCTCAATAAAAATAGTTGAGTCTATTCCACCTGTTTTCTGTTGTTTCAGATCGTATTTCAATTCCTTGATCTTCCTTCTGTCCCTCATGTGGTTAAAAACAAACTCTATTACTATTTCTTTTTGGAGTCATTACAGGAATGTTCTCTTATACTTTAGAATAAATGACATTTCTGGTCTCTTCCTGCTTTAAATCTATGAGCCCGTGTACAGTCCTCATTCTATTGTTACAACATCATGTCACACTTTGTATTCATCTTAAGTTGCTGCCTTAAATTTCACTTTTGTTCATGTCCTTTTAAATCTGAGTTCAGAGATAAGTTACCTCCTCAGTCATATCTCCTTTTTCTTTCGCATAAGAATAATTTGTGACTCGGTCTGTGCAATTTAATTCTTGAGAGTCTTCTAAGTCTCCTCGTCTGACTTCTGTCTTAGAGATTCAGGCCATAGGATTTGACCTATTATATTTTGGAACTCTTTGAAAACCACTTATCACAAATCTAGGGCAATGTTTCTGGATCTAAAATACGTGGAAGCTCAGTAATGTATCTAAATTCTCCATTGACTTTCTATGCCATGTACCCTTGTCTTAGCTCAGCATCTCTCAGCATCTGGTGGAATAGAGATGGGGCATCTGAAAGAAGGAAGGAGATGGAGATTGGATGAACAGGTTGCAGGAGTAGGAGAAAAACAGATAATTTCAGGTGATTGGGGGAGACTCAGCAAGGAAAAGAACCAGGAGCTGAAGTAGAAGACACAAGGAAAAAGTTTCATTTTAATTTTATAGTTTTTAAAAAGTAAGAACTTTTGGTAGAGTTTTATGAACTGGTAAAAAATCTGCTCCAGACCAACAGTTAAGAAACATGGGCCTAAAGTATACATCTAACTCTGCCCAACCTTTCCCTTCTTATCTTTCATGTGGTATGATCATTGAATCCTCAGCTTTCCATCATTTTCATTTTACTAACCCATCTACTACCTGTGTAGCCTTGGTTCATCATCTGGGAAAGAGGGGGTTGGACTAAATGATCTCTGACATTCCTTCTAACTTTACATCTCTGATCCTTATTTACTGTCAAATTCTTATTTATTTGTCAAAGTCAATTCTGGAAAAGAAAGGATCCCTTTTGATAAGTTCTTTGTGCCTTCCTTTGCTTCTGAAAGAAAATAATTATCAAGGGAAATTAAGGATTTATCGTCTATTCAGCTTTTAATGCACAGAGAGCACTACAGTAAATGTTGTTGTTAATCCTTCATTTTCAAATAGGGCCAATGACGTAATGGGTGGTGTCTTGACTTTTGTGTGAATCAAGTGAGGGGGAGTTGTGCAACATCATTAGTGTCACTCTCCCAGATTCCAGTAGCAAGACAAAAGTCAGATGAGTAAATACTCATTATTTCAAAGTCAACCCCTAGTTCTCATCAAAAATTTATCCTGCCTCTGTTCTAACTTTGTGATCTTTGTTAGGAACTCATCTTTAGTTGACCCAGTGGCCTGCAGCACATTCCCACTATAATTTTGTATCTATTTCTCTCTACAATATCCTTCACCTAAATTCCGTCCCTCAGAATTTCCATATCCCATTCCTGAATTTTCATACAGGTGCCTATCTACTTCATATACAATGCTACCCCACAGGCCATTTGATTTGTTCTATCTTTATGCACAAGTTCTACAGTGTTCCCCTCTATCATTGTATGCCAGTCTCAAGATACACTCCATCAGATCTCTGTAGGAGTATTCACTTCATCATGTTGATATCCAGCTCACTTTATTGGCCATATTCCATACATTGCTATATAGAAAGAAGCACAGAATTTCCGAGTTGGAAGCTAGCCTAACCTATAACCCTTGATGGATGTTGTCTAAAACATGCCTAACAAATCCCATGTGCTTGAACACTTCCAGTGAAGGAGATCTACTGTCCAAGGAAAGCTCTTCCAGTTTGGAGGAGCTGCTTGTCAAGGCATTTTTTCCTTATGCTCCTCTTTGTGATTTCCAAATATCTGATCTCATGAGCATCATTTCTTCCATGTCCCCATCATTGTCTCTTAATAATTACTGAACATCTCTACTGCTAATCTTCTTCCTATATCTCAGGAGCTTTTGAAATTTTATGTAGTTGAATGAATGAATAAATATTACATGTTAAACACTGTGCTTGGTGATGAGGATATGAATACAGAAAGGAAGACATCTCTACTATCAAGGAGGGGCCATACTAATAGGGTGAAACAATACAGCTAAGAGGGGTGGTGGTCAGGGCAGGAGGGATATATTGGTTTGGAAAGTCACTGGAAGGGTGAGTAGAACCATGGGGAAGTACTGTGGCATACTATTTCTGGAACTGAAGATAGAATTTATTTGATAATGGTTTCAGAACTGGAAGGGGCAAGAGGAAGGTTGTTGGAGGGTATCAGGAGGAGCCAAGGTGAAGGCAGCTATCAACAATATGACCAGGGAGTAAAGTGAAACATGGCTGGATTTGGGCCCACATGTAGTGAATGACAGATAGCAACCACCAACAATATCTGGGCCCTTTTCTCCATTCCCTGCCATTTTTATTTTATAGTCATTTTAAAAATCAGTTAGCTTCCACAAAAAAACACCTTCCTAAATTTGGTTAGTTATGTTCCATCCTAGGCCACAAACCCAGGAATTCTGTATCTTATGCCATAATCCAGAAAGTCAGATGCTATCCTCCAAAATCATGTTACTCAGGTTCTTATATCCTATTTTCTCTCCTAAAGTTCTTATCTTTACTTACCAGCACTGAGGAAATCTCTGCCAAGGCACCCAAGAAATATATCTATTTTCTTTCCATTTTTTGCAACCCCTGGAGATACTTTGTTTATTTCCTCTGGTGGCATCACTCGATCCCACACAAAGAATTGGAAAAGGCAAGAAGTCTTAAGTTTTAAGAGGTTTCTCATACTCTGTGTTGTCTTCCACCATCAGAATGTAAGTGCATGGGAAGGGACTACTTTTCTCTTTGCTTGTATTTATATTCTCAGCAGTTAACACAGTGCTTGACATAACATAAGTGCTTAATAAATACACGTTGACTGACAGTTTCAGGATATTGTCACATTCCCAATACACATACTGGGAACATATCACAAATCATTCATTATTCCCATAGATGAACAGATTTCATGCACTCTTCTCATTCTCAGAGCTACTAGTGGTTGTTCTCACTTATCGGTTAGACTAGGCATGTCATGTTGGCACCACTGGAGCCCTCATTTCTCTCTATGGAGCAGGAAGTGCTGTGTCTTCCTAAGAAGATCTAGACTGATTCTTTGTTGGAAAATCATCCTACCTAACATATTCTAGCTACTCAGTGTCTTTTCTTTTACTCTCCTTTTATTCTCTGGGCTATATTCGGTAGTGTTCTGCTAAATATGTAACAATCAGTTTTCTAGGAGAAAAAAGCACCCATGACACACTTTTAAGTTTAATCTTCATTATTAACATTTCTTGCATCAAATTTTTAAGTCTAGAAGATCAACAGAACAATAAAGCAAGCACTAAATTGCTGCATTTGCTATTTTTCCAGGTGAAAATGTTTGCACTGAAAATTGAGTAATGGTTGGCAGAACCACTGCTATTGTTCTCATTTTTAACCTCTTGATTTTAATTACCCCTTTCGGCTGTCCTTTGTCTTTTCAGAGTCTTTTAGAAGACACTTACTATGTGCCAGTTACTATACTAAGCCCTGGGGACACGAAAACAAAGTATTCGTTGCCCTCAAGGAGCTGAGAGTCTAGCATTAGCCTTGATAAGCTGGAGCCTAGTATCATTTTTTCCTCTTAGGCTTTTGTTTTTTCTCCTACCAGAGAGGTCTATGTGCATTTAGAGCATACATAATTCAATGTAGACTGCTGTGGCCAAAACCAAAACAATTCCTGCAGGTTACCAGGATGATTTTTTTTTCATCTTTCTTTTTCCTCACCCTAAGCTTAACGAAATTGAGACCCTCTTTTGTGACTCTCCTTCACTACTCTTGGTGTGAACTGTCACGGCAAGTGGCCTTTTCCATGTTTGGAATGAAGGAGTGAGAAAAGGGGAAGCTCAGGAACAACAGCTCTTATAGGCTGCCAATATTCCTCCTCCTGTGCATTCTGTCCTCATCTTTTAGTCTCCCAGTAACTAGTACCATTCTGACTCTCCAGTGATAACAGTGCTCTCATTCAGTAAGTTGCCTTTAAAAAGCTCTGCTGGAAAAAATAAAATCCAAGTTCAATTCCTTCCTTCTACTATTCCCTCTCTTTTACAGTCTGTTCTTTCTACTATTACAATTGATGTCATGGGGTATGTGCACCGTAGTGATCATAGATGAAAGGGTTCTTCCTTAGTGATTTAACAATGACAGAACCTTCAGGGGTGGCACAAGACCTGATGGGAGAAGAGTAAGAATGGCTGGAAACAAGAAGGTAAGAAGTATGTGGGAATGGGAGACAGAGATCTGAGGTTATGGCAGCAAGTAGAAGTGGTGATAGTGGTAGTAGAGAGGAAAGGGACTGGAGTTGAGAGGACTCAGGCCCGACATGTGGAAGTCAGTGAAGGGGCTGAAACTTCAGGATGAAAAGATCACAAGGTGGCATGCAGATTATATCCTTACCAAAGTCCAGCTGCATTGGAAAGAACAGTTGGAGTCAGAACATTTGGATCCTAATGTCAGGTATAATATTTACTATCTGACTAACACTAAAAAGGTTATATATCCTCTGCAGACCTTAGTTTCTTTGTCTGCAAAGTAAAAGTGGTAAAACTGTGGGATCCTCAGCATCCCTTCTAACTGTTAATTAATGGTCAAGTGATCCCCCACTGCACTCCTATTAATGAGCCTTTCTCATTGAGTGAGTTTGTCTACATGGGAATGATGGAGCAAGAGAATGACTTTGTTATGGCTACTATGAAGTTATTAGACTTGAAGATGAGCCTTATTTAAGCCTTGATAGGTTTGTGTGTATATACACACACATATATATGTGTGCAATATATATGTACTATACATCTGTAACACAGAATATGTCACATGAAATGTATATATGTAATATACAAACATGTACACACACATTTATAGTACTTACAAACCTAAATATAGATCTGTGTAGTTTAGCACAGTGCCTGGCACGTAGGAAGTGCTTAATAAAGGTTTTTGATTGATTACTCATTGATTTTATATATGTGTATAAATGTACATATATCTATAGATACACATATGGGTGTATACATGTAAGACCATATATACACACACTCATACTTATATATTTAGAATACACATAATTAATTGTAGACTACAATGGCACAAAACAAAGCAACTCCTGCAGGTTACCAGAATATGTCTTTCATCTTTCTCTTTCTCACCTATGCTTATTGTTATTGTTAATGTGGTTGTAATTGAGACTCTCTTTTGTGACTTTCCACTGTACAAATTGTCATGCCATATGTATATCTACACACACACACACACACATACACACTCCTTATGTCTTAAAAAATACTTATTGGTTGCCATGTTTGTTGGCTGGTGAGCTATGTCCCTATGACATGTGATGTGACCATCTTGGAACTTTGCAGTCCTCCTTAGGCTTGTGCGTTGCACAGGGGCTCCACTCCCCTATCCGGCACTGCCCTAAATATTTCTCTGCTGTATTGGCTAGGGACTCTGCTCCTTTGCCCAAGGTCTGGCTCCTTAGAGTTCTGTTGCCATGGCTACCCTCCCCTCACTCTCAAAGGGCAGGGTACAAATAGGTCTCTGCGGGGGTTGCGCTTCCAGTTTCCTTGACAGTTGGATTTTCCTCTGTATCACTACCATTCTTCCTATGTCCTTCTCCCTCCCACCACACATGCACCACCTTGTAACATAGCAAAGACTTAACATACGTAGGTTTAGAGCTGGAAGAGTCCTGAGAGGTCTAATTCCCAATGGGTAAGGTAATCCAGACTCACTCAGACTGATTAAATGACTGGTAAGTCCTAATTGGGATTTGAATCTAGACCTTCCTTAATCCTCTATCCATTATGGCTCCCCTGTCTACCCACCCAACTGTCATGGGTGTGAGGAGTTCACAACTCCGCTTTGGGGTTCCTCTAGCTGCCTACCGCAGGTAGGTATGCCAGAACTGTTCTACAGCAATACATTTCCATCTTATTGAAGCCTCAGTTTCCTCTGTAAGATGCAGAGAGGATGGAGATAATAAAAGCTGCAGTTGCTGCTTCATGGTGTTGTTGTGAGGCACAAAGGAGAGCATGTGTACACAAAGGACTTTGTAAATGTTAAGGCTCTACATAAATGTCAGTTATTATTATTATTGAAAGTATAATAGATACATTTTTAGACTGTTCTCCAGAATGGATGGACCAATTCACAGTTTCTGCAACAGTCCATTAATGTGTCTATTCTCCTACAACTTTTCCCAAAATTGACATTTTTTCTCTTTTGTTAAATTTAATACACACTTGTTATAAAAACCTGAACATAATAGAAGTTTCATATAAGGTCCTCTATTTTGTTCTTTATATTGCAATTCTCTCTCTGGACCTACTCATCCCACATGTGCTTGCACTACTGTGTTGGGACCACAGAGAGCAGACTACTACTTGGGGTAATCCTGTGAGTGGTAACTTCAACTATCATAGGCCATGAGCCACCACTGATGTGATTTCAATTAGTAATCAGCCAGTAGCATTTATTAGCTTCTAAGAAAGGCATTCACTAAGATAGTATAGTAAGAAGACTCAGTATAAAACATTGCCTGAATAAGCCTAGGGTACAATCACCCACATGGTGGGCTCAAATTTTGAGCATAATGATAGTGAGTAAAATGTGTAGGATAAAATGTGGGAAAAGGTCACTCATCACTCCTGGCAGTAGATGTTCTTTCTTTCTTTCTTTGTACAGTCTTCATATAACTCCCCCTCTGGTAGACAAGTCGCTTAACTGGGGTCCTACTGTCTACTGCTTTCTTGAGTCCATAGCTGACATTCTTCTCCGGTGTGAGAGGTCTCACTTCTTGAAGATGCTTCTTCGCTTGGGTTATTATCTTTCTGGGTCTGAATATATCCTTTGTGCATCTCTCTGCTCCCAGCTGGATGCATTGTCTCTAATTATCTAGTAGTTCAGACAGTGAGGACAATGCATGAAGAAATCCCCTTCTTCCTTGCTGTCCTCTACTACAGTCCACAAAGTTATCCCAAGCCTGTATTCCTCCACAACTAAATGAAGTGTCTATTTTATGTATAGGCTTAAGGAACTTTACTGATTCTTTCAACCAATCAAAAGATGTTTCTTGTGTAGTATCAGCTTCCTTCATTTAATGGTCAAGGCTCTATACTTCTTTCAAATTGATTATTTCCTCACACGTTTGTTTTAGGGTTGGAAAAAATAATGCCCTTTTTATATTTCATCTTAATATTTTGACCTCTCTGAGGTTACATCACTCTAAACTAGAAGGGATACTCCCTCCCTTAAAGTATAAAAAAATGGTCTCTTTGTTGATAAAGTTGAGAGGGTGGGAGGGAGAGGGAGAGAGAGGGAGAGAAAGGGACAGGGAGAGGAAGAGAGAGAGGAGGAGGGAGAGGGAGAGAAGGAGGGAGAGGGAGAGGAGGAGGCAGAGGGAGAAGGAGAGAGAAAGAGAGAGAGAGAGAGAGAGAGAGAGAGAGAGAGAGAGAGAGAGAGAGAGATTATTTTTAAAAAGAAAACATAGTTACTAAACTTGTAATGAGGAGAGATCTAGGCTCAAATTTTGGTTCTATCTGTGTGCCCATGGGCAAGCCACTTAATTTCTGATGTTCAGTTTCTTTATCTATAAAACTAGAATAACAATGTATAAATATACTATGTACTTTATGGGAATTTTTAGAAGCAAATATTAAAGTATTATTCAGTCATTTTTTAATCATGTCTAACTCATGGCCCCATTTAGGGTTTTCTTGGCAAAGATACTGGAGTGGTTTACTTTTTCCTTCTCCAGCTCATTTTACAGATGAGGAACTGAGGCAAACAGGGTTAAGTAGCTTGCCAAGGTCCACAGAGCTAGCAAGTGTCTCAGACTAGATTTGAACACAAGAATATGTATCTTCCTGCCTCCTGGCCCAGAGGTCTATCCACTGTGCCACCTAGCTATTAAAGTACTATAGAAATATTAAATTGCTATAATTATCATTGAAGACTTATTTTTCTGTACTTTTCTATTATTGATACTGTACATTGAAGTCACATAGTTTTACAGCACAGAATTTAAGGCCATGTCAACATTGGCTTCTCAAAAATGTTAATTATAGCACATACCAACAGATACATTAGGGAGCCAGGATGCTTTGCCTCTTAGCAACCAGTACAGCCATTTTCTCATTCCTGTTCACTTTCTTTTATTTGCTATCTGATGAGGATAGACATATAATAACTGCTTGAATGAATGAATGAAGACCTGAGGACCATCTACAAACATGGCAACAGAAAAGTTAGTTCCACTGTGGCTCTGAAAATAACTGCTGATCTATATCATGGAGCTATAATCGGTTTACTAATATGCCTAACCTTGATGAGTCACACCAGATGGCAGCTAATTGGTTCAACTGTTGAGTCAAAACTATCATGTGAAATGGTTCTGCTGATGATACGTAGGCATAATGCTAACTTTTTGTTTGAGTTTTTTTCTGGACTTGTGATTTTATCACAGTAAGGGGCTCCTAACATGGAAATTTCTTTCACAGTTCAGCCAATTCTCCATATAATTTATGATCTAATGGTATTTCCTTGGCTACTGAGATGTGAGGTCACTTGTTCATGGTCACACAACTATATGTCAACATCGGGATTGGAGCCCAGCAGTATGATGCAGTAGACAAAGCATTCCACTTGCAGTTAGAAGAGATTTGAGTTGACACATGTCAATGATAATCACTAACCACGTGTATCTTAAAAAAATCATAGGATCATAGATGTTGAGCTGCAAGAAACCTCATAGGCCGTCTAGTCCAAATGCTTCATTTTGTAAATGAGGAAATTGAACTCCATGGAAATCCATCCATTTTCCTAGGGTGTCTGGGTAGTGAGAATCAGAGAAGGGATTTCAACCTGGGTCTTTTGACCAGAGCCAGAGCTCCCTCCAAAGATCTCCCTAAGCCTCCGTTTCCTCATTTGTAAAATGGGGATAATCATTCCTTAGCATGCTTGACTCTTAGGGTTGTTATAAAGATCTCTGAATTAATAAATGTATTCTTGTTCAGTTGTTTCAGTCATCTTTGATTCCTCATGACCACCATTTGGGGTTTCCTTGGCAAGATTCTGGGGAGTGGTTTGCCATTTCCTTCTCTAACTCATTTTACAGACCAGAAAACTGAGGCAAACAGGGTTAAGCTATTTGCCCAGGGATGTACAGCTACTGAGTGTCTGAGGCCAGATTTGAACTGAGGTCTTTGTAACTCCAGGTCTGATGCTCAATGCAATGTACCAACTAATATTTTACTAAACTTAAAATCACTCTAAGTCAGTTGCTATTAGTCTATACTCCAGACTTGAACTCCACTGACCACAAGACAAGGCCCCCTATAGCAGTAGCTAGCTCCAGTAAAATGACTGTCAAGTACAAACATACTGCTGAAAGTTGACGGGAATGGAAGGCCAATTTCCTTTTTATACTGACTCAAACTTAATAACAGTTAGTTTTGCTCATCAGTTCTGAGGCTCTGGCAAAATTGAAATGAAAGGAAAATATCTCCTCCCTCCTGGAGCTTCATATATAAGAAAATCTATAGGCAGTGGGACCAATCTCACACTTGTGCATGTGCACATGCAGAAGAACACATGCGCACGCACACACACATACACATTTTCTGCAGACTTCAATGTAACTGAGTTGCATGTGTATTTCTAAGGGTGTAATTTGACCCAGAGCAAGTCAATCAATACATACCCATTTTAACACAAAAAAGAGGGATGGAAAAATACAGAAAGCAATCACATGAAGTAGTATGCTGAGGATGGCTTCAGGAGAACAAAACAAAACTGTTTTCATTGAGATCAATCATGTCAGCTTTCTTTGGGTGCCTTTTTTTTAGTCTTAATTATCAGTGCCAAGCAGAAATCACAGATTAGACACCAATGAAGCTATTTTTAAGTTTAGCTTATTGAAACCTGTTCTTTTGAGTGAATCTAATCCAAAACATGCTGTTGGCTTTCCTTTTGAAATATTTCTCAAAATTTCCTGAAAAAGCTAGCGGCTGATATGGAAAAAAAGGGTCAAAGAACATTGTAGGGAGTCCCCATTCAACAGACTTTTCCTATACTTTCATGAATCTGTGATTTCATCAATGTGGATACTTCCTCCCACCAATGGAAAGGATTACTGCCTGTCCTAGCATTCTCATTTTGCACAGCTCTTATACCTTCTTAGAAATTCTCCACAAGTATCCACCCAACATGTTGAATTCTCTCTTCTGCCTTTCTTTACATTATATGGTTATCAGCTGGCATGTAAACTGGCATAGAATAAGGTTGACAGATTTAAGCTAGAGGATGCATTAGAGACCATAGAACCCTCTAAGAGGCACAGAATGGCTAAGTGACATAGTCAGGATCATGCACCCAGTAAATCTGAGGCAGGGTTTAAATTCAATTCCTCTTGACTCCAAGCCCAGTGTCCTAGCCACTCATTGTCAGTCGATAAGCATTTATTAACTGCCTACTGTGTGGAAGGAATTGTGCTAAGTGCTAGGGATACAAAGAAAAGTTAAAGTTTATTGAAGATAAGCAACAGAGTGAAGGCTCTAGAATTAAGGGGGATTGGGAAAGACTTCCTATAGAAAGTAAAAATTTATCTGGTACTTGAAGTCAGGGAAGCTAGGTGACATAGATGAAGAGGGAAAGTATGGGGTAGGGAGGGAAGAGAGCCAATGAGAATGCCTGGATGCAGATGGAGTGTCTTCTTTGAGGAACATCAATGAGGCCAGTGTCATTGGATTAGAGAGTATGTGGGGGTAGAGGGAGTAAAATGTAAAAAAAGACTGGAAAACTGGGGGTAAGAGGTTATAAAGGCCTTTGAGTGCTAGATAATTATATAGTTGAGTCTGGAGCTGATAGGGACTCATTGGAGTTTATTGAGTAGAAGAGTGATATAGTCCAACCTGCATGTTAGGAAGGTTGCTTTGGCAACTGAGTGGACACAGACTGTCAAGTACAGTGGAAAGGAAACCAACCAGCCAGTTATTACATTAGTCTCTGTGTGAGGTGATGAATATCTGCACCAGAGTGGTGGCAGTATCAGAGGAGAGAAAATAGTGTGTATGAGAGATGTTACATAGGTAAAATCAGTAGACTTTGCAACTAATTCAATATTGGGTGAGGAGTCAAGGATGGATGACATTTAAATATTGAGCCTGGATGAGCAAGAGTATGGCGGTACTCTCTATAGTAAAAGAGAAGTTAGGAAGAAGGGAGGGTTTGGGGGAAAAGACACTGAGTTCACTTTTGGTTATGCTGAATTTAAGATGCCTACATGATATCCAGTTTGGAGATATCTAATAAGTTGGTGGAAATGTGAGAGAGGAGATGAACAGAGATTATTGGTGTATTTGATTATTTTTCAAGCAGTCTCATATGATTTTAATATATGCATGGAACCTTCCTTATTAGAGGAGTACATTTAAGGCAACATTTTGCTCCACCAAATCAATTTTTTTTATAGTTAATGATAAAAGTACTGTGAGATTTTGTTTGCCGAACCTCTCAGTCAGTTATGTGATGCTACAGAGGTGGACTGCTATTGAATATCACTTATGAAAGCCTTTCTATTCTATTCTCCAACCTTCATGCCTTTGATACATGTGTAGATTATTTTCATAAAGATTTCATAGAGGTGAGAAAATAGATTCATCAGTGATATCTTCTAAAAGGTTCTATTTTAGTAATAATAAAGTATGAATTTTCCCCAAGCATTTGGTATTCTCCTCACTTTCAGACAGTTGGATTATTGATTCCTTATTACTTTATCATTCATGGCAACTTCATCATCCACATTATTATTGTCAAGAAGCATCTATTAAGTGTCTACTATGAGGGAGGCTCTGTGCTAAGTAAACAGTATATAAAGAAAGGCAAAAATATGATCCCTGCCTTCAAGGAGGTTATATTTCTAATGGGGGAGACAACAATCAAACAGCTATGTTCATACAAGATACATACTATGGAAATGAGAGATAAGTTCAGAGAAAAGGCACTAGTGGTGGCTAGCAAAGAAGAGACTTCTTGACAAAGATAGGATTTGAGATTTGAGGATTTGAGATTTAAAGGAAGCCAATGAATCTAGTAGGTAGAAATAGTAAGGGGGAATAATCCAGGTTTGGAGGACAGTGAGTGAAGAGGCTTGGAGTTGAGACATAGTGTGCAAGGAACAGCAAGGACACCTGAGTCAGGGGATTTTAGAGTATGTGTAGGGGAGTTAGGTATAAGAAGATTGGCTAGGTAGGAAGGTTATGAAGGGCTTTAAAAAACTACTCAAATGATTTTATTTTTGATCCTGGGTGTGATAGTAAGCTACTGCAATTTATTAAGTGTAGGGGATGGGAGTGTCTATATAGGCATTTAATATGGCCAGAGCTTTGCATAAGGAAAATCACTGCAATGGCTGAGTAGAAGATGGATTGAAATGGGTGGAGACTTGAGTCAGGGGGAACAACCAAAAAGGCTTATGATTGGGCCAAGTGTGACATCATGGGGGACTGAAGCAAGGTGGCAGCTAGGGGAATGAAGAGTAGGGGGCATATATAAGAGATGTTGTAAAGGCAAAAACAATTTGGGGGAAAGGAAAATGAGTTCAATTTTGGACATAGTAAGTTTAAGATCTCTGTAGGACATTTAGTTTCATATGCCCAGGAGGAAGTTAGTGATATTTTGTCCCGGCTAAAGATTTGATCAAACTTCCAGTTCACAAACCATCCCAAGATAGTTCTCAGAAAGCAGACATAATCTGTTGCCCAGATTAGGCAGAAAGGAGGCCTTTCTGGCGTGATAGAACTTGTCAGAGCTTGTATGGATTCTAAGAATTTATGGTTATTTCCCTGCTACAGTGAGGTAGGACTTTGTGGAGAATTCAAAGGATGTGGTTGGGTAAATAAAAATGATTCTAGAACCTGTGTACACATGTATGAACAGCCTGAAAGAGCCAAAGCTATGGAATATAATAGTAGGACTCAGCAAGTTCCCATGTCACCAAGTAAGCTAGTTCTAGCCTAGTCTGCATTATCAAAAACCAAAAAAAAAAAAAAAAGGAACCTCAGGCAGGAAAATAAGAAAAAAGAAATATGAGCAAACAGAACAAAGGAAACTTTTAAGGATGAAAGTTCAAGAGTGGAAACTGACAACTGGATACAAGTGATGAAAATTAAAAATATGGAAAATGAAAAGAGTGTCAACTTAGATAGAAGCAGCGAGAGGACCAAAACATATTCCCTCAGCTGAGAAACTCTCCTGATAGCTCTTATTTCACTGTTAAATATATCAGCATCTAAATCCATTTGAGCAACTTTGATAGTACCTCTGAGGCCAAATCCTGTCATGTACTTGCATATACACAGGGAGAGACAAAGGACTTTTTGCAAGCTCTGTGCCTGACACCCCTTCCATTTTGATGAACTGGGCGGGTACAACATCTGTGAGCACAATGGAAAGAACAGCTTTCGTTTTACATAGTTTTCCATACAACGGATACTTCCAGACATAGTCCAAAAAACCCCATTAAAAACAAAAAAGAAAAAAGAAAAACCTTGAATGATGCTTTAGCAACTTAGCCTCCACAAGGTTGGTACATAATTAATGAGGAGGGAGATGGGCTTGAGAATCTGCTTTCATCTAAATAAAGGTGGCCGATGTTTATCTGTACCCTTTGTGCTCATTGTTGCCTTGAGTGCATAGAGCTTCCTGTTGGTACAGAGCACTATCGATCTGCTGACTAATCTTTTTATCTGATCATTATAGATTGCAACTCTCTGTCTATAACCTTTACACATAAAGCTATTGTGGTTAAATAAAACCAGGTACAAAATAATTAACATGTTCCCATATTGATACTTCCCTTCCGGGCAAGGGCGGATGCACAGCTTTGGTTTGACAACTGGACCTGGCCGTATTTTTAGAGAAAAGTATAAATAGAAGATGAATATACAATCTTTAGTTCCTTAATATAAATTACTCAGGAAGAAATAGTAGGTAGCCTTGGGGAAATCAACAGCCTCTTCAATTGAATTGCTTCTGTCACTGCATGGACACAGTCTTGTTTGATGTCCTCCTACCATTTGTCTTGTATGGAGTCTTTTATCTAAATCCAAAGCAATGCAGTCATCACTGCTGCAATTCAATAAAGACTCCGCGGGAGCTGTCATCCACAGTTTGCTATTCATCTTGTAAAAGGCTTTGAGTTTTCAAAGTACCAAGGAAGGTTGGTATTTCAGTGCCGTGGACAGATCACTTAAAGTTCTTTTGTATTCTCTCACACACATACATACACACACGCACACATACACACATATCTGAATTGAGGATGGGGGGGGATATTATATAGTCAACAGACTATTACTCCAGGTGACTACCAAGAGCTAATGTTAACCTATCCTCTGGGATGGAGACAATTAAATATCTGACCCACATGGAAAGGGCTAGAATGGGGGGGGGGGGGAGGAGTCAGAACTTAGTATAAGCTTGTTTAAAATCACTACCATAATTGGGAGGCTTCTAAGGCCATAGAACAGTCACTAGAAGTGGACAAAACAAAGGAAAGCCACAGAAATAGACTAGGTGCCATCCAATGTATGTGAAAATTACTGTACTGACCCACTATGAGAGGGAACCTCAGTCACCTTAGGCTGCAGTTTCTGGGAAGCAGAGATTGAGGGAGTCTCAGGGACATACTCTGAGATTATAAACTGAATTAATCAAATCAGGGTTTTTGTTTTTGGCTGGGTGTGGTTATACACGCCTGTAATCTCAACCACTAAGGAGGATGAAGCTAGTGGATTGCTAGAGTTCGGGAGTTCTGAGGCACAGTGGGCCAAAGCTCGTAGGAGGCCCATGATAAGTTTAGCACAGATATGGCGAGCCCCCAGCAGTGAGGCAAAGAATAAAAGGCTGCTAAAGGTGGGGTGAAATGGTCCTAGTCAGACATGGAGCAGGCAAGGCAGAACTTCTATGTAGATCAATATTGGGATGGGGACAGAGGAGTGGCTACCATATTTCCAGCCTGAGCTAGACCAGGATCCAATCTCAAGTCTTATGATGACATGCATTCAGGGAAATCCCAGTAAGGAAACCTCCTCTGTTAATACAGTTGCTGTCCCACAACTTGTTCTCTTATGGTAGAGCCAGGGTTCTGAACCATTTTTTGGTGTTTTCAACAGTCTGGGCAGTCTGGCAAAGTTCATGAATCCTTTCTCAGAATTAAAAAAAAGTTCAGAATAAAAAAAAAAAGTTCAAAGACCTCAGGTTAAGAGTCTCTGCAATGGAGAATGACATGGGATGCTAGTAGGTTAAGGGATTTGTTCCAGGGCAGAGTTAGCATGTGTTAAAAGTGAGAATTAACCCCGTCTTCCCAATTGCAAGGTTGGTTCTCTATACCACATCACTTTGCCTCTAAGCCTACCCTGGTTACACTAACATGTCTTGGGCCACAGCCACCTGAAGCCAACTGATTAGCTAAAGCAAACTGCTCAAGTACTTAATGTAAAAAACAAACAAGTGGCAAGGCCCAACAGAACTTGCCCATCATCAGCATCCCTCCTACCCCAGTCATTTGCTTAACCTTTCTGGAGTGAGTATAGATCTTCTTGCTGTTCATTTTCCAGACATCCCCCTCCGGCAGCTTGCTCTATTAGGATGAGAGTAATAAGGATCTATCACATTTTGGGGAACATATGAAAGTGGAGATTTGTTTCTGCTAAGTATAATTTTGCTGACACCCATTTTCCCTCTATCAGGAATGGATTTTCAACAGGGAATCAATATATTCTTTTTATCACCCTGAATACCCCTCTCTCTATATGAATTTTGAAACTGATGGCCCAAGTCAAAGCCTGAGAGGGTCTATATTGAGGACAGGATAGAGTCTGATCCACACAGGACTCAAAACAAGAGAGGCAGAATGGAGTAGGACATATCGCACTGAAACTAGAATCGGAAAAACCTGGGATCAAATTGATCTTAGATATTACTAGTTGTATGATACTAAGCAAGTCAACCTCTTTGTGCCTGTTTCCTTACCTTAAAGTGAGATGGCCACTATGGTTCCTTCCAGCTCCAAATATGTAATCTTATGATTGTGGACTCATTAATATTCTTCTTTCTACAAGGAAAAATATTGGTATGATACCTGTGTGTGAGTTGACTGACAAGCCCAATGGATGACTAACTGTTTCTTCCACACAGGGGATATGTACAGTTTTCTCTTTGGTCAGTGCCTCCTGATGTTACTTGCAGAGTTTCTCACATTTTCTGCCCAGTCACCTCTCTGCCTTAAAGCATTTTTTCCTTGGACTGAGCCACCTCCTCTGACAGCTGCCTGCTGGAGTGATCTAGGTTTAGCTGCTACCACTTAGCAATGAGCTGCTCAGCCACATGGCCCCAGGACACACTTCACTCAGTCTAGTCTGTCTACCTAACACGAGCCGTTCTTTGGCTGGCTGTTCTGGGCTTCATCTTCTTTGTGAGGTTTGCTCAGCAAAACTGAGCTTTAAGGAGTTAGCTTGCTGTTCATCCTTCATTTTCAAAGAGCACCAATGACATCACGGCGTGACGTCTTAACTAGCGTGTGAATTGGATTTAGGTGAAGCAGAGTCACACGAAGTTGTCAGTCTCACTCTCTTTTCCAGAGTCATTGAAGTGCAGTGGCAAGACAAAAGGTAGGATGACTGGCAATGTCCCAGGATTCAGTGAATGACCTTGGTGTCTTCTATGTCTGACCAACCTCTAAGTGCTCCACAGAGCCTGCTTCAGCTATTCACAGCCATTAGAACAAATAGTTCTCATCCTCCCATTCTGCAGGGCCTTCACGTGCTTGGGGTAGAAATCCCCCTAACTCACCAATGGGTTTGGGGCCTGTTAGTTATCCTCAATGTGATTTGTCCTGTCTGCTAAAGCAGTTTTACCAAGATGTGGCCACTGCTCATGCTACAGCTTCTTAGGGCCACAAGTGAGAATTATGTGCCAGGTGGACACCAAGGGTAGATGAACAGCCCTGGAAAAGGGCTCAGCAAGCCCTCACACCAGGAGTGCTAATCTTCCCTGAACACCTCATACATCATACAGCCATGTGATCTTTCAATATTATCAGTTCAGGTAGCACATAGGTAGTGTTCTGAGTAAGCTATGCATTAATTCCATTATTAGATCCAGTCCTCAGCTGTGTATAACGAATCACCATTCTTGGCAGAATGTCAGCTTGGTCAGGAGTAAGGGTACAGAAAAGATCTTGCAAGTATTACATCTCTTATGTGTAGGACCCAACATACCACAATTCTGTTCCTGATCCTTCAATGGTTCTCTACTACCTAAACCAATGAAGTCCAAGTTAATGCCCTACACAGTCTGTTACCGCACTACCTTGTCAATGGGCTCTTATGCCGATCCCTTCCACAGTTTCTATGTTCCAACAAATTTGATTACTTTCTATTATTGAAATATACCTCATATCTTCCTACCTCTAAGAGGTTTTTAAGTCTTCCTTTATATCTTGAGATATTCTTCTCTTTTTATCCTATATGATTCCTTAAAATCCTACCTAGCTTTCAAGGCCCAGCTTAAATGCTACCTCTTCCATGAAGCCTTCCAAGATCCTTGACATTAGAAATAAAATTTCCTTACTAGAATCTCATGCAGTCATTGTTTGCATTTCCATTATATATCATCTTTCTATTCAGTATTTTAATGTTCCAATGGATCCTCCAGTGGTATAGCTTATTATCCATTCATGCCCTCTGATCTTTCAGGACCCTTGTCCATGTTCTCTCACAAATCTTCCAGAAGGTATTCACCCCAAATACCAGGGGCCTTTCTCTAGTTCTCTTGCCCTACACAAATATCATTGGATGGTATCCATCCATAATCCTTTGTTTTTGCAATGTGATCAACCCATCTCCTTTTCTGGTCATAAGTATTTCTGATGACATACTTCATACTAATTCTTTTGTGTAATACTTGGCAACAGAATTTAAACGTACTGCAAGGCCTGTCCCTTTCTTCCACTGGTAAATTCCTGGTGGGGAAGTAGGGGCAAAGGGGGACATTCATTTTTCAGAGGGGCCCTAGGTCAGTTTTTATTCTCTCCCAGTCCAGTTCTTGACATCCAGACTTCAAAACAATATTTGAGCATACCAAGTATGCTCAAATCCATCTCTCACCTTTTGAGCTTCCTTTTGTGTGTTTTCTTTTCCTTTTTAGAATTTAAGCTCCTTGAGGGCAAGAACTGTCTTTATTTTTGCTTATATCTGCTGGTATACCCAGTGCTTGGAACACAGTAAGCATTTAATATTTAATAACATATTGAATATTTAATAAATATTTGTTTCCTTCTTTCCTCCTTCCTTCACACCCATCATGTACCCTCTCTATTCATCTTTGGGTGACCCACAATTTTTATTGACTAATTTCTATTGTATTCCATTGCCTATAGTTATACAACTTTGTATTATAAATATTTGTGCATGTTCCAGCTTTCCCTTTCTCTATTGTAAAAATTTTTTTTATCTCTAGTTCACCCTACACCCACTTATATCCCCAGCATTTAGTCTCTCTAAATGTAGGGGGCAATTAGTAGCAAAGTAAATTGCACATAGTAGGCACCACATCAGTATTTATTGACTTGAGTGTGGTTGCATTTCAATTAATTTCTAATCCCATAACTATCAGACTCTCCCCTAGCATGGTGGTGCCATGTGTAACAGCACTGGGTGATTAGCATCTGGGCTGCTAATGAACAACTTTGTCAGCTTCCAGGCAAGTTTATACATGACCTTTATCTTTTTTAGGATAATTGTTAGTCCATGAGGCTATGCTAATTCTCAAGAGTGATTCATACTTTTTGTAATTTCATTTTCTGTTTTGTGTTAGAAGAATCATGGGAATACAGAAAGTCCTAAATGATTCTCTGTAAAGAATTATTCTGAGTAAAGAAAAAGAACCTCAACTCCTCCCTCCTTCCAATCTGGTTTCACATTCCTGTTCTTGTTACTTGATGAAACCCTGAATCCCACAGTCTTAAGTTTGGGAATCACCAGTAGTTATTGCCACCACTTAGTTCTGGTCTTTCTGTGGTTTCTGGGATTTCCCCAAGGTTCTTAGATCTCTGTCTACTAACCAATCTCTAATTACTTAACAAATTACCTACACCTCATGCCTCAATGCCCTTAATACATACTCTTCAGTTCCTTTTAATCTAGTTTCTGTCGCCATCATTATACTGAAACTACTTTGTTGTCACCAGCGACCCTTAATCACCAAATGCAAGTCTTTTAAAAATTCTTTCTTCTTTTTGACCACTCCTTCCTCCTACCAGTCCCTTTACCTCAGAGATGTCTTACTCCCCTGTTCCTACTCCTACCCCACAACTATTCTTTCTCCTTTACTGTCATCCTCTTTGCCCACTTTCCTAATGCTAACAGATGGATATTCCCCAAAAATCCACCCTTGGATCACTTCTTTTCTCTTTCCCCATTCTCTTCCTTAGCAAGGCAATCTCTTTCATTCCCATGGCTTCAGCTTTTACCTATCTGTAGATGACTCCCATATCTCTATTTTTCTCAAATTCAGGATCATGCACCTTTTTGTAACCTTCCCCCCACCCTCTGCCCCATCTCCCACCACTTGGATCACGTATTAGGAATTCAAAAGGATGTTTCACTGGGTCACAAAACTGAACATGTTCCAAACCAAATTTAAGATCTTTTCCCTTAAAACCTGCTTCCTCTTTTGATCTCCCCATTTCATTTAGCGGTAACGCCATTTACCCAGTGTCCAATTTCAAGGTTATCTTTGACTATTCCATTTCCTTTGCCTCTGATATCCAATTACCCTCTGCAGCATCTCTTATAAGTACCCCCTCCTCTATATTTCTACTTCTCTAGTCCAATGATACTTTTCCTTGAAACCAGATGGCAATAGTATATAGTAGGTGGTATAGTTGGCAGCTCAGAGGTATATTGGATCTAGCACTGGACTTGAAATCAGAATATAGAAGTTTACATATTGACTGAGAAACTGACTATCTTTTTGATTGTGGACAAGTCACTTATCCATACTCAGCCTCAGCTTCTTCATCTTTAAAATGGGGATATTAATGGCACCTACCTTACATGGTTGTTATAAGGATCAAATATGATAACATATTTAGAGCATTTTGCAAATCCAGCACTATAAAAATGCTAGCTACTATTACTGCAACACGTACCACATTACTGGGTTGTTACAGACATCCTCCTAACAGTCCTGATTTTATTCTCTTCGTCCTTTGGTCTCTGGTACCACTACTAGTCCGGAAGGTAAAACAGGATGGGAAACAGTTATAACAACATTAGGCAGCTAGGTGGTGCAGTGGATAGAGTGTCAGGCATGGAATCAGGAACACCCATCTCTCTGAGTTCAAATCTTGCCTCAGATACCAACTAGCTATGTGACCCTGGGCAAGTCACTTAATCCTGTTTGCCTCAGTTGTAAAATGAGCAGGAGAAGAAAATTGCAAACCACTCCAATATATTTGTCAAGAAAATTCCAAATAGAGTCATGAAGAGTTGGACGTGACTGAAAAGTGACTGAACAACAAATAACAATGATGACAGCTAGCATTATATGTAGTGTTTTACACATATTTCATGTGATCCTCATAACTGCGAGACTTGAGTGCTTTATTTACCTATTTTACAGATGAGGAAATTGAGGCAGAAAGTGATTTCTTCAAGGTCATGCATCTAGGAAGTATCTGAGGTTAGATTTGAACTCTTGCTTACTCCAGGTCTAGGTCTCTATCCACTGGGCTATTAAAAGGAGAAGGGCTCCCAAATTTTAATAAAGAAAAGGAAAAGCGTCTATAAACTTTAGGCTAATGATCTCACCTTCAAATCCTGGGAAGATTGTAGAACATGTAATTGCTAATGATCTCACCTTCAAATCCTGGGAAGATTGTAGAACATGTAATTAAAGAGATTATGAAATCATTAGTGATCATCTAGAAGAGGAATTGATCACCAAGAGGCAGCATGGTGTCAGCAAGAGTAGTCCATGGTTGATTAACCTCATTCCATTTTGTTTAAGTTCACTAGACTGTTGGATACAAGGAATGCTCTTTATGTTGTTTATCTAGATTTTAGCCAAACAGTTGGAAATCTCTTATGCTACTCTTATGAACAAGATGGAAATGAATGGGAGTCAAATGACAGTACTGTTAAATGACTTCAGAAACAGTTTAATGACTGACATAAACACTGATACTTGATATCAACTTGGAAGGACATCTATAATGGAGTACCCAAGGGATCTGCATGTGATTCTATGCGATTTAATATTTTATCAATAACTTAAATACATTGATGACCTGCATATCAAGTTTGCTAATGACATAAATCTAGGAAGGATAATTAGAATGCTGGATGACAGGACTCAAAATGAATTTGATAGGCTAGACTCTTCATTAATTTTAATAAGATAGAATTTAATGGGGAAAGGAATAAATGCAAAATCTTTTACTTGGGTTAAGAACAACTTTAAAAATTGAAAAAGTTGAATGAGTCGACAGTGTGATACAGCAATCAAAAATAATAATATAAATATATTGAGAGACATAGTATGCAGAATTATGGTGGTGAAATCTCACTGTACTCTGCCCTGGCCAGTTAAAATCTGGAATACCATATTAAGATTTAGGTGTCTCATTTTAGAATAAACATTTATCAGTGAGAGAGTATCCAGAGGATCACGTCCATGGTGGCCACTAGGTAGCAAAGAGGGTAGACTATTGGACAGGAGTCAGAAGACCCAGGTTCAGATCTAGCCTCTGAGGCCCTGGGTAAGTCACTTAATCTCTGCCTCTTCAGGTTTTTCATCTGTAAAACACGGAAAACATTTTGGTTGGCTTTTTTTTGAGAACCAAAGGTGCTTTGTAAACCTTAAAGTGCTATGTAAGTGCTAGCCATAATAATAATAACATTGATAATAATGATGAGTAGGATGATGATAAAGGACATTGAGATGATCTCATATGAGAATCAATTGATGTGACTAAGGATATTTAGAAAAGACTTGTGTGGGAAGAGATGGGGATAGGCAGAGATGTGATTATTGTATGCAAGCATCTGAAGAGCTACCATGTGGAAAACTCATTCTCCTTGGTGTCAGTGGCAGAGCTAGGAGCAGTGGTTGAAAGTGGCAAAGAGACAGGGTTAATATAAGGACAAAATTCTTAACAACGGGGGCAATCCCAAAGTGCCATGGGTTGCATGCACCCCTGGGAGCGAGGGTCCCCTTTGCTAGAGGTGATTTGCCAGGTATATTAAAAAGTAGGTTCTTGTTCAGGTAAGGTTAGGTGACCTCTGAGGTGCCTTGCAATTCCAAGAGCCTGTAATGCTGTGCTTCTGTCATCTTGTGCCAAGAAAACCTATTCAAATATTAGACTAGGCATACCAATACACTGGAGAGAGAAAAGAATCTCACACCCATTCAAATTCAAATCCACAGTCTTTGACAAGCTATTTCCTCACACTATCTCAGGGCATTTTCACAGTAACTAACAGATTATTGAGGTAGAATAATTTCCCAGAGGATCCCCAAAATGTCTCCTAATAGTAACTTCCAGATTGCTTGTTGGCTTCTTAAAGAAAAGTGCATAGAGTTGAATGCTTAACTCTGACCCCCACCTTTAAACTTTGCCTCCTACTTGGCCCTACACCAAATTCTTTTGTAGCCGTATTAGGATACTCATTCTCCCTTGAAAATGATTTGCATATTCTTGGCTCCATCCTTCTGCTAAAGAATATTTCTTTTCCTCTGAATCCAGAGGACAGAGGACAGAGTACTGGACCTGCAGTCAGGACGGCCTGAGTTCAAATTTAACCTTAGATGCTTTCTAGCTGTGTAAGCCTGGATAAGCCACTTAACCTCTATCAGTCTTAGTTTTCTCATCTGTAAAATGAGGACAATAAATGAGGACCTACCTCACAAGAGGATCAGATAAGATTTGTAAAGCCCTTAGCACAGTTCCTGGAATATATTAGGTGATTAATAAATGCTTATTCCCTTTCCCTTACAGGTCATCTCTGGTATTTAGTGCTCTCACTCAATATTCTCTAAATTCTGTGAGCACCCCTAAGGTAGGGGGTATGTCATACACTTCATAATCTTTTCAACTGTGTCTAATTGCCCTGTCCAAAAAGCTCTGAAACAGACATACCAGATAATTGGGAATGGTTCAAACAGTGCTGTCAAAACCTTACCTTGGGGTAGTCTTGTGACATAGATTTATCACCACTAAACCCTTTCTACATTATATTTGCCCCCAAACTCCATCAGATCAGAGCTCATCCCAATAGATTAGTCTTCCTCATGGAAACTCATACAACACAGGGGAATATAGGACAAACCACTCAGGAACAACAGAATCTTCTCTCTGAACTCTCCCGTCCCTACCCCCAAAGTCCATAGTTCGAGAACTTCCCAAGATCATCTGCGACAGAAGGAGAATGAATCTATCTTAGAAATATCAGCCCAGAATTTCTTCTTTCTCTTGCTGTCTACAGACAGTCCCAGAATAGGATGGAGGCTGGTATAATCCTTAGATCTAGTGCCCACAGCTGTGGTTTCCCACACCAGCCCCAGTAGCTGAGCTGCGATAACTTACCTAGTGTGGTTATACTAGCATGGGGTCTTGTTCATAATAGAAGTTCAATAAATATTGAGTGAAACTAGACCTATTGTCACGTCTGACTTCATTCCTTTTACAAATGTCAGACAAGAGGCTGTCGATACTGACGTACAAGCCAAAATCATGATACAGACTCAGGAAATTGGGACATTTGTCTCAGTAGCCAAACTTACTCAAGAGTTTCTAGCCTTCAGATTTATTCAGTTCACTGGTGATCTTATTTGACTAAAGCTATTCTTCTGGCATTTTGCCTTCAGTGGCAATCATCTGAAGGGGCAGCTAAGAGGCACAGTGGGTACAGCACTGGGCTTCAAATCAGCAAGACTCATCTTCACAAGTTCAGAACCAGCCTCAGAATTTACTAGCTGTGTGACCCTGAGCAAGTCACTTAACCCTTTTTGCCTCAGTTTCCTCATCTGCATGTATCGTTTGAGTACATATACACATTGTCACCCACATTAAAATGTAAGCTCCTTGAGGGCAAGGACTTTTGGGGCCATTTTCTTTGCATCTCTAACACAGTGCTTGGAACAGAATACAGTAAGTGCTTTAATGAATGCTCATTGATTTCTTAAGTGAAATTGTAAGTAAGAGGTTACCTATAGGCTTAGCTTTTACCTGGAATATTGTGTTAAATTTTAGGTACTGCATGTTAAGGAGAAAATTTAAAAAAAAACTACAATGGATCCAGAGGTGAACAAGAGGGTGTTGAGGTAATCAGAGACTGTGCTGTATGAGAACTGACTAAAAGAACCTGGGATGCTTAGCCTGGAGAAGCAAAAACTTGATGGGGGATGTGAAGCATGATCACTGACTTCAGGTATTAGAAAGACTGTCACATGGAGGGCTTGCGCCTCTTCTTGACCTGGGAGGATAGAATTAAGCGCAAGGGTTGGGGATCTGTGGCCTTGAGGCCACATGTGACCCTCTAAGTCCTCAAGTGTGGCCCTTTGACTAAATCCAAATTTCCCAGAACAAATCTCAGTGAAGTTTGGATTCAGTCAAAGGGTCTCACTTGAGGACCTAGAAGGTCACATGTGGCCTCAAGGCCACAGGTTCCCCACCCCTGAAGGGTGAAGGAGTGGAATTCATAGAGAGGAAAATTTAGGTTTGATGCACACTAAAAACTTCTTAATGATTAGAGCTATGCAAAAGTAGGAGTTCTTTAAAAGAGAGTGGTTTTCCCCCATCTCTGGAACTCCTTTAAAAGAAGTCCAATGACCTCATGCCCCAGATATTGTTAGGAATTTCCAGAGTAAGTACAAGCTTAATTAGATGACCTATGAACTCCCCTCCAATTTGGAAACACTTAATATACTTCTGAGCCTAAACCTGTCTCTCTCCCTCTTTTACTCATTGTCTTGGGGCCAAACAGAGCATATCTCACTCCTATCACATTTGAGAGCCCTTCAGATACCAGGGTACTGTTGAGTCATTTTAAGTAATGTCTGTCTCTTTGTGACACCTTTTGGAGTTTTCTTGGCAATGATACTGGAGTGGTTTGCCATTTCCTTCTCCAGCTCATTTTACAGATAAGGAAAACAACGCAAGCAGGGTTAAATGACTTGTCCAGGGTCACACAGCAAGTTTCTGAGGTCAGGTTTGAACTCAGGCCTTCCTGACTTCAGGCCCACTACCCACCATGCCAGTTGAAGGGTGCTTTCAATATCTACTTGTCCTTAATTCCCCTGAAACTGCAGTGACTGTACTTGGTGTTAAAAACCGCTATAGTTACATGGGCAGGCACTGAGATTCATCTCCACAAAGCTTGTGCTTTCTCACAGCCCTAAGTCAGGGAACCTCAGTATCCTGTCAAAGACAGCACAATGCTTTAAGCTCTGCTGCAAAATGATCTCCCTTCCCCCCAGGAAAAAAGACAAGGGTGGGAGGGTGGCAGAAAGGGGAGTAATATTCAAGAGTCTTAAGCACCAGGAAGAAAGCTAGGGAAAGGACCATGAGAGGAAGAGGAGAAGTGAGGATTAAAGGAAAGGAGATGCTCCTTGAGGATTGTTTCATTTCTCTTCATATTGCTAGTACTTAGCACAATGGCTGTCTTACAGTAGGTACTTAATCATTAATGCTGATTAATTCAGATGAGAAATAAACTAGGAAGTAAGCAACTTATAAGAGAATTCACAAGCCTCAGGGTGCCACAGCACCAGAGGGCCTGAGATGAAGGGAATTCATCCACTAAAGACACTGAGCAGGGATTGGAGTCTAGAAGACTGAGAACTCAAAAAGTACTAGATAGAGGGATAGAAAAGCATTTATTAAGTCTTTACTGAGTGCCATAAACTGTGCTAAGCACTGGAGTTACAAATATAAGCAATCAAGTCAGTCCTTCCCTCAAGCAGCTTACATTCTAGTTGGAGAAGACAACATATACGTAAAGGGGAGATGAAAAGTGGGCAAGGGAAGAGGAAAGAGTACTCTCTAGAGGAGGAGGGGTTTCACCTCTCTTTGGACTCAGATTTGGAGCTGAGTGCTTCATGTATGGGGTGTTTTTTAAGTCTGCCTCATCTACTCACTTCTTAGAACGAAGTTTTAAATTTGACGCTGAGTTCAGTCTGGCCAAGGGGACAGAGTACCAGGTATACACTAACCCATACACACTGAAAGAAAAATCCTTCACATCTTCTCCATTACCACCACCGGCTCTCCAGTGTTTGGAGCAATAAGTCATGGAATCTGATGATTCCACATAGCCTACACTGATGTGGGCTCAGCCATCAGAAGATTTCAGAGTCCTGGACTCCATCAACTGATTCCTCCCATACTGTGGTTGGTAACCCCCTACATACTCCACATACTGTTTCCTTTATCCCTCCAATTTAGTCACCATTTGTTGAGGTTAAAGCATTTCCCCTGATACTTCTCCTCATACTTTGACCCCTACGTGCATTAGCCACCTCTTTACCTGGTCTTATAAGATCTACCGACTTTCCGATTCCATCATGTTCTCTGGGATGCCTGGTATATTGTTAACAAGCTGTCCTTCTTTTTAGATCTCTTTATAATCAGAAGATGCAGCCTGAATTACTAGAGTGCTCATAAAAGGAGACCAGTAGACCCTGGACATTGGCAACTGTGGGTTTGCTTTGGGCCTCCTTTTCAATGTCATAATTGTTATTTGTAGGGTAGGTTCATATGGCCCTTGGTTTAGAGCTCAAGACTTTAGAGGCCTCACCCCTCTTTCTGTACAGATGAAGAAACTGAGGCAAAGAAGGATCTAAAGCAGGATTTGTACTCAGATCTTCCTAATTCTGAGGCCAGTACTCTCTTCCCTGTTCCACCTCATTGCCTTTGTTTATGGTCACATGTTCCACTCTCAGTTTCTGGCCTATGTTGCTCTAATGCCTACCTATAACATACAAGAACAGGAGGGGCACGTACAGCTATCCTGTAGTTATAATCAAATCTAGGTCCAACATTGCATTTTCTGCGTGAGTTTTGCCAGCTGAAATTGCTTCTTGTTTGCTTCTCAAGGGAAAGGTATACTGCAGGAGAGGAGGGGAAATAGGAATCTGGGTTCATTTCCCCATAAGAAATCAGCTTATCCCCATTCGAAGGAGATATGGTATAGTATAGAGGAACAATAATTAATCTGAGCCCCCAATTCTGCCACTAAAATTTGCTGTGTGACCTTGGGCAATTCAATTCAATTCATTGAGCTAGGATTTAACAAAGGTCTACTTAATATAGGTAAGTTCTGGGCTAGGTACTTGGGCTACAGAGACAAAACAGTTGATTAACCTTTATGGGCCTCAGTTATCCCATTTGTAAATTGAGGGGTTTGAACTAGTGAACTCCAAGGCACTAAATTTCTATGCTTTTATGACTATCTGATTAGCAGCTGTTTAAACAGCAGATTAGAGAGAATCTCTGTTGATTTGAGTATAGCTGCTCTGGGCCCAGTAGGCCAAGGTTCAGCTGTCAGAATACTCCAGTTTATAAGCTGGCTTCTTTAAGGAAAGGTTTCTTTAACTCCAACGGGTCACTTGACATTCTATAATGACTGGTATGGAACCTCTGCCAAGATGCAACTCTGGTGCCTCATCATAAAATGGAGCTGACCTTGGGAACATAAGCTCTGTCAGGTTCTGTTAGGAAGTTGAGAAGACTTCAAATGTGGGCATAGGGACAGACTGAATTAATTGTCATCCAAGGACCCTCCTCTTTCTCTTCAGAAGATTCTACACTAGGGGATGAACCATTTTGGCCACAGCAACTCATAAGCAAAACAAAACACAATCTACTAAGGTGTGTACAGGACCGTTCCCTCTATCAGGAGACAGAGTGCCCATAGTGAGAAAATCACAAATGAAAATGAATGAAATATATTTATTAAGCTCTTACTATTGCTGAGCATTGTGCTGAGCTCTGAGAATAGGTAGAAAAATCGTCAAGGAACTGGATTAAAAGGAGATCCTAATCCATTGGATTTCATTGGCTTTGTCCTCCTCTCCTCATACACTCACACAGATACATGCATATATGAGAACATACATGTACATGTGCTCACAAACACACATGCACACTTAGGACCTGTGTTTCCATTATTATGGGAAACTTGCTACGCTGACACTGGTGAGCAATTTGTTCATAGCTTGTCTCTAGAGAATTGTTTAGGACCCCCAGAGGTTGAATGACTTGTCAATGAGTAGGCAGCTAATGTTTCACAGGCAGAACTTGAACCCAGGTCTTCTTAATTCCAAGTAGGCCCCTATCCACCATGCTACATTGCCTCTCATTAGCTTTGCCAGTATGAAGAAAATGCCTAAAGATGCTACAAGGTCTGTTTTTAACCTTGACTTAGACTCTTATCCTACTCTAAGGATGAGAAATAAAAATATAATATCAAGATCTATTTTCCTTTTTTTGGAGCAAGGTTTACAATCCTTTAAAATACAAAAATTAAAAAAAAGTCAGGCTAGCATTAAAATGTAAAATACTCCAGATATAAAAATTATTCAGACCCAGCAATATAGAATAGAATTTAAATTGAGAATATTTCAACAGCATTGGGAGGCCTCACCCCAGAGCTAATAATGTAATAGTTCTATCTCCCCAATAGCTCCAAAGTTGGAAGAGACTCCAAGTCAGGAAGGAGAGCTGTGGCCTACTTTATGAAATACCTTGGGGGAATTTCCATCTATCAATACATCAGAACCAGAACATTTATTAAAATGTTTCTCTCTTACTTTCAAATATTCTTCTCTGGTAATTTTTTGCCCTTTTGTTTCTGAATTATGTGTTGTTATGTTACATCTAAAACAGGAGGGATCTCTGAGCAAATGTCTTTTCACTCCAATCTCAAGAATACGTTTTTTGGACACTAAAAAAAAAAAGTAGGATTGGTCAGGCATCAAATTATGAAGGATTCATTTAGCTCGGGCCTAGGTCAGCATGGAAAAATGCATGTGCCTCTGATGTGGCCTTTTCCTAGGCTATGCTGTGCTTATTCCTTATGTGGGTGTGGCATAAATCTAGCAAGCAAATCATAGCATGTTCAGAGCTGGAAGACACTTGAGATATCATTTAGTTCAACAATCGCTTCATTTCACAGATGTGAAGATCAAAATCCAGAAATGTGAAATTATTTACCTAGAGCAGTAAAGTCACTTTGAGAGATAAAGTGCTGTAAATGACAGATGCTGGATTAGAAGTCAGGAAAACAAGGGCTGAACTCTCACCTCAGGCATTTACTAGCTGTGTGATCCAGGGCAAGTCACTCAAAGATAAAATTTGACAACAATTTGTCCTGTATGGTAACGTGTTCTGGAAACATTCTACTCAAACTAGGTATAGCAGGGTTGGAGTTAGTAGACTTCCATAAAGGGGTCCAGAGCAAAGGAAACAGATTCAGGGAAAAAATATATATACAATGACTATAATAATGTAAATGGAAAGAAACAAAAGAGAGATACTGATCATTGTGTTAAAATAATCAAGAATGGTCCTGAAAAGATGAGAAAATTAAAGGTTATAAGCTTTTAAAAAATTTTTAAATTTGTTTGGTTTTTTGTGCCACAGATCCTTTTGGAAATCTGGTGAAGGCTATGGACCCTTTTTCAGAATCATGCTTTTAGATGTATGATTTTGATTACATGACATTTAAAAAAGTTTTGCACAAACAAAACTAATGCAGCCAAAATTAGAAAGAAAGCAAGAAGCTGGGAGGGGATGACAATAACTTTCTCAGATATATATATATATATATATATATATATATATATATATATATATATACATATATATATATATATATACACATATATATACACACACATATGTATGTGAGTGTGTATATTATACATATATATATATATACATATATATGCAGGTATATAATCTATAAGTGTATAAATTTAAGCCATTCTCCAATTGATGAATGGCCAAAGGATATGAAAAGGAAGTTTTCAGAAGAAGAAATCAAAGCTATCAATAGTCAGAAGAAAAAATTTTCTAAATCATCAATTAGAGAAAAGCAAATTAAAACAATTCTGAGATACCACCTCATATCTCTCAGATTGGCTAACATGAAAGGAACGGACAATGATAAATATGAGAGGTGATGTGGAAAAATAGGGACACTAATGCACTTTTGTTGGAGTTGTGAACTAGTCTAACCATTTTGGAGAACAGTTTGGAACTATGTCCACAGGGCTTTAAACTGTTCATACCTTTGGACCCGGAAACACTGCAACTAGGTCTGTATCCAGAAGCTATAGGTGGTCCAATGAATTAAGTGTAGGGCCTGCAGTTAAGAAGAGCTGACTTCAAATCTGCTTTCAAACATTAGTCTGGACAAATCACTTAAGCTCCATTTGCCTCAGTTTCCTTATCTGTAAAATTGTGATAATAATAGGAACTACTTCCCAGGGTTGTTGTGAAAATCAAAAAAATAATAATTGTAAAGCTCTGTGCCTCACACACAGTAAGCATTATATAAATGTTGCCTATTAGCTATTACTATTACCTTAAAAACATCAAAGAAAAAGGAAAAAAGGATTTATGTGTAAAAAAATTATTTATAGAAGTTCTTTTGGGTGTCAAAGAATTAGAAATTGAGGAAATGCCAATCAATTGGGGAATGACTGAACAAATTGTGGTATATTATTGTGATGGAATACTATTATGCTATAAGAAATGACAAGGGGGAATGGGATCAGAAAAACCTGGGAAGATTTATATAAATTGATGCAAAGTGAAGGGAGCAAAACCAGGAGAACATTCTCCATGGTAACAGTATTATTGTAATGATGATTAACTATGAAAGACTTAGCTACTCTGATTAACATAATGAACCAAGAAAATTCCACAGGGCTCATGATGTAAATTGTATTCCACTTCCAGAGAGAGAACTGATGAATTATGAATGGAGATTGAAGCATTTTTTTCACTTTCTTTATCTTTCTGGGTTTTTTTTGGGGGGTGGGTGGGAAACATGGCTAATATGTAAATATATTTTTCATGACTTCACATTCATAATGGGTGAATTACAGGTGAGGGAGAGGCTGGAGGAAGAGAGAGAATTTGTAACTCAAAATTTAAAAAAAATGAATGTTAAACATTATATTGTGAGTTCCTTGAAAGCAGGGACTGTCTTTTTCCTCTTTTTGTATGCCTGGCACATAGTAGGTCCTTAATAAATACTCATTGCCTGATTGACTCTTTCAAAATATGTAAATAAATATATAACATAAAATAATTATGATTATAAAGGAGATTAATTATAATGAAACACTTATTTTGTTGATTAGTTGTATCTGATTCTTCATGACTCCATTTGGGGTTTTCTTGGCAAAGATACTACAGTGGTTTGTCATTTCCTTCTCCAGTTCATTTTACAGATGAGGAATATTGGTATTTGAAACAAAAACAAAAAGCGTGCACACACACACACACACACACACACACACACACACATTTCCATGGGTCCCAGGTTAAGAACCCTTTAGGAAGAGGGACATTTCCCTGTATGAATGAATATGGACCTAAGTGACAGATGCCAGTGAACCAACTTGTTTCTTCTATGAGAGTGGCTGCCCTAAAGAACTTGTTTTCAGGCTAAATGCTGGCTGCTGCTATTTTGCATTATCAGTAAGAAGACAATACATGGAGGCAGCTAGATGGATAGAACACCGTACCTGGAGTCCTCACACATTTACTACTTTTGTGACTCTGGGCAAATCACTTAACCTCTGTCTCCCCTAGATTCCTCATCTACCTCTCAGTGCTGTTATGACGATAGAAGGAGATAATATTTGTAAAGCACTTTGCAAACCTTAAAGTACTGTATAAATGTTAGCCATTTTAAAAATCAGCAGCAGCAGCAGTAGCAGCTGCAGCAGCATCCAGAAGATGTGAGGTAAGGGAAAAATAGGAGAGGAGAGTGAGTGAAGAAAGGGAAAGGAAGGAGACAAATTGGTGTCCAAATACACATAACAGGTATAGACAGCCCATGGTATATACTTTCTTCATTTTGTTCTCTTACTGTTCTTCAACAAACTGGTGAATCAGAGCCCTTCTTATACATTCAAAGTAGGCTAACTGTTGTGGGGAGGTCAGAAGCTGCAGAAGACATGGACTCTACCCTGAAGGAGCTGACCATCTCAAGTTAGAGAGAGAAGCCTATGGCAAATTGAGCAACAAGAAGACGATATGAAACAATCTAGTCTGAAATTAAGAACAAAACTTGGAGGCCTTGAATATATGGCCTGCCAGAATCCAGAAGATGTGATAAAAGAGTGCCAAACCGTCAGGGAAGACTTTCTGAAGAAGGTGAGACTTGACTTGGAGATCGATGTACTGGTCAGATTGGCTAGATGGAGAAGAGAAAGGAAAGCCTTCTCCAATGGAAGAATGACATTAATAAAGGTAGAAGCTAGGGAAATGAGCATGGTACCTTTGTAAGAAAGGGAGGAGATGTGCCTGATTATAGAGGAGGGAGCATATTAGAAAGGAGTGAGAGATAAGTTTGGTTAGGTAGTAACACGAGGTAAGCTGAAATAGGTTCCATGAAAGTTTTGCAGAGAAGTTAAGGTGAGGTGATAGGAAATAGGGAGTCACTGGAGATTCTTGAGCAGATGAGAGACATAATGGTGCTTCAGAAGGAAGGGGAAGGATGAATAGCCTGGTATAGGCCAGTCAGGGAGTTACCATGGAAAGGGAATTGCCTAATTCTTAACTTGCCTATGAGCATCTGCTTTCCCAGATAAATCAACAAGGGTAGTACTCTTGGCATCCATCCTTTGAGTTCCAGTCCTGGTTTTCTACTCATTCTCTGGGTCTTGTGTTGGTTTTTCTGAACCCTGGTCACTTAAAATCCATATAGAATCACAGAAATCTTCTTTCTTAAACCAGGAAATTTAGGAGTATGTGAAAATGAAACACTATAGAAAGTGAACTGAATTCCAGAAAAGCTATGGATTGGAAAAAATGTTAGGCGCAAAAGAGGTGAATTAGACCTCACTTGAGCCAAATCGATTAGTTACCCCTTTCTTCTCCTAAGTAGTAAAGGCAGATTGATTCTGGTGTGTGCAGCCTTGAGACACTGAGGGCATTGTTGTTGTTGTTGTTGTTGTGTGTCCTTTCTTGAAGAGGACGGTGACATTGGGAAGGTGAATTGGACTTAAGTGCGGCAGGGCTGTGCAAAGTCATCATCCCGAGCACCTCAGTCCAGTGGCAGTATAGATCAGGACAACTGGGAATGAATGGCCCCAGATGCAGTGCAAGACCTTGGCATTTTTAAGCTAAGGCCTTTTCCAGGTCTCAGTTTGTCTGAGGCAATGCCCATTCCAGTGATTAAGGCTAGGTAAGAAATGAGACAAAAAATGGCCTCTTTTACAAAGTCAAAAAAAAGATCTGCCTGGGAGGAGAAGGCCCTCAGGATTTCTGGCCAAAACAGAAATAATTGCTATCTATATTCATCTTGAGCAATCCCAACAATGAACAAGGTAGGCTTGGGCTGGGACCTATTGTTGGTCAATCAGTCAGAGTCAGAATGTTTAAGCCTTGATCCTTAAAAAAGAAATCTAGTCCTTAAACTTGAAAATATCATGAGAGGTTTTGTCAAACAAAATGTATATTCCTTTGGGCAGAGTACCCACAGGTAAGCATAGGATTCCCTATGTGTACAGAGAGAGAAGAGAGGAGAGGAGAGGAAAGAAGAGGAGAGGAGGGAAGGGGAGGGAAGGGGGGGAGGAGGAGGGGAGAGGGGAAGGGAGAGAGAGAAAGGGGGGCAACAAGAGGACACACAGAGAGACAGAGAGAGAGACACACACACACAGAGAAACAGAGAGAGAGAGAGACAGAGAGAGAAGGGGAGGGGAGATGGAGAGGGAGAGAGGGGGAGAGGGGGGGAAAGAGGGAGAGAGAGAGAGAAGGAGAGGGAGAGGGAGAAGGAGAGGGGGAGGGGGAGAGGGCGAGAGAGAGGGAGAAGGAGAGGGAGAGGGAGAGAGGGAGAGGGAGAGGGAGAGGGAGAGGGAGAGGGAGAGGGAGAGGGAGAGGGAGAGGGAGAGGGAGAGGGAGAGGGAGAGGGAGAGGGAGAGGGAGAGGGAGAGGGAGAGGGAGGAGGGGAGAGAAAGGGAGAGGGAGAGGGAGAGGAAGGAAGAAAAGGAAGAAGAATGAGAAGTAACCAGAGATAAAGGGAACAGGAATAAGTAATTGTCCCTCATCCCTAAATACATTTTTCAGGTTCACTATTTGTCACTGTAACCATTTAGGAAAAGAATCTTAAAGAAGTTGAATTTTAAAATAGTTCAGGTCTACAATAATAGGCAATAATAATATTTGGAATTGATGATTCTTTAAGGTTCACAAAATACTTTATATGCATTATCCTATTTGACTGATGCCAAAAAAAGCATCCATGGGACACTTGGAAGCTCATCTCCCAGAGATGCCATGTTCATAGAAGTGGCCTTTTTCTTCATGTTCCTATTATTAAAGCCTCATTATCATATTGTAAGCTTTTTGAAGGTAGAGTCCAAGTTATATTTTATCTCTGTTTTCAGTGCCTAGCATGGTGTTCTGCATCAAGAATGGGATTAATGAATGCAGCAGCTCTTCTGGCAAGGCTAGACTATCTCCAAGGAGGCATATCTTGTTAAAGCACCTAGGAGTGGTATTTCTTCTAAATGGAGAAATTGCAGGATCTGAACTAGAGGGTGGCACTTCTGTTACAATGGAAGCTTTTAAAAAGTCCCCCTATATTGAAAGCTCCACCCTCCGGTCCTGATCCTTTAGTGTGAGTCTTCTCCTTTGTACTTGGAAGAAACAAAACTGCCAGGGACTTTAGCGACTTATGACTCCTTGGAAACAGTCCAGCCTTGACAGAAGAGCCATAACACAAATGTTCATTGACATCGTTCTGTCAATAGAACCCTTCAAGCAGAGACATAAATTCATACAAGAGGTTCATACTTCAGTTAGGAGTTAGATTAGATGACCACTAAGAGAAACAGGGTGATATTATGGAAGGAACATTGGATTCTCCAAAGACCTCGTCTAAAGTGATGCTTCACCATAGATAAGTAGTCTAAGGGTATAAAAAAAGTGCTCCAAAGATTTGTAAACTGTTAACAACCATAGGAATGAATGCTTCAAATCACTAAAAGGAGAGATGCAGATCAAGATAACCTTGAAGTTTCACTTCCCACCCTGCTAATTAACAAAGATAAACAAAAATTGGGGAAATTTTGTCAAAAGTTTTTTTTTTCTACATTTCTTGGCATTATATCGCTTGTTACAATATCACATGTTTCTGTCATTTTAGACATAATAAATACTAATAATATGCTACTACTAATAATATTAATATATAACAGTATTACTTACAGTTTTTCTAATATTAAACCAAATCTAAACTCCCGACATAAATTCAACCTCAATTTGTATATAATCTTTGTGATATATTGTTATAGTCTCTTCGTTTTTTATTTATGTTTTTGCATTAATGCTCATTAGGGATATTAGTATACAGTTTTCTCTTTGTGTTTTGATTCTCCCTAGTTCAGATATCAAAGAATTATTTATGTTATTAAAGGAATTTGGTAGGATACCTCATGATAATTGAAAAAAAAAGAAAAATTTATTTTAGAAAAACTTGCTGATAATCAATGTTGGAAGAAATGTGGAAAGATATGCCTAATGCTTTGTTGGTGAAGCTGTGAATTAGTACAACCATTCTGGAAAGCAATTTACAATCATGCAAACGAAGTGGTTAAAATGTCCATATCCTTTGACTCAGAGATTGCCCTAAGAAGCAAATATCCTAAAGAGGTCTTTGGGGAAAAAAATTTCCCTAAACACAAAAATATTTGTAGTAGTATGTTTTGTGACAGCAAAGAACTGAAAACAAAGAAAATGCCCATTAATTGTAAAATGGCTAAATGAATTGTGGAAAATGAATGTAATGGAATAAGACTATGCTGTCAGCAAAAAAAGAACATTGTAACTACATAAAAGTATAGAAAAATGCATTTGAACTGATACAAAGGGAAGCAAGCAGAACCAGGAAAACAATATACACAATTACTACAATAATGGAAAAGAAATAACCACCAAAACCAATAGAAATTAATGTTGTGAAATTATAAGGAACCACCTTGGCCAAAAGAAAATCAACCATGAGAAAAGCAACCTCCCCCCACTCCACAGGTGGGGACTTTGCATATAATGTCAGATTTCTTTGATGTATTAATTTTTTTGTTGTTGTATTGTTTGATTTGTTTGATGTATTAATTTTCTTCTTTAAAAATAATTCTCATTATGAGGGATAACTGTTTGGAAGAGAGGAGAGAGAGTTGAAGGGTCTAGAAGATGTAAAAACAAAAAACATAATTAAATAGCTGTGTCTGTGTGTGTGTGTGTGTCTGGGCTCAACTCTTGTTTCCTTAATTTACTATCTTTATGACATTCAGAAATCATTTGAACTATTTGGGTCTCTTTTTCCTCATTTGTAAAATGAGGGGACTACTATATGAAAAATTGCTCTAAATTGTTAAGAGTATAATAAACGAAATTTTCTAGGTATAGGGAGTATCAACTTCACATCATGGCAAAAAAAAATAGGCTGTGAAATGATAAGCACACTTAAATATCATTAGTTGAGTTGTGAATCTTTTTCTCTATCCTGGAAAGAAATTTGGAAGTATGCTAAAATTTATAACTAAAATAGCCATACCTTTGATCCAGAGATCTAAAAGCTAGGTCCCTACAGAGCAAAGAGAGAAGGAAAAGTTTTATAAACACTTAAATATTCTTAGAAGGACTTTTATGGTAGCAAAGAACTGGAAATAAAATATATTCCAATTGACTGAGAAATGGCTAAACAAATTGCAGCGTATTCATGTAATGAAATGTTACTATTATGCCATAAGGAAAACATCATTGTGAAGAATTAAAAGAAATATGGTAAAACTTCATGAACTGATCCAGAGCAAAGTAAGCAGAATCAGGAAAACTATATACAGTGACTGTAACAACGTACGTGGGAATAACAACCAAAAAAGAGATACTTTTAATTATATAATTATAATGAGCAAGAATGTCCTGAAAAGATGAGAAAATTAAACCACTTATATTTTAAAATTTAAGCAATTAGCACAGTGCCTGGCACATAATAAGTGCTAAATAAATGCTTATTCTCTTCCCTCCCTCTTCCCTGCCCCCAAAATGCATCTTTCCCTCTTCTTCCCAGAAGCAGGAGGAAAGGGCTATCAAAAATAGTATGTTCTGTATTGTCAGATTTGGTTGATATGTTGAAAAGTTTTGTTGAGTTGCTTTTCTCCCCTATTTATCCTTTATTGCAAGTCAGGGCTTGCTGGTTAGGGGAGATAGGAGGGACATATTTAGAAATGAAGATGATAGAAAAGACAAAAGGCATTAAACAATAAAAAATTGAAAGCAGGGTATTTTTATTAGATGATCTCCAAAATCCCTCCTAGGTCTAAATCTTAGGACCCTAAGTTCTCTTTCAACACTGTGATTCTGTATTTTGAAAAAAAAATAATAACAGTATTAATACCTCCACTATCTGGCCATCAGACTTTTGGTAGGCTCAACCTTCTAAAATAGAGTCCTGAATAAATGAATAAAGAAAAATGTTTTCTTAGCACCTCAAATAACTGTCGCAACGCCTGGGTAATAAAGACAGGCCACTTACATTATCACTTAGAGTCTTTTGTCAAGTCAACAAGCATTTATTCAGTCCTTCCTATGTGCCAGGTAATGTACTAAGTGCCAGACATACAAAGAAAGGCAAAAAGTACCCCTGTTCTCAAGGAACTCAAAGTCTAATGGGGGAGAAAACACATAAACAATTATGAACAAACAGGATAAAGTGGAGATCATCTCAAGGAGAAAGCTCTAGCATTAAAGGTGGGGTGGAGTGCATTGGAACACTTTTTTTTGGAGGAGGGAAGTCAAGGCAATTGGGGTTAAGTGACTTGCCCAAGGTCACACAGCTAGTAAGTATCAAGTGTCTGAGGCCACACATGAACTCAGGTCCTCCTGACTCCAGAGCAGGTGCTCTACTCACTGCACCACCCAGCTGCCCTGACATTGGAAAATCTTGCAGAAGTTGGATTTTAGTCGAGACTTAAAGGAAGCCAGAGAATTCGGGAGGTGGAGATGAGGAGGGAGAGAATCCAGGCTTTGGAAATAGCCAAGAGAAAATCACAGAGATGGAGAGTCTTGTGCAAGGAACAACAAGGACACCAGTTCCCCTGGATTGCAAAGTACATGGGAGGAGAGTACAGTATAAGAAAAATGGAAATGTAGGCAGAGGTCGGGATATGAAAGCCTTTAAAAGCCCAACACTTTCCATTTTCGTCCTTAATTTACATGCAATTCTAACAAACTTGGCTATATGGTTTACTGTCATATCTACTTGAGGATATAACTATATCTTGTATAGTATAAGACATCAGTAGTTAACGGAAAATTTAAAAAATAGTATCTGCTATCTAAAAAAAGCAAATAGTCTTTTGAATGTAATGTATTTTAGAAAAACAATATTACTTAAAGAGGTAAACATGAATTATTTAGATCATTTCAGATATAAAGAATGCCTTACTTTACAACAATGCTAGGTGGATGAGACATTGCTGTAATCTAGTCCATCCTTCCTTTTGGAGGAGGAAAATTTCTCTGATATCTTCAATACTATTGATTTCATTGTCACTGCCTCAAAAAGTTTTCTTCTACCATTATTATTAATTGTACTGCTATGCTGTCAGTCATCTTGTAGTCCTTTTCCCTACTCTTTCTCCTTTACCCTCACTACCAACCTCACTAGTTTTTATCTCTGTATTTCCATTTAAGTAAACTTTGTCCAAGTACATCTGCTAAAATAATTTCATTCACGTATTCCTCCTACTCTGAAACTACTTTGCTCTTACTGTAGCTAATCTGAATTTTTCTTTTGTTTTAACTTTTTTCAGTTTAAATCATTATTTATTTAATATTTTTAGTTTTCAGCATTAATTTTCACAAGAATTTGAATTACAAATTTTCTCCCCATTTCTACCCTCCCACCCACTCCAAGATGGCATATATTCTGGTTGCCCCCTTCCCCAGTCAGCCCTCCCTTCTGTCACCCCATCCCCTCACCCCCATCACCTTTTCCCTTACTTTCTTGTAGGGCAAGATAGATTTTTATGCCCCCATTGCCTGTATATCTTATTTCCTAGTTGCATGCAAAATTTTTTTTGAATATCTTCTTTTAAAACTTTGAGTTCCAAATTCTCTCCCCTCTTCCCTCCCCACCTACCCTCCCTAAGAAGGCAAGCAATTCAACATAGGCCACATGTGTATCATTATACAAAACCCTTCCACAATACTCATGTTGTGAAAGACTAACCATATTTTGCTCCTTACTATCCTATCCCCCTTTGTCCAATTTTCTCAATTGACCCTGTCCCTTTTCAAAAGTGTTTGCTATTGATTACCTCCTCCCCCATCTGCCCTCCCTTCTATTGTCCCCCTTTTTTATCTCCTTCCTCCTTCTTTCCTGTGGGGTAAGATACCCAACTGAGTGTGTATGTTATTCTCTCTTCAGGTCAAATCCAATGAGAGCAAGATTCACTCATTCCCCCTCACCTGCCCCCTCTTCCCTCCCCAAAGAACTGCTATTTCTTTCCACTTTTATGTGAGGTAATTTACCCCATTCTATCTCTCCCTTTCTCCCTCTCTCAATATATTCCTCTCTCATCCCTTAATTTGATTTTATTTTCTTAGATATGATCCCTTCATATTCACCCTGTGCCTTCTGTCTATATATATATATATATATATATATATATATATATATATATATATATGTGTGTGTGTGTGTGTGTGTATGTATGTATGTTTGTATGTATGTATGTATATTCCCTTCAGCTGCCCTAATAATGAGGTCTCATGAATTATACACATCATCTTTCCATGTAGGAATGTAAACAAAACAGCTCAACTTAATAAATCCCTTGTGATTTCTCTTTCTTGTTTATCTTTTCATGCTTCTCTTGATTCTTGTGTTTGAAAGTCAGATTTTCTATTCAGCTCTGGTCTTTTCACTGAGAAAGCTTGAGAGTTCTCTATTTTATTGAAAATCCATATTTTGCCTTGGAGCATGATACTCAGTTTTTCTGGGTAGGGTTTTAATCCTAGCTCCATTGACCTCTGGAATATCATATTCCAATCCCTTTGATCCCTTAATGTAGAAGCTTCTAGATCTTGGATTATTCTGATTCTGTTTCCACAATACTCAAATTGTTTCTTTCTGGCTGCTTGCAGTATTTTCTCCTTGATCTGGGAGCTCTGCAATTTGGTGACAATATTCCTAGGAGTTTTCTTTTGGGGATCTTTGTCAGGAGGCGATTGGTGGATTCTTTCAATTTCTATTTTACCCTCTGGCTCTAGAATATCAGGGCAGTTCTCCTTGATAATTTCTTGAAAGATGATATCTAGGCTTTTTTTTTTGATCCTGGCTTTCAAGTAGTCCATTAGTTTTTAAATTCTCTCTCCTGGATCTATTTTCCAGGTCAGTGGTTTTTTCAAGGAGATATTTAACATTGTCTTCCATTTTTTCCATGCCTTTGATTTTGTTTTATAATATCTTGATTTCTCACAAAGTCACTAGCTTCCACTTGCTCCAATGTAATTTTTAAGGTGGTATTTTTTTCAGTGGTCTTTTGGACCTCCTTTTCCTTTTGGCTAATTCTGCCTTCCAAGGCATTCCTCTCCTCATTGGCTTTTTGGAACTCTTTTTCCATTTGAGTTAGTCTATTTTTTAAGGTGTTGTTTTCTTCAGTATTTTTTGGGTCTCCTTTAGCAAGCCATTGACTTGTTTTTCCTCGTTTTCTCACATCATTCTCATTTCTCTTCCCAATTTTTCCTCTCCTTCTCTAACTTACTTTTCCAAATCCTTTTTGAGTTCTTCCATGGCTGAGACCAGTTCATGTTTTTCTTGGAGGCTTTTGATGTAGGGTCTTTGACTTTGTTGACTTCTGCTGGCTGTGTGTTTTAGTCTTCTTTGTCACCGAAGAAAGATTCCAAAGTCTGAGTCTGAGTCCATTTTTGCTGCCTGGCCATGTTCCCAGCCAACTACTTGACCCTTGAGTTTTTCATCAGGGTATGACTGCTTGTAGAGTAGAGAATACTTTGTTCCAAGCTTGAGGAGATGCACTGTTGTTTTCAGAGCTATTACTCACAGCAAGCTCTGACACACCAGCACTCCTCCTCACCCAAGAACCACCAACCAGGACTGCAACTCAAATCTTAAGCAGGCTCTGCACTCCTGCTCTGACCTGCCACTTAATTCCTCCCACCAGGTGGGCCTGGGCTGGGAAGCAACTGCAGCTGTAGTTCTGTAGCTGCACCACCTCTGCTGCCTCCCAGGCAGTGGCCAAACTGCAAACTCCTTTCACTCTGTCTTCCGCAGTTTTTCCCACTTACCTTCTCTGTTATTTTTGGTGTTTATGGGTTGAGAAGTCTGGTAACTGCCACAGCTCACTGATTCAGGGTGCTAGGGCCTGTTCCACCTGGCTCCTGGTCTGGTTGGTCAGGGCACAGCCCACGCTGGGCTTTTGCTCCACTCCACTCCCAGCTCTGTGAGCAATAAACCTTACCCAGCGACCATGCAGGCTGGCCTGGGCTGGAGCCCTGCTTCCCTCTGCTATTTTGTGGGTTCTGCAGTTCTAGAATTTATTCAGAGCCATTTTTATCTGTTTTTGGAGGGTACTGGGGGAGAGCCCTAAGCAAGTCCCTGCTTTCCAGCCACCATCTTGGCTCCACCCTAATCTGAATTTTTCCATGTAGTATATTTAGTATATTGTACTAACCATCTATAAAGTATCTATAAAGTATAAGAAAAATTCTTATTGCCCAGATTGGTTGGTTGGTTGGTCATTTTCCTTTTTTCTCAAAGAGGACCAAAATGACATCACGATGCTAGAGTAAAGCTTCAATGTGTCTGATAACAATAATACAAGCTTAGAATGCTCCACCACAGGTCAGGCACAAATAGTTTGTGTAACATTTGGTGTGGAGACTCCAAATTTTGCATCTCAAATTGAATGTTAGATTAGTTCTGAGTTTTCCAAAGTATGGGGTATACTAGACCTTAGCTTGACTTCTGGTTCTGAAACAATGTATTCACACATTATACAAAATAATTAAAAAAAATCATGTAGCAATTTCCACTAAAGTATTCCTTTGATATATCATTATGAAGCAGAGGTGACCACCTAGTTTTGAAGGCTATGAAGGTGGAGAACAAGCTCTGGTAGTTTCTACCCACACTGGAAAGTATTCTGAATCTAATAAATAGTTGTATGCCTGTTGTCTAAAGACCAATTTAGTTAAGTTCAGTAACTTAACTAGAGTTACTGAGTTACACTAGAGTAACTCTAAAAGAGTTACACTAGAGTAACTCTAAAAGACCATCCAGTAGTTTGATAAGGGTTGTAATCAGTCAAAGTAGAGGGAATGAGAACAGCAAGGAAATCACAGGTCCTTGCTGACTTGTAGAAGCATTTATATTTCCTACAAGTTTACAATTCCCTTTACAACAACAACAAAACCCCCAATAGTACAAATGTGATATCAATTTCTTATAAAATTAATAGTTTCATATTTTTAGTTAAAAATCTTTAGCTATATTACCCTCCTCTTATTCATCTGGCCAGTCTCCTGAATATTTATAATTTCACAGGATTCAATATTTCTATTATTTCATATATGATTCTTAAGACTGAATTTTTCTTCTTCTACTTTTTCCCTTTCCTTTTATTTTTGTAACAACTTACTTTTAACTTAACAAGACCTCATAAATCTCATTCATTTCCCTCTAATCTTGGCTAGCTATCTCCAAAATATTTACCTATGGTACAGCCAGAAATTAAGTCTTGCAGTTTTTTCTTTCATGCCATTCTCTGGGATAAGTGGGTAGGTGCTTTCTGTTTTCCCCTGGAATTTTGTATTGGCTGAGACTTTCAGTTCACTTGTGAGATCTCTGCTTTGTCCTACTTTTTTCCCCCTAACTCCTGACTCAAAAGTGTTTTTTTTCATGTCTTTACCTTCAAGTTGTTTTTTTTTTAAATTTTGTAATTTCTTTTTAATTTATTTTTCTAAAAATGCCTTTGGACTCTATCCTTCATTCTTATACCATCTTCTTCACTCTGTACTTTTGGTAGATTTCCTTTTCTGCTTTTAAAAGCTGCTGTTGTTTTTTCTCCAAATACTCCTTCTCATCACTTTTTTGAATCAGAAATAACTGAAGGAATTAGCTATGCTGTGTCTGGGTAAGAGTAGATGTAAAAGGAACATGATAATCACATCCAAATATTTGAAAAGTTATGTGGCTTAAGGATACAACTTGCTCTGTGCAGATCGAGATAGCAGAACCAGGACCAATGGAGGGATATGTGTGTATATGCAAATATACATGCACATACACACATGTATGAACACATATATGAATATATTTATGTATGAACATATATGTATGAATATATATTTATGTGTAATTTCTCATGTTTGGATCTAGTGGATATGGAATGGTTACCTTATGAGAATGTAAACTCTCCATTGCTAAAAGTATATACCATTCTTCATCTACTTTTAATAATTTAGTAGTCTCCATTGTGTGAAAAGCTGGGCTAAATGACCTCTAAGGTCCCTTCCAGCTTTGAATCCTTCATCCTATGACATCTTCACAGCTAGATCCAATGACCCATTGACCTCTAATGTTTCTTTCAACTCTAAAATCTATGGTTCCATCAACTCCTTTGACATGGCTTCATATAACACTTTTCTGCTTTACTCATATATTTCAGGCCCTAGATTTAAATCCTGGTTATGTGTATTAATATCTTTTGACCTTATTATCATTTAACCTGATACTTAAAATGGAATTAGACTGAATTATCTTGAAAGTTTCATCTAGTTCTAAATTCTATGATCCTGGGGTCCTCAGTCTTTTATTTACCACTCCATCATCCTCTTTGTGTCCTTTCATAAGTTGTCATCTCATGTTTTCAAAAATCTTATCACTAAAATACTCTTTTGTTACCTATATTTTTACAAGGGTTGGTAGAATTTGAAGCATGTCTCCTAATCATTGCCATCTTGTATTTTCTTAATGTTGAAACACAAAAACATTTAGCTATGAAATAATTCTGTATTGATCGTGCCCTGAACTCCATTCTCTTCTGGAAGATATGGGAGCTGCTTTCTGGCTGTTTGCCTTAATATTTCATAGATTCTTGAAAAGGTCCCCACCAGGCATAAATAGCTTATTGCTGGGAACTCTACATAATAAAACTACATTAATACAGAAATATAAATACAGGATATATGTATATACAGAATATAATACAAATACAAAAATTTTTTGATGAGTCTCACTAGTCTTTGTGGATGATAGTTTTTTTAATTTTCCACATTTAATTCTTTTCCCTCCTCCCCCTTTGAGAACCAGTATACTATACTATGTTGCCTTGTTCTTTTTTTTTCCTATTTCCATAGTAATATTCTACTAAGCTACAAATGGGCTCATCTGGCATATTACTATTCTTTTATCACATTTATATCCTATATCATTCAAATAAGATATGTTTTTTCTTATGAAATGTCCAGACCACGTGCATATTAGTGGCCAAATAGACAATTTCTTCTTAACAGTCTTGTGTGAAACTATCTTTTTTTTCTCCTTTGAGAATAGGGACATTGATGTTAGTTTATAAAAAGGGTTCACATATTTTAGCTGTGGCATGTCATATCTGCGTGGAAAATTACTGTTCAGTCAAGTTATTTGCTTGATTCAGATATTATACATAGTATTCTTATCTCTTCCTTTTATGTCATGCCCTATTAGTTGCCTCAAATTTACTAAGTATTTAGCTAATATCTACCCACTTATGGAACTATTTTCCTACCATATATATCAAATTCTGCTATTGTCAGACTTTGCTCCAAGATTCCTGCAAAGACCTCATAAACAGTATTTAGCAACATTAGTGACTTGCCGTTTTTAATGTCACCCTTCTTCTTATTTAAAAATAGCTTTGCTAACACTTGTTTCACTGGGCTGCTCATTTTTTCTTTCTCCCATATGCCAAGGAGAACAGCATGGAGAGATTTGCTCAGGCACTGAGATCATTATGCTCCAGAGCATTTTGCTTTGTCAGCAACTTCATCTTTCTGTTCACTCCTTTAGCTGTGATGTATTTGTTGCATCATTTGCTTCTTCATCATTGGATTAGTACCTTAGCATCAGCCCATTCCCTTTGCCTTTTCTTCTTCTTCTTGAAATTTCTGTAAAGAATTGTTCCATTGATCAGAGTTTCACTCTTGATCACTTCCTAATCTGTCTATTTTTCTCCCTCAAGTTCAATATCATCCTCTTTTCCTCTTTCACACAGTAACATGTTTGTAGGTGGTGCCTTTATTCTTTCATGAGTTCATCTTTCTCTCATCACCTTCACTTTGTCTTTGTAATTGTCCCTCATTGGCTTTACCTTCCTGCTTTTACTCCAAGTTATTCATCCTTATTTTCTCTATTATGCTCTTCATTGAAGACTTCTGTAAATGAAAATGCCTTAATTCTTTGAACCTTTATCTTTATTCCTTCCCTTGAGAATTTTCTATATACCATATTAATTTTTTCAAGACTATGAATTACTCTTCTCTCCTCTCTTCTTTTCATATCCCCGCAATGTTGCACAGTGCCTAGAACATAATTGGCCTCTAATAAGTACTTGTTGCTCTAATAAGTACATCCCACCACTCTGTATTCCTGGGAGAATGAAATGTACTTCCATTTAATTTTTCTTCAACCATTTCCAAATTATTCTCTAACAGGAATTTTCTGATCCTCTATATAAATACTTCTGCTGAATTTTCCAGCTGTTGAAAAGTGTTCAGTTGTTACTATAACATGTTTGGAAAGAGCTATACTTTCCTTTTAGGTTCATAATCTGTGGTTTTTATCAGTTATAGTATTTTATGTAGGTATTTTAAACTGTTTTCTGCATTACGTGTAGGTATCTCTAAATAAATATCCTTTCATGTCTTGTTCTGATTGATTAATCGCAAGTATTTAGTTTTTGTTGGTCACTTTCTGGTTATAACCATCCCATCATCTTTGGCCCAAACAAATGAAATCACCTCACACCACCACCTTTCTTATATTCAGGGAAGGTGTTGTCCCATTCAATAACTCTTCACATTCATATATATTTTGGAGGATAGATACCTTCAGAAATTTGTTCTTCTCCCCTCTAATTTACATCCATCATCATACATATTTCAGCCCATATTGTAACATTCTTTGCGAAAACTAATTTTTTCTCCTTTGAGAACAGGTGTACTAGTGATGTTAGTATGAAAAAGTGTTCACGTATTTTAGCTGTTTCTGTGACATGTCATATGTTTGCATGGACAATCATTGTTCAGTCAAAAGCTATTTATTTGATCCATATAGTATATATTTTTGAACATTTGCCATTATGTGTGATAAACACAAAACCTATCCCTCAAAACTGACAAGGACCTAGTCACACTTGAAAAAGAATATCCCCTACCAAATACCTGATAAGTAGCCATGCGGTCTTTTCTTGAAAAGCCCTAATAAGGGGGAAACTCATTACCTCCTGAGGTAGGCCTTTTCTACTTTTAGATGGTTGAATAAAAGGAATGTAAGGTTGGGAGTAGAAGTATTTCAGAAAAGGTAATGGATTTCCCCTATTATACCAATCCTGAATCTATCTCTTGTCAGTTATATTCCTGAGTTCTACTCACCAGTAGGAAGAGTTCTCAGACCAGAACTTACACAAAGAATTAAACTCTTATTTTTAATGTTACTACGAGAAACAAGTTTTAAAAGCTGAATCCAATCTGTTCCTTAAAAAATAAAAAAAAAAAACAATGGCCAAAAAATCTATTTTTTCTTTCCCTTCTTCAACCTCTACCTCATAAAAAGAAAAGAAAAAGAAAAAGAAGCCCCTTATGAACAATATGTATAACTAAGCAAAACAAATTTATGCATTGACCATGTTCAAAATTAGGTATCATTCTGTATTTTGAGTCCATCATTCCTCTGTCAGGTGGTTGATAGCATGCTGCATTATCAGTCTTCTGGAACTTGGCTGGTCATTGCATTGTTCATAGTTTCTAAGTCTTTCAAAGGTATTTGTCTTGACAATCTTGTTGCTACAGAAATTATTTTCTTGGTTCTGTTTACTTCACTCTGAACTAATGTAATGTAAGCCTTCCTAGGATTCTTTGAAAGTTTCTGCTTTGTCATGTCTTATGGCCCAATAATATGCCATCACATTAATAACTATAATAGCTAGGAATCATATAGCAGTGTATAAATATTATCTCATTTCCCCCACAACAATCCTGGAAGTTGGGTGCTATTATTATCCCTATTTTACAGATAAGGAAGTTGAGGCAGACAAAGGTTAAGTGACTTGCCCAGGATTACACAGATAGTGTCTGAGGCCAGAGGAGAATTCATTTATTTCTGATTCAAGAACTAGTGCTCTATTGACACTGCCACTCAGCTGGCTTCATATACCATAGTTTATTTAGCCATTCTGCATTTGATAGCCATCACCTTAGCTTCAGTTCTTTGTCATTGCAAAAAAGAGCTGCCATAAATATTTTTATACATATATACACCCTTTTCCTGATCTCCTTGGGGTGTAAACCTGGTAGTTTTCAAAGGGTGTGCACAGTTCAATAACTTCTGGAGCATGGTTCCAAACTGAATCAGCTTCTTTATTCCCAGAGGCCTGTGGCTAGCTAGGCCTCACCCTTTCTACATTCATAGGCTATTTATATTATATGGTCCAGGCTAAATTGTGCTTTTCCTGCATACATGTGATTCCATTTAGTACTTCAAGACTTCCTTTGGACACCCTCTTCTCTCCTTTTATTTGACTGTCCATATTCTCCCTGCTCTTCCTTCAGGCATTTTACTGCTGCCTTTTTATATCTTTCCTCCTTCTGGAATATGGGTTCTATCCACAGTGTTCTATTATTCTCATTCTTTTTGACCTTTTTTCTAGTTACATTTTCAGAGTTACTCCCACACCCAACTTTTCCCTTCTCTTCTTTGTTCTTCTGAACTGTCTCTTTGGCAGTAAATGTTCCTTCTGACTATGTTGACTTACCTTCTTCCTGCTGTTTTCTTGCCACCCTCTTATTTATCCCTAGCTACTTCATCTGCTTTCCTACTCTTTCTTTCTCCACAAAACCCTAACATACATCTCCTTTATTTTCTCCCCTCTCTTCCTAAAGCTGCCTCTTACTACCTTCTCCTTTTCTTAACAGTCCCCAGAGGATGCTCTGCATTCATTTAGGCAGATGTTAGTAGCTCAGTTGTTTCTCTTCCCTTTCCATTTTGGGTCTTCACAGCTGGCCCAGCTGGGCTTGCCTCCCTGTTTTATGATGACATGCACTTGGGCAGTTTGCATAGATATGTCCTTTGTCACCACAAATTCTCTTCTTCCAGGAGGCTCCCCTCTGTCCTTATTCTCTACACCAAAAACCCTTTTCCTGAGGGTAGATTATGCTCAGAATATTTTTAAATCATCTCTAAAGCATGCCGTTGGCTGTCCCTTATCCCAGCCAAAACTCTTCTTCATCTCTAAATGAAAAAGTACCTGGCAGGTAGTTAACTCCATTCTCCAGATTCCATTGTTCTTCCTTGTCCAGACCCCCAAGCTGTCTGAAAGCTTTACAGGACAAATTTATGCATCACAATATCTTTTAAACCATTTTATACAGTATCTCTTATATCATGAAGAAAATGAACAGAGCCTTGAGGAAATGGAATGACAAGGAATGACGATGGAAAGGAACGACAAGGTTCTTCCAGCAGTCCTCATCTTTTTTCTGCTTCTAAACCTTCCAAAATAAATCCACTTTCTCTACTGATCTAAAATTCACATCAAGCGTAAACAGCTGCCAAACTCCTCCTATTAGCTCATTTTCCTCCTTGTCAAAACTCTTCCCTCAACCACTAACACAATCTCTTTTTTTTCTTCTTTTTAGCAATACAACAAGCATTTAATGAGCACCTACTAGGTGCTAGGTATGGGGCTAGGCACTTGGGATACAAAGATAAACAGAGTCCTTGCCCTGAGGGAGTTTATATTCTACATAGGTGTATGTGTGGGGGCAGAGGTGGGGCAACCAGGATACAGATATAAAAGCACAAAATATAAATAAAGCAAATTGAAAGGTATTTGTGGCGGTGTCACTAGCAACTGTGGTGATCAGGAAAATTGTCATGTAGAAGATGGTACTTAAACTGAAGTTGGAAAGGAATGAGTGATTCAAGAGTCAAGAATTAGGAGTCAGAGCATTCTTAACATAGAGGACAATCTACTGCATAAAAGCAGGAAGCTGGCCTATAGGAGACCATATATATGGATATATACATACATGCACACACACACATATATACATATGAGCACATGCATGTGTGTTTATACATATACATGCACACATGCATATGTATATGCATTTTGTATATGTGAAGTCCAGTTTGGTTGGAATGTATAGTGCACGAAGAGGAGTAATGTGAAATCAGCTGGGAAAGATAGATGGGAGCCAGACTGTGAAGGACTTTAAATGCCATCCCAAGGAGTTTTACTTTCTAGTATGTTTCACACATGCCTACATGTTTGCATGACAGGGGAAAACAACCCTCACACATCCTTTTCACAAGCTGGTACCGTAATTGCGGGAGCCAATACACTTCAGTTAAAAATGAGTATGGTGTCCCAATGGCAAGCCTGTAGTACTCTGTTCAAGATCATTATCCTGCTGGTTACTGACAAGGAGAAAGGAAACAACCAATCCCTTCCATTTTCAGACCCGCTTTGGGGTTCCAAATAAGTTCAGATTTCAGAGTAGAAGCTTGTCTCTTTTAAAATAATACATATTTACAAAGATGATGCTAAGTATTTATTAGCAACTTGTATAGAAAATAGATCCTGTTTAGGAATTGAGGTACAGCTCCTGACAAAAACAGATGAGTAGGAGGAAGAGTATAAGAATTTTTACAATCATTCATTGAAATGTTAGATTACAATCTAATAAGTATTGTTATGAATACACATCCACTAATATCATACTTCAGTGTCTTTCATTGTAAAAGGTTCATGAGGCTTTAGATTCCTAAAGGCTATGACAGCGGAGTATAAACTCCAAGAAATTCCACTGATGTGGATAGGCTCTGAGGACAGAGATAGTGGGAAACTCCTTCCCCCAGCCCCCTTAGGATCATTCTCCTTTCATTGGTGATTTCCTCCCTGAAAGGGACCCCAGCCATGACTCACCTCAGTCATACTTTGATTCTCTTCAGACTCCATCTCCATCTCCTCCTTAATTGACACCCCTGGAGCATATGTTTCCTCCTCACTTCCTGCCCCTCCTCCCTTAGCAGCACCCTTATCTGTATGTGTTGTCTTCCATTAGAATGTATGTTCCTTGAGTAGGGATTGTTTTGCTTGACTGTTCTCTTACGTTTGTATATCCAACATTTAGCACAGTGCCTAGCACTTATTTAATGCTTAACAAATGTTCTCATTCTTGTTCTCTGTCTTTGTCTCTTTCTCTGTGTCTGTCTCTGTGTCTCTGTCTCTCTCTGTGTGTCTGTCTCTTCCTCCATCCCTCCATTCTTCTCTCCCCCTCCCTGTCTTCCTCTGTCTCCTCTCTCTCTTTCCCTCTCTCTATTTCTTGTCTTCTCCCCTTTTCTCTTTCCCTCCTTCCCACTCTCCATTCTCTCTCCATTCCCCTCCCTCTCTCCTTCCTTTCTTCCCTCCCCCATCCATAGATTGGTACCAAACTAGAAGTTCGTCACTGAATTGGCTGCATGCTGATGGATTTTTCAGCCTTAACCAACTGTTTATCAGAGACTATCTGTATGAGAAGGAATATTCATACCAATGAAATTAGTATGAACTGTTCTTATCACTACCAAGCATTTCTAAGGAATGAATGCAAATTACAGGAAGAGCAGCAGCAGTTGTGGAAACGCAATATAAATTATAAGAGATTTTATTGTATTTTGATTTACTTTAATTCTTTTTGATTAGTTGCATTTCCCCCCTCATTCCTTTGTGCCTCATTCCCTGGTCCTTAATCTTGCCAAGTTCCTGTTAACTTGAATCCGACACCCTAAATGGAAAAATAGGCTATAAAATACTTAGAGAAAATGTTTACCTAATGCCTAGAAGTAGGTCAGATGTTTTAGGTCAATTAATCAATCAATGAGTACTTATGGAGTGCATACTCTTCAATAACATTTATTCAACAAACATTTATTAAGTCTTCTGTGTGAAGGATTCTGTGGCAGACAGTGAGAGAGATAAAACACTTGAGAAAAGACTCAGTTCCAGACCTCAGGGAGTTTATAGTCTAAAAGACGGATAAGGCACACAGTGCTAATTATAATGCATAGTATGACGTGAATAAGTGCATTACAGACAAGGTAAGATGCTAAGTCAGATGGGAGGAAGGTTGTTCATTGACATGGGTATGGGAGGGATGTCAGGGAAGGCTTCCCAGAGGATTGGCATTTGAGATAAACATTAAATGATAATTAGGAATTCAAGGCAAACAGTGTGGGGAGAGGACATCTCAGGTACAGGGAACTATGTAAGCCAACTTAGGAAGGCATGAGAATGAGATCTTTATTCAATGGATGGGCACTCATGCCTGAGCAGGCATTTAGAGGTAGCAAAGAGGAGTTCCATGAAATAAGTGTTGGAACTTACACTATTGTAAGGTTGTTCAGGCCTGAATTTGAGGGTGAAGGGGTTTGAGTTTTGTTCACTCAGTGATTGGGGATCGTTGAGGATTTCTGAGAAGGGAAATGAAATGAGCAGACTTATACATAAGGAAGGTTATTCTAGCATGGTATGAAGGGCAGATTGGAGAAGTAAGGGAAGTGAAGACGAAGGGGCACCCATTAGGAAGGTATTTCACTAGATCAGGCAGGTGGTAATGAAGAACGGGACTAAGATACTGACAGTGGGAATAGACAGGAGAGGGCAGAGTGAGAGATATGACTGAGGTAGCATAGACAGTCATTGGAATCAGATAAATTGAAGTAGAAGAAAGAGTCATAAAATCTCAACTTGGAGGCAGCTGAGAATCCATCTAATCTAATCATTACTGAACAGAAACCTCCTCTACAGAATTAAAAAAAAAAAACAGTGGTTATAAGGTTGCTACTTGAAGACCTCTCCTAAGTGTGCACTCTGTTTCCCAAGGACACTCATTCAACCTTAGGACAGTTTTAATCATTAGGAATAATTTTCTTATATCTACCTGAAATCCATTTCTCTGAAAATTCTACCAATTGTAGATATACACCCATACATACGCATACACACATGCGCATACATACACATACCCAATACATATATACATATACATGTATGTGTGTATGTATTTATATGCCCACATATCTATATATGTATATTCAGTGTGTATATGCATATAGGTGTATATATGTATATACATATGTGTGTATGTATATATATATATGTGTGTGTGTGTGTGTGTGTGTGTGTGTGTGTGTGTGTGTGTGTTTTGTGTTTTATTCCAGCAATCAACAAGTATTTATTAAATAGTATGTGAGTGCTAAGGGGAAAAAAGGGGTGTGTGTGTGTGTGTGTGTGTGTGTGTGTGTGTGTGTGTGTGCATTCTGTAATTTTTTTTTTCTAGAAATCAACCAGCATTTATTAAGCACTATGTGCCAAGCCCTCTGCTAAGCACTGGGGACATGAAGAATGTCAAAACATTTCCCTGCCCTCGCAGAGCATGCATTTCAATGGGGGAACACAGATATAGCATGAAAATAACTAGGTTCATGGAAGATATATACAGAGAAGTTGAAAGATGACCTGAAAGGCAAAGGAACTAGAAGCTGAAGGTAACCAAGAAAGGCTTCTGCAGAAGGTAGGCTTGAAACCAGAGCAGAGCAAGTCTAATACTTTTGCACATGACAGCCCTTTAACTCTTTGAAGATAGATAACATGTTTTCACTGTATTCTTTTCTCCTGACTAATTAAATCAGCTAGCATTTATTAAGTATCTACCATGTACCAGAAACAGTATTTGGTGCTGGGCATACAAAGACAAGTGTGAATATTTTCAAGAAGATTACAGTACACTGGGGGAGATAACACAAACACACATGTAGAAAGAAAATATATGCAAAACAAATAAAAGGGGATTTTGGCAGAGAGGGAACAAGCAACTGATTAGATGCTTAGGGTAAAGTCATCCTTTTAATAATATAACTCTAGAACAAGATACCTTCAGTTCCTTTGAATTAGACTCATATAGCATAGTCTGCTGTTTCCTCACCATTCTGACTGCTCTTTTCTGTATTTATAATATTTTAGCTTGTCAATGTCTTTCCTAAAATGTGGCATATGAAACTGAACATAATATTCCAAATATGTTATGAGCATAATAAAATAAGGCTGTGACAGTTTCCCTTGTTCTAGATAGTATGTCTCTCTTAATTAAACCTACGATCATATTAGGTTTTCTGGCTGCCATATAGTAACTACCTTTTTCTTGCTCACTCTTTCTTTGTATATCTTCAGGCTTTCAGGAAACTTTAGAAGCTGCCTCTGTTCATCAGTCTCTGCCTTGGACTGCTAACTCATGTTAAGCTTATAAGTCACTAAAACTCTGAGGTTTTGCTATTCAAATAGTTTTTTTTAAGTTATATCTTCCCCCATCTTGTGTTTGGACAGTTGACTTTTTAAACCCCCAAGTGCAAGACTATAAATTTATTCTTATTAAATTTCATCTTATTAGATTTGGCCCTTCCTTTCAGCCTGTCAAGATCTTTAGGAATCTTTATACTCTGTCACTCAATGTGTTAGCTATCCTTCCTAGCTTCCTGTCACATGCAACTTTGATAAATATGCTACCTGTGCATTCTTCTAGGTCATTTGTAAAAATAAAGAACAGCACAGGACCAAGGACAGCTCCCTGTAGTATTCCATTAGAAATTCCACCTCCAATTTGACATTGATTCTTTATAGACTGTTCTTTGGTTCAATCATTCAGCCAGTCTTGAAACTACCTGACTGTATAATCATAGAGAAGCAACTGTGATGTAGCAGAAAGAGAATTAGACTTGGAGTCAGAGGACTTAGGTTGCTTAGCTCTGCCATTTACTAGGTGTGTGAGCTTGGGTAAGTCACTCCCTCTCTGAGTTTCAGTTTCTTCATCAGTCAAAAGAAAGGATTGGATAATTTTAAGGGCTCTTCTAGATTTAAATCTATTATTCCATTATTTTCAACTTGTTTTAAAGGGAATCATAAGTCTCCTGACAGACTTACCTAATTCCTTCCTGAAATCCAGATATGCAATGTGAAAGATTCTCCTGATCAAGCAGTATAGTTACCTTGTCAGAAATGGAAATGGTGTTAGTCTGGCATGACCTATTCTTAATAAAGGATGTTGGCTATTAGTGATCACAATTTCCTATGCTCAAAATCCATCCCTTTAATAATATACTTTAGAATTTTGCCAGCAACCAAAGTCAAGGTCATAAGACTGTAGTAAGGCTTCACCTTCCTGCCTCCAAAAGAAAAAAATCTGGATATTTGCCCATTATCAGCCCTGCAGTACTCCTTCCACTTTATATGATTTTTCCAATATCACAGACAACAGCCCCCAATAATTATAAGGTCTTACATCCATCTTGGGCCTCAACAACTAGGCTTATGGGGCAATATACAACCTACTTAAACTCTAAGGCATCACAGATTGTAAGACTCATTATTAGGGGATAGACAGTGGTCTTTTGTTTGTGATGATTCAGTGGTCATGAATTGAATACCATTGACATATGTAGGGTGTCAGATACGGAAGGGCAGAGTCATCAGATAACTTTGATGAGGAATTTTTAAACTCTATTTCCTTGTTGGTGTTACAGTGAGAACATTTTTGCAGCTGAGTACTAGACTGGGGCTGCAACAAAGGGTTACCAGACAGTTCTTTTCACTTTACTAATGGTCCAGCAGATACCCTTGACTTAACTTCCTTATCCTTCTAATCCTGGAGTTCTCTATTTCATTAGCAGGACAGTCACCTCCCAAAAAATATTCCATTGGAACAGGGGACAATTAGAAACATCTCTGCTCTTATACTCACACATGCACACAAAACTGTGCCTTGATTTCTCCTCAGTGTTGCTAGTCTGTTTGGCATAATTCATCCAAATATGGGGCCCAGTCGATGTCAGTGGCTGCATAGATTGTGGGACTAAACGTGAAAACAAATTAGCCAAAAGTATTTTCCTTAAGACTAGGAAAAATTACCCTTCTGTGACCTCAAAAGTATATGAACACAGACTTTATGAGCAGCTTAGAGCACATTATTTTTTGTTCATTGTTGTTAGAAAGTCAATAATTTAATTTATTGGTACCATACAGGGCTACATCCCTATGAAGTTAGATAGGCTTATCTCTGTTTAGAAGAGCAAGTCAAATTTGATTTTTGATCAAAGGTGGAGAGCGTCATGTTAGTCCTGGCCTCCCATGATGATCATGAACAGATTTCCTGTGTCAACCCCCTGAAATGAATTCTATAGAATGTGAGAGTTGGAGGGGTCCTTCGAGGTGGGGAAGAAGAGAAGAGATGGAAAAGTGGGTCATGGTGGATTTGTTTGGTGAACTGAGTCAGACACATTCCCCACTGTGCTTGGCTCAGAGGTGACTCCTCAAAGAGGTAGTTAAAGGAAATATGGGCTCTTCTTAAAATGCAGAAAAATGGGTATCTGTTCCTGTTTCTTCATATTGTGGCTTGTCACTTATATCCCAGCATAACTAAGATTTTGGCAGGCAAGAGGAACTTAAACTGCTCAGCAAACCTTACTGTGCCATCAGACTATCCCTAGAATGTCTGTGGGTTCTGAAAATTCTAAAATTTTCGTGACCTTGGCATCTGCTTATAGACATTTGTGTTCTTTGTCAAGTGTTCTTTGTAGAAAAGGCAGTTCTTTCTGCTTGCAGAGCTGTCTTAGAGTCATTACATAGACCTAGGTTTCTCTTGACCTGAATAACTTACTATCTAGTCTAACCACGAACAGATCACAAACTGTCTGGGGCAACTAGGTATCTCGGTGGTTAGAGTGTTGGGCTTGGAGTCAGGGAGATCTGGATTCAAATCCAGACTCAAACACTTACTATCCGTGTGAGCCTGGACAAGTCACCTAACCTCTTTCAGCCTCCATTTCCTCAACTTTAAAATGGGGTTCATAATAATAGTACTTATCTGCTTGGGTTTTTGCAAGGATCAAATGAGAAAAATATTTGTATGTGTAGAGTGCTTAGCATAGTGTGTTACTCATGAGAATAAATGCAAAACTCTGAAATAGTTTTGAAAAGAAATTTATTAAGTTGTTTGATAGAGGAGAGTGAGCCAGAAAGGAGGTGTGGTTCCCATAGAATTTTGACAAAGGATTGTGCACATGAGTCACACACGAATCACCTGACAAAGATACCACATACGCTTCACACAACAAATCACCTGAAGGTAAGCCAAAACAAAAGGTTGGGTTGACCCAAAGCAAGACTATTTTGGGTAAATCCAGGAACTGAGGGAACCCAAAATTGCTTGCAACTATCTCCAACCTTCCTAGAGAATTACTGGGGTCAGGAAAACATTCTGGGTACAAATATTTTCCCATTAGATTTAAATAGTATAATAATTAATAAGCTTTCTAAACAATATAATAAAGCATTCTTTCCACAAGTGCTTGGTGCGCAGCATGTGTTTAACAAATGTTTCCTTCTTTCCTCTAAACCTCAGTTTCTTCATATGTAGGATGAAGGGGCTAGACTAGATAGCTTTTGAAGTATAATCTAGCTCTTGATATATGATTTTGTATGATCTGCATACTACTATCTTTTCAGTCACCTAGATTCACAATCTCACAATTATGTCTTTGTCCCTTCTCTGTATCTCACCCTATTTCTATCCCCCATATATAATCACTTTCCAAGTCCTGTCAGATCTACCTCCAGAACATCTGCCATATTCATTCCCTTCTCTCCACTCAGCTGTTACCCTAGTTCGAGTCCTCATTATTTTTCATCTGGATAACTGCAACACTCTTCTAATTTGTTTCTCTGCCTCATCTTTCCCTTCTTGAATCCCTCCTATACGTAAAATATTATTCTTAAAACATAAATCTGAACATGTATGTCCCTTGCTTAAAAAGTTCCACTACTTCCCTATTGTATCTCAAATAAACATAAAATTCAAAATCCTCAGCTTGGCTTTTAAAGCTCTAGACAGTCTAACTTTCACCTACTTTTCTGTCCTTGTTTCATATTTCTCCCCTTCAACCACTATTCTCTGTTTTAGTCATACTGACCCATTAGTTATTCCTCCTACACAACATTGCATTTCTCAACCTCTGGAAAGGTAGTTCCCTCATATCTGGCATCATTTCTTCTTACCTTCCCTGTATAGAATTTCTAGCTTACTCAAAGCCAGTGCCACCTCCTTTATGAAATCTTTCTGGATTCTCACCTCTACCCATTGTTAGGGCTTTGTCCTTCTTAACATGGCTGTGAATTTCTGTATATGCATCTAGGTGGCACAGTGTATAGAATGTTGGACCCACAGTCAGGAAGACTCATCTTCCTGAGTTCAAATCTGGCCTCAAGACACTAGCTGAGTGAACCTGGCAAGTCACTTAACTCTGCTTGCCTTAGTTCTTCATCTGTAAAATGTGCTGGAGAAGGAAACGGCAAACCACTGCAGTATCTAGGCTAAGGAAAGCCCAATTGGGATTATGAAGAGTCAGACATGACTGAAATGACAGAAGAACAACAACATTTTCTATATAATCCATATATATTTATTTGTGTATGTGTTACTTTTCACTATCCTGTCCAACAGATCATAAGCTCCCTGCAGACAAGGACTGCTTCACTGTTTTTATAACATAGCACCTAGCACAGTGTCAACACAAAACAGGTTCTTGGCAAATTTTTGTCAAATTGAATTACTTTTCAGTTTGGTCAGGCCTAGAAATTTTAACTCATTGTTGGATGCTACATATGTGTTTACTATCTTTTCAATTACCTGGGACTTCAACTCCTGGTAAATAATTTTTGCTTTATTTTTCTCCTTGCAAGGAAAAAAGGGAAAAGGCAGGTATTATGGTTTTGGTGAAAATTGGATGAATGACTTGGCACTCATTAGATGACAGAAACAAGGAAGGGAAGTTCAAGGAAGGCATTTTGACCCAGAGATCCTGCTGCTAGGAGATCAAAGACAGAAAAAAAAGGGGGAGGGAGGACTTATATACACCAAATTATACATAATAGTACTTTTTGTAGCAACAAAGAACAGAGCACATGTGTATTATTTGAGGATGGCTAAATAAACTGTGGTACATGAATGTAAGAGAATGTTCCTATGCTATCCAAATCATTGGAAATGAAATTTTCAGAAAAGCATGAGAAAAAATACAAACAGATGCCAAGTAAAATACACAGAACCAGGAACAGAGAATAACACAATGGCTCCTACAATGTAAACTGAAAGAAAAACAATAAAAAAGAAAAAGGCAAACTGTGCTTAATTACAATGACTAAATCTTGCCCCTGAAAAAGAGACAGACAAAGGCAACTCACTCCCTTTTTTGTCGAGGTTGGATCTATGGATCTTTGTATATACTGTCACTCAATTGATGTGCTAGTTAGCTTTTCTCAACTGCATTTTTAGTCCTCTTCTTTGGTATAAAAGATGGCTCCTTAAGTAAGGATGGAAAGAGTATATTTGAAAATGAAGGTAATATAGAAATAAAAAGTACCAATATTTTTTAAAATAAGAAAAGTATAGGGAAGGGATGATGGTGAAAAAGTCAGTGAATGATTTATAGTAATGACATACAGTATGCCCTAAAAATAAGTAGAATTTAGATGGGGAGGCAAGGGAGGGAGGAGGGACAGGCTTACTGGATCATAAGATGTGGGTTCAGGGGCAGAGAAAAATAATGCCATGTTGGAGGGTTCTGGTGGGGCTAGATTATGATCTTGAAAGCCAGGCAGGATGTACCATAGCTTCGGAGACAAAAGAAAATTATCTTAAATTTCATTCAAAGTAATTGCTTTTGCTCTGTTGCTAAGGTTCCAAGCCCTAAGTTGTATTGATTGGACAAAGCCCTGCCTAAAACAGGGAATCAGAAACTTATGGCCATAAATTCTGGCTCCCCAGCAATCTTGCTGTATGACAGTAGACAAATCTCAGCCCCTACTGCTTCTGTGCTTCTGTTTTTTCATCTGTAAATTGGATTTGCCTTATCTCCCCTACAGGAAGGTTAGGAGGAATAACTAAATAGAAGCAATGAAAAACATACACTTTCCTAACACTGGATTCTTTCTCTGATGTACCCAAGCACAGAGTGGACACTCAAGAAATGTTGATTAACTGACTACAGTAATGTTCAGGTCATGCTAGAGCAGTTCTGGGGATAACTGATCTAATTTGAACACCACCAATATATGCAGACTCAACACCTGCTACCATCTTGTAGAAAGGGAAAAGGAAGATCCATCTTGAGAATGGAATCTCACTTGGGTAAATAAGAATGTATTGAGTTGATATTATTACATAGCTGTTGATATACACGTGTGTGGGAAACTAAATGAAATGCCATTCCTTTACTTACTAGAAAATCATACCCCTTTGTAGTACACTGACATCTTTCTTCTGAGGTCAAAGTACTCAATCAGCGAACTAATTTTTTGTTGTTACTTAAAAAAAAAGAAAATTATACAAGTTAATTTGTTCTCAAGTAATTTCATGGTATAAACAATTTCAATTTGTAAAAGTTATTTTTAGGTATCACTTATGCAATTCATATTGATAAGCCATTATCATAGATGATAGATTTAGGGCTGAAAAGAGCATTAGAAATACTCTCATCCACTTCCTTCATTTGGGCTAATGTAGATGCCATGCTAAAGGAATCATAACAACTCATGTTTTATCTAAATTTTAAAGTATGTACAAAATATTTCCTCATACCTATGAGGAAGCTATTGCAAATGTTATTTTGGGGGCTTCAAATTTATAATATTTTATTTTTCTAATTACATGTAAAAATAATTTTAACCTTTTTTTGATAATTTTGAGTTCCAAATTCTCTCCCACCCTCCTTCCCCTCCCCTATCATTGAGAAAGGAATCAATTTGATAAATATTATACATATGAAGATAGATTGAGAATATAATTACTTCCATTTTACAGATGAGAAAACTAAGACCCAAAGAGACTGTGTGGTTGGTTCAAGGTCATAGTTTCAGAACCAGGTCTAGTGTTCTTTCAATATTCCATGCCACCTCATAGAGTTGCTTAGAAAAGTCCATAAATAGCATGCTGCTTTACCTATGACACCTCTTTTTTGAGGAAAATAAAGCACGTTTTTTAAACTTGAGAAATATTGATACATTTATTGAAAATGTCAAGGTTTAGAGTTTTTAACCTTAGCATAAGGGGGAATGCATGAATGCATATAGCCATGGTAAGAATAACAGGAGGCTGAGTTGGCTGTGAAGAGAAGGGAGAGGTAGAAAGGAGATGAACTAGAGGATCGAGAGTCCCAGCACCTACTATAAAGCCATTCTGACACTTCTAAGTCACCCCAAACAGCCAGTGTTCCCGTGAATGTATTCTCTGGGGTAACTTTTACCTTCTTTTTCTTCTCCTATCCTATGTTAGTGATTGGGATGAGTTTGGGATGTGTGGCTGTTATCAAGGCTTTGTAGAAGGAAAAGGAAGTAGTAAAAGAAGAATGGACAAGGAGATAATACTTAATTAAATAATCAGAAATGGGTGTTAGAGATGGGGGAAGAAAATTGGGGGTCAATATAGCTTAAGCACAGGGAAGGTGAAGGAATTCCTGCTCAAAATATCTAACTATTTGTTTTTATCATCTACTAGTGATTATGTGTTTGTATTCCCTGATATGTGAGTTAAAGACCTCTTAAAACATGGATTGTATCTTTTATATCTTCTTGATCAACCATATAGCCTATGATAAGACTTAGCATCTTGTTGGGGCTCAGTAAATATTTGCTGATTGATTCTCTAGTGCTTTAAGGCCTAGATATATGAAAGAGACAGACTTCAGGAAAAAAAAAATATACAATATGACAATTGTTCAGAATCCAAAAGAAATACCATTCATCTTATACAAAGTTTTTCTATTGTAATTTGATTAAATCTGTTGTAAGTGATCACTTGTCCCAACCACTTTTCTTCACTATTTCTTACACTACTCATATTGTAGGAGACTTAAGAACCCTGCTATCTGATAAATACCAAAGTACTTATAGAGGTTTCCAAACTATTCTTGTTTTGGTGGGATTTAAGTGAATCTCAAACAATTCTGGGACATTTTATCTACTCCATATCACTGTGACCTTAACATGAAAATAACTGCAAATACCTTTGCCAGCAGAGATGGGGACCTATATAGAAGCAGTATTGGTTAGTGACAAGAGTACTGGATTTGGAGTTAGAGGACCTGGGCTTAAATCCTACCCTTATCGTTGAGATCATGTGATGCTGGACAAGTCTTATAATCTTTCTGTACCTCAGGCTTCTAATCTGTAAAAGGAGGGTTTTAGATTTGATGGTCTTCAGTTCCCTTCCACTTCTAAATCTATAAATAATAACTGACAGGCATTTGTAATGAACATTTGGGATCCTGCCCCACCCCAAGCTGTAGATTTTAGTGAAAAATCCAATATGATCTCACATTCCTCCTTATATTTTCGCTGTGCTCAATTTTAGGCAGCTGAAATAGTGTTAGGCTATATTCCGAAGGTTCTGTATATAGAAAGCAGGTTCTACATAAAGGTCTCTGAGAAAATAGCATCACAGTAAATCTGGCAGAGATTGCATTGTAATGTGCCTTGTTTGAACTGCCTCTGTGTTAATTCCTATGGCACTTCATCAGGAGAATGTCAGGAAGATGTCTGTATTTCATGCTCATCAAGCACGTGTGGAAAGTTATGCTAGTAAGATACCTTTTTCTCATGTTCAATACATTCTCTCATTTGCCTGAAGAGAATTAGAACCTGGCTTCTGACCTCTATTAATGCTCCTAATCTAATTGTTCTCGGCATGCGTTTATAAGGATTATTCGCCACACTCTCTACTGTGGCCTTGCTATTTCCCCCTCCCAGATGCTTTGTCACCTGCTGCAGCAGGCACCCTCACTGGAGAGCCAAAGCCCAGGGAGACTGTGATGTATGCAGCGAGGTAGAGGAGATTTCAGATCCCCTTCAAAGGCAAAATTCAGAACCTTGGAATATGTATTCCCAGGCTCTTCTAGATGAACACTTTCCCCTTTTTTCCAGTATATACTACAAATGTTTAATACTTTACGCCAGTTTGAGATGGATGAGAGATTGCTAGATTAAAGTAGACAGCATTGAATCTTAAGGTAGGAAGAGTACTCAGCCATAATTTAACTCAACCCTCTCCCCATTCTACAGAACAGATAAACAATAGTCAAGGTCAAGCATATTTTCTAGGAGCCTCGTCTCTTAAAGCCTAGCCCTCTGCTTACTCCACTCATCCATTAGCTATCCTTCATGCACAAGGACCCATACCAATTCTGTAGTTTATTTTGTCAGTTGCTCAATGTTCTATTTAGTGCTCCAGTTCCAGTTTCAGGGTGCTGGCCTTTCTTAAAGACTGGGATGGAGGGAGTCTGGCCTGAAGGATGGTTCCAGAGGAGACTTTCCACTTTTTCCAATGGCTAGTTCCTTTTCAGGCTCAATTCAGGTAATTCCTTATAAACCAGACACTTCCCATTGCATTTTATTCACTTCGAATGTACTTTATATCTCCTTATCTGTACATGTGATGTCATTCCTGTCCCTCCAATACAATATAAGCTCCTTAGAGGCAGGGACTTTTTTCCATTTTTGTCTTTTGAAAATTTTAATTTCATTCATTCATAGACCAGCACAGTGACTTGCACATTTCTGTTTCTTTTGGATCAGATCTGTGTTTTCCCAGAGTTCCTGCAGAAGAAATTCCCTTTATCAATGCAGATCAGCCCCCATCCGTAATTTATAGGTTCATATTGTTGCCTGGGGCACTAAGACATTAAAGGCCCTTAAATGCCCACAGTTACACATCCATTAAAGCTCCAAGGTGGGAACTAAACTCAGGCCTTTCTTACTATAAGGCCAGCTCTCTTATCCAGTATACCACACTGCCTTGAACAAAGTAGGAGTCTAATAAATGCTCATCGAATTGACTTAAATGTGTGCCACTGTTTCCCTTCTCACTGAGCTTTTAGAGATCCCCTGCAACTTGCTAGGTCTCCCTGTCCTCTTCTAGAGAAGGCCTCCATGCTCTGACAAAGCTGAATAATTATTTCTTACTATATATTATGTTTAATGGCTGAGTTCTTTCCACATAACCTTCTATTAACCCATATCCTAAATAATTCCATTTCAAAATAGACTATAAATCCATTAGGCTGCAGCAAATGCTCACATTGCATGCTCCATTTACAGATGCTACCACTGTCCTTGATATTGGAAACCTCTTTTGCTCCCTCTCACATATTTTAACTGGCTTGGGGTGGGGTGAGGAGCTGGGGGGGTCTGTTAGGTAAAAAGACCGATAGGTAGTTGTTAATTTCCCAGCAGTTGCAATAATGTTTGCCTGTGCACAATACCCCAGTTCGGTGGGGCTCTAGCCAGGCCCTCTTCTTCCCTTCATTCCCATGCAGTGCCCTAGAGCTCATTTATCATATAGGAACAACTCACCCCTCTAGTGGCGAGAACGTGGAACTGCTGCTCTGCGCACAGCTCTTTCTGCAGCCCTATCAGTTCAACTGTATCTATAGATTTTTCAAATAAGGTTTTCCTCTTTATGCTGGTTTGTTATTAAATATAACCCAGTAGAGAAATCTCTTTAAAATGTTAATTTGCTTTCTTATGTTTATACACAACGAAATGCCTAAAGCTATAAACAGACATTACTAACACTAATAGGTTTTTGTTTACACTCATCTCCATTTTTTCCTTGTTTAGACCCAAATAGGAATTGATTGGGAAATGGTTTCAGTATACTTTACAGAGTTAAATAATAATGAAAGAATAGCTTTTCCAATAAGCTTCCAATAAAGACTTCCATTATGTTAAAATCAATAAGTTGCAGTGGAATGAGTGCTGGGTATAGAGTGAAGGGACCTGAATTCCTCTCCTACCATGGCTACTTACCACCTGTGTGACTTTGGGCAAGTCATCTAATCTCTTTGCGTGGCAGGGGCAGAGGGGAGTGAGTCTCCTCGTCTGTAAAATTTTGGAGTTGGACTAGATGACCTTCAAAGTCCTTTTCAGTTCTTAATCTATGATCTGATGATTCAGTCAAAGAAGGCTATGGAGATAAATGTCTGGTGCTACTGAAAAGAAGATATGGCTACCAGTCAATATTCATTACTCCCTTTGAGGTGATATTAAATTCATGAAGCTCCAGCCAAGTTAATTTTTTTGGAGGGGTGGTGATGGTAGTAGTAATTTGCAGTCCTAAATTCCATGGACTGTTCTTAACACATAAATACATTTAAAGAATTTCCACTATGCATGTGACACTCTCACCCACATCCAGGATTATCCCTGGTTCTGCTCCAGATCATGCTGCCTTTTGAGGCGGGGTAGAAATTCTAAGGACAAAATATACCCAAGGTTGTGGCTCTGACACATGTGCTGTAATTTCATTGCCTGTAATCAGAAAGAATGGTGAGCCTCTCCCTTTTTTTCATTAGGGTTGTCCTCCCTCTTCCCTTTTAGGGGGTGAATGGCATATAAATTAAGAATATCCTAGGGCTTGATCCAGAGTTTTCTGCCAATAAATTCTTTATTTCATTAATACTCAGTATTTCAGTTGTATTAGAATAATACTAATCTTATCTTTCAGATATGCAGCAATAAAAGGGGATATAACAGCAGTGCTAAATGTAGAATTGGGATTGGATTGGATTCTTTTTTAAACTAAAAAGCATTAAACACAATGCATCTATTGAACCAGACTTCCGAAATAATTTCACTATAATTCAGACACTATGACATATTAGAAACTAAAGATTGTTATAGTGAATATTAGCTTTTTTCTTTCTTCTGCTGACATCATAGCAATTTATAAGGAGGCATTATTATCTCAATAGATATGGATGTCACGCAATCATTATCCCTAGATCATAACATGGTGGACCATTAATGACTCCTTCGGAGACCTTATGGTCTGAGATGTTAACGAGCGGTTGGGGAATCCTAAATCTTGGGACTGCTGGCAGGATACCATGGACCATAGCAGAATCTTCTGAGCTATTACAGTGAATCCTGTCAATTTCCATTAAGAAGCTTCTTAATTCCCCAATCATTAACACAATGAAAGGACTTATCCTACTATACTGTAGTTAGGGCATGTCTAAACCATAAATCCATGCTGTGGTCTACCTTTTTCCTCCATCTCCCCCTAATATGATATTGGGGAAGGCAAAGATTTAACAATAAAATATTTTTTGGGATCCAGAACTGTAATTTCACTGATATCAGGAGCTCTCAGGATGTAAACCTCCTCCACAGAGAGGGACGGACAACTCACCCCAAACTTTTAGTCTTAGATTCTTGCCTGGGTCACAGAGATGTAAAGTGACTTGCTTTTTTTAGTCACACACCTAATATGTATGTGACAGAGGTAGGACTTGACCATTTTTTAAAAATCTGAACTTTAAAATAGCAAATAAAACTACATTTCCATATTATTAATACAGAAAAAGAAAACCGTGCATGAAACTAGAGATCCCCCTTATGTATAGCTGTGCTTTTGAAAGTTCATAACTCCAAGCTATACTTGCAGAACTGTTCTGCTTGTCTGTTTCTTTCTGGCTTTTCTTCTGTTGAACCCAATTCTTCCTACCTCCAAGTCTGTATCTACCATTCTATGTTGCCTCTCTGAATATAGAATACTAACCTTTAAAATGTAGAGTTTTATTTCTTTTCATTATCCCATTCTGAAGTGAGATCTGAATGAAAGGTGAGATCCTTCAGGCCAAATGGGAAATTTTGAGCAATAAGCTATTATGATTGTTGTTGTTGTGTTTGTCCTTCGTTTTTGAAGAGGACCATGACATCAGAGAAATAATGACATGACTTGCAGTTGACTTTGATTTGAGTGAGGGAGGGCTGTGCAAGGTCACCAGCCTCACTTTCTCCTCCAGAGCCATCTGGGTCCAGTGGCCTGATATTCAACAGGATGACTGGAGATGGCCCAAGATGCATTAGGAGACCCTGGCCTTTACAGGCTAAGGTCTTTTCAGGTTCTAGATCCAGGAAGAAAGGCATCTCTTTCAATTTCTGCCATTCTTTTCTTAATCAAACATAATCACTAAGCTAAAGAGTAAGACAATTTTCTTATTGCTGTGTAGATATAAAGTATCATAAACTGTGGTCCAGCGGTGGGGAACCTGCAGCTTCAAGTCTATGTGACCCTCTAGGTTCTTGAGTGTAGCCCTTTGACTGCCCACCCCTACTGTAGTTCCTGCTCTCAGGGAACGCATACTCTACTAGGGGAGAAGACAAATAAACACATGGAAAGTGAAATCACAATTCAAGACACTTTGCCAAGAAATGTCACAAGGCAAGACATGGTTAATTATCCAATGAGAGCTCTAGACAGTAGGTGCCATGAGTTTGGAGAAGGGAGACATTGCCATGGGACTCTGACTCATTCATCTTTGCCTTGGTTTCTCTGCCTTTGGAATCACAGCATTAGAACATTCTGCCTAGACACTATCACTAAAATAATTACTATAAAGCCATTTGATAGATTATTGTTTTCCACAAGAGTAGATAATCATCTTCACACTTAGGTAATAGAAGCTATAGAAATAAACAGATAACTAGAGGCTTGATTACTGTGAGTTCTACTATTGAAAGTTTCTCAAGATATCCACAGAGGAAGAACAAAGAACCAACTAGCAAATGAAAGTATGTGCTGCTGCTAAAATAAAAAGTGAAAAAAAAATTTAATCCATTGACCTGGATGGTACAGAAACTTAAAGTTCCCTCATTCTTTTTGATAATCCTAGACTTTTCATCTAAAATTCATTCGACCTCAAGCAGACATGCAATTGGCTTATTACTGAAATTTCATTGCTGAAATTTCCTAGTGTAAGTTTTCTAATCAGGAGCTAAATTTATAGAAAATTTCCATGATACCAAGGAAGAAATAAATGACTTCTCTTTGAGTAGAGCTCTTGGAAATTGACTTTAGCTTTACTATGACTCTCGAGTCTAACAATATAAAAATTCTACATTCTATTAAGAGCTGACAATTATATTGAATTTTACATACATTACCCCCTTTGAACCTCATAGCAATCCCATAAGATAGGCACTACAGGTATTATTACAGATGAGGGAATTGAGGCTCAGAGAGGTTAAATGACTTGCCCAAGGTCACACACAACTAATTTTTCAAAGACAATTCAGACCGAGATCTCTTGACACCAGATTCAGTACAATATCTACTAAGCCATCCTCCTTTTCCACATCTCAAGGATAGGTCAGAACTTATTGAAAATTTAGAAAGGGCCCAAAGTTTGCTGGAAGATGTTAATAAGAAAATCCTGGGTTGTAGCTTCTTTCATTTTGGATAATTAGAATTTTAATCAAATGCAGAACTGAGACTCTGGGATATTGCTTTGAGCTCCTTGGGTACAATGATAAGCCACCCTATCCCAAGACTTTTTCTTTTTATTATGCCACGTGTGGCTATGGAACCAGCAAATCTCTCTATTTCCATTCAGCCCTTTAGATAGTTTTAGAGTGTCTGCACATTTTCAACTGCCAAGGACATTTTCATTTGCCTTCTCCTTCCTGGCCACACCTCATCCATTATAGTCACTCCTACTGCCTCCTACTGCTTCACTAACACTAACAGCTCTCCAAGTTGCTAATGGCTCCCCATAACACTAACTACATCCCATAATACTAAGCTTTGAGGATATAAACATCTCCCTGGAGCCAGAGCCAGAGTTCATTTAAAACAAACAAACAAAAAAAAATTCGGTGAGAAAAAAAATGAAAAGAAAGAGAAAGAAGGGGTAGGAAAGAAGAGAGAAGGGAGGTGTATTCATAGACAGTGTCTGGTGCCTGGACATATATGCCCTTTATCTTTTCTCTCTTATTCCATATTTGTTCATTCAATATAAACATTTATAAAGTGGTTGCCATATGCAATGAACAGTACTAGATACTGGGAGACCATTGGGTTAAAGGCTTTTGAGCTGGATGGGACCTTAGAGATCATTTAGTCTAGCCCCCTCATTTTACAGCTGAGTAAACTGAGGCCTAGAATGTTTAAGTGATTTTTCCAAGGTCACAATCTTTAAGTAACCTCTAAGTAAATGAGCCAGGGTTTGTATCTATGGCTTTGGAGTGTAAAGTCCAATGGCCTTTCCATTGCACTACAACTGCCTTGAAAGATAAATAGAACAATCTCTGTCTTTGAGGAGTTTATGCCATAGTACAGGATAAAACATAATATAATATGCTGTAAATCAGAGTCTAAATGCATAATAATTGTTACAACAATGAAAACAAAGTAACATGGTATCAGATAATAGAGAAATCCATGTGTTACAAAAAAGGCAGCTTATTTAGGAAATCATAGTTCTGTTCGGAGTTCTGTCAGATATTTGAATAATCCCCAAGCCAAATCTTTGCATCTACCTCAAGAAATGAGTAGCTTCTCTTTTAAAGCCCCCTCTGCTCTGGCAATGTGTCACATGTAAAATACATCTGCATTCTCAGTGAGGGCAAACCCCCTATCTCTATCCTTAGATATGGGTGGTAAGTGTTTGTGTGCACACAAAGAAATATATTTCAGAGCTGTCGAGAAAAGATCCAGCATTAGCCCAAGATCAAATTAGAGATAAAAATCCAAATCTTTACCAAATGCAATCGCTTGAAGGGTAGATGTAAATTGGATAAGCTGAAGTCCTATAAGGCTAACAGGAAGGGAGGGAATCAGAAGCAAGAAAGAAAAGCACACCAGGGGCACAAATCATGTCTATTTTAAATCACATCTGAAGTGAAAATTAGACTGGGAGACATGTGACTAAACTGGACTGGTGTCCTGCTTTATATAAAGGGCACTAGCTGCAGATACTTCTGGGCCCATGGAAAGTGTTGAGAAGACAGATAGCCTGAGCAGGGGTAGTCTTGCTCCAACTTGGAAGGAAGGGCAACAAAGAGGGAGACTTCACTTTGTGCAGTTGGAAGGTATTGGTAATATGGAAAGGGCATGGATGGGAAGGCACTGATCCCTAAACAATAACAATAGCTTGCTTTTATGTAGGGTTTACTATTTGCAAAGTGCTTTACACATATTCTCTTGTTTGTTATTTTTAACAAACCTGGAAGTTAGGTGCTAGAATTATCCTCATTTTACAGTGCCCAGGGTCACCCAGATAGTATCTGAGGCTGGATTTGAATTCAGGTCTTCCTAAGTCCAGGCCCAGAGCTCTATCCACACATAAAGACAGTACAAATTAGAAGACAAATTTATAAAGAGGCTACAGTAACTCAAGAAAGGGGAAAAAATATAAAATGATGGTCATATGAATTTCTATGTGTATGTGATGTTATGTATATAAGTTTGTGTATTTTTACTACTCTTTTGACCATCAGAGGGGGATGCTCAGGGCACACACACACACACACACACACACACACACACACACACCCCGCTTCTGTGATGAGATGGTAGATTAGTTAAAAAGAGGGCAAATGGTAATAATGCATAGGAATGAGAAAACGTGAGGAGATGACAATCTGCATTGATGGAGGAAGTACACCAAAGATATCACAGGTCTAATTAATGTATTCAGTGTGCACCCCAAGAACATTGAGGTGCCACCTGAAATGATGAGGAATAGATATGCGGGTCCTATTGTCCTCAGTCTCCAAGTTAAAGAAAAGCATTTGTTGAGGTGATGCACCCAAGCAGGCCTGCTCCCCATGAGGCAGAGCCCCAACGGGCTCTGTCCTATGTGAAAGGCAGAGTATAGATGGCACCTCTACTCCCTTAAGGGAGCAGAGTGGTCCCTGCTTCCCATAGGATGCAAAGGCAGTTATTGGGGTTAGGTGTCCAGTCGAAATACAATTTTATGGAATGGGGGAAAGGGGATGAGAGAATGGGAGAAGCAAGCATGGCTCCAGAATGCCTGGGATATCAGATAGTCCAGAGGTACCTTTACAATAGGGTAGAGTATGGGGACTCTGCCAAGGAATGATAGAACCTTGTGGGTGAAGCAGGGGAGAGTTAAGTGGCCACAAAGCAATAGTGAGCACCTAGGGTTAAATAAGAAGGCTGTACTCAGAATGATGGAGATGTAAAGCTCTCTCATATACCCCTCTCAATTCCTGCCCCCTCAACATGCCTGGGGGAAAATAGAAGTTTCTTGGGAAACTACCGTTTAAAATTATTTTTGTATTCCCTGGTACTTACCACATTGCCTTGAATATAATAATTGTTTGTGGAATTGAATAGCTGGAAATAATCTTTTACTACTACATAATTGTATCTAAGACTGACTCCTATGAAACCAAAAGATAAAATACATATTTTTTTTTTATTTTGCTTTTAAAGCCCTTTACAAGTTGACTACAACCTCTATTTCCTGGCTTATTTGATGTTATTCCATTCCATGAACTTCAGATTTTAGTCAATCAGGCCTACTTGGCATTCTCTGCCCTGTCCATTTCAACTTTCATGTCCACACCTTTATATGGGTCCTTCTCATGCCTAGAATGCTCTTCCTCCTAAGTCAATACTGGTTGTAGCTCCCTTCAATGCTTAAGACAAGGAGCCATTTCTTACTGATTCCACCAATTAGTGCTCTCCCTTCTCTGAAATTTCTTTCTAGCTACTACTTTAAAGAGATATTGTATTTCTTAAAGAGATATTGTATTTCTTAATCCAAGATTTATTATATCTCTCACTCTTGTTCCTTTTCCCCCACTAGGAGAATGTTAGTTCTATTAGTTCAGAGACTCTCTGTTTTTTTTTAATTGTAGTACCCAACATTCTCTTACATGTAGTAAGTATTTAATAAGCATTTGTTCAGTGAATAAGAAAAGAATTGGGCTAAGGAAGCATTAAGCATGAAATACAGTTAAAAAGAAAACAGAGAACAAGAGAGTAGCACTTTCTCTTCAGAAGATAGAGGTGGAATTCTTTCAGGCCACAGTGTACATGTAAATTAAATGGGTGGCAATGGAAGCAGGACTCCCATCTGTTGATGGCCAAACAGAAAACTGTTAGCCATCACGGATGGCTGTAAATCCTTATATATGACTTGTATGTCTAAAGTGGAAAATTACCTCTAAATCACAAGAATAAGTTGGAGTTGCCCATAAGACAGAAGTCTGAAACACAAAATAAAAATAAATCAGTTTTGTTAACATCTAACAGATTGAATTCCTGGTGGGATAGAAGAACAGCATAGGGCCTGCTGTGAAATGGAAGGAAACATCAGGGATATGTGATGAAGGTAAGTGTTGATATACTAATGAGCCACTTGTACCTGAAGGACCAATTCTATTCCCTCCCTCTTTCACTTATGGGAAATTTCTTTTTTTCTATAAATTTGGGAGAGCTATACACAAGCCACAGTGATATGGATAGAAAGCAACTTATGCTGTAAAATGCTATCCAAGTAACTACACCCATTTTAATTGATCAATGAATGGAGTCACCATTGTCTGACAGGGAACAAAGGAATGTTGGCACAATGGTGACATTAAAATTCTCTCATCTACAAAATACCAGCGTGTGTCACAATGCTGCAGGAGTTAGAAGGTAGTTGTTATTCACTATAGAATTTCCCAGGGAGCTACCACATTGACTCAGGAAAATTAGGTGCTTTATCTGATGCTAAGAATCCATTCTTCCTACAATATATCTACACAAGACCTTCTTTCCAAGGAACTCAAAGCCCTTTCAAACCTAAACTCATTAATCACTACTGCACCACGTGAATGAAGAGGCAGGTGTTATTCACTGTAGTTGGAATGCTGAAACTCAGAAAAGTGAAGCTGCCATGTCCACAAGGAGAAGATGTAACAGGTCTAGGGGGTAACCATGTGTTCTCATACCTTGTCTCATAAACTCTCGGTGCTAACATATTGTTTCTTCTGTAAGAGCAGCACAAGGCATGATATGCCTAATTTAATCAGAGTACTACAAAGCACAATTTCCAATATCTGCATTTTTTTTACAATAAAGCAAAGAATGGAGAGGTAAAATGAATTGGCCACCAAGCAAATAAGCAGGAGGCAGTGCTAGAACCAGTGACTGGTGTACCTGGGATTAGTGGCATGAAATGCAACATCCACTCAGTTGTTTGGGGTGGGGAGAAACGGAGCACCTGGCACACCGTAGGGTCAGTGATTAGAAGGCTCGCACCAGAGAAGAGCAGACGGGGAACGGGGCTGGACTAGGCCCAGAAGGAGATTCCCTGAGGTTTGGGGGTGGGGGGGTGCTGCCCTGGGAGGATGTTGCTATCTTGGCAGCTTCTTATTTTAGCTAATTATTTTTGCTACCTAGCTGCTATTTAAGGTTGTTTCTGTGCTATTTAAGGACTGAAAGTCCTTCCTATGTGCCTCTAAATTTCAGTGCCAGTGGTCCCAGCCTAATTATGACTCCAGCAGCAAAGAGAGGAGAAAGCCATAGGCCTCCCTAGCCCAAACCCAGGCCTGTTCCTCTTCATTTCCCTCCCCTTCCAAGTAAAAGTCAGCGTTGGCTCCATGGATTCAGTTTATTTTTCATGGCGTAATTAGTGTCTTCAATCTAATGGCATGTCTAGAAGCTTCCTGGCTTATCCTGACGTTCTTCCTCCCCCATCACCTTCACTTTTTAATTCTACCTTTTGTCTCCAATCTTCTGCTGGGAACTCACACTTCTCCCTAAAGATTTCCTGGTCATCCCCAGTGCAGCAGTCACTTCAGTAGTTACCCTTTCTTTCTATCTTCTTCCATGGTTCTCATTTATGCACAAATTTTATGTATTTAGCCATATATATGCATATACATACACATGTATATACATCAAAAGCAAAATATATCTATTTAAATACATGTATGTGTATCCATAGAAATAAGTGTATATATCTATGTATGTACATAGATATATTTGTATATGTAAATATACATGCTTTCATATGTGTTGCTACGTCCATGCACCCTCAAAAGGAAAATATATCACTCATCTAAGCAGTCATTTGTCTTGAATTCTCAACTCTTTATAACATTTTAAAATCTTGAGATTAAGCAAAGAAAGGGGAAAGAGCGGGGGTTGGGAGGGAATGTAGGAGAGTGGACTGAGCATTCAGAATAAATGTTTCATAAGCCATGCATGAAAGCTCACCACGTTTGCTCATAGAAGGATCTGTCAAGTTCTGAGAGTTCATTTACTCTTACTTAACATACAATTCTAGTGAATTCAGTGATCTACTTTCCTATCCCAGAGGAAGGACAGGTTATAACCAGAGGCCAGCACCCTGACAGCACCCAGAAGTGACACCTGAAAGCATAAGAGAAGAAAGAAGGAAACAAAAAATGAAAAGAAAAAAGCAAATGTAAGAACCTCGAGGGAGCAGCTAGATGGGGCAGTGGATAGGGTGCCAGGCCTGGCATCAGGAAGAGACATCTTCCTGAGCTCAAATCTGGTCTCAGCACACACTAGCTGTGTGACTCTGGATAAGTCGTTTAACATTGTTTGCCTCAGTTTCCTCATCTATAAAATGAGCCGGAGAAGGAAATGGCAAACCACTCCAGTATCTCTGCCAAGAAAACCCCAAATGGGGTCAGGAAGAGTTGGACATGATTGAAAGGACTAAACAACAATAACAGCAAAGAACCCCAGAAGCACAGAAGTCAGGCGTCATTTAGCATGAAATAAATTGCTTTACACCTGGAATTCTTTGCCTTTTCTTGGTGTCATAGACTCCTTGGCCATCTCATGAGGTCAGTGGACCCCTTTTCAGAATCATGTTTTTCAATGCATAAAATCAAATACATAGGATTTTAAGAGAAGTCAATTATATTGAAATACACTGATCAAAATTCTTGCCTTCTCAACAGGTGGCGGAGGGAAAGAGAGGAGGAAAAGAGTTTGGAATAAAAAACAAAATAAAAATGAATTAAAAAAAAAGAATTCATACCCCCACACCCCCAGGCTAAGAATCCCTGCTTTAAATAATTCACAAACCTACCCCACCCCGCTTCATCACTATACTTGAGCACAGTATGTTCACTATAATTACAATATTCATACAGTACTTTAGCGTTTGAAAGATTTTCTTCACAAAATTCCTATTAGATAGTTCAAATATTATTTCATGCAATTTAAAGATTAAAACAAACAATAACACTGAGGCTCACAGCAATTTATTGACTTGCTAAGGTTACCTAACTAGTAAGGATCATGATTCAAACACATAAGGTATCCCAAAGGTCTTAGGTTCTTAGTGCAGGTTTAAGCTATTGAAGATATGTGTGTGTGTGTGTGTGTGTGTGTGTGTGTGTGTGTAGTGTGTGTATAAGTATGCACATACATGTGTGTATATGCATGTATGCACACCACATGTACATATATACAGACACAGCTCATATATAAACTTAAATATACACAATAACAAATTTTGAATATTTTAAGTCCAAGACCAGTACCTTTTTTTCATTATGCTGTGGGTTGCTCAAACATTGTCTGTATAAACTAATTAAGGATGTGTGCTGTGATGGTTGATTAAGGTTCAAAGAGTAGTTATTAAATCAGCTCTGACTTTTGGTTTCTTTCTTGATCCTTGTATCTGTAGAGTCTGGCACTTGGTAGGTGCTTAACAAATACATATTTATTGACTGATGGAAGGAAGGTTTGAGTAGCTTGCCAGTAACTTCACATGAACACCTCAATTATAAATAAATTCCTCCACCGTCTTTATAGTGCTTATATAATCCCTTTCCTCTTCCTTCCATTTTAAGCAAACTTTGCTGTCCGATGAAACTACAATGCAAATCTACATTTGGGAGATTCCCACCTGCTGCTGTGCCACCCATTCTCAACCCCCACTTTCCCTCAATAAAAGAAACATGTTTAGACCTTCAAAGTCTTTACTTGTTTGGCAGTATTACTGACCTATTTCTGAAAGGGCCACATCTTATTTTACAAGAAAATAAGTTTTGCTAAAGTCATTCCAGCCTAGGCAACATGCCAAAGGACCACCCCATAACCAAGGTTATAAGCAGTTACAAAACAAAAAGATCTAAAAAGCCAAGCTTCAGAATTACGGAACAAGAGATAATACTTGGTCTTCTCCATTACCAATTCATATGTTAGAAAGTCCATAGCAGAGGTAAAGATATGAGCTAGCCCCCTCTCCCCAAAGGCATATAAAATAATAGAAAATGACAATTAGACCTACACTGCTTCTCTGCTTATGAACATGGGACTGTGTATCAGCTTAAACCTACATAGGCAGGGAGATATGCACAATGGGAAACTAAACTGGTATGCTCTGGGGGCCAAAAGCAACCACATCAAACTTTTATTTGGACCACCTAGATATGGAATGTGTATCCTTGTAGGTATAATTCAATTAAAGAGATAACAAGAACCTATGGGCATGAGCATGGTGTTGCTTCCATGCAATGGGGAGCAAAGTTGATCTTGAAGGTAGAAAGGAGTGCTCACCCCACTCACCTTGGCAGATCTTGACATGGTGCTTGTTTTCTTCCACATGCTATGACTATTCAGTATAAACAGAAGGCAGAAAAGTATGCAAGATGTATGTCAGAAAGATGGCTATCCAGGCAGTTGAAATAAGTGTGTGGTGCTTAACAAGGTAAGTTTCAGTTACCTGGAGAACTTAATTACATGATGTGCCTTATTCCCCAGTGGTTCTAGTTCCATGGGGTTTTGCTGGGTGTCTATTTTTCTTCTCTTATTAATAAGCTCTTAACAATAAAGGAAGAGATCTTTTTTCTCCTTCTGTCACTCTATCTAGCACCTTGTTAAATGATCTATACACAAAAGGTATTCAAAAATATCTCAGAAGAAGTGACTGATTGACTCCAGTACCCTCCATTTTCCAGTGAGGAGAGAATGGGTCATCTTTGCAATTCCTATGCTCTTGGATACCCTTTAAACTTGCACTTTTGCCAGATAAGGGGAAAAAAGAGAGCAATTCTCAAAGTCACTGGCATTTATTGAAAGCCAAAGAAATTAGTGAGCTCTGACATTTACAGGTCTTAAAATATAAAGAAGTTGAAAGTAGCTCTAGCAAGGTTCATGTCTAGAAGGTAATAGCATAATGATTGGTGCTAATTCTCTGAATTATTTCAATGTTTGTTATTTCAACAGCTGGAATTTTGCTCCCCCTTGAAAAACATGGTATCACTATTTCTTCTAAACTTGTCCATTTCTAATTTGAGCTGAAAGTTTCTGGGATAGAACTATTTCCTTGGAATACATGAAGGAAATCAAATCATTCACAAGTGAGCAAAATGAAGAATAACCAGCTCTTCATTTATTATTCACTGTGGAGGAGAGAAGTTACCCAGATAACCCATAATAATAGATTAAAAAACACAACAATGCTTGGGTAGGTACCTTTTAACTTATATTTGAAAATAGGTGTCTCTGATGTCCTGGAAGTGAATATTTTGAGTCAAATAAAAGGATCTTGGCACCAGGGCATGATGCTTGCCTCAAGGGCCCTGCTGGAGCATAAACTTCAACAATGGGAGATTTAAGGAAACTGAGTGGGTTCAGATACTTGGGGAGCTACTTGTCTGCCCTGAAGACACCCCACTCCATACATTTGGTATGAGATAACTGAAGATCTAACTCTAGCGAAATCTGAGGCCCTTCATAAAACATGATCCCTTTCATACTAGGGTAAGTCATTTGTGACACAGATCTAGCCAGAAGCATCTGGGTACCCAAAAAAATAATTCAAATTTTCAGTGAAACTCCCTAAAAGAGTTTCCAGCAGTTGTCAATGACCTTAAATAGCCTGAGCACAGCAGTGCCACACCTGCTTACCTGACTACAATTATGTGGCCATTAACCTCCTGACTATTCTCCCATTTACCCTTCCTACAGAGTTGCCTGATATTATGTCATCTCTTCAAATTCCATTCAACCTAGTTATTAAGCTTTTTTGTCTTTCTGTCCCTAAGGCTTAGCATATAATAGGTGGCTAGTAAATGCTTGTGGATTGGATAAGTACTTGCTATCAACAGAACAGAATAGGGGGGAGACCAGGATATGAAGATTAACACTAATATGGTCCTTGTCCTAATGGACCTCCTACTTTTCCTGAGAAAGGAGCATCTCCTCTGTTTTTCCCCTTCCCCCCAATTTTTGCCCTCTCTACATAACTGTTGGTCAACCTAAACCCCTAACATCTCTTAGTCTCTTTTCCTGAGGGGCCACCAGATACCTTCTAAACAACTTCACTGTCATGCTGTAAGGACAATAGTTAAAGGAACCCAATAGAGCAATAGGGAACAGTTGAATTACCTATCAAGTAATTGTAGTGCATTTGAGTTGGAAAATCAAGGTTTAGCTGGGCTATTTAAGGAAATAGAATTACCATTGCTTATGGATTGTAGGACTAGCAACCACTCAGTTGCCTTTTTGAGAGAAGTGGCTTATGTATGAGCAGAGAAGTTGAGCCTCAAGCGAGTTTGTGGACTTAAGAAAGGTGTGACTATTCTCTCAGAGGCTAACTTCTGGGTGCTCACTCAGAGGAAAGCAGCCGGGTTGGGAAGACATCGTGTGTTCGTGTATTCCTTGTCTGGGTGTCTCCAGTGGCCTGACTGTGCTTGAGTCAGTCCTCTTAGAATAGGGGATTGACTAAAAGGTAGAGTTTTTGATGATCATGTAACGCAGAGCCAGGTTGGTATATCTATTACTGTGCAGTTCTGAGACTTGAGCCTCAAACTCAAAGATCGTGTTTGAGAAACCTGGGTGTAGAAACTATTGGTAATTCTTCAAGAGTCCTCAGAAAGCAGAGGAAGTTGAAGAATCCCTTATCTTAGATACACATAGTTTTGCCCCCAGAAAATAAAGAACTCGCAGAAGTCCATGGTTAGAGGGTGGCTTGAAAGCTCCATGGGTCTTTGAGAGTGGAGCCCAGCAGCAGCTGGAAACCAGTACCCTTCCTGAGGTGCTGAATGAAGGTTCCTATTTTCTACCCCATAAGATTTACTATCTGATTTCCTTTCATCTACAGTCTTTTATCCCAAACCATATTAATGTAGAAAGATGTGAACATATATAATATACATTTACATATTTATAGATCTATAAGAACACTGAATAAAAACTAAAATCTAATAGGTTCATATTTTTCTCTTTATGGATTTGAAGACTGTGGGGGAAGGGATGAATTAAGTGTGTATCAGCAAATGTCTGATGAAAACTCACCTGGGGAAATAAATGGCTCCTTCTCCCCATAATCACCTACAGTGGAAATGTTGTTTTAGGATCTAGTTCTACAGTCAGGCAACTGAGGACAGGGACCTGGACTTGAGCTTTAAGGGGAAAAGGTTCCTTGGCAACATGTTTACATTGGGAAAGAGGAACTCAAGAGGTTTAAATTAGGACCAATAGATTTGAAGTTAGAGGGGGTCAGATTTCTATTTAAAATAGCAGAAAGAAGTTCCCACAATGGAACGTTGTGACTCCAAAATCCATGTGCTCTCTATCATCATTAGTGTTTGTACAGAAGATTCATGGTGATATGATGGGAATGTCATAGATGGGGTTCCTGCATTAGGAAGGAGATTGGTCTAGATCAGTAATTCTCAGTGGGGGAGGAACTAGCACCTGGGGGTGGGGTGGGGAAAGAGGTACTGCTTCAATCAATCTCTTTTGCTACTAGGGAAAGATGTTGGGGAGCAAATCCAAAATCTTGGCTAAAATGAGATTTAGGCATTATTTATGGATTTCATTTGCCTACCTTATCCTTGCCCTCCATTAGCACCAATCACTGAGGGTTGGCTGCCTGTCTTACAAAAAGATCTGCTTCACATGCATATAAACAATATGCATAGCTAATGCATCACCCTATAACTGAAGGCAGTGGAGGGTAACATCCGTATGAAACTAATTTGGAAATTTCAGGAGAGGCAGGGCATTTGCTTACTGGTCTTAAATGAAGTAAATAAAACCTAGCAAACAAGCTTGAAGCAAAGACAAAAACAGGCTGTGATGAGACCAGCAGGCTCACCCTTGAAAGAAACCATTTTGCCTGAATAGGTCTTGAGCCTGAACGATAGATGAAAGAGCAGATAGAAGAAAAATCTCTTTCACCTCTTCCGAAGGAGACAGCAGGGCTCAGTTGGTATGGGTGAATGAGAAAACTCTTTTGGCTTTTCAGTGAATGCAGAATAAATGTCACTTTCTTTGGAAATGACCTTTCTGCTATTCTCATCTTTGTATATAAAGTTGCCGAGTGAGAAAATCCATGCCTATGAATTTCATTTCTGAAGGTACAACAGAATCATTCCATAGGCATTTTAAAGATGGATGGACAAAGAGGCATCAGAATCTGAGAAGACAGTTCCTTTCTTGGGGGAGCTTGAAAGAATTGGCAAACTTAGATTCCCATCTTGAGAAATACCATGGGGGATTTCCAATTTGCATGGGATAATAATTTGGACCCAGGTTCTTAATTTACTTTGTAAGATGGTCCTGAATGGGAGGGGAGTGAGGGTTGCTTTGTTTCATTTTAAATCACCATAGAAAATAAGCAACATCTTGCCTGCCCTAAGTAACTTAGCTTTGTCTTTTGTTGTTGTTGTTTTGTCCATAAAACACAGTCAATGTGAATTCTCTTTGGAGACTTAGGAAATGGTGCATTTTTCAGTCGGGATAATGAAAAGCACTCTATAGGAGAGTTGCCACAAGACACATATCAAGACTGGCTTGCTTTTGTTAACAGGTGGGTAGTGAAGCTAGAGCAGGTTGAAAATACCCCCCATCATTCCACGGCTACTAATACGATGGCAAAAGCAATCAGGTTTTTTTTTTTAACTCAGATGTCCTGCAAATAGATAATTGTTATAGCAAACCACTATGTACCTTAGAACAAATGAAGTTTATAGTAGGGTGTAATTCATTACAAAACTTCATCCCTAAGCTCAACAAGAGAGGTAATTTGTCTCAGGAGCCCAACTAAAAGATGGTTTGTTTCAATTTGAAGTTCTCACTGTGGTCTAAATTAATAAGTAGCCTACTATTTTTGCCACACTTGGACCATCTTATTCCCCGATTGGTGATGCATCTTTAATATTTTAATGGGAAAGACTCCTCTGTTGTCTCCTGAAAATGACATCCTTTATCTGAATCTACTACTGAGAGTGAAATTTCAGACAAAGAAGGACTTTTGAATGGCTATGTATCTGGACACTTAATATTCAAGTAGAGCTATAGTCTCGATAATAAGATGTTTCATCCAATGAAGATCACAAGCCATTCCTAGGAATTGTTAAGAAGGAATGGCTTGTGATCTTCACTGGAGAAAACATCCTGTGCAAATTTTTGAATTCCCTGTGTGATTTTTGCCTATCTCCTCTCCTAAGTTTCCCACAGAGGATTCACTAATGTGATGGGGGCCTTCTCCCCATTTCTCTAGACATTTTGAGGATACCAGGAGAGTAGATGGTATTAGGTGTCCTGCCATTCATCAATGAATGGTCCATCCAACTTATGCTTCTAGCACACATTTCTTTGACTTCATCCTTTCCTTTGTTCGTAGTTCTTTGACACGTACTGTAGCCTGCTTAAACATACCTTGGGCCTTTCTATTGCCATCTGGATGTTATGTACTTTTAATTATTCAGAGACTGTGGTGTTCCATGATTAACAGCCATTTAGGCTCCGTTAGCATCATATATGTCCATACATGGATGGGGAAACTGAGGCCTTGAGGCCACATGTGGCCTTCTAGGTCTTTGGGTATGGCCTTTTGACTGAGTCCAAGTTTTACAGAACAAATTTTGTTAAGGGGATTTGTTCTGTGATGTTTGGAGTCAAAGGGCCATACCTGAGGACCTAGAGGGCCATATGTGGCCTCGAGGCTGCAGGTTCTCCACACTTGGTATGATTTGTAATCGTTTCGTAAGGGTTGATCTATGGTTTTTATACTTCAATGGAACTAGGACTTCATAGATATTCTCTTTCAATGATATAGAGCACACCCATTTATACCTTCTTATCCTGTAGGACTCATCTATGTCCCTTCTTCCATGTTTCTTCCATCTGCCCAAGTTATATTAAAACAGTGAGATGGTCTAAAAGCTGGTTCTTAGCTGCACAGACTCATTTTCTGCCATTACCATTGTCATTGAAAAAAAGAAAGAAAGGCCAGGGCTATTTCGTACTTTTTGCTGTTGTTGTTTCATGGACTACGCTATTCCAAATAATTCTTCGCGGTGATCAACCTACAAGGGTTGCGCCTTTCTTTGCAAAGGTAAATAACTTTGCTGGGGTCACACAACTAGTAAGTGTGGGTAGGAGAAAATGAACTAAAATCTCTTTGCTCTCTATCCCTTATGCCACATAGATTCTTACATTAAATATGGCTTTTAAAATCTGAACCTTATGTTATGGCTTGATGCTCAGAATGCCAAATTCTTTTGCATTATCTATGAATACATTTTACCTAAACATATGTGATGACTCATAGGATTTGGAGTTGGAAGATCTTGGTTCAATTCCCTACTCTCCTACTTTCTATCTGGTTGACCAGCCTCTAAACATTTCAGTTTTATCCCCTGAACGTGAAAACGTTGGGCTATCTGATCCGCAGGGTTCCTTCTGGCTCATGATTCTCTAAAAATACTAAAAAGACCTTGCAGTTTTAAAGCACTTTAGAAACATCCATTTATATGAAAATAATTCATATTTATATTTATTTCACATTATTTTGATCTACTCACTAAAGCCTCAAGAGGGTTTATATGTGGTGAGAAGATCATTGGTTTGGAGTCAGGAGACTTGGATTCTGATCCTGGTTCCTTCATTAATGAGTCATGAGATCTGAGCCACTTAATCTCCTTGCAGTTTTCCCTCTGTTAGAACAGGGATTTGGACAACATGATCAATTTGGTCCCTTCCAGGATATTCTTATGATTCTGTAACCTTGGCAAAACATCTTAGTAATGCTTCATATTGTGTGAATTCAAAAAATTAAAACAGCTCTTTTAGAAGGGATTTACCCTGCAAGTAAGGGTTGGCCTAGATCAGAGATATCAAATAGAAATGGGGGCTACTAAACCATGCATTAGGATCTCTACAGGCCACACATTACCTTAGAAAATAATCTATGTTTTCATTCATTCATTATTACATCAACACATTATAATCAGGTAGGAGCATTTTAATTTGATTTAGGCTGCACTCAGAAATGTTCTGTGCCACATGTGGAAACATTTTTGACACCTCTGACCTAGGTGACTGGATTCCAACTCCTTCTTGTCCTGAAGTTGAAACTCACAAGATTTATACTTGACAAATGCTGTTTGTCAATATGCATATGTTCATGGTTCCAGTTCTTGTGGCTGTCTTCCACAGTTCACTCCAGACACATTAATTATAATTGGGACAGGTTTTCTTATTTTTAAAAATCAAAGTTGTATTACTGCCAGATTTATGTTTTTAAGTTTTTGCTCATGTTTTTTATTCCTTTTCTCTTTCCAGTCATTTCTGCTCTCTGGCAGTTTTGTCAGATTTGTTTGCTCTGTAGATACACCTTCCCATTGGTAATGAGTTTCGATCCAGAAGCACACAAACTATACATACACAGATCACTACATGAATACACTTCACGTGCTTAGCTCTGTTCAGATCTTATATATAACTAAGATTGCCACTCCCTCAACCCTTTCCTCCTTCTGTCTTCCCAAACTCCTCTAGGAATAAAGAGAATTTGGGATTTGCAATGTGTCTTAGCCTTAACAGGAAAAAAAAACATGCGATATTTCTCCTAAGGATGAAGTAATGGCAGAAAATTATAAATAGTCAAATTTCTAAGAAGGCATTTTCAGGTTACAAGTAGAAGAACTGATATACCAAATAGTGTCAAGATTTTCAGGGGCACAGCTGAATAGGTTGGGACAAATGAATTAATTCAGTCTTATTTGGCTATATGCCCATCTTCTGATGTGTGAATGCAACATTTTTATGCAAATAAAAATTCTTTCCTTATATTTACAGTGCTTTTGAGCCCCCACACTCTGCATCTCCTTTAGCCATTCCAGGTTCTAACTTGTTTTTGGTAATACTTATTCTCCAAACCATAGCTGACAAGCTCCTGTGAATGCATCTTATTTTCATTTTTTACCAATAACACAAAAAATACACTTAGTTTATAACAAATAGCATTTTAATTAAAAAGAAATGAAAAGTAACAAGGTAACATTTCCCTTGTAAGTTTTGAGCTCACTTTTCCATGTATATACATTTAATGAAAAGACTGAAACTTCTCACTGCTCTCTGTATCTTATTTATTCATAAATTGTTCACCTATCCATAGGTCTGATAGGTTATATGTTCCATGTTCTTCAAATTTTCTTATATCTTTCTTTATATCCAGGTTGTATGTATGTATATGATTTCTGACAGACTGTTTTCCCAACAATTTTCACCAAATAATGAACTCATCCTAATTACAAAGTTACTATATTCATTTGCTACTGTTAATTATATGTCTATTCTGTTCCACTTATCTACCTTTCTATTTCCTAGCCAGTATCAGATAGTTTAGATAATTACTGTTTTATACTATAATTTAAGATCTGGCACTGCTAAACTTCCCTCCTTTACATTTTTTATTAGTTCCTTTGATATTCTTGACTTTTGTTCTTCCAAATGAATTTTGTCATTATTTTTTCTAATTAAGTAAAATAACTATTTGGTAATTTAATTGGGATGGCATTGAATACATAAATTAGTTTAGGTAAAATTATCATTTTTATTCTATTGGCCCTGTCTACCCACAAATACTTAATATTTCTCCAATTATTTAAATCTGATTTTAATTGTATAATTTTTTAAAAAATTTGTTCATACATTTCTTGATAGGAATTGTGTAGGCATTCTACCTAGGGGGAACACAGCATCTGTACATATGAGGCATAACAAGTTCAGGAAAAATGTATAAAGAGGGCTTGTGCATGAAGAGCCAACTCACAGCTGCAAAGCTGCTGATGTTTTATACTAATGTTATTGAGCTGCTCTCTGTTGGACCTGCTCCTATTACTCCTGGTGCTGCTGTTTGTCAAGCATTGCTCTCTGTTCTACTTAGTCAACAGGTTGGCCATACTCAAGACTAACTAAAACCTTGCAAAAAATTCAATAAGGATGCTGTAGTTTGTAATAGTAATTAAGGTGGGACTTTTTGCTGTTCTTTTCTTAAGTGCCTTTAATGATTCTGGCCTTTGTTTGAATGGGGCAGATAAAGTGGGATTTTGCATTGGAGTGTTTCTCAGCATTAAGACAACCTCATTGAATTGTATATGATAAGATACTAGTGATGGGGAACTTTCACACACCCAGCCTGGGGGAGGACAGAGCCCTCAGGGCTCTGAACAGGATAAAATTGAGGGGATTTTGTGTTTGATTTTTGTGGCACACTCATGGAACAAGTGTTGAGACTCTGGGCAAGCGGTAACTGCCCCGCACCACCCTGGCTTTACTAACCCAGACCCATTGGTTCTTCTCTGGTAACTATGTATTGTGATTTGATCTGGCAAGGTCTGTCTGCTAATGTTTGCAATTTCTGTTTGTATTGTCTTGAAGTTCAGGGGGCTGATCTTTTCCCCCTGAACTAAATGAATGATATAGGTGTGTTTGATTAAACTGAGATTGTTAACCCCTTAAAAGTTGCTTTCCTTAGAAAAGCAGATCAAAGAACCTGTATTGGAAACTTTCTGTGTGCTGGTTGTTGGTGGTCTTACACCCGTACAGCAGCTGCTAGCAGATTGTTGCTACATGGTTATAGCTCTTTTACCAACTTCTTTAGCTACCTCTGTCCCCCTTGGAATGGGTTAATTAATACATGTCTCCATTGCAAAGGAGAAGCTACCACAGTTTCATTGACATCTATAACCCCTATCTGAGGTGTTCAGCAATACTCATAACTCATCCTTACAGTTACTGGAGGTCCTGTGCTCATTCTGTCCCTTGCAGAGGACACTTCCCTCAACAATCTTCCAATATCTTTCAAATTTCCTGTAGTCTTCTTATCCAGGGGCTATTAAGTATCATTCTACTTAACCAGACTACATTAGGAAGCACAGAAGCCTATCTTGGAATCAGTTCTGCCCCTCTGAGTTCTGAGTTCTGTTATTCTTTTATGTTCTTCTTAACATTTTCAAGTTCTTCTTGACTCTGACCTGAGTTGAATTGCTCTCTCCTAACCATCCCCTAACTTATGGTCAGAGATCCATTTTATAATTTATTAATACCTTTTGGCTGAGGTAAATTCCCCACCCCTAACCCCTTTTAGGCAAATTCTTCAAATAGAAAAGGAATTAAGATACATCTTAAACAGCTAGATGGCAAGGTGGATAGAGCCCTGGAGCTTAGAATCAGGAAGGCCTGAGTACAAATCCATCCTCAGACGCTAACTAGCTGTGTCACCCTGGACAAGTCACTTAATCCTCAAACAACTCTACGAGGTAAGTGTTGTTATTATCCCAATTTTAATGTTGAAGGAACTGAGGCAAACAGATTAAATGAGACACTATTTTTTAAAATATTTAGTACAGTTCCTGGCATATAGTAGGCACTATATAGGTGTTTCTTCCTTTCCCTACCACTTTCCCTTAATAAGAAGACTTTTACCCTCATTTCAGCAGTCCTTCTTTCTATTCTCTGAAAAAAAGTGACTATCTTGATGTCTACATAATTCTTAGAGGCTATTTTATGAAGTGACTACTGTACTGCCCACATAATTCTGAGAAACACTGAGGCTCCTTCATTCCCTTTCCCTGAGCCACACATATCAGCTTCGTGTATTTTTTCACCTGCTTCCACTGTGAGGAATTCCTCCAGCTAATGCAGATTGCAACCCTCCTATGGCTTAGTGGAAAAGCCCTCCAGGAGTTGTCTGAGGATCCTAGAGGCCACATGGGTGACAACATTGACAAATGGCCACAAAGCTCGTGTCAAAGAAGGGAATGAACCTAAGTCTTCCTAACTTCAAGGGCACTCTATTAGGGCACAAGATTTCTTAGATTAAATATGGCTTTTCAAATTTCAGCCACTAAACAACATGTACCCCTGATGAAATCTATAAGCTTTGCCGTGCTTTGATGCTTCTAGAGTCTGTTTGCAAAGATAATAAATACCTCCTTAGCTTCCTATTTTTTCAATTTGAATAATGAAAATTTAAGAGTTTGAGGACTGAAAACTGTATTTGGAAACCACTGAGTTTTTAAGAGGAATCCAATTACCAACTGAATTTTGGGTTCTCTTTCCAAGAATGTTAGCTTTTATATGGATTTATTCCTAACTCATGCATGGAAAAGGTGCTTTTGTTATAACCACATTTGCAGGTTTCATTGAAATTTTTTGGATTGTTTCATGCAATTTCTTGTTGATGAATTGTTGCTGTTTAGTGGTTCTGGGGGTTTGCAGTTGCCTTTATAACTCTGTAACATCATAACACCGAGGCAAATTTCATGCCAACACTAGAAAAAAAAATCAAGACTGTTCACAATCAAATTTATACTTTGGTCATTTGATTTCCTCCAAATAGAGCACAAAGCATAATCAACAAAGCTTCTTCCTCCCCTCCCCCATAATTCCCCAATCTAGGATACCAAGGAAACCATTAGATAGAACTAAAATGGGAACAGAAGGGACTCCTTAAAGACCCAGTGAAGCAGTTTGGAGCAATCAGTAGCAAGGGAGTGAGAAATAGCAGCAATGGGTAGGCTCTGCAAGTCCAAATCAGTTAAATTGGGCTGGCATCATTGGCACAAAACCCTAAGGAGACTAAGAATGAGCGGAAAATATATTTTTTTCTTTTCAATGTTAGCATGAAATTTGCCTCTGCATTATGATGTCACTGAATCACAAAAATCCCCAAAGCATAGAAAATATTTAAGGACTGGTTCTCCATTCCTCCCCCACCAAGTTCCTACCAATATCTTTGACAAACCTGGCATTGCCAGGACATTCCAGGAATGGCAGTGAAGTATGTGTAGGTGTCAAGTTATCACTGTTGACCCAAAACAAATCTCTTACCCTGACAGTGATGCTCAACCTGTCTCCCCAGAGAGTGTGAATCCATTCGGCAACACCTGCTAACAACTGAAAAGGAGAATGAATGGCCTCCTGAAGGGACAAAAAAATCTCACTCTTTCTGTGATCTAATGTGTCAGCTAGAGAGAAGCTCTGTGATAGGGTCAAAAGCATTGCTATTCCCGAGCTGCTGGGCAGCACTTTCCACATCCCCCCTAAAAAAACATTTAGAAATTGGCTGGGGAAGAGAAGAGATTGGGAGTTAAGAGGCTCCTTGAAAAGTGGTGGGGAGGCCTTTGAAGATCAGGTTGGAAAGGAGAATGACTCTTACCTGGGAAGTGCCAGGTGAAGAGAGAATCACAACTACATATGTTATAAAAGGAATAGCATGAATTGGCCCAATGAGACCTGACCTCAAGTATACCTGAGATATTATTTGGTAAAATGGGCAACTCCTTTAAAATTGTTCACCTCTATGAACTTCAATATGAAGTCACAATTCTGAGCAGTTTTTCTCCTGCTGCTTTCTTTACTCTGTAGTGGTTTCTGAGAAATAGACCTCTATTAGATCCTCACTTCCACCCCTCCCAGTCATATTTTGCCAGTTGGCCATCAATCAAAATTAGAGGATTGAATTGAGGTTGGAGTCAGGTCCAGGCAACCTGAGAAATGCAGAAACAGTTTCCTCCTGCATTAGAAATTTGGTACTCTAGAAGTGATTTTGACCAATGAGAGGAACTAGGCACTAAAATAGAAATGAAGGAACCATGGAGAAAGGAATGGGGTGGGAAGCAGTCTATTTCAGAATTTGTGACAGAGATGAAGAGGAAATTTGTGCATAGTCTGACATATATCCTGTATTTAAGGAGAGTAGATTTCAAAAGCTTCAGTGGAAGGATAGAGGTAGGATCTCTGTCCTAAAATTAGTATTGGTAGAAGCCAGGGCAAGGTGGATTAGAAACTTTCCAGAGTGAAAGTCTAATGGAACAAATGTGAATTTTTGTGATGAAGAAAGAAAGGAAATGATTGGCTAAACAGACCAGTAGAAGAAGAGAGAACACATTGGCCACCTGATTTTTTTTAAAAACCACATCTATAAATAAAAGTAATGATTGGTAATAGAGCATGAACCAAAAAGTATGTTATAATCCTATAACAACGGCTGGTTCAATGAAGGAGGGCTAGTCTTGGCCTGCTTGGCCCAAGAGTCTACAACGTGGTTGGGAATCTGCAGCCTTAAGGCCACATGTGGCCTTCTAAATCCTTAAGTGTGGCCTTTTGACTGAATCCAAATTTTAGGGAATGAATTTGTTCTATAAAATTTGGATTCAGTCAAAAGGCCACACTTAAGGATTTAGAAGGCCACAGGTTCCCTACCCCTGGACTAGAACAAGGAACAATATGTAGAAGTTGCAAAGACATATTTTAGATTGATATAAGGGAAAGCCTCCTAACCATCAGAGATGCTGAAAAGTGAAATAGTCTGCTTTGCAGAGTAGAGGGCTTCCCCTTTACTGGTTGTCTCTAAAAAGATGGATGACCACTTCTTAAGAATACCTATTTAGGGATTTCTATTCAGATATTGGTTGAGCAAGATGTACACTGAGGCCCCTCTGAACTCTAAGATTCTATTATTCTGCTAATGGTATCAATCCTGTAATAAATGGGTCACTATAGCCAGGCCCTGAGGTTAAAAGTTAACAGGAAGGGCTTCACCAACAACTTGTTAGGCCGTGGTACTCCACGGTATAATACCTAGAAAACACCTAGCTCCAATGGTTTCCCTTCTATTTAATGATGCTGATGAATAAAAATAAAACCACTTAATAAATTCCTCCAGGGTAGCTGTGCTTCTCAGGTGATTAAACCACTTGGCCTTAAGCCTCTGCCTTGTAGGACCACCCAAGATGTGCAATAAGAGCCTGGAAGTACACTCCCATCATGTTTTTATTACTCAATTAAGGCAATATGTGTAATAGAGAATTACTAATGTGGGACTACTTAACATAAGTTGGGAGGAATTGCTATATAGTCAATGTTGTTTTATTTTTTATGACACTGAGAACCACACTAAAATATACTGAGTTTTTTAACAAAAACAAAATAGGATCTTATATTTCCAGGTCACATTGAATAAAACTTCATAGCCCATATACCTCTCAAGTCTGAAGTCACTTTTATGAGGAAGGAAGAAAGGCAGGAAGGAAGCAAGGAAAGAAGGAAACATTCATTAAGTACCTACTATGAAATAGGTTCTATGCTAAATGATTTACAAATATTACCTAATTAGATCTTCACACCGCTGGGAGACAGGTATTATTTTTGTCCCCATCTTATAGTTGAGAAAACTGAGCTTAAAATACTGACTCAGCTAGTAAGGATCTAAGCCTGGATTTGAACTCAGGTCTTCCTGACTCCAGACCCCTGGCTCTATCGACTGTGCCACTTAGCTATCTCTGGGCAGGCTATATAAGACAATGTATAGTTGAAAAAGGATTAGTCTTGGAGTTAAAAGATATGTTCAATTTCCAGCTCTAACGCTTATTGTGTGGCTCCCAGCCAAGTCATCTAATCTCTCTGAGCCTCAGTTTCTTTGTCTATAAAATAAGGAGAGTGACAGCCAGGGTACCTGGGCTATGTGGTGAGGTGGCACAGGACTGGCATCATGTTCATCCTCATCCTCCACATCACCATGACCACCATCACCGTTGCCACAACAACAGATCTTTATTCAGCATATAATTTTCCTGATATTATCACATCACATGTTATCACACAAGGCTTACAATAAGCCTGTGACATAGATTCAGCCATTATTGTTGCCTGGGTTCTATAATTGAAGGCCAAGGAAGGTGAAATGATTTGCCCGAGGTCACACAGAGGTGGGATTTGAACGCAGGTCTTCCCAATAACAAGTCTGTGATAGATAATGTATTGGACTTGCAACAAATGAGTCCCACATTGAAATCCCACCTCCATTATTTACCGGATCCATGCCCATAGACAAATTTCTTAAGGTACCAGGTCTTGCTTTCCTCATCCATAAAATGGACATCATAATGGCAGTACTTATGTCTCACAGACATAATTAGGTGCAATGATGTTTGTAAAGTACTTTGCAAACCTTAAATTGCAACATAAATACCTATCATACACCTTAAGGAGTGAGGTAAAATGAATTGTTACATAGGCAGGCCTATGTGTAGTGTGTCTTTTCAATAACTTTTTTTCATTTGGCCACATTTTGCCTTGAAGCTTCTTATAGGGCTCTAAAAAACATTCTGGGCCGCTGCCTTTCCTATTGTCACTGAGGCAGGGCACACACACTTCGCATAGTAAGTAGCATTGAATAAAAAGGCATGCCACAGCTCTAACTTCTTCCTTCCTTGACATCCTAAGCCTCACAACAATTGCATCACCTTGGACCTTCTAAAACATACTTTTCTGTTTCTTGAAGATGGCTAGTTGTCTCATCTCCTCTACGGTCTTTCTCCTCAATACCATCTCAGACCCTGTCACTTAAACAGCTAGATGGTGACATGGATCAAGCTAAAAAATCTTGAGTTTGAGTCCTGCTTTAGACTCTAATTAACTGTGAGACCCTGGCCAAGTCACTTAACCTTTCTCAGCCTCCATTTCCTCATCTGTAAAGTGGGGATAACAACAGCATCGACCTCACTGGGTTGTCATTGCATCATCAAATGGGATAATGCTTGTAAAGTGCTTTGAAAACCTTAAAGTATTATATAAATGCTATTCTCTTCATCCCCAGCATGTAATTAAGTTAGAATATTCCTAATTGTGTCTTGAGGTTCTCAGGAAGGAGATACAAGTCTGTGTAACCTGGAGTGAACTGGTCTTAGGGTTAGATTCTGTTAAGACCCTGGTGTCACACAAAAGCAGGCTAGTATACCTCCATCTGTGACTAGCTAGGTCCTAGAAGTCTTGAAGAAAAACTGAGAACTGCTAATGAAAGTTTATCATTTTGTTGAGTAATTAAAAATGAAGTTACTGCTTAGAAAAATGCTCAACTTGTGGCTTTTATTAATTGCCTTTATATGCGTGTACACGAATGCCTCATTGATCAAGCATCTTTAGGGACTAAGTTGTTTCACATAAGTGAATTCTCCAGATTACTGAAGCTTACTCTTTTAAGCACCATAACTTGGTTAATTTTAGCTACTTTTTGATTGAAATTTTTCTAAAATAGATTACACACTTGTCTTCTTAAATGGAGGACATTGGATATAATTGAGCTTTTCTTTGATAACTCCTGGTCAAGGTCACAGACATTCTTTTTTGTACTCTTCTCTAATTCAGTGAGGCCAACAGAGGCTAATGGAGTCCACAGGGTTGTTTGCCCCTACACTGAATGGCCTCAGGCTGTTCAACTTTTTTTTTAATGTAATGTCTGGTTTTCACAGTGTTTTGTCTCCCATCTTAATGTCCCACTGTCCCTTCTTGCTGCTTTCACTGTGTTTATCTAGAGCAACATTTTACTTCCCAGCTTTACATCTGCTGGGATGTATTAGTACTACATCTAAAATTGCAGTAAGCTGGTTCTGAATAAGGACCTGTGAGTTCTCTTCTTTGAATTAAGTGCATGGATTTCATACAATGTGTTTTAGTTTGTTTTGTTTTTTTTTAGGGACCCTTTAAAATGCTTATGTTTAGGTTCTTGGCTGTGTTCCTCACAGCTGAGTTTACTGATTTATTGACCACCTGCTAAGTGAGGTGTCATTGTATGTATTTTGCTTATCATTTTAAATAGGTAAGTTTGGTTGGGTGGTGTACATGCTCTGTGGGAACCCCATATAACCATTACAAATGCAAAGCCTCAAATCCACACAATTCCAAGCTTACAAACTTATTTCATATGTTGTTTGGTTGAAATACAGAATACATTTTGCCATAGGGAAAAAATATTATAAATAGTGGTTAGGCTCCAAGTCCAGTCCTCAAAAGCTCATTTAACCCACAATGGAGCGTAACAATACTGCAATAGATTACAAAGCCTAACCTTTTATCATAATGCTTATATGGGAAAATGCATTCAAAGTTCAAACTTTCCTAGGAGCCATACACAATTTCCCTTTGTTAGCAAAAGCTGTTCTCTATGAAAATTCTTGCTATAATAGCTACAGTTGTTAATTTAAAAAAATACTCAGGAAGATCAGGGACTTCAGAAAAGTTTATACGAATTTAAGGGTAAAGAAAAGGGAAAGACTTGTCAGAACCCTCCTCAGTTCCTCTGGTAAAGAGTGTTTTTAAATCACTACTACGATAATATTAAAAATGGATTTGGACTTCAGAGTGGGTTTGAGTCCAAATTTGGCACTTATTAGCTTCAGAATCTTGAGCAAGTTCCTTTGGGCCTCAGGTTGTTTATCTATAGAATGAGGGAGTCTTGCTACATGATTTCTAAGGCCCTTTCTATCTCTAATATTCTGTGGTATTTGGAAATCCTGGCCATTCACGGTCTATGGAATTTCATCACTTATTGAAATAAAGGCAAAGAAAACATCATCTAAGGAAGTTGCCAAGACTGCTGCATTCAAACACTGCAACCATGTTCTTATGAGCCACCTCGCTACCCAGTCCAGAAACCTTGGCCCTGAGAATTTAACCCTTTAGCTCATAGAAATCCAGCTAGGTAGCCTCACTGTCCTCATTGGGGGTTGCCTCAATCACTCAGTACATCTAGTCGTAGATCTAGCTAGCCATCTGTCACTTCACTCCTAAGCCATCTTCTCACGAATTTTCCAGTTTGGTATCCATAATCAAATGGATTTGGACATTTCTTCTGGAAACAGTGTGGGGTGCACTCCCATAGTGCTTCACTCCCCTCCATATAACTTTCCAAACCAAAATATGCCTCTCTGCTCTCTCCGCTCCTCTCTGTGTGCTATGTCCCATTTTTAGAATGGAAGCTATTTGAGAAAAGGAACTGTCTTTCCTTTGGCATTTCTATCTCCAGCAGTTAGCATAGTGCTTGGCACACAGTAAAGCACTTGACAAATGCTTTTTCCTTCATTTGTTCACTCATTCCCTATGATTTGACTTGGAAATGTCAGTTATCCTGAACTTCCTTTTGTCCTCTGACCCTGGTCTCTGGTTGTCCTTCATTCTGATCTATCTCTTCTTGTAAGACATGTGATCTTGGTTTTGTTCTTTGACTTACTGAACTAACGACTGAGTATTTTCTGGTCCAGAAGCCTTGGGTTCCTGGTATAGGGTAGACAGAATTAGAGGTACAACATTCTAGGATATTCTGAAAAACAAAATTTGTTATTATAATAAGAGGTTCAGAATCACAGCTCTAGACTCATAGGAACTAGGTGATTCCATTTGGGAAGTCTTACACATTTCTTTGACTAAGGTTGCCCCGACTCAGTTTTTCTCCTGAGAATATCAGAATTTTGTTTGTGTCTTAAAGGACTCCTAATTCTCATGCAAACACCCAAGCTAACAAAACATCAAATAGAGAATAGGTTTGGTGAACTTGACAACAGAGACAAAAAAACTTGTACCTATGCCCCTTAGCAGGCAGAACAATTCTCCCCCATAACAGATTTTTCCTCCTCCAGGAAAGTTCCTGAAATTAACTACTTCCTCAAGCATTATTTCTACCACCACTAGAGAAAAGAATTCAGGGTTTCTTGGGAATTAGGCAATAATCTTACTCGGTAAACACGCTTCTCCACCAGGAATCTGCATAATCCTTCAGTCCTAATAGCACTACTTTAGGTGGCTTTACAGCACCATGTTGGAAGAGGCCCCGCTGGGGGACAAGGTACTGGTGGCTCCTTCACACAATCAGTCTTTGCTGTGCTAATCTTTCCTTTTTTGTCTCTGTTTCATAATGGCTCCTCTTCTTCTACATCTCCACTGAATGATAAATCCTTTCTCCCCCTTTCGTATCTTTAACTTTTCATTGGTTTGTCTCTCCATCCATCACCAGTTCTGTGTCTCCTGGGGAGCCCTACAATTCCCTGGAGTGAGATTTCCCTCTTAGGAATAATTCCCATGCTTACGTGTAATCCTTCATTGACAGCATCTCTTTTAGAGACCAAAGCCAAGAGTATAGTTCAGATTGGTGAACCAGTGCTAAACTTGAGTTAATGTCAGAACAAAGGTCTGGTCAGTGGGTCAATGAAGACTCAAGGACAAGGATAACTTATACCTCGTCTGGGTAATTCATACCTTTTCAAAGAGATAGCGGGGAAGGAATGCTTACTTGGCGCATTCCTGGACCTGCCCATTACATTATTAATCTCTTCTACTTCATGTCTTGATCCCCCTCCCAGATACTAGCTACTCCCCCCCATGAAAATCACCCTATCATTTTCTTGTATATATTTATATGTGTATATATATATGTATATATATATATATATAAACATATATACACATATAAATATATGTATATTGTTTCCTTCAATAAACTATAATCTCTTTGGGGAAAAGGATGGTTTATTTTTCTTCTTAATATTCCCAGCAGCTATCACTGTTCATGGCACACAGCAGGTACATAATGAATTTGTATTGACTGAAAGAACACAGAACTGAGTATCTGGGTTCAAGGTCAGAATCAACCAAAATTTATTAAGCTCTTACTGAATACAAACAATTATGGTAAGGTATTAGGAGGCATATAAAATTTTGATAAAGGGACCTCTGCCATGCCTGAGGAGTTGGATGGAAGTTCTGGGACCTATGTGGTATTGATTTGACTAACCTAGGTCCAAGAAACCTCTGAATTCATCTTGGGAGATAGTGATTTTTTTTTTCTACAAGCTAGATGGAAAACTTCCCTGGGGTTCAGAATCTTCCAAGTGTCTATTGTCTAATTAGGTTTCTAAGGTAAGGACTCCTTCAGTGCGGTGTTCTCCCAGGAACCTGATAGAAAACACTTATGGGATACCCTCCTTGGGAACGTAAAGGGTCTGAGGGGAACCATATCTATTGATCAATGCATGGGCATTTCCTTTTCTTTCCCCCCAGCACCTAACTGTCCCTTAGCCTACTAATGCTCTGAGATGGATGTTAAGAGTCCAGAAGCATCCAAGACATCAAGAAATGTTTGACCATTTTTCCCTAAGGACACAGAAATAAAGAGCAAAGTATTTTGTAAGCCAAAAGTGTTTTAACCTGGTTCCCAGAAAAGAGATGAGCTTCAATGGAATAGTGCTGTTGCTGTACTAAGCCTGTAAATAGATAAGAAACAAAGCAATATTTTAATGCATATGAATATATACATCATATCTCTGAAGGATCGGATGGATTTAAAAACATTATTCTTGTAAGGATGGTGGACATTGCCTTATTTTGTCTAGTGATTGAATGATACAACACCCAGTGCCTGGCACAGTGTACAGAGTAGGTGTTTAATAAAATATTGTTGACTTAAATCAAGAGAATCACAGAATACTAGAATTAGAAGGCATTTTAGACGTTATCTAGTCCACCTTCCTCATTGGATGAAGAAACCAAAGACTAGAGAAAAATGCCTTGTCCAAGATCACACATCCCAAGAAAAGGCAGAGCAGTGATTTCATCCCAAGCCTTCTGACTTCCAACATGCTTTAGGTTGGTTAAGTGATTTAAAAATGGGGCCACAGCTAGAAGATGCCAATTTTGGGCTAAATTATCCATGCCGCTCTGAATTTTTTTTTTCAGAAACCTCCCTGCCTCATTGCCTCTACTGCCCAACACATCCTTATACTGAGTAGGCACTTAAATGCATGCAAGATCAAATCAGATTACTTCCCAAGGGAAAGCAAGAGAGCAGTGAAAAGTAACCCAATGCAAAGAAGCATGAAATACTATAGCTACATGTCTGGTAGTGTGCTGCACAAATATTGCAACCTTGGGGAACTGGAGGTAATTTGGCAAGCACATGCCACAAAAGGAAGCATCGCAAGAATGTGGGTCAGCACCACAACCTAACTTCCTCTGGCAGCAATGCGTTAATCTCATCAGCTTCCTTGGCCCCCTTTTCTGATTTCTCCTTTGTCCTCCTCCTCACTCCTGCCCTTGTTTCCTGTATCCTATAGGTCTTATCCAGCCTCTATTCCTACATTACTACTCTTGCTTCTGTCTCTGTTCTGGACTTTTTTCAGGCAGGTGCTGGGGGAAAGATAAGGAAATGCCCATTTGTAGCCCTATGTAGCCATCGGTAGAAACCATTCGCCTCAGAGTTTTTTTGTTCTGTGATGATGTCCCATTAGCATTTTCTATAACGTTCCCAGGAAAACACTAGACTGAAGGAGCCCTCAGATCTACTTATTTGTAGACTGCTGGTCTCCCTTCCGCTCCCCCGATTTGATTTTAATAACCACCTGTCTCAGGAATCCAGAATTCTAGTTATAAACTCATTTCTCAATACCATGTGTGGTAGTACTAGGCTATAATACTGCCTACAGGGGGAAGGTTAAGGCTGGTGGATCACTCAAGTTCAGGAGTTCTGAGCTCCAGTAAAGGCTAACATTGATCAGATGTCCGCACTAAGCCCAACAGCAACATGGTGAGCCGTGGGGAGCAGAGGGTTCCAGGCTGCTTAAGAAGGGCCGAACTGTCCAGGTCAGAAAATCAAAGCAGGTAAAAACTGATCAGCAGATCAGTATTGGAACTGGAGAAGATGCTATTGTTCAGTCATTTCAGTCACATCTGACTCTGTGACCTCATTTGGGGCTTTTTCTTTTGGCAAAAACACTGGAATGGTTTGCCATTTCCTTCTCCAGTTTATTTTACAGATGAGGCAGTGAGACAAACAAGGTAAAGTGGGTCATACAGCTAGTAAGTGTCCGAGGCTAGATTTGAACTCATAAAGAAGAGTGCTCCTGATCACAAGCTCAGTGCTCTACCTACTGTGCCACCTAGCTATCCATAAGATAGGAAGAGAAAAGGCAACTGATCTCAAAACCCACAAGCAAACAAACAATACCTCTTATATCAGCAAGCATATTTGGCAAGAGAGTCGATGTGGCTGCCCATACACATGAGCCATTCCAGTCTGGCATCCTCCTTGTGTCCAATCTTCTGTACTTTTGTGTCTGGCGCATAGTAGGTGCTCGATAAATGTTTATTGATTGATAAGAACTATTTAAATAAACAGAAAAGCTTCTATTAAGCAATTGTTATATTCAAAGCACCGTGTTAAATTGTGAAGGTGGAAATAAAAAAATGGAAACAGTCTTTGCTATCAAGGAGTTTACCTCCCAATGAGGGAGACAAAAACATAGAGAAAGGTTCCAGCCTCTAGTCAGATGCAAAGGTATTATAGCAAAGCACATGATAATAGTGTATATTCTCTAATGTAATTTCCACTGATAAAGCCATATCCCTTTCTTTCTTTCTTTCTTTCTTTCCTTTCTTTTCTTCCTTCCAAAGGGGTTTAGTGACTTGCCCAGGGTCACCCAGGTAGTAAGCATCTGAGGCCAGATTTGAACTCCTGAAGTAGATATAATCTGAAAGCCCCCTTCCAAATCTAAAATTCTATCATCCCATTTAGATCTGAAGACTCTTGTCATTCTCAGGTCCACCTTACAATATTTGGGGCGTGGGGTATTGGTGCCTCTTCTTGACTCTCCCATGTGCCTATCATTGTTTTCTGACCTGAGCTCTGTTAGCTCCAGGATCCACAGGAGGCTGGGTATCATCAGTTGTGATACCCTGTCAGCTTTCACTTCTGCTAGTTTCTATTTAACCTTTGTCTTGGGTTCTTAGATTTCAGATCTGACTTCTAAGTGCCCTGGATTCCTGTGTTGCTTTGCTGGGTTCAGCATCTATCTGCACGGCACTCCTTTCTTTACCATCTCAATGAGATCATGTGTCTTAAGAAGTGGAGAACTGGTATGCCAGCAAATGCCAGAACCAAGTTGGTACAGTGCATGGAGAGGCATTTCTTGGGTTCAAAATGGAGCTAGAAGGAGCTTGATGGAACTCCCTACTTCTGTTACCACATGAGAAATTATGAGAAGCTTTAAGGAGTTCACAGAAGTATCAGGAACATACATTGCCACCTACTTATCCCTAAAGATCTGACCTTAGTCCTGTGAGTAGGAGGGGTCTATTGTTATTTGCTTAGCTTCACTCCAAACCTAGGGATCTACAACCTTACTCAGCCCAAACCACATTATTTGGAGGCCTTCTAACAAGAGTCAGTCATATATAAAATATAGACCCCTTTAGGCATATATACAACATATGTTTAGTTTACCTAACATCCCCTTCACGGTAGCTTTACCTGCTTACCCCTTCCTCTTCATGGGGAGAGGGAGAATAAATGTATTTTCATTTTCTTTGCTTCACTGATGTGTTACCTGCAAGTTAAATTCATGTCCCTCCAGATCCCATTCTTTTAGTTTTCTGTCTAAATATGAACATTCCCTTTATGATAAGGTTCAGTTGAAAGTCTCTCTGGTTATCTGCAAGAATCCGTTGTTCTGTTTTGAAGAAAGGGAAAGTTAGCGGGGAGAAAAGAAAAGTTAACTTTTCCATTTAAAAAAAAAAACTAGCCTCTGCTGTCTAGCGGTTACTAGTAGGAATTTGTGTATCACATGTTGATTTGTAAGTGCCCTGCACATCAGTCTCTGGTTCCAGAGCATCATTTCCCTTCACTGCTCTGATTTTCTGGATACGTTTGCATTTAGATGTTATCTACATCAAATGAGGAATAGAATTGTAAACAACCTGAAGACAATGAAGAGGAATAGGTAAGGGGAGGTGAGAAAAAAGAAGGCTATAAAAGGAGAAAAGTGAAGAGAGAAAATGAGAAGAGGGTGTTCATTGATTTTGCTTCGTGCAAAATAATGGGAAATCAAAGAGGCACAGGAAAAAGTAAAGGCGAGTGAAAGAAAAATCAAAGGCAATGAGGATGCTATTTTCTTATATTAAAATATACTTAATATTCCTTATACTCCTTAAAGAGAAAGGAGAGGATTGTAGGAGAAAGGAGAACAAAGGAAATGGGGAAGAAGGAAAATAATTTAAGGCTAGGTTGAGAATAAGAGACCAAGAGTAAAATCAGAGATTTTATCTTATTTTTATTTTATTTTATATCAAGAGATAATGTGGTCAAGGCTATGACCCATAAAACTCAAGCCAAATAGGCAGCTGCTCATGTGATGTGATTTCAGGCCCTTCCTATCTCTGAATTTCTCCCACACCATCTTGAAAGACCCATCTTTCTGAGGTGTTCTATGAAGAAAAAGAAAAATACCATGTAGTAATCCACTTGGTCCATAAGTGGGAAGCAGTACCTTCAAAGAGAACTAACAGGTTGGAATAAAACCATAAGTTACAAGGGACACTAACTAATAAATTCATTCATTCATTGCATATTTATTATATATCTGGTATTTTCAAGATACTGTCCTAGGTACTAAGGAAAAAAATATATAGAAAAGAGGATGTAAAAAGATGTGACATGGTTCCTGGGAAGTAGGAGATAAGATAGGCACACCAATAAATATAAGACAAAGTTGAATGTTCAGTCATTTCAGTCATGTCCAACTCTTTGTTATCTCTTTTGGGGTTTTCTTGGTAAAGATACTGGAGTGCTTTGCCACTTCTTTCTCTATCTTATTTTACAGATGAGGAAACTGAGGCAAACAGGGTTCATTCTCTCTCTCTCTCTCTCTCTCTCTCTCTCTCTCTCTCTCTCTCTCTGTCACACACACATACACACACACACTTGCCCAGGATCACATAGCTAGTAAGTGTCTGAAGCCATATTTGCACTCAGGAAGAGGAAGGTGAGTCTTCCTGACTACAGGTCCAGCACTCTATCCATTGTGCCATCTAGATGCCATAATGAAAAGTAGAATATGATATATTTGTAAAAGAGGTACTAAGTTGGATCAGGCAGGGAAAGCTTCATGGAAGAGCTAGAAGGTGAGTTTTAAAACAGGTAGAGTATCATGTTAGATATGGAGGGGGTAGAGGGCATTCTAGGTAGAAGCATAATGTGAATAAAGGCATGGAAGCAAAAACACATTTTACTTTAACTAGAGAGTGGTGGACAGGAAGAAATCAAGAGAACCTAAAGTTGAAGAAAGGTGAGACCACTAAAAGACATAGGAATATAAGGGAGAGTTTTAAAGAGAAAAATGTTGAATGTGGTCTTAGACATGGATAGTTGAAAATCCAGTTAGACAGTGGGAAATAAAGGAGAGTCTAAAGCTTCAGGGGGAATTTAAGATTATAGCTATCTAGCTAACTATTAATAGATAAATGGATAGCTAGATAGTTGTCTTTTTTGGAATTCACCCACACAGATATAGTAGCAAGGATGTTGAGATTAGATGAGCTTACCAAGAGAGAAAGATGGAAATCCATGAATCAATGACAAAAACGAAATGATGCTCAATCTTGTGCAAGTTTCCGTTTGTGCAGGGACAATAGCAGATTGCCAGAAAAGGGGAGCAGACCTCATAAAAGAGGACATAGGTTTTTGTATAACTATAAACATTGACTTTATTGTTGGTACTCCAAATCTGAGATCCTGGTCTAGTGACTAATAAATGGACGTACACCTGGAGAACTAAATCATATCAGGCCTGACTTTCTGCCTATGAAATATCAGGGACCAAAGGACGGTACAGGTCAATGGTCAGATAGGTCACAGATTCTCTTTGGAAATGAAAGCTGATAAAGTTGGTTATCATGTGACCAAAAGCAAAAGAAATGTCATTTCATAGTACTTTTGGAAATCTTTTACTTTGGTGTTCATGATAAGCATATGCAAAAAAAAACCACCATGAAAATAATTAAAGCGTATGTGTTTACATCCGTTGTAAAGCATGAAGAGGTAGAAAAATTCTGCAAGGAACTCAGTAAGATGCTCCAAATTAAATAAACAAATATTTTAATGCTGAGTGACTTCAATGCAAATTTTTTTGCATTTTTGTAAAGGAAAATACATTGCAAAAGAAGGATTGGTGTAAGAAAAAAGAGAAATGTCAGCAGGCTTTAGATACACACACACACACACACACAATCACACCAATTCATTTATTTAACTCTCCAAGGAGAACCTGTGAACAGTCCCTCTTTCCTTTTCCTCTGACCAGTGAAAGAATTTAATCATATCAACTTTCTTGTGTCTTTTGATTTCGTTTATTAGGAGATTGGCAAGATTGATATTGTTAAATTCATTAATTGGTCATAAGACAAAGAACTGACATTTATAGTGACAACGAACTTAATCTTCATAGATGGTCTGAATACTGTGACTCTCAGCCTCTTCTGTCTCCTTTTCTGCTATTTTATCACCAGCTAAGCAGAGGCAGGGAAAGACTACATGGGACTGAGGACCGTTTCTGATTTTGGTTTTTTTTTTTTTTTTTTACCATTTCTTATGTAAACATGGCTGAAAAAGTCCATACATGTCAGTCAGCCATTTAGTATGCATTTGTGAAGTGCTCACTGTGTTTCAAGCACTGTGCTAGACACTAGGGAATACAAAGATAGCTAAAATGTAGAGATTTCAACATTAAATATACCCACACTCCATTCTAGCCATGGTCACCTCATCAATCAGCAATGGCCTCCAGCTTCAATCTCTACCTTCTAGTTCATAAACAAAACATCCCAAAAAATAATGGTTCATCTCATATATCTCTAAAAGTTCAGCTTTATGTTAAAAAAGAACATATATTGATCTTTTATGGCCTTTCGGCATCCTAAACCAATTGCAATTTGTAGGAGGTTAAGTGACTTGCCCGGTCATACAGCTAGTAAGAGTATTAGACAGCATTTGATCTCAGGTTTTCCTGACTCCAAGACTAGTATTCTCTCCATTATTCCTCTAGTGCTGGTTTGGTTGTTATTCCAAGAGTTAGACATAGAACAGAGGGAGGAGAGTAAGGTCAACGATAGTACCCAGGCTTCAGTATGGCATGAAAAGGGAATCAAGGGAGTAGCATGGGTCGGAGCTGGGCTAGTTATGGAGAATTCTCATCAGTCAGGAGCAAGAAGAGCCCTAGGGCCCTAATTTTCTTGCTTGTTTGTTCTACCCTTGGTTTGTATACTTTCCGACAGTTGGACTCCTTAGGCTTGGTTACTAGTCACTACAGTAATAGTTCATCACCACCAGACTTAATTATTAAGATCCCACATCATCCTTGGAAGAAGAGGAAATAAAGACTCAGCTTGACTTGAATAGCTATGCTCTTTCATCTATGTCTCTTACTGGAATCTACTAGAACCAAAGCAGAAAATGTTGGCAGGGATGATGGTGTAATTTATAGGTATGATTGAAGATTTCATATCATTCCTCCATGCAGGAAAAAGCTACCATGTTTACCCTAGCTTTGAACAGTGGACCTTACTCAGTTGCTTTGAAAGCTGTTCCAATGGACTTACATCAGGCTCCTTCCCCTCAGTTGACTTGCTGAGCATTATCACTAAACTTTTACTTCTGTGGTTTTTAGTATTTCTTTTTAAATTAATTTTTTAAAATTAGGAGCACTTACTCTCTTTCTCCTTGGGCGGCTAGGCAGCACAGTGGACAGAGCACTGGGCTTAGACTCCTCTTCTTGAGGTCAAATCTGGGCTTGGCTACTAGCTGTGTGACCCTGGGCAAGTCATCTGTAAAATGAGAAGGAAATGACAAACTACTCCAGTTTCTTTACCAAGAAAATCCCAAACAGAGTCGTGAAGAGTTGGACATGACTGAACAACAACAACAACAAAAACTCCATTCCTTCTAACAAATACATAGTCAAGAAAATAAATCCCTACCTCATCCATATCCAAAGCACGAATGTCTCATTTTCAATATTTATGTATTACCTTTCTGTCAGGAAGTAGCCAGCATTCTTTATCAGAGGATGTCTGGAATGGTGGCTGGTCATTTCACGATCAGAGTTCTATAGTCTTTCAAAGTTGTTTGTTTTTAATTTTTTTTATTCTTTTAATTATTCTTCAGTGTTTGCTCACTTCAGTCCTTATCAGTTCATTTAAGTCTTCCCAGGTTTCTCTGAAACTCTGTCTTTTGTCATTTTTTATGGCAAAATAGCTATTTTATTGTTGTTCATTTGTCTTCAGTCATATCTGGCCCTTGATGTCCCAGTTTGGGGTTTTCTTGGCAAAGATACTCAGTATTTCCTTCTCCAGCTCATTTTAGAGATGAGGAGACTGAGGCAGACAGGGTTAAGTGTCCAGGGTCACACAACTATTAAATGTCTGAGACCAGGTTTGAACTCATGAAGATGAGTCTTCCTGACTCCAGGCCCAGTACTCCATCCGCTCTCCTACCTAGCTGCCCCATGATGGTATGCCATCACATTAACATGCTAGGATTTGTTTAGCTATTCCTAAATTGATGGATACCCATTTAGTTTTCAGTTCCAACTTCTTTTAAATAACTATACAAATGCTTCTTTTTGATAAGTGATTTTCTCTGAGAGATGTGTAGGTAGACACTCAGCAGCCTCAGAAGGCAGTAGTCTCCTGGTACCAGGGTACGGCCCAGGCCTGAATTCATGCCGTAAGATCTTTGTTTTCCATCCCCTCTGCCTTACAACCTAAGTCTCTTCAAAGCCTAGCTTGGTGATTGGTTAATTAATCTCTGATTAAGTTATTGATTCTAGATTGTTGATGGCTGGCACAGGATTGATGTATTATTTAGCCTTTGTCTTTTTCCATTAGAATGTGAGATCCTTGAGGTCAGGGACTATATTTTCACCTTTCTTTGCATCCTCAGGGCTTGGTAGAGAGGCTGGCACATAATGGTATATAGCACATCAAGTCAATTGATTGATGGAAAAATTTAAATGTTAATAATGGAAACCACCAAATTGTAAGGTTTTAATAAAAAAGAATAAATTTGTAATAGTGGAAATTTTAAGCACTGAGGCAGAGCTATTTTTTTAAAGGGTGGTAGTAATGGTAAAGGAAGCATTCCCTGTTCATTCCTTCCTTTCTTTAAGAAGTTATAAGATAAAAAAAAGAGTAGTCTGTCCTCCAATAGATTACACTCTATAGGACGCAACATTTAAATGTGCTTTTGCACTCCTATCTTGTAGTTGACTTTCAATTACACACAAGGCCATCCCTTGCTCTGCACTTGAGTAAAAAGACATACTCCCTCATCTCTAAACTATTGGGATTCTTTGTCTCTTGATGAGTTAAGTCCTCTTACCCTAGATATCTAATTACCTAGAGTAGTGGTGACAGACGCCAGAATATTTTAGCCAAATTGGTGTATCATGTATAACTTAAAATGCAGATTTTGATGACAGCTTCTCTTCTGCACCCTTTAAACATATCACGTTGTCATTCTAGTCATAATCACACCAGCTTGTGTTGAAGGACAAGGACCCAGGAGCATGTTATACCTTCCCTGGCCTTTTTTACTGCCAGTTCTGGCTGTGCCTTGCTTTCTGTTAATTAAAAGGTCGAGGCAGGCCTGAGGTTGGCCTAGTCCCCTGTGTCAGCACCTCTAGTGATAGGTGCCCTGGAGGTGGGCTTCAGGCAGGTCAGCTCTGACTCCCAGTGGAGCTTAAGGGAGCAGTGTCCTGTCCAGTTACCTCAGGGCACTTGCTAGAAGAGTATGCACCTAGGTCCCATGGCTGATTAGCAGATCCACAGATCTTGCTGCCTCAGCTTGCTGAATTTACCTAGTGTATTGGCCCTGTGTCCAGACTGTACCCGTCCAGAGTGCGATTGCCCCCCAGGACCATAGGCCCCAAAGGCCAGGGCATTATTATGCCCTGCATTATTATGTAACCTTCCTCTACTTCTTTTGATGTGCCAATTTCATAAGCCCACTCCAGGGTCTTTTCATCAGTATAGCCTAGAAGTTTAAATATGACTGTGGGGCCCCACTGGCCTATACATATCTTCTAATTATGTAAGTAAAGGGATATCTATTCATGAGTAGAACCACCAGCAGGTTGGCAGCCTAGTATATATTTTGGCTAACAGACACTTATATAAAGTAGAATAACTTGAAACTCCACCCTCACCTGAGAATATTTAGAAATAGAAGTGGGAAATCAGCCCACCACAATGATAACAACTAGAATTTCTGAAGAAATTCAAGGTATACAAATTTCCTCACGTGAACTAGCTGAGGCAAATAAACACAGCTATGATTTCCTCTATTTCACAATAATGAATATCAGAGGTAAGCTTTGAAACCAGCTTCCTCCCTCTAAATCCAGACTTCTTTGTACTATAGTGGTATCCTCTAGACCAGAGATGTCAAACATGCTGGTCATTCGCAACCCACAACACTCCCAAGTGTGATCAGAACCAGATTAAAATATAATCAGGAAATGTTGAACAAAATAAAAATACAATAAAATATAGATAATGTTAATATGTGGTTTTCTCAGGCAATATGTCACCCATAGGGATCCTTGTGTCTAATTTAGTGGCCCTCCCATTCTCTTTGAGTTTGATTCCACTAGTCTACATCTGAATTTCTCTGATAAAAAGGAGTCTTATATTCTAACATCACTGACTAGTGCCACAAGAATGTAAGTCTCACATTTGTACCCTTCCCTTCTGCTAAGAAAGCTAGGGGCTCTCTCTGGGGGACAACTCTCTTCCTAGAGATATGGAGTATATTAAGGGATCAAGAAGGAGAAAGGAAGATAAGGAAACTGGAGAACACCAAAGGATCTCTTTTGACTATAACATCTAGTTTTAGGCAGCACATCAAAAAGCTGAACCCTGAGTACCCAGAAGAGTGTACCTGGGATGGTGAGGAGGCTGCAGACCATGCCCTGTGACAATCAATTGAAAGAACTAGAGCTGTTTGGCCTAAAGAGAAAACGGGAAGAGGAAGGAGCAGTAGCTGCTCAGATATTCAAAGAGTTGGTTGTTACATGCACAAGGAATTAGAATTGTTTTGCCTGGCACCTGAAGGCCTAACTTGAAAGAATGGTTATAAAAGCAGCTTTGAGGTTAAGGGAATCTCTAAAAGTAAAGGTGTATGCGCTTCCTTTAGAAAGAGTACATTTTCCAGGACTTTAAGAAGAAGCTGGATGACTACTTAGTGAGGATGTTGTAAAAGGATTCATTTACATAAAGGGTTTGGTTATATTGTCTCTGATGTCCCTAATGGGTCAGATTTCGGGATACTCTGATTTCTCCCTCAGAAATTTCAGAAGGAGAGAGACAGAGAGAGAGATGAAGGGCAGGGAAGGGGAGGGAAAGGGAGAGAAGGAAAGAGAGAGCAGGGAGAAGGAGAAAGGGAGACAGGGAGGGAGGGGGAGGGAGAAGGAGGGAGAGAGAAAATGAACAATAAATATTTACTCAGCACCTACTACATGGCAGTTACTATGCTAAGGCCTGGAGATACAAAAAAAGAGAGAAAAACAATCCCTGCCCTCAAAGAGCTTTCAATCTGGTGGGGAAAACAATACGCAATAAATATATACAGAGCCAGCTATATACAGCATAAACAGAAATTATTAACAGAAGGAAAGCACTAGAATTGAGAGGAGTTGGGAAAGGCTTCCTGTGAAAGATACAATTTTAGTTGAGACTTAAAAGCCAGGAATGTCAATAGTTGTACTGGAAGAAGGAAAGCATTGCTGGATTTGGGGAAAATCAGAGAAAATGTGTGAATGCATGTGCATGAGAGACAGAAAGAGATAGAGACAGAGAGGCATGTCTAATTGTCTTGAGCAGGTAGGACTGAAGGTGCAAGAATTTGTGTTCCCACAATGATAGCTACACTATTAAAGGACCCAAATGAGGAATGCTAAAATAGTGATTAGGGATCAAGTATGAATGGACTCCACTATCCTAATACTTCTCTGCAGGGCCCTCGTCACTCTCAATATCAGATTGTTTAGAAAGGACAGAGCAACGCTGAAGTGGGAGTCTAACTCCACCAGAACAATTTTTCACCTTAGTTTCGAACTGTTCAGCTAGAGTCACTTGCCAATAGCCTCAGGAAAATCTAAGATGAATGTCCATCTGTTAGAAAATCTACAGAATCATCTGTTTTAGTGGTGTTACGAATCTTTTGTCAGCCTGTCATCCTGCTTGATATAACTCAACCTCTTCATCTTCTTCCAGCTGTTTTGGGCAGTATTTCAATTGGTGAACCCCAAAGCCCATTTATGGTTTTGATATGCCTTTTTGCTAAGTGTGCTCTTCATCTATTTGGAAAGCCAGCAAACTGCAATGAAATGTTGCCTGGCATCTTTGCTCTGTTCTACCAGAGAGAAAATAACAGACAATCCAAAGCAAGACAGCATGCTTCCTAGTGGAGATGCAAGGCACAGTTATGCTAATGTGATTCAGAGATTCAAAATCTACCGCCAAAGTTATTAAAGTTTTTATTTTCTATGTATATCATGGAGTGAGAAATAAAGAAAACTATACAAACTCTCTTATCTGGCTTATCCAGTAGTCTCAGTGTTTCAATTAGTAATTAGGGATGGGTCATGCCATTTTCACAGTTACTATTGAGAGCTCTGTGATACTCTGGAGGAAGATGTGTAAGATAAGTCCATAGTACAGTAGTGCCTTTTTAACTAGTGCTTTCCAGTGTGGATAGTAACAGAAAAAAAAGAGAAATTTAGGAATAGAATATATCCAGTTTATATCACACTGTAAAACAGCTAGAGCTAAATAGATTTTTTTTTCCATTTTCACAGTATTGGCCACATCATTAGGAAGGCATTGGTCCAGGCTGAAGCCATTAATGCTTATGAATTGTGGTTGTTGTCCTTTGTTCTTGAAGAGGACCAGAATGATATCACTATGTTGGGGTCAAGGTACAGTGTGTCCAACTGTGGGTGATCAGACCAATACAAGTTTGGAAGATTCTACCACAGGTTCCACACAAATAGTCCATATTTGGAGTGGAGATGTCTCTAAATTTGTGTATCTTATTTCTTTTGAGCCACTGCAATTCTATTTCACTCATAGAACATAGCACCTTCTTTGATGTGGGCACACCATGTTGGGTGGTTCTTTGTCAATGCCTCTCATGTCACACAATTCATTTCAAAGTTCTTTGAAGAGTCAATTGTACCTCTTAGTTGAACATGTTTTAGATAGTGACCCATGAGGAGAGATGTCTACTCAATCTGACAATTCTCTTTTCTTCCCCTGTACTTTTCAATCTCTTCCTAAGCAGTGGTTCATTTCCTGCTGTCTACAAACATACCCAAGTATGTTCAACACTTTAAAAGAATGTTAATTAGATCCTCCTATAGCTCCAAGCTACAACCTATACATCTCTTTCCTTTCACATTCAAAATCACAGAAAAAAGTTGTATATACTTGATATCTCTACTTCCCCTCTGCCCACTCTTTAACAACTTGTAACGTGGCTCCTTACCTCATCACTCAACTGAAACTGCTCTCCCCATTGAGATTTCAGTTGCCAAATCTAATAGCCTCTTCTCAGTCCTCATCTTTATTGACCTCTTGGCAGTATACACCATGATATTCTCCTGGATACTTCTTCCTTAGTTTTTGTGACTCTGATGTTTCCTTATCTTCCTTTCCATCTGGCATTCCAACTTAAATGGGTGAGGAAATATACTGTCATTGGTTCAGTTAGTCGAAGAATGAAATTAGGATCATACACCTTGCCAGAAGAGATATATGCTCCATATGCATCTCAAACTCAATATATACAAAACAGAAGGCATAGGTTTTCCTGCTAAACCTATTCCTCCTAACTTCTATACTCCTAGAAAGAACACCATCCTTCTAATTTACCATGTTTACAACCCAAGAGTGATCTTCAAGTCTTCCCTTTCCCCTATATCTCATATCCAAATATATGTGTATATACGATATCACATGGATATATGTACATATGATGTATACATATAATAGCCAAATGCTAGCTAGGAAGTCATTTGTTTATTTCATCCCCACACTTCTTATATCTGTCTCCTCTCTACTCACACATCTACCACTATATCTGTCTCCTCTCTATATAAATCTACCACTATTATAGACCCTTATCAACTCTGCTTGGTTACCTCATAAAAGCCTCTAAATTTGTCTCACTGCCTCCATCCTCTCTCCTCTCCAACCAGTCTCCTGCATAATTGCCAAAATGATCTGTATATTTGCTTTCAATAGCAAATAGAACTTCCAGTGAAGAAACTCCTTCTACCAGGGTCAATAAGCAATTACTCTTCAATTTATAATCTTAGAGAATTGCCTAATGTGGAGAAGTTGAGGGGCTTGCCTAGGATCACGTAGTAAATAGATGTCCAAGGATGGACTTGAATCCAGGTCTTTCTGCCTCCAAAGACATTTCTTTATTGACTATGCCATGCTGCTGGATGTATATGTTCAAAGAACAGGTTTGACAACACCAGTCCTTTTCTCAAGAGACTCTAGTGTCTCCTAATTACTCCTTGGATAAAATGCAGGCTCCTCTGTTTGGTATTTAAAGCCCTTTACAATTTGTCTCCAGTCTATCTTTCTAAACTCATTATATATTACTCTCTATGCACTCTATGTTTTCAGCCAAACTGAATTATTTGATATTCCTAGTATGTGACTCTCTCTCCCCTGCCTGTGGCTTTGCACAGGTTGTCCTCAATGTTTAGAATATACTCCCTTCCCAGCTCTGCCTCTTGCAGTCCCTAATTCCAATCTAGTTTGAGGGCAAGTGCCATCTCCTCTTCCATGGGGACTATTCTGATTCCCCTAGTTTGTTAGCACACTCCCTGAAATTTGTTTTTTATATTTTATTATTTATATTTTTAGTTTTCAGCATTGATTTCCACAAGATTTTGAATTACAAATTTTCTCCCCATTTCTACCCTCCCCCACCACTCCAAGATGGCATATATTCTGACAGCCCCATTCCCCAGTCAGCCCTCCCTTCTGTCACCTCATTCTCCCCTGTCCCCTTTTCCCTTACTTTCTTGTAGGGCAAGATAGATTTCTATGCTCCATTGCCTGTATATCTTATTTCCCAGTTGCATGCAAAAACAAAGGTGAGCAATTCAACATAGGTCACACATGTATCATTATGCAAAACACACCCATAAATAGTCATGTTGTGAAAGACGAACTACATTTCCCTCCCTCCTATCCAGTCCACCTTTATTCAATTGTCTCCCTTGACCCTGTCCCTTTTCAAAAGTGTTTGCTTTTGATTACCTCCTCCTCCATCTGCCCTCCCTTCTATCATTCCCCCGTTATCATCCCCTTCCTCCTTTCCTGTGGGGGTAAGATACCCAATTGAGTGTGTATCTTATTTCCTCCTCAAGTCAAATGCAATGAGAGAAAGATTCACTCATTCCCCCTTACCTGCCCCCTCTTCCCTTCCAAGGAACTGCTTTTTCTTGCCACTTTTATGCAAGATAATCCACCCCATTCTATCTCTCTCTTTCTCCTTCTCTCATCCCTTAATTTGATTTTATTTTTTTAGATATCATCCCTTCATATTCAACTTACCCTTTGCCCTCTGTCTATATATATATATATATTCCCTTCAGCTACCCTAATACTGAGGTCTCATGAATTACACACATCATCTTTCCATGTAGGAATGTAAACAAAACAGTTCAACTTTAGTAAGTCTCATATGATTTCTCTTTCTTGTTTACCTTTTCATGTTTCTCTTGATTCTTGTGTTGGAAGGACAAATTTTCTCTTCAGCTCAGGTCTTTTCACTGAGAAAGCTTGAAAGTCCTCTATTTTATTGAAAATCCATATTTTGCCTTGGAGCATGATACTCAATTTTGCTGGGTAGGTGATTCTTGGTTTTAATCCTAGCTCCATTGACCTCTGGAATATCATATTCCCAGTCCTTTTATCTCTTAATGCAGAAGCTGCTAGATCTTGTGTTATACTGATTGTATTTCCACAATACTCAAACTGGTTCTTTTTGGCTGCTTACAGTATTTTCTCCTTGATCTGGGAGCTCTGGCATTTGCCAACAGTATTCCTAGGAGTTTTCTTTTTCGGATCTTTTTCAGGAGACACTTAGTGGATTCTTTCTATTTCACCCTCTGACTCTAGAATATCAGGACAGTTTCCCTTGATAATTTCTTGACAGATGAAATCTAGGCTTTTTTTGATTATGGCTTTCAGGTAGTCCAATCAATTTTAAGTTATCTCTCCAGGATCTATTCTCCAGGTCAGTGGTTTTTCCAATGAGATATTTCACATTGTCTTCCATTTTGTCTTTCCTTTGGTTCTGTTTTATATCTTGATTTCTCATAAAGTTACTAGCTTCCACTTGCTCCAACCTCATTTTTGAGGTAGTATTTTCTTCAGTGGTCTTTTGGACCTCCTTTTCCACTTGACTAATTCTGCCTTTCAAGGCATTCTTCTCCTCATTGGTTTTGTGGATTTCTTTTGCCATTTGAGTTAGTCTATTTTTAAGGTGCTATTTTCTTCAGTATTTTTTGGGGAGTTCTTTAGCAAGTCATTGACTTGTTTTTCATGGTTTTCTCTCATCACTCTCATTTCTCTTCCCAATTTTTCTTCTACTTCTCTTACTTGCTTTTTCAAATCCTTTTTGAGCTCTTCCATGGCCTGAGAACAATTCATGTTTTTCTTGGAGGCTTTTGATGTAGGCTCTTTGACTTTGTTGACTTCTTCTGGCAGTATGTTTTGTGTCCTTTGTCACCAAAAAAAAGATTCCAAAGTCTGATTCTGAATCTGAGTCTGTTTTCGCTGCTTGTTCATGTTCTCAGTCAACTACTAGACCCTTGAGGTTTTTGTTGCGGTATGACTGCTTGTAGAATAGAGTACTTTGTCTCAAGCTTGAGGGGCTGCACTACTGTTTTCAGAGCTACTTTTAAACAGCAAGCTCTGCCACACCAGCACTCCTTCTCCCCCAAGAACTGCCAACCAGGATTGCAGTCCAGATCCAGGCAGGGCAAAGCAGGCTTTGCACTCCTGCTCTGATCCACTGCTTAATTCCTCTCACCAGGTGGGCTTGGGGCAGGAAGCAACTGCAGCTGTAGCTCTGGAAGCAGACTCAAAGCTGCACGACCTCCACTGCCTCTGGGGTGGCCAACTGTGAGCTCCTTTCACTCTGTCCCAGCAGCTTTTCCCACTACCCTTCTCTGTTGTCTTTGGTGTTTGTGGGTTGAGAAGTGTGGTAACCGCCACAGCTCAATGATTCAGGGCCCCATGGCCTGTTCTGCCTGGCTACAGGTGTGGTTGGTCCTGGCACGGCCCACACTGGGCTCTGCTCGGCTCCCAGCTCCATGGGATAGACCTTTCCCAGCAAGCATCCAGGCTGTCCTGGGCTGGAGCCCTGCTTGCCTCTGCTATTTTGTGGATTCTGCAGCTCTGGAATTTGTTCAGAGCCATTTTTATAGGTGTTTGGAGGGACCTGGGGGAGAGTTTGAGCAAGTTCCTGCTTTCCAGCCACCATCTTGGCTCCGCCCCCCTGAAATTTTACATATATATATAGTATTTCTTTAACTGCATTCATGATATTTCGTCCAGTAGAATATAAGCTCCTTGAAGAAAGAAATTTCTTTTTGTCTGTGTATCCCCAGACCCCAAGACTGGCATGACACCATAGTTCTTTGAAAACAAAGGACAGCAGGTACTTAATAAATTCTTGCTAAAAGGATGGGAAAATTCAGAAGAACTAAGCATTTATAATATAATAGGTGCCCATTTAACACCCTGAGGTCACAGGAAGATACATAATAGATTTCATTGAGGCCCCGAGTCTGATCTTCAGTTACTGTTCTTATATTTATCTTGATAGATGAGTTTGCAGTGATTGGAAGCACTTTGCTAAATGGTTCCCATGTGGTTTTTCCCCAAGGCCAACTGGGAAAAAAGGAAGTTATTGAACTTTGTTCCTAAAGAATAAGGTGGTATGTTAATTTTTTTTAATTTGGTACCAAGGAGAATATTTTAAATCATATATAGGAACTATAATTATTAGTAACTGAGGACCCCACAGCTCTGGCCCATCTCTTTGCTTTCCACAAGTAAATATTTACCAACAGCTGAGAGATGAAAATCCAGACAACATTTTGTAGCAGCAAGCTAAATGCAGCAACTTTTCATGGTAAATTTTATCTGTTGTGAGCATTTTTGTCTAGTAACAGTCAACGGACCCATTGCTCCCTAAGACAATAGATAGCCCAGACCTGCCAGTGGTATGGGATCTATTAATGTCAAGCTCCAAATTTCTAAAGGATGCCTATGTGAACTCTGTTGTCCAGATGGAAGTAATGTCATTCCCATAGGGTCTGTACTATCCCTTGAACAAACTGGTTTTCTCTGGTATATAACTTGAGTGCAAGATAAAGGTATTCTCTCTGACAATTTCAAGCTCCCTCTTCTCCAGGACACTCTTTGTCTGGTTTAAAAAAACACAAGTATTGTCAGTGGCAAGGTAGAGGAGGCCATGAAATCCTGACTACCCATTCCTAGTAACCAACGTGACGCATCTCATCCCACCAAAACTTCTGGGACCCCTACAAGATCCTCATTAATGCCAAGATTTAGCATTCTCTTTTGATACAGACCAACAACAATAAACATAATTTTTGGTATTGATGCAGTGCTTTTAAGTTTTCAAAGTTCTTTACTTATGTTGGCTCATTTAATCTTCATAATAACCCTAAGAGGTAGGTGCTTTTATTGCCACCTTTTTTTACAAATGGGGAAACAGGCTGGGAAGGGCTAAGTGACTTGTGCAGGGTCATCTTGCTAATTAAGGAAGGATTCACAACTAGGTCTTTCTGATTCCAAGTCTGGTCCTTTGTCCATTGAACTATTTACATGTCCCACCAAAGTGCTGGATCTCTTTAAAACTAGAACAGCTGACCAGGAAGGTATATAATCCCAAGAACAGTCTTGAGGTGTCAAAGTATAGAAGTCAGCAGAGACTATTAAATAACTAAGTAGGACTTCTTGAATATTGATTTGTTGTTCAGTTGTTTCAATCATATCCAACTTTTTGTGACCCCATTTTTTTGTTTTGTTTTGTTTTTGATACTGGAGTAGTCTGCCATTTCATTCCCCATCTCATTTTACAGATGAGGAAAGTGAGGCAAATAGAGTTAAATGGCCAGATTTAAACTCAGGAGGACAAGTCTTCCTGATTCTAGACCTAGATATCAATTATCTTAAAAAAAGGCTTTGTTCTTCCTTTCCACCCCACCATGTACTCTGTGATTTAGTGATACTGGTTTCATTGCAGGTCCTTGAACAGGACAATCCATCTCTCAACTCCAGACATTTTCATTTTCACTGACTGTTCCCATGCCTGGAATGATCTCCCTCTGCATCTAAGCTTCCTTGTTTCCCTAACTTCCTTCAAGTCTCAGCTAAAAGCTTATGTTCTATAGGAAACCTTTCCCAATCACACTTATTTCTAGTGCCCTCCCTCCATTTATTATTTCCATGTTGTTCTGTACATTGCTGGTTTGTGCATTGTCATTTGCACATCATGTTCCCCATTTGACTGTGGGCATCTTGAGAATAGAGCCTATCTTTTGTCTTTCTTTATATACCCAGCACTCAGCACAGTGCTCATTAGTACGTACTAAAATATTTATTTACTAACTGATTAATCCTTCTATACTCATTCCCAATTTTGACTTGTGAATTTCTTGCCATCACCCAAGACTACTTGGGTTTCCTTCTTAAATCTTCTGCTCTGCTACTGAACTTCCCAATAACTCTCAGTTATTCATAACTGGAAACTTTTCTGTCACTTCAAAATGTCCCCTAATGGAAATGTTACCCAGAATCCTGTGATGTATTCATTTATTCTGCCTGCAAGCATTTATTTAGAACTTCCTACATATAAGATTATTTGTTAGGCACTGGGAACCTAACAATAAAAACCAAAATGGTTCCTACCCTCAAGAAGCTTCCATTCTCCTGGAATATCTATTAGAAACTATTAGTCTATGCTGACTAAACAGGACAACCAATATCCAAACTTTAGGCCATTCGGGAAGGATTTTTTCGAAGCTTCTTCCTCCTGATTAAAACAGATGTGCGTAATGAGACTATGGGACTTCTAAAAGGCCTTTTTTTTCACTTGAGGAAGTCCAATTGCCCAATTGACACAAATTCATGTATCTTCACAACACCCCAGAGACAGAGGGAAGGAGGATTATTGTCCTCATTTTTCTAGTGTGGAAAGCTAAAGCATAAGGAGATTAAATGGATTGCTCGTGGTTGCTAAGCCAGTCAGCCAGAGAACACAGGAACATTTGATCTTGCTAACTCTGCTGCCAATGTTCTAGCTCCCAAACCACCTTCTCCCTCATTTTTGTCATTAATGGTTCCAAGCTACCAAAATGGCGAGTCTCTTTATAGGTAAGAACTGTTTTTGTGCTGGGATGTAGTGTGTTATTGAAACAATATCCATAGCCATGATCTAATGGTTTTCAAAAGTATTAAACTCCATGACAGAAATCAATAAGTGATAATAGTTTGAAAACAAGCCATCTTTTTGATTTTTAAAGTTGATGTTCATACACATCTCAAAAGTTTACAAAAGACTTCCCATATTTTTTTCTCATTGAAATAGGTGGAATGATAGATGGACTGCTGGACTTCAAGTCAGGAAGGCTTGAGTTCAAATCTTACCTCAGACACTTACTAGCCACATGACCATAGTAACCTCTTTGTCTCAGTCTTTTCATATGTAAAGTGAGACAATTGAACTTGATGGCCTCTCAGGTCTTTACTGGTTCTAAATTTATGAACTCATAAATACAGTAATGCAAGCTTTAGGAGGCTCCAGAAGATTTAGGGGACATGCTATTGGTCACACAGCTACTAAGCATCATAGGAAAGATTTGAGTCCAGGTCTTCCTATCCCCAAATTTAGTACTATCTCCATTAAGCCACACTGCTTACTCTCCTTTGAAAACAGAATATTTTACTACTAAAGCAAAAATAGCAAAAATATCTAGTTGTTAAAATATGTTCATATGACAAATAATAGTAACTGCTATTTATATGGCACCTTGAACTTTGAAAAGTACTTTGCAAAACTTTACTTGTGTGCCTGACAAAAACCCATGGTAATAGGTGCTGCAGAGATCATTGTCCCCTCTTTAGAGATGACAGAATTGAGGCTCAGAGATGTCAGGTGCCTCACCAAGAGTCACACAGATAGAAAGGTTCAGAGGTGGGATTTGAACAGAGTTTCCTCACTTCAAGGCCAACTCTATATCTACTGCTCCAAAATAAAGAGATTTTAAATGAAAACTCTGCAGTCCATCCCCGCCCCCCAGCCATATGAACAAAATTAACATTTGTATTGTTAATTATTCTTTCATGTCTTTATGAAATTTATGATCCTGAGACAATTGTGAGAGGACTTTAAGAAATAGGGAGTTCAAAAGCTTATCGAAAGCTAGGAAAGGCTGAGAGGAGTGAGGAGTTATGAATCACATCTTTATTTTCTACACCTCGCACACAACCTTGATAGAGCCACATAGATAAAGACAGAGCTACATGGTACATCTGCTTCTAAACACAGAAACAAATGTTTCTCATGGATGAGTGCAAATATCTGATTGCACTGAGGAGTCAATACTCTATGTGTCCAATGGTAAAAGATGGTTGCAAGATTGCCACTTATTTCTCCAAGCCAAAGGAGCAACGGATTCGAACTAGAAATCAGTCTTGTTCCTTGGCTCTGCTGCAAAGAAGCCTGAGCCAATAGCAGACAAACAGGAAATGATGTCATTAAAAGTTAGATGTTTACTTTGCACTCATCAAAAATAAGTCTTTTCAAGTGGCATTTATAAAGAAGAGTCTGACGTCTATCTATCTTATACCTTAGTTAAAAGATCCAAGGTTGGATAAAAGTACAAAAAGGTATTGGAGTGTCAAATTGATTAATTTGATACAACAAAGATGAGTTTGTAAGCTAAGAAAAGTGTGTGCAGGTTTAAATTCTCACATCAAAGTTAGAGGCAGCATAGTAGTGCAGAAATACAGTGGGACTTGGGAGGGAAGAGAAGTGGGTTCTGGCCATGGTCCTGAACTATGTAAACTTGGGAAAGTCATAACTTTTTTTCACTTGATTTGCTTATCTGTACAATTTCAGGAAGATAAGAGGAAGTGTTCTATATCGTAGAATTAAAGAGTTTGTGTGATAGAAGGGAACTTTGATGCCATCTAGTCCAACCTATACACCAAAATAATTTCCATTAAACATGCCTAATGATCACCAAGATTCTTCCCCATTTTTGCCATTGGGTCAATTTCAGTTGTGTCTGATTCTTCATGACCCCATTTGGGGTTTTCTTGGCAAAAATACTAGAGTGGTTTGCCATTTCCTTCTCCAGATCATTATAGAATGAGGAACCAAGGCAAACATGGTTGAGTGACTTGTCCAGGGTCACAGAGCTAAGAGTGAGTGTCTGAGGACTAATTTGAACTCAGGAAGATAAGTCTTCCTGACTCCAGGTCCAGCACTTTATCAACTGTGGCACCTAGCTGCCCAGTTCTTCCCTACACTAAGATATTTCTAGATGCATTTTAGATCATCTAGAAATAGATGAGAAATGAGTGTCCAGAGCATTGTACCCCCAGCATAGAAGCTGATTAATACTGATAGGGAAATAAATTTTAAAATACCCTTGCAAATTAGTTGTTTCTGTCCCACCTCCCCCCCCCCATTTCCTGCTCATCCTCCTTTCTTCCTTTCTTTTTTTTTTTTACTCTCACAGTGGATTTTAAGTACCTTTGAGCTCAGGGGCTGATCTAGGTTTGATTTTTTGCTTTCCTTGTGTTTTGAGTGACAATACCTTGAATATTTAGTAATATTTTTGTTGAATTTATTTTTCTACTTTCAGGATCTGGTCATTTCAAATTTTAGTCAAAGATTTGGGAATTACACAAATAAAAAAGCCATGAGTTTCTAAGTGTATATTTGGGTTCCTAGGAAGTTTCTAGAAGGAATTATCTGCTTGACCTTCCAGTCTTGGCCTTCTCTGAAGTGTAACGCCTCATAACCTAGCCATAGTGATGCCACCCAGTCATGTATCCAACCATTTAGCTGCCACATCCTATGGTGATGGGTTAATCACTTATCCTCATAGTTGAGCTTATAACTCATAAAATCATAGATTTATAATGGTAAGACATCTCAAAGGCTTTGTAGTATTACTTTTTATTACTCACACATGAAAATATCATCTCCCACCACCATGACCTTGGATTGGCTAGCTTCCCTTCATGGAATGTTTTCCTGCCTCACTTTTGCCTCTTAGAAACCTTGTCTTGCTTTAAGATTTATCTCAAGTACCATAACATGCAGGAAGCCTTGGCTGGGCTCCCCAGTGACTTGTGCCTACCCCTATAAGGTTACATATACTCTGTATGTATCTTGCCTGTACCAATTTATAAAGTTATATTGTTGCCCCCATTAGAATGTATGCTTCTTTAAGATAGAGAAGTGCTGTTTTAACTTTGTTTTTGTGTCCCCAGCACTCAGCACAGTGCTTGGTACAATATAGGAGCATAATAAATGCTTTTTGGCTGATTATATGTCACCTTACTACTCTGTCCATGATCCATCTCTCTTTCTGCTAAGAACTGGGTCAAGACCTTCTTCGTTCTTTTCAGAGAGTACAAGATCTTAACTTGTCCCTGCCTCCCCACCCTGCCTTGTACGCTCCCTGTGTCTCTTGCTTAAAGTAGACCATGATTCAAAGATTTAGCATTTCAGTAAATTCTCCTGTCTTAGGAAAGGGTTATAAATATAACTGTGATGATAGAAGGATTTTCTAAAAGAAACTCTATTTCTGACTCCAGGCTCAGACCAATGGAATCTATATTAGCTTCCTTAGTGGTTCATATTCTCTTTCTCATTTCTCATTCTCACTGTCCCCCAGAAAATAACTTGTTCTGGGGGAGAAAAGTAATCAGGAATGATGTTTCCTTTGTTCAAGACATACGACATAGTGCTAAAAGCAAAAACTCCATGTCTTTCAGTGCCTCAGTTTCTCTATGAGCAGAATGAGAACTACAGCAATAACCTCCTACTTCAAAGAGCTGGTTGGGAGGATTGATTAAGTAATTACAAAATCCTTTGAGCTTGTCCAATACACATTAAACAGTCAAGCAAGGATTTAGTAGCCTATCTCCTGGCCTTTCAGAGTTTCAGATGAGGGACCATTTATGTCCAAAAGCTGTATTTAGAGTACCTATAAGGGCTTTCATCGAAACTAAACTTAGCCTTTTCTTGAAAGAAAGATCTTGCACATAAGAGGGGATTAATAATGTTGGCTGAATTGGATGTTTGGATGTGAAAGCTAATGCTATAAGCTAGTCATGACAAATTTACACACATATAGACACACATAAACACACATGCATTCAATGCATATACACCCCCCAAACATACACATTAGCCTCCATGGGCAACATCTGAAAGAAATTAGTGGAGGAGGACCTTCTCCCCAGAGGACGCTGGGATGTGATGGTGGGAAGATAGGTCTTATTCAGTCCTCCTCAAAATCATGGGCTTGTCTCCAACTCAACTATATACCATGCCATTTATTAATTTTCACTCAACCATTTCCCATTCCACCCTCTCCCACCACTGATTTCCTATGGTTGTGTTTAGGCATTGGCCCCTCGAGGTGTCAAAACTATTACCAAGACACTGATTATAGCTACTCAGGCAAAGTTTCTGGCCAACTTTACCCACAGAATCTCCACACCACTCAGATCACTTCACGGATACAGCAGGTTCCAGGGTTTATGTTCCATGTCAGGGCCTGTTAAGAGTGACACTTACCTTTTTTATTTTGGGTAGAACACACCTCATAAAAGTGGTGATGGACTCAATATGCAGAATAAGACAAGTATTTTTAAACACAGTCAATATGAGAATGAGTTATGCTTAATGTGGTATTTGCTATTGGATTTTGTTTTTCTTATTCTTTTTCTCTAGCAAAGGAAGGTTTGGGGAGGGGAAAACAGTTGCTTATTTTAGAAAAACCAGACTTTAAAATACCTTGATGGAGCAAACAAAGTTTTGTGTCAGTTTAGATGCCTAGTCTTTCTAGTATTAATTGAAAAAATAATTATCAAAAGAATGTTGAAATCATTTTGAGTGGGACAGAGTAAGTCAACAAGATTAGATGAATAGGATTAGATGAGCTGCAATTTGCATCCCAGCTCTCAATACATTATACATTGCTACATTATTGAACTTTCCTATTTTTGTTAAGGGTACCAGCATCCTTCCAGTGACCCAGGTATATATCCTCTATATCATCTTCAATTCCTTACTGCCCCTCACTCTCAAAACCAGTCAGTTGCAAAATCTTGTCATTTCTACCCACAAATCTCTGGAATCCATCTTCTCTCTACTCATAGAGCCATCACCCTAGTTCAATCCTTCCTTTCTTCCCACCTGCACTACTAATAGCTTTCTAATTGGTCTCCTGGCTCAAGTTTCTCCCCTCTTCAATCTATTCTCCACACAGCTGCCAAAATGATTTTCCTAAAGCAGAGATCTGACCATTTCACTCCCATATTCAATAAGCCTTATTATTGACTCTAGGACCAAATATTTCATCTTTATCTCATTCCTCTCATTTTATATTTTTTGTAAATATTTTCAAAATGTGTATAACTATTAGTACAGGAATACATACATATATATGTATATATGTATGTATGTGTATATATATGCACACATATATACACATATATATGTATATACGCATATATATACATATACATGTATACGTGTGTGTGTGTGTGTGTGTATATTTATAGTCCACATAACCTGTGAGAACCTTCCTTCCAATTCCTATTCCCAATGAGGAATTGTCCCTCCTTCAAGTTTCTCAGGGGTGATTCTCTAACACTATCTGCTCAAGATCCCACAAATTAGCTTCTCTGCAAGATTTTCAGTTGAAAGTAACTTTTTTTCAGCCAGTCCTAAGTAGCTTTTAAAAAGGAATATTTACCAAAGTGGTGCAAAAAGGACCTTTGGTAGAAAAAGCAAAAGCAAAAACAAGCAACATACCTCCAAATTTCCAGGCCACACTCTCCCAACAGTAAATGTAGTTTATTGCCTTCACAAGCATCTGTGTGCTAATCCAGCTTCAGTGCTACCTTCCTGGAAAGACCCAGTGACCTGAGAATATGTCAATGCAGAGAACAACCAGCAACTATGTGATTTCAAAGGTGGTAATATGAAGATTTTATGTCTTTGTTTATGAAGAACTAAGAGTAGTTGATGAAAGTTAAAAAAAAGACTGGAAAAATTTCTAGTTGTTAGGACTCTCTAAAGGCAGAAGGGTCTTCTTTGGAAGTGAATTCCACTTTAGTGAAGGATGACTAATTTTAACCACCACTAGTCTTGAAGGTAATCCATTAATTTACTGTGAGATAACAATCTGCAAGGATGGCTAGCATACCCACACAAAGGAAATCACATATCCTTGAAGTACTTTGGAAAATAGGAAGAAAAATTAAGGGATAGGACTACTGCTTGCTATGGATAGGATGATGCTAATGAATAATGATGAAAAATCTGTATTACTCAACTCCTATTTTATTTCTTTTTTCTTAATCAGGTAGAACGATATTCAGATTGGAAAGAATAGGGGAAAAAATTACAGATAATTGAACCCTAATGTAAGTCAGTGGTTGAAGAACAACCCCTCATTGTTCTCAATGAATTTAAGTCACTTGATTCCAATGAACTTTGACCCCAGGAGCAGCATGCGCTTCCATACAGATGACAGCCATTGATGTTTGAAAATTTTCACAGCATTGGAAATGGGCAAAAAGCATTTTTTTTTGCCAATTTTCCAAAAAAAAGTAGATTAACTCTTCAAATTATACACTTATCTGCTTGATGACAAGCCCTGGCAAAATTCTAGAAAGCATTATTAAATGGATGGTTTGTAATCTCTTGGAAAGGGAGCAAGTGGTTACTGAGAGCCAGCATGTGTTTATTAAGAATCCATGATGTAGAGAATCTTGGGAAGATGCCAGAATAAGATGTAACCTAGGGCTCTACTTTCCCTTACTACCTCAAATTAACAAAAAAGGTGCATAGCCATGAAACAAAAGCCATTATTCTGGAAGATGAGAAATCATATAATTCACCTTCATCTAATTCTTACATAAAAAATAACTAAAGACCTCAGGCAGATTTCAAAAAGACATAATAAAATAAAATGTAGCAACTTTCATATGTCTAAAATCTAGATAAACATAAAGATGAGCGAAAGTGAAAACATAGAACTAAACAGCTTGTTGGAAAGAAATTAGATTTAAATGACTTGTAGTGATTTGCAAATGGGAATATTAAAGAACACAAATATTTCTTGGTATTCCACAGTACCTTTACAAAAACTGATCTTGTCCTAGGTTATAGAGATAATATAAACAAAGATAAAAAGGCAGAATAAAAATAAATATCTTAGTACTAAAAATAATAATTAATAAATGAAATTTAGACAAAAGATATAGACAAACAGAAGTTAATGATACTCCGAATGATTGAGTCAAAGAATTAAATTAAAAAATATGTAATTATGCTAAAGATAATGAAAACAAGGATGGGGCTTAATAAAACTTATGGGATATAGATAAATTTTCCTCCAAGATCTGCTTTATCTCTTGGAAAACTTATATTATCAATGAAGCAACAATGAAATTTAAGAACATTTTTTAAAAAAATTAACAATCTCAACAACATAAGAAATAAAAACAAAGAAATAGAGAAATCAAAATATTATAAAACTAATTAAATTTAGTCTTTTGAAAAGATTAATATGATATATAAAATATTAGCTCACCTCCTAATATTGAAAAAAATTAAATTACCAAAATTTTAAAAATGAACAATATGAAATTATGTCAGGGGAGAAATAATGAGATTTTCTGAGACTACTGTATGTCATACATATTATATTCCAACAAACTTTATTTAAAGAAAGAAGATGAGCATATATATGATATCTGTGCCCATGTAACATATATGTATTCTCATGGATGCTAACTACAAAGATATGGCTCTGGGAGGAAATCTGGGAATAGATAGGCATCTGATTCACCCTTCTCCAAGGGATATCCCAATTTTTGCCTGGAGGGAACAGATAAAGAGCCATGATTATGTGCTTCTTTCCTTCCCCCAACTATCTCCAAAAGGGATGATTCTTCAGATTTATATCTCTATCAACCCCTCTCCAATATTTCTGGTCTAGGGTGGTATGATTTTAGGGGTTCTAAACAAAAGTCACTTCCCTAGTAGCTCATAAGGAGGATAACCCCCAAGCTTACACCAGCCAACTTCTTCCCTTTATACCAAATGCCAGTTACACAAAAGACCATCATAAATAATGCATAACGAGTAAATCCATTTATTCAAGCAAAGAGCAAACAGAATGAAGAAGTTATACAGATTAGAATGTACCAGAAAACACATGAGTCAATTATATTGTCTCTCAGAGCTGAGATGAGATCTCAGTTCATACTAAGAGAGAAGACTCAAACTCACCCAAAGGGTGAATTGTCCTGGGAAACAAGTTGGAAATCAGCAAAAGAAGCTGACTTTCCCTACATATCTTCAGCTTCCAAAGTATTTTTATGAGTCTTTCTCCTGAAAATGTCTAGAATCATATGGGGGCTTTCCTTGAAGTCACTGACACAAATTCTATCCCTCACATAGGTCTGCAGTGTCATACCAGCATTTTCTCCAGGATTTAGGAGTCATATATCTTTCTGCAAATGCAGAAGCATGCAAAATGTCCTGGGCTTGGTCATAAGCCTGGTTACATTCAAAAAACAATTAAATCCTAAGTTGATAAAACAAGAAATAGAGATATTGATGCAATATCAGAAAAAAAGAGAAACTGAGGAAGCCATCAATGAAGTGCCTAAGATGGAAAATTCAAATTCTAAGGAATTCAAATTAATTCTATCAAATACTTACAAAAAATACCCGTGCTACAAAAATTCTCAAAAAAAGTTGAGACAGAAGACACTGTATCAAGTTAATATTATGAGTCAAATATGGGCATGATTTCCAAACAAATAAGAGAAAAAGGAGAGAATAAGAACAATAGATTTCACTCCCTGAGGCACATAATGCATAACTTTTAGATAAAATATTCGCAAGGAGACTACAGCAAGATGTAGAGAAAATTATTCATGATATACAAGGTATGCAAGAATGGTTTAATATTAGGAAACCAATGAAATAATCATATAAATAAATGACAAAAACATACAACTAATTAAATATATGCAGTTAAAGCCTTCTAAAAATGCAACATTAATTTGTGCCAAAAATCCTGAAATTCATAGGCATGGGAGGGCTTTTATCTAATATGATTAAAACCATATATCTAAAACTGTGAGCTAGCATTATTTGTAATGGAGAAAAACTAGAAGATTTCCTGGTACAAGCAGGTATAAAGCAAGATATCCCTCTCTCTAATATTGTGTATGTATATATTTATATTATATCAGAAGTGCCAGCTACATCAATACGAAAGAAGAAAATTAAGGATATAAACAAAATTGAGACAGAGTTCTCTCTATGTACAGGCACTTTGAGGATGTAAATAAAAATACTCCTAGAAAATAGGTGGGAGAAAAATAGTTGAGATGATTAATAGCTTCAATAAAGTAGCAAGATACAAAATAAATCCACAAAAATTGCTTTTAAGAATTATTAAAAATAGCACTACTAACAAAAATAGGATGAAATGTTATTGGTAGAAATTCCATTCAAAAGATCTATAAAATGCATACATTAACTGGAACTTAAGTTAGAAGATTTCTGTAAATACAAGCACAAAAATATTCTTTACGCACATAGAGGAAGACACGTAATAGGAGAGAATCCAGTGCTCATGGTTTGGTCATGCCAATACAAATGATAGTACTACCTAAATTAATTTATTACTGTTGTAAGACTTGTTTTTATTGATTTTTAAAGACAGGATCATGAATTAAGTCTGGGGAAAAGAAGTCAGAAGTCATCTAATTAGAATACTGGGAACATAAAGAAAGGCAAAGATATTTTTTTCTTTGAAGAGGGATCAGACCGGTTTTATTTGGCCCCAGAGGACTGAGTTAGAATTAAGAATTGGAAGATAGAGAGAGGAAGATTTCTACTTAAAAAGGAAATGTATTTTCAACAACGATGTAGTACATGGTCTGGAGTTACTGTCCTGCCTCTCCCTAGAACTGTCAAATCAGGTCCTAAGAGGGTAGATGCTACTTTCTCATTTGGGGAACTTGAAGGGCTGGGGAGGGAGACGTATGTGTGTGTGTATGTATTTATACGTATATGTATATATATGTATATAAACACATACACATTTAGAGATACAGATATAAATTTTCAATTAAATTCATTTATTTTCTCATCTCTTTACTGGAAAAAAATAAGAAAAAAAGAGAAATCAAAAGCCTTGTAAGAACTATGAATAGTCAAAAAAAATTCCCACCCTGACCATGTAAATACATATGCTTCCCTCATTCTCTATCTTGAGTCCATTATGTCACTGTCAGGAAAATATTTTTCCTTATCAGTCTTCTGAAATTATGGTTAATCATTTCAGAAATATAAATTGTTCTGCTACATTCTGAATCAGTTCATAAAAGTCTTCCCAGGTACTCTGAAACAATTCTTTTCATCAGCTCTTATGGCACAATGATGTTCCATTACATTCAAAGAACAGAATGCGTTCAGCCATTCCCCAGTTGATGCCCCCACTAGCTCTTTGCCACTATAAAAATAGCTGTTATACATATTTTGGCACCTGTTCTTGCTCCCTACATGAGGTCAGGAGCCTCTGTGCCAGACCAGGGACTCCTTTAGGCCCTGATACACTTTTTTATGATGCAGGTCTTTATTCAGTCATGTTCAAGTGCTCCATGTATCTACTCCTGGCTAGGTCCAACTTCAGTGATCCCAGAGCTCTGTTTGTCTCCCTGCACTGTCGTGGGTACTGTGATGCTTTGTTCCTGGGGGGAATCTTTTAAATCCTGTGCCTCATAAGCCCACATTGCTCTGCTTCCTTCAGCTTTTATCAGTTGATACATATCAGCCATCCAGACTTTATTAGCCTTTAGAAAGAGGTATTTACTAAGTCAGAATTGTTGGTCCAAAACACCCCTCAAAGTCTATGCCACATTTTCCTAGCAGTCCATACAGAATTCATGGAAATGGTGACTTGAGCTTAAGAGCACATGTGACATAAAGGTAACTTGCCACTTCTGGTTGCTGGAAGAGATTTTCTACCCTTAATAAGGGTGCTCATAAAGTTCCATTTGACCATTGTGTAGCTTTACGCAGAGCTCTTTGGAAAATCTTGTCTACCTTGCTTAAATGAATCTAGTTTGTCCTTCCTACCTGGGATTCCAATGAAAAACTCAAATCCTGCAAACCTTTATAGTTTACCAGTACTTCATCTGGACAAAAAAAGGGGGATACTGAAGATCTACCCTCCTACCCAAGTGATTCCTCTCAGTGGCTTAACTGGAACTACTTTCTCCTCGCTCATTTGTGGTTTTTAAACTGGCTTGCTCCTTTGGAGTAGACCCGTAGGGTGTGACCAATTATCCACAGCAAACATCAAGAAATCTCTTGGGCAACACCATTCCATTTCATCTAATAGCTTCAAGGCCTAATTATGCCTTTCTAATGCCCTAATTTGTTTGATGGATTGATTCAATAGGAGTGTTCTTACCTGGTTATGATAGTTACTTTAAGTGAGATATGTTAAAGATTGATTCGATAGAAGTGTTTTCACCTGATGGAAGTATCAGAGCTAGAAGATTTGTTAGTTATTTTAAGTGAGATGAAGTGACTGATTGACTCCACTTCTAAAATTGACCCAACTTCTCCATTTAGCACTGTCCAAAGGCAGAATGAGTTGCCTGGGAATGTAGTGCAAGTCTTCAAACAGAAGCTAGGTGACTGCTTTTAGGGGATGATTCAGAAGGGATTCCTGTTCAGGTATGAGCTGGAATTGTTGATCTCCAAAGTCTCTTCCAAATCTGGGACTTTCTGATTGATAGACACTACTCTGTTATTCATTGAACTTAAATACAGCAGAGAAATGCATATTACAATGACTATAATGGAAAGCGGGGCACAATAAAATATTATCTCCATGCTAGACTTCGCTATGCATTCTTCTTTCCATCTTTTGTATTTGCTCTAGGGAAAAATATCTAAGCTCAGAACATTTTCTATACAGCCCCATTGGTGCCACCATATGCTCTCCCTTTTCTTCCTCATCTGGAGCACCTGAGATTAAATTATTAGAATTTTACGTTTGACAGCCTCTCATCCATTTTTAGGCATATCCTATGATACCATAGGATGATCATGGCATCAAATATATCTTTCCTCTGCCTTTTGGAATGTTTTTTTTTCTAAAATCTAAACTCCGTAACTCAGGATGCTCAACATTTCCTTCTTTAGGTATTTCAAAGTCTAAAATGATATGGTCACATTTGCACAATTTTGCCTTTTCTTCCATATCACATACTCGTTCTTTTTTCTTGGTCATAGGTAAATACAGAATTATTAAGTTGTCAAGAGGGCAAAGCAGAAAGTTATCGGAGGTTGGCTTTCAGTGGTATAAGACTTTCATGGTTTGGCTGGATATTTGAAAACTCTTTACTGTCACATCTTATTTTGGAACTATTTCCCATAAGAGGATGAACACGAACTTCTACCCTCTCACTAAGCACACATAACTAACACACCACCAGGCCCTGTAGCAGGGGAAGGCACAGTGTTTCTAGACATCCCCCTCAGATGGATGTGCGCATTTGTCTGGGAGGAGCCAGACCATGTGGGTGGGCAGGTGGTGCACTACTTACCATGCAAGTTTATGTCTCTCCTTAGAGCTGCCTGGAGTTAAACTAGGAAGATAATTGTTTAAAAGGAAGGCAATGGCAAATAAATGATAATAGTAATAAAACTACTTTCAGAACACCAAAGGCCACTGAAGGAAGGAAATTTACTATACAAAAGACATGGCAGGAGGAATGCCAAGAGACATGCTGACTGACTCATGAGAAATTTACAACATAATTGACAGGAAATTATAGCTTGAGCTGAAGTGACAAGTCATTAAATGAATATCAGAGAAAATAAACCGAAAATGATATTCCTCTGAGACAAATAACCCACTAGGATGCTACCAAGGAACTAGTAGCAAATGTGCACTCTGAAAGGATAAAGAACATCCAAGTAGCATTTGTAGTGACAAATGGTGACAAATAGTGAAGGATGACTTCAACGAGAGAAAGGGAGGGTGAAATATTCTAGTTTCTTAACATTTGGAAGCAAGGGAATATATATGAATAAAGCCTGCTTGGAAAACAAGTGGGAGTTGCCTGAAAGAAGGAAGAGAGAATTATGCCAGCAGAAAGACTTCAGGATTTGATTGACTGTGGGGCAGTTAATCTATTCACCTTGAACCGACTGACTTGGCAGTTAAACACCTGCATGCTGACCCCTCACAATCTTAAATCACAACATGGGTACTGTGAAGGCCAACTTATCCTAGGGCTCTTCTGGCACCTACAAGTGAACTCTTTATTCAGACAGCAAGGGTTGCTACTCGTAAAACCATTGACAAGGCTTCAGGTTTAGAAGATTAACTAAAATCATTATGTTGTAAATCTCTGGCAAATGACAAATATGTTGTTGTTCAGTTGAGTCTGAAAACCCCTTGTGGGGTTTTCTTGACAATGATACTGGATACATTTTACAGATGAGGAAACTGAGACAAACGGGGTTAAGTGACTTGCTCCAGGGTCACATAGTAAGTGTCTGAGGTCAGATTTGACCTCAGGAACAGAAATCTTCCTGACTCTGAGCCCAGCCCTCCATCCACAGTACCATCTAGCTGCCCCTAATGAACAAATATACACAAAAACAAAAGGTTCAGAGGAACTTAGACTCTGAGCTCTAGAGCTGAAAAGGATCTTAAGAGGCCACCTAACCCAACACTTTCATTTTATGGAGTTTGAGGAAACAGAACAGAGAAATTAAGTGACTTAGTATCACACAGCAAAGAAGTGGCAAAAGGAGGACTTGGGACACAATATTCAAGTGGTTGTCTGGAAGACCTACAATCAAAGCCCGGCTATGATTCTCTGATGTTTACTATCTCTGTGACTCTTCTAAGTTAGTAACTTCTAAGATGCTTAGGTACTACTAGGTAACTTATACAGAATCATATCCTTGATGTATTGACAAATATTGGCTTTCTTGAGATATTCTTCTAACAGAGTATTGTTTTTTAATTTTTCTATCTTAAAATCTCACCCATCTAAAAGCTCAGTTATTTGGCAGTTTTAACTACCTGCAGCACACCTGAGAATCAGAGCCATCAAAAAGGGTTTTCGATCAACCAAAACAGATGTTTCAAAACCTCTGTATAAACACTGCTGTAACTTGGAGAATTTTACAACTAGAACGAAACTTAGTACCCATACAGTTCCTACAATTGGAAAGGGGAAAACATGATTAGGGTGCAGTGACAGTCAAGGCTCAAATTTCTGACTAGTAGGCAAGTGACCCATCAACTGCACCATTCTGCATCTCAAAAATATCTTAGGCTCTAATTCAGTGACTATTTACTCTTAATTTGCACAACATAATGACAAGTTTGCCTATCTGTTTTCCAAAGTCAGAGCAAGTTAGAAGCAATTCAGAAGAAGGATAAGAAACTTCAATCTGCAGACCTAGTGACAGCAGGGACAAAAGATAGCTGGAAGCAATGGGGGTGGGGAGAGAAAAAGAATCTCCTTACATATCAAAATTGGCACTGAGGCTATCACAGTACCATCATTGATGATCACCTAGAGGACTCAGACTCATTATCCAAAGTTTAAATTATGTTCAGCATACTCTGTTTAAGAAGCCAGGGGAGTGATTTTGAAAAGATTTCAATCCAAAAAATGCTTAGAATACAAAGTTTTGGTGCATAGAGGAATAAACTATCTGGAAAAAAAAGCCTCAGCTAGCCAAAAGTATACTTTTTAATCAACCAAGAATCATTTATAAAGTGCTAACTATATGCCAGGCACCAGGACTAAGACCGGGGTACACAAAGGAAAAGAAACAATCTGTAGTAACAGAGTTTACATTCTAATGAAGAAGATAGGAAAGATGTGTATATATATATATATATATATATATATATATATATATATATATACACACACACACACACACACACACACACATACATACATATATATGTATATATATACAAACACATATATATGCTGCATAAATGTAAAGAGAATGAACATGAATGAATATTAAGTAGTTAAATAGAAGGTTGTTTGAGAGGGAGGGCTCTCAGAGTTGAGGGACTCTTTGATGATGGTGCTTGACTTGTAGTTTGAAGGAAGAGCTAGACACATACTGAGTATATTCTAAGGATTGGAGACAGCAGTAGAATTTCCCTAGATCTGAGAGTTGTTAAAGGTTAGCATTTATATGATTTGCAAAATGCTTTACACATATTGTCTCACTTGAAGGACCGTGGGAGGTAGGTTCTATATTTATCCTTATTTACCAGATGAGGAAACTGAGGCTGGGAGAGGTTAAGAGGCTTGCCTGGTGATTCATAGCTAGAGACCAGAGTTGGCATGGCATAGAAAACATAGTGCTTTAGAGCCACAGGCTTGGGCTCAGGTCCTGGCCCTGATCTTTTCTAGTCATTGGTCTTGGCTAGATCGGTGAGCCTATTTTTTTAATTGTAATGTGATGATAATAATTCTTCTCCAACCTACCTCAAGGAGTTTTTTCAAGACTCTAGTCTTTTTGTTGTGTGTGTGTGTGTGTGTGTGTGTGTGTGTGTGTGCGTATGTGATCTCTATAAATGTTGACATGCTGCTCAGATGGGAGAGATCCTACTACCTCCTAAAGCACACAATTTTTCATAGCTTTTTCACATGGAGTACCACAAAGTTCCAAATATACAGAAGACATTGACTTCCCCTCCCCCCAAAATCTGATTTATGTAAAACCTGAATATCAGCACATAGGCAACATCATTTTCTATATATATGCATTTTCAAAAAGAATTCTACATACAACAAAATCTGGCTTACCAATTGTAATCTTCTGCTTGTAGAACCACAGTCTAATGGCTACTCAAGTGGAGCCATTTACCAACAAAATGCCCTCATTAGATAAATGTGACATTGAAAAAGTGGTCTACCCACAGTGCCTCCACTTCCTTTCCTCTTACTCTCTTCCAACCCCTCAGCAAATGGGCTTCCAACCTCATCATTCAGCTGAAACTATTCTCTCCAAAGTTACCAATGATCTCTTAATTGCCAAATCTAATAGCCTTTTCTTTATCCTCATTCTTCTCAATTTATCTGAGTATTTGATACAGCTGATCACCCTCTCCTACTGGATACTCCATCTCAGGAAAGATTTTGTAACAATGCTCTTTCTTAGTTCTCCTTCTGTCTTCCTGACCACCCCTCCTTATTTGCTGTTTCTTCATCCATGTCAGACCCTCTGATCATGGGCATCCTCCAAGGTGGTGTCCTGGGCCCACTTGCCTGCTTATCATTATACTTAGTCACCTCATTGGCTTCCATGGGTACAATTATCATCACTATGCTGATGATTGCCAGATAGGTATATTTAGCCCTAGTAATCCTTCTGAGTTATAATTATATATCACAAACCGACTATTGGACATCTCAAACTGAATGCTTTTTATGATCTCAAACTCCACACTCCAAAACATAACTCATTATCTTCTCCCCTTCAATCCCTCCCCTATTTAATATTTTTTTTAATGTTAAGGGCAAGTTACCTGAGCTCTCTCTTCCCTTGGGAAACCCTAAAGCTATCAGTTTCAGATGAGATTGAGAGCTGTACTAGTAAAGGGAGTTTCCACAAAGGAAGTTCTACACTGATGAAATCATAGGTTGTCAGTAGTGATGTACATCTGCCATTTCCCTGCTCCTTTTCCCATACCCTGCCAAAAAAAGAGTCCTGAGGGAACATTCAAAATCCAGAAACATGAAGAATTAGAAAGAATGTAAAACCAATGTAATTCTTTTAATGGTGAAAGAGAAAGAAAAGGGAACTTCAAATAGCAAGACTCTTAAATTTGTCTCATGAGGAATGGGGATTCAGTCTAGAACAAAGAAAGGAAGTTGTTTAAAAGTCTGAAGGTGAAAAATAAAACAGAAGATGTTTGGCCAAAATCAGGACATCGGAATTGCTAGAGTAGGTCAGACCAGTAGTTCATCTAGCCTAATATTACCTCTCTGACATTGGCATCAAGGAATATTTTGGCAGGCTCCCCTCAACCCCCACCAAGACATTGCCTTCACAGAGCTGGGAATGGGTTCCAAGCTTCCTTTAGTGTTCCTCAGCAGCTCATTATGGATCTATCATCCATGAATTTATCTAAACTTTTCTTGAACCTATTTATATCTTCAGTTTGCATCACCCCTTAGGGTAATGAGTTCCATTAGTTTATTAACTGCTGTGTAGGCTTTCCCTTTATTTGTCCTAAAATGCCTCCTTCAAGCTTCAAGAGTTACCCTCTAATTCTAATATTCTGAGATCTAGTGAACTAACCCCTGTTAATCCTCCCCCTATAGTTCATGATTTCATAAGCTTCAATTATATCCTCTCCCCACCTCCAAGCTCTCATCTTCCCAGGTTGGAGTCTCACATTTTTAATCCATCCTGATAAAATGTCCTTTAGTCTTTTAGATTTTTGGGGGTTATCCTTCTTTTAAACCTTCCAACCCCCTTTTGTACCTTTTATAATTTGCAGACCAGCACCCCACAATGCATTCCAGGTGACTGCAATATAGCTTGATAGAAAAGATGATGTTTTCTGCTGTTTTTGTTTGTTTTAGTGTTGCTTATGACAGGAGGCAGAGTGTAGCGATAAAAGGATGGAGTTTAGAGAGTTAGGGGACCTTATTTTCAATCCCAGCTCTTCTACTTCCTACCTATGTAACCTTGACAAATCATTTCCTTCTCTGGGTCTCAATTTTTTCACCTGTATAATGAGGGGTTGGCCTAAGTGACATCTAAGTTCCCTTTTAGCTCAGATCTCTGGTACAATGATACCCAGCATTTTTAGCCCTTCTTATGACAGAAGCATATTCCAAATATATTTCTGTTAAGGAAAACTCCAAAAGAATCCCAACATCCCAATTCTGGGTCTTAGCTGATAAAGTAGCTTAGATTTTCCATTCCAATTAAATGCATTACCATCCATTTGTCAGTAGTGATGGACATCTGCCATTTCCCTGCTCCTTTCCCTTAGATCTCTTCTGTAGTGAGATCTCGTCTGTAGTTTGTCAACAAATTAACATTGAAGTTGAGTCAGTAAATTTTGTTCCCAATCTTACTAAAGATATTTAAACTTTCCAGTGGTTTCCCCAAACTATTTGACACTTAGAAACTTTATAAAAGGAGACAGCAATAGGACAACAAGCTACCTAAGCCAATGTCAGAAACAACAAATTTTTGAGAGTCCATATACTGGTAGAGACTATATTGCCCCCATTTGGAATGAAATATGCAATACAAGGCACTTGTTTCTTTCTGCCTTCCACTTTGAGGCATTTCCCTTGGAAGGAACTAGCCCCTTATTCCCTGTCCCCCAGTACAGAAGATATAACACAGAGAATCAATTGACCATAGATTTAGAGCTGAAATAATAAGAACTAGCGCTTTAAGTATAGTGCTTTAAGGTTTGCAAAGTGCTTTACAAATATTACCTCATGTAATACAACAACTCTTAGATGTAGGTGCTACTATTATCCTAATTTTACACATGAAGAAACTGAGGCTAGGAGACGTTATGATTGGCTCAGAATCACTCAACTAGTGTCTAAAGCCAGATTTGAACTCGGGGCCTCCTGACTCTAAGTCTAGAACTTCACTCACTGCACCTCCTGGATGCCTCTGGTGACTGCAGAGACCATTTAAGACAATCTCATCATTTTGCAGCTGAGGAAACTGAATTCTAGACTTCACTAGAGTCAGATTTTGAGGACTTTATGGAGTCTCAGCAAATCTACTCAACCCTCCAGACTCTCCTTGATAGGAAAAATCATATCTCTAGGGCCCCATGATCATCTCCCCAGAGGCTGTATCATTGTAACCCAACTCATATTCCATATAGCTTCATTAAAATTCAGCCAATTTTCATAGGCAGGGAATAATTACTCTGGCCAATCTTCAAAGTGCCTTACTCAACAGTGGAATAGTGTTGGTAAAAACTTGTTCATCCAAGTAGCCATCTGCCCATAGTATCAAGCTATCCTGAATTTCTATGTCTACCATTTCTTACCTAAACTTAGAACTCTGCTGTCAGTATTCACTTTGATCCTTCTACTTTAGTCTTTGCCCTGCTTCAACCCTAGTTTAAAATTATATTGAAAATCCCTGTTCTATGCATTGAAACTGTCTCTCTTCGGTCTACAATCTACAAAATCCATGTTGGTTATTAAGTATGTCTTCAGTAATACCTTTTAGATGACCTCTGCTTTAGATTTTAAAATGGAGCCATGCATGGTATAATAGAGCACTGGAATCAAGAATAACTGGGTTCAAGTCCTACCTTTGACAGCTGCTAGCTGTGTGACCCTGCACAAGTCACCTATCTCAGCAGTTTCTTTATCTATAAAATTGGCACAGTGATACCACTTATCTCATAAGGCTCTTGAGAGGATCAAAGGAGATGATAGGTATGTTACGTGTTTTGCTGGTTCCCCAAACGTAGGATCGTTTTATTCCTGTTATTTGTATTTTAAGTGCCTGGCACATCATAGGGGCTCAAATGCTTGTTGAATGATTATATGTTAGCTTTTATCTTGTTTAGGCAGAAAATTGGGAGCTCAGTCTAAAACAGACAATGTTGGTAGAGTTCACACAAAATATGGAATGATGTCAAGGCCAATAACTATTAAAATTAATATTTAGATTACAGCCAGAGTTGTTGGTGGGCTTGTATGCACACAAAATTGAGTGAATAGGACAAGATAAAGACCACATCATCATTTTTCCCCTAGAGAAGACATTGTGGGGGTAACCTGCTAGCTGAATATGCTTCACATTTGGCTTAGCAATTGTTATGAAATATCTACTTAATAATAGTCACTGTGGAAAGCATAAAATCAAACCTGGTAAGTCAGAACATATTGATGGAATTATCTAGATACTTGTATATTGCAATGATTCTGAATTTAGGATGGTGGTGGGAAGAAAGGTACAAATGTAGAATGCAAAACTAAGATGCGCTCAGAATCCTTCAACTTCTTGAAGGAGAAATGCGTTGCTGAAATTTGGAGAATTAGCTATGTTGGATAACTAGAAAAAGCTGAGAGAAATAGTCCACGTAATGAGACAGTATCTTTAAGAGTTATACGGGGAAAAAAGAACATCTCATTGAAGAAGCATATCAAGAAGAGAACAGAGCAGGGAGGATTGTGATAAAATGAAGCAGGTGGCCAGGGAGATGAAGAGATAGGAACTCTTCCACCTAGACCTCTCTGTCCGAAGCAAGGCCTGAAAACAGATGAACACATGGACACATTTTATGTTGCCAGTCTGATTAGATCTGCACAACCTGAGCGTAAGTGGATGGCTGGAGTCTGAGAGGAATAATGCAGGCAGAAACAGAGGTTTGAAGTGCTCTTCACAATATCTGAAATATAGTTGTTGGTTGAAATGTACAGCAATCGTTTTTTAAAGGCTCAAATGTTTAGCAGCAGGATGGTGCCCAGTGAAGTGGCTCTAAAGAGGAAAAGGGTTTATTGTAATTATGATTGCTCCAAATTGAATGAATGAGTTCAGAGGAAAGATAAACAAAAATTAAGTGACTTTTCTTTTGGTGAAAACACCCTGGCAGAAAGTCCAATCGTTATACTTAAAATAGAGAAATAAAAAAGCAGTTTTTAATACAGTGCGACCAGGGGAGGGCTACCCCAGTGGAAATCGAGGTATTTTGCCAGAGGTCTGTGGGTCAACCTTCCCTGGCCCAGCTGCCTTTGGAAAGTCTGCCTAGTAGCCAGGCTCTACGAGAACTGTCTTTTTAATACTGTGGAGACTGGTGAACCCAGATTGTGGGTATTATATTAATCCATACATTTATTAATCACTGAGGATACAAAGATAAAATTGATTAGTTGTTGTCCTTGGGTAACTTATACCTAATCATGAGACATATATATATATATATATATATATATATATATATATATATATATATATATATATATATATACACACACACATATACACATACAAACACACACTATATATAATTTGCAGAGGGAAAGCACTAACAAGGTGGGCTTGGGACAAGTCCTCTGGTAATTTAGATTTCATATTGGTACAAGATGAGATATTCAGAGATCATTCGAAAGCTATCAAAAGAAGCATCTCAGGGTGGTACCTTCTACTACCTGAAGCCTTTTGATTCCTCCAGTACTCTTGCCCTCTTGACAAACTACTGTGGAGTTAGCTATTTTGTATTTATTCTCTTTATTTTTATCCTAAATATACTAACACATGTTCCTGTTGTGTTCACCTTTATAACATACTCTTGTAAGTAGAGATTGTGCTATTCATTGTATTTACATCTGCAACAACTAACACAGTGCCTGGAATAAAGTAGGCACTTAATGAATGTGTTTTAATTGACCCATGGTGGTGGCAGGAGTGCTCAACAATGATGAAATTGCAGGTCTGTCCTCCCCCCACCACACCAACAAAAAATACATAAAATCATTCCCATAATATAGTGCTGTTTTGCTGTGCAAGTATTCATTGGTTTCGTCCTGAACTTCTTAAATATGTTGGATGTTTTCTGATTGTAAGTCACTCAATTAATAAACATTAACTGAGTACCCACCATGTGAAAAGCATTGTGTTACAAATGATACAAAAAGATAAAGGTAAAATCCCTGCCCATAAGAAGCTTCCAATTTAATCATAGAGGTAGAATCTCTAGCTGGTCCACTTAAAAAGTAATGAGAGTGGGACATCTAGGTGACACAGTGGATGGAGCATTGGCCCTGGAGTCAGAAGGACCTGAATTCAAATCCAGCCTAAGACACTTATTAGCTGTGGGACCCTGCCCAAGTCACTTAATCCTGTTTGCTTAAAAAAAATATTAATGAGACTAATTTTCCAGTGTGGCTTGTAGAAAATAGACGTATTACTTTACAGCAATGCCATGTCTGGGCAATATAATATTGTCAATAGAGAGCTAATTTAGAGTCAAGATGACCTAGGTTCAAGCTCTGCATCTTATATCCTGGTCATATGACCCTGTCAATGCCCTTGATCTCTTACTGCCTGAGGTAGCTCTAAGATTGTAGAATGAATGAAAAAGCATGTATTCAGTACTTGATAAATTGCTGAATTGCCTTGCTAGAAGGAGTTCCAAATACCAGTGAAATCAAAGGTTCGGAATCTACATTCCTCCTCCCCTGGCCCCTCAAAATAGTCCAAATCAAAGATAGCATTATAGGGTAGTAAATCAGTAAAACTCGAGTGCCAAAGGAATGATATAGTATGTGGTAAGAACTTTAGGAGTTTATAATACTGGAGTTTTAGGGCTAGAATAGACCTTAGAGCTCACTTACCCCCTTGGTCTTATTTTACCAATGGGGAAACCCAAACCCAGACTTGTTAAGTGACTTGGGAGGGATCACACGATAACTGACTAATCCAGGACTCATCTACAGGTCTTCAGACTCAAATGCTAGTATGCTTTTCATGACATCGTGGTGCCTGGGAGAGATTACTACGAACTGGGGGGAGACATAGAAGAGGAGGAAGTTGTTATAGACAGGAAGAGAAAAGGAGAGAAGTCGTTTCAGGTTCAAGGAAAGGATGAAAATTGTGAACAGAAGAAGTAGAAATATACCAGGTTTTCTTGAAGGACAATGGATGTATCAGCTTGGCTGCAGAGGAGGGTACATTGTAGGGTAGGAAAAGAAATAACAATGAAAAATCAGGTTGAATCCAGGATGTAGACACCCTTGAATGCTAACCTAAGGAGTATAAATTCAATCCTTTTGTCAATGAGGATCTGCCGAAGATTTTTGAACATCGGACACACCGCATAAAGTCAGTGTTTTTAAGGGTACAGGTATTTTGGCTGAAGAGAGTGGAGTACATTGGATGTGGAAGATTTCAGGCAGCAACACCTGATGGTTACTAAATTAATTTGACCCACCAAGGGAATTGCTTAAGAGGCAAGCTGAACAAAGGTCTCATTTAGGCAAAGCACTATCAGGCATTGCTGGGGAGCAAAATCTCTCTCTCTCTCTCTCTCTCTCTCTCTCTCTCTCTCTCTCTCTCTCTCTCTCTCTCTCTCTCTCTCTCTCTCTCTCCCTCTCCCTCTCTCCCTCTCTCGATGTATTCTGCTATTTTTCTGTGTCTTCTATCCAACAACACTAGGAAGACATTTTCTTCTTAGAGGAGAGCTAAAATAGTGATTTCTGTTTCAAATTAGCAATGCTTATTGGTCTATTCAACATGGGGATATAGTAGAGGGAAGATTTTCTTTACTCTGAATATATATATATATGTATATATATATATATATATATATATATATGTATATATATATATATATATATATATATATATATATATATATATATGCAAGCCAGTTACAAACATACACACAATATGGTAATTAGTTATAATGAAAATAGAAAAGGAAGGAAGTGAATAAAATATATGCTGCCTCTACAAAACTCAAGTTACAAAATTCTTCCAGGGACATGTATATAATTCCTTCCTCAGCCTATATGGAATTCTATCCCCATGGCAACAGGCAGGAAGCATTCTATTCTACAGAACAGCAGGGGAAAGATGGGAACACATCCCTCACATTACAATGGGAATCAATGGGGAAACATAATTTGCTTTACAGACATATTTGATTTACAACTCACATTTTTAAATGTGCTTTATTTCTAGAGTGATATATGATAGAGACTGTTTAATAACAGGAAATCTACTACCTGGGCCCTCTTGGTTAATATGGGATCTTACTGCTTCACTTTGGCACTGGGCTCCTCATTAAGGCAGCTTCTACCACATAAAAACTTGCCTGGCATATGGTAAGGTACACAGCTTGACAGGGCAGCCTTGAGAAACACCAGTGGTTCAAAGGCTCTCGGCTGCTGGGAGACATTGAAAGACAGGGTGGTATAAGTCAAACCACAATATGGTGGTGCCCAAGGACACAAGAAGAAAAGGCCATGCTGTGAGCCCTGAACAAAAAGGACTGACCTATTACCGGGAAAGCACACACTGACTTTTTTCCTACAGGAACACATTACTATTTAACAGCAGCCTCAGTAGAACCATCTTTGACTAGAATAGAATTTTCCAACTTCTTTCCTTTAAAACCTTTGAAAATGAAGAATGACTTCTGCAAGCCTAAGAAATCAAGTACCCCTCCCCATCCTCCCTGTGCATAGCACCTCTTGGGATGAACAGTCTCCAGGAAACATAGTTAACATGGAATTCCTCGAATTCATGTCCCCCTCTTTCCCTCCCTCCCCTACCCACAAGCTGATCAGAAACTAACAATGCATGGTCTTTATTCTAGAACTCCTTGGCTCCCATTCATTTATGTCATAACCATATTGCTATTTCAACTTTGCTTTTGTGTGTGTGTGTGTGTGTGTGTGTGTGTGTGTGTGTGTATGTGTGCTTAATGGGGAAGAAGCTCCTGTTAGTGTAATCCAAAGGTCAATAACACTCCAAGGCCTGCCATGGAATTGACTGACCTGAAGCATTTGGAAGCAAGAGCCCTGCTTACTAACACTTGAATAATATACTCTGTGTTAATCGGAACATCTGGGGGTAAGTCTTTAGCTGGGTGCATTGGGATTTGGATGTACAAATCCCATTATTGGTAATGGGAGTTATAACCCAGCTGCCCACATGCTATGCTAAAAATATCACAAGATCTTTACGGCATTCCAGACTCGCAAGAAGCTTTCACCTTAGACTTTAAGGTTGTTAATATAAAATGCAAAGGCAAATTTCTAGCCTGCTACAATTAAAACAAATTTTCTTTTGAAAAACAATACCTACTGCACCGTTAGTAGATAAATGTCTGCAAGTTAACCATCTAAAAGCAATAAACAATAAACTTAAATTATAGGAAAAAAACAATTAGTATGCCAATTAGTCTCTATTGCAGGCAACTTGCATGAAAAACAAAAATTCTGTTTCTCTGCCGTACAAGGTGTCATGGAATGAACTCAAGTCATTTAGGATTCACTAATAATTATAAAGGGGCATTTGACAAATTATGATATGACTCTATAAAGTAGTAATGTAAAATGGCTAACCACCAAATGGTAAAAGCTTTTCTACTTCACCAGCTTTTAAAAGGGTACAACATGGTAATAGAGAATCACTTTACAGTAAGCAAATAAATCTGAGAATGCATATGCTGTGTGTCAGTTTCATGCGGTTCCTAAACAAGATTTTTACTGGAAATGTTTTCAATGCAAGAAGATAATAAGATGGGGAAAAACACATCATTCATCAAGCACAGCCCGCCAAAGCATGGCCTCTGGTGTTATTCTTGAGGGTGTAAACACCAAAAGGAAAGAATCCATTCCAGTCCATTGAATTCACCACCCTATTTGAAAGCACCCTGCCACAGATCAAAAGCCCTTTCAAAAAGCATATTGCAAAGAATCCATACATCACAGGCCACTCCGGAAACATCTTTCCAAAACAAGGAGGAGGGACTTAGCGCTTGGAATCACAACTCTTGCTTTCTCGCATAGACCCCATTCTCATCTAATTCCCTCCAGTGGAAAGGTAGGATGGGAGAGATTTACCTGCTGAGTCAGTGTGCGAAAGCAGCTTGTAGCCAGATCCCCTAGGAACAAATGCAATGATATTTACAAAAGAGCTTAGCACAGTACCTGGCACATAGTAGGTGCTGTCTAAATGCTTCTTCTCTTTCTTTTCCTTCCCCATCTCCAGTCAATGAGCCTTGAGAGCAAAGAAAGGACAAGGACTTGAAGCCTCCTAGAGGGTCAGAGATCTAACACAGGCAAGGTCCTTATAGGTCACTCAGTCTGGCCCCCTGGTTTTAGAGACAAGGATATTGATAGCTGGAGAGGCAAGGGTTTAGAGATGGAAGGGATTTCAGGGGCCACCTGACTCAAACCCCTCATTTTGCAGATGAGGAAACTGAGACCCAAAGTAGTTAAGTGACTTACCCAAGGTCATGCAGATACTAAGTGGCAAAAGTACTACAAATCTAAATTTTTTCCCATTATTCCTCCTGCATGTTATCTGAAACTGCTAACTGCATTAATAATAAAAGTTCACATTTATATAGCATTTATAGCAAAGTTTCTTAACCTTTTTATTTTGTCATGTGTTCTTTTGGCAATCTGATGAAATCTATGAACCTCTTCTTAGAATGTTTTAAAATGCAAAAAAAAATACATAAAATTACAAAAGAAACCAATTACATTGAAAATAGTTATCAAAGAAAATTTTTGGGGGGGAAAGCTCCCAGATCCTAAATTAAGAACCCCTGAATTGAAGCTAATGCTCTTTCATCATAATAACTACTTAAGCTATCTAGTAAAAATTTTAGCCCCGTTTTACAGATGAGAAAACTAATGTGTAGCAAGGTTAGAAATTTGTACATGATTATCAAAACTAGCAATGTGAGAATGGGAATCCAAAAAGCATTCAAACCAAGGTCCCTCCTGACTTGAGGTTCAGCGTACATTTGGACTGCATTTCATTGGATCTAGTTAAAAGAAAAAAAAAGACATCTACCAGGGCCAAATCCAGCCATCAGAGAACCTTTCATGGATTTGTCTAATTGTTAATGTGTGTGCCAACTGAAATTTGCCTAGTTTCAGAATGTGAACTCTTTGCAAGTAGAAGTTGTTTCACTCATCTCCAAGGTTTTGCAGGATACGTGGCACATAGTAGGAGCTTAATAAATATTTGTTGATGGATCTGTGGATTTTTCCCTCACTCTTCCACAAGCACTTATTAAAGCACCAACTATGTGCCAAGTACTTTGGAAGGCACCAGGGATACAGGGACATCTATGAAGCAGTCTCTGTTCTCAAGAAGCTCACAATCCTAATAGTAAGAGTGCTGCCTGATCTTGTAGCCTAGAAATCAAACCACAGATCAGCAGCTAGGCAGGTCTATCATTGGTCTTATCCCTGACAAAACTTTGAAGAACTTTTGAAGCAGATCTATATAATGAGGGAATTGGACAAGTCCTGTCCAACTCTGAAATTCTGCCTGGTTCTTAGATATCTTAAGTCATGGCTTAGCCCTGGAGAAGTTGGAGAAAGCCTCCCCAAAATTACTAGGGCATCATCTCCCTTAAACGCTACTGTGAACCTCATTTCTGCATCTGCAGAGACAGCCAATGTCATTGTGCTTTAAATTTTAACTGGAGTTATCATCTAAGCTTCCTTATATTTGGAGGCAGGGCACCCAGTGGAAAGTACACCAAGCTTGGAGTCAGAAGCTCTAAGTTTAAACCCTGACCTTGTCATTTATTAACTATGTAGTCTTGGTAAATTAGAAATATTATCTTTCCTCTATCACTTATGGACTGGGCAACCCTATGCAAGTCTCTTAACCTCTCTGAGTCCCAATTTCCTTATCCAGAAAAAATAGCATAGTAATGCTATGATTCTGTACAATGACATTTTAAAATCTGCAAAGTAATTTTACAAACATCATTTCATTTGAGCCTCACGATCATCCTCTGAAGTGGGTAATACAGATTTTATTATCACCATTTTATAGGTAAGGAAACCAACACTTGGAGAGGTTGGGAAGGGTCACAAGGTTCGGAAGCATTAGAGGAGAGATGATCATATTTATACTACCTATCACAGAGGTCAGAAGAGAAGATTAATTGAGAAAATGTAAGGTGCCTTGCAACGTGAAAACCTATAGAAATATGAAGTATCATCCTTATTAAAGAGAAATTTAAAAGCTCTTTATTATTAAGGGATTGATCCAAATAATAGGACCCATTCTGAGTCCAGCTATTTACTCCTAGCCATAGAGAGGAGGAATTGTACATAAGCCTCTGAATTATTTCAATATTTTAAATTTTGGCCATCTCTTAACTGTTTTCATTAAAATGAATCATATTTGATTATTCATTTCTCTTGACCTTCAGTGTGTTCAGCATCACCACGGCCGGGATATGGGTATTTACTTAGGCCTCCTTTGTTGAGTTACTAGCAAATAGGTAGAATTGCTTTTGTGCAGTTCTATTTGGATTTTGCAAGCAGGTAATTTGCTAATCTGCTTCTCAGATGCTGTCTTTGTTCTTCCCTCAGATGTGTATTGACTGAATGCTTCAAGGGCTTAGCTGCTTACAGTCAATGAGGAAATGGAATTCCCTTTGATAAACTAAATTGGTAGACCTAGTCCTTTGCAGACTTAAGAATTCATCAATATATAAATAAATGTTGGTGGAGAAGATGATACCTCCTCCTAGTGAAATGGCAAGAGCCTGTCTTCAGAGAAGATGTCTTTATAGGAGAAGAGAATCTCTCTGCTCACTAGCATAGAGATGAGGATCCAAAAGCACTTTACAAACTCACTTTGGGTTGTATCTGATGCAGATTCATTATAAGCTGATGGTGGGGGCACAGAATTTGGCAACATGCCGCCAAGCCCACAGATTCCTTAGGTGCTTAGACCCTGCCTCCCATTGAAAATCTTCCTTTCTTAGAATCATAAACCATCTCCTATAGTTACCTCTTCCTGAAATCCTATATAATGGTGCTTCTTTTCTCTTCCTCTTTTTCCCCTATTTTTTTGCTAGGTGCAAATGAATCTATGAATCTTCGAAGGTGAGGAGGGCAGGAGTGTACTTTAAGACAATTCCCAATATGGCAAAAAGACTGCTCACTATAAGGTAGACAAGCTTTATTTCACCCTCTCCTCTCCCATGTGCTCCAGGCAAAGAGGATGACGTATCCCAGGCTTTGGGACTTCCCTGCATTGGCTTGCACCATCTCTTGAGCCTCCAATGTTTTCCCTGACCCCACCTGTGCTTACTGAAAACCTACCCATCCTTCAATCTTCAGTTTAAATACTGACCCTGTGACGTATAAAAAGTTTGAAAGACATAGTTTCTGGGTAATTAATCATTTTATTAATCATGCTAGCAATAATTAATAAAAGGGGTGAGTGGCATGCTCAAATGCCAAAGATCCCTCATGAAAACCAGTCAATGCTTATTTGCTGTTGGAAAAGTGGGTGTTCCTGGGGGTGGCAATCATTTCTGGTTGGTTAACAAGTAATGAAACAATTAATATTATAATGAGAAGTAGGCTTATTTTGATGGGGTGCAGGGGGCCCACTCAGTATTGGTCTAAGAGACTTATCTCTTATGCAGACTATTGCTTTCTAGGGCAATCTAGCCAAAAGGGGGTCCACTTCTGCTCAGATCTGGCTGAAAGGAACACAATGGGCCAGAATTCACCTTAGATTAAATTCTTTGTAAGGTTCTATAGTCGGATGGGGCAAAAACTCCCATCCAGGATAGAAAGGCATGTACCCTGAGAATTTGAGCAATCTCATCCATCCACAATGTCCTTAAGATGCTGTCTTGGCCTAGTAGAGAATGAGGATCAAGGAAAGGAAAACATCCTGGATCTTTACAATATTAGCAATTTGTTATTTAATAATCATTTCTTTCAACTCCCTCTATAAAGTGTTCATTGAGCAACACAACTTTGAAAGCCAAGTAATTGCTTCTTTGAATTCTTATTGTACAGTACTTTGTCTTAAATATATGTAAAAATAAATCTTTTCATATTTATTTCAGAACGTGTCCCACAATCCCTATTAGATTGTAAGCTTCTTGAAATCATGAGCCATGTCATCTTTGTCATTGTGTTCTAACACCCCTCTCCTGTTCCTAGTGCATAGTGACGATGCAATAAATACAGTCACAGGAACATAGAATCACAGGAAAGAGAGCTGCCAATATGGACTTTAGAGAGAATATACTATAATTTCCTCATTTTACGCTTGAAAAAACTGAGGCCCAGAGAAATGAGGTGACTTGTTCAAGGTCACACAGGTGAAGTAGCACTTGGTTTCTAACCTGTTCTAAAATTTAGTGCCCCTTCTGGCTCTACTACATTGTAGCTTCAATTCAGTATTTCACTGGATTCATACCCATTTTCTAGTCTATATTCCATATATCACTTTGCACCTTTGGGTAAATCACTTAATCTGCAAAGGTTTCAGTAGTATTACCTGTTATTTTTTTGTGGGGAGTAGGGTATGGAGAGAAGAGTGTAGACGACTTCCACTACAGAAACATATTGGCAACTGTTCTGTTATGTATAGCTTCAGAGAGTCATCTAGGATACTAAGAAGTCCTAAAGATGCTCAGAGGTCACTTAGCTTGAATAGGGCAAAGCCAGTCCTTGAAACAAGGTCTTCCTGAGAGCAAGGCCAATCCTTTTTACCACTACAATTCCCCACAACAGAAGCAAAGGGTTCAAAAAGGTAATCTTTTAAGTTTTTTTTACAGCAATTAGAGTCCTTGCTTTACTGTAGTTAACAGTAAGAAGACTAGGGCAGAGATGGTTTGGGTTGTACAGAATGCCATCAGAAAAGGTAGCAGGGGAAATTCAGAGAAAGGAAAGGGAGACCTTGAGGGAAGGTACCAGGAGGTAAACCTCCATCTTAAAATTCAAAACACGCTTTCAGAAAATTAGCATTCCTTTTTGAACCATAGTTATTATAACATTTAAAGCAACTAGGTGGTATAAATTAGGAGTCTATTCCAATAAATGTCTTAATGGGTAGAGCTGCTGCCTTTCTTAGATGCATTTATCAAAAGGATAAAAGAAACAACATAAAATAATAATAATTATCCCTTCGGTTTTAAAGTATTCTTGCAGTTTTCATAAACTTTTCCTTTCACTAGAGGACTTCAAGCAAGGTTTAGGTAACTACTTGTGTCAGGATTTTGTAAAGAGAATTTTCATTTAGGTTAGGGCTAAACTAGAGTGCAGTCTCTTCTAATTCTGAGGCTCATTGATTCTGTGAACATGCGTTGTTTCATTTGATCCTCACTACAGCCTTGTGAGGGAGGCAGGTGTAGTATAATTATCCCTATTTTACAGATGGGAATGTGGAGGCAGTGTGGTATGGAGGAAGGAACTCTGCTTTTGGAGCTGAAGGTTGTTTGTGTTCAGTCATTTTCAGCCACTCTTTGTGATCCCATTTGGGATTTTCTTGCCAATGATACTGAATTGGTTTGCCATTTCCTTCTCCAGATCATTTCGCAGATTAAGAAACTGAGGCAAATAGGGTTAAGTGATTTGCCCAGGGTCACACAGATAGGAAGAATCTTGGGCCAGGTTTCAATTCAGGAAGATGAGTCTTTCTAACTTCAGGCCTGGCTGCCCAGAGTCAGAGGACATAAGTTCAAATCCTGCCTCTGATACTTACTACTTATGGGGCCTTGAACAAGTCAACCTCCCTGGGCTGCAGTTTGTTCACATGTAAAATGAGAGGTTTATGCTATGTCACCTCTGAGAGCCCTTCTGTTTTAGTTCTATGATTCTATGATACCATAAGAAACCAAGGCCAACATATCTATGACTCAGCCAAGGTCATCTCACTAACAAGCTAGACTAGAATTCTTCTCCCTCATACAACAATGTTCCTTTCACAAAACCATGCTGCCAGAATTATATATTTACCTCTCTGCAGCTAATGGTTAAGTTTGGGGATGAAATTGATGCAGAATCATCGATTCTAACTGGACAGAGTTTACCCCTCCCTACAGGGATCCCCTCTACCATGGTCACTAACAGTGGTCTTCCTATGATAGGGAACCACTTCCACCAAAGGCAACCCATTCTATTAGAACATTTTCCCCTGCTTTGAGATGAAATGATCTTCTGACAGAATCATAGATTCTCAAAGCTGAAAGGAACCTCAGAGATCATCCAGTCCAACTGTACCTGGACAAGACTTTTCATGGTGACATACCAAACAGATGGTCAGCTAGTTTTGGCTTAAAGATCTCTTGGAGATCTTTTAGTGATCCTGGTTCTTCTCTCTGGGCTCAAGCAGAACGAGTCTTATCCATTTTCAGAATGAACCATTCAAATATTAGAAGATAACTATCAGGTCTCACCCAAATCTTCTGGCTAAAAATAGGTTCTTCAATGATTTTCCTTTGGCATGGTTTGCAGCACCCTACCCATCCTGATCTCCCTCCTGTGGACACAATCTAGTTTATCAATTTCCTTCCTAAAATATAATATATTTTTTTGCTTTTTTGGCAGGGCAATTGGGGTTAAGTGACTTGCCCAAGGTCACACAGCTAGAACATGTGTCAAGTATCTGAGGCCGGATTTGAACTCAGATCCTTCTGACTCCAGGGCCAGTGCTCTGCTCACTGTGCAACCTACCTGCCCCTAAAATGTAGTGTATTGAACTGAATTTCCTACTCCAGATGTAATATTCACATTCAGACCATTCTTGACTAATGGAAGCTTGGGAAGGGGCCAGTTGCTACACTGAAACATTGCCAATGCCAAAGCATTAGCTATGCCCTGACCTTGTCCAAGGGCCCTACTCCTGTCCTACCCCTATTTTAATCCAAGGTTTCTACCATGGCTGATGTTGGCTTTGCCATGATCAATTAGTATGAGATCCATTAATGAAGAAAGACAGCCCATTTGAAAGAAAAACCTCATAAAGCCCATTCTTTCAAATCCAAACACAGAGGCTGAAAACTGCCTTGCTTCAAAAGTGAGAGATTCAATAGCTACTAATCCTGAACTTTCCAAAGAATTAAGAATTAGGAATTTTGATTAGGATGGTAAGCACACACATTCTATGTCAAAATAGCTTTATCTCAAGATGTTGTTTGGGCACAATTCTTACAAAAGTGCTACAAATACCTAAAAATTGGCATATGTTAAATCAAAATAAACTTTATTTCAGAAAGTCACTTTAAGTTTGTCATAATATAATTAAGCCTTATTAATACGTTGTTTATTTAACAGATTAAAAATGCATAAGGAGCTTGTCCCATTCATCTTAATTAGACAATATGCTTGTCACAATTATTTGCTTTATATTTTCATTTTCCATGAACATTTGGAGGGTATTCATTGATTCTATTAGAATAGACTTTCCCCTTGGTTTGCAATGACTGTGATCTCAATGCCATGACCCTCTGGAGACTCCACACAGCATTTTTTGCATTGTCCCTCTGCCAACTCTCCACAGTCAGAGCAACACTCAAGGGCTAATCAGCCACTAAGCAGAGAGTGAATATAAGGACTTTGGTGGCAGTCCCAAGTATTTGTAGTCTCCTGAGATACAGACAAGGAAACACTGAGCACCCACATTGAAATGCTGCTTCTATAAATTTCTCCTGACATTAGAGAATGACATGGGCTCGAATCATAAACTATTGAAAGGGACCTGGAGCTTATCTAGTTGAAACTATTCATTTTACAGACAGGGAACCTAAGGCCCAGGAAAAGACAATAAGTTGTTAAGGGTTATAGAACTAGTGCTCAGACCCAGATTTTCTTATACCCAGTTCCATGCACTATATTATACTGTTTGTTGGAGCTTACATCAAGCATAACTTATATAACCCCCTTTGAGTTTCTCCCTCAAATTGTACTGGTACTTGGGGGTTTGGTCTCCAGAAGGTGGCTATTTCTCTCAGATTTTATGGTACCTGTGAGTTCGCAGTCTTAAAACATTAGCTCACAAGACTTATATGTGAGTTTTACTTTAAGAATCACCAAATTAAGGACATTATCTCAAGATGATGGACTTTACTTACATAGCATAGCACCATAAACACCCCACCATAAACAACCCAACTCTCTCACAAATACATATAGCATTGGCGAGAAGAGAGGCATAAACAGAGTACAAGGGGAATGACCACACAAGCTATTTTGACATAGAATGTGTGTGCCTACCATCCTAACCAAAGTTTCTAATTCTTAATTCTTTGGAAAGTTCAGGATTAGTAGCTACTGAATCTCTTACTTTTGAGGCAAGGCAGTTTTTAGTCTCTGTGTTTGGGTTTTGAATGAGGAATACATCCATGTAGGAAGGTCTTCTCCTATAGGACACAATGCTCTTCCTCTCCTCACAGAGTCCTCATGCCATTTTTCCCTGGGCACACTTTCTCTGCTGGTGGGGGTTGATTATCTGAGATCCTAGGGTCTATTACTCTCTGCTACTTGTCACTCAGCTGCCACAGCTAGTTATCTCAAGTCCATAGTCAGGTCTTTTCTTTGGAACTAAATGCCTGCTTCCTACAACAAGTTGCTCCATTTGGTTCCCTCTCTGTGTCTCTATCTATCAAAACAGTTGGAGGGGGGAAGGAGAAGAAATTCCCTCTCCACTCTATCTCTGTCTTTATCTTTGTCTCTTTGTCTCTGTCTCTCTTTTTCTTTGTCTCTCTCATACACATACACACACGCAAGGCGTCATAAATCAAATGTGAATGTATGTCCATGTATAATTTCTTCCCCTCAGAAGCAGCTGATGAAAATGTGCAGCAGAATCACATGGCAGAAACATGTTTGGGATCATATATGATGTGATGGGGTAGATCACGAATATTGCTGGTGAGGACCAAATCCTGCATGGAAGAGGAAGGATCTCAATATTGAGTCAATATGATCCCAGAATCTAGCCTTCTACCTCAAGAAGGGAAATTCCTGGGCAGCATCAGCTTTGGATTTGCCCCATGGGTAACTCTGAGATTAAGAATTCAGGGATCAAATGTCCTAGTGAGTAAAGGGGATCTCTTGATATAGCATGCTCCTTAAAGGAAGAAGATAATCTGTATAGTGCCTGTCCTGTCTACTCAGAGAGAAAACCTCTAGTTATTTGGACAATGCAGGTCTGTTAGCATAGGGGTTGCTTGTTTAGCAGCCCCCAACATATGTTTATATACTTGGGAAGTCTAAACCATAAGTTAGTACTATGTCTTGATGGGGATGATATAAAACTCTATGGGAAAAAGGAGCTAATTGGAATGTCAAAGGAACAACCACAAATTCAGTTCCCTTCAGAGGAGAAACCAATGGGCTATCTGAATTCTTCACATGTTTTCTTATTTGTTCATAGGCTCCTTTGTGTCATTTGCCTCTTTAACATTATCTTCAGGGTGAAATAAAGATTGCTTCATCCCTAATTTTCATTTTCTACCATGAATGCTTCTACAAGAATCAGGGACCTGTGAAACACATTTCAGGAAAATTTATTCCACCATATGTTCGGGAGTAATATTTCTTGAAGAAACTCTAAGTGGAGACAACAAGAACTGACCTCTTTTGAGTGGGCAGCCATCAGAATTGGACCGAGGACCTGTAAGCCCAGAATCTTGGGAAAGAGAAGGGATTCCCTAGACCATAGGTTCTAGCCATTGTATGTTGTATTGAAATCTATCCCCACAAGAAGCAAAGTTTGATATAGTATTAAATTGGAAGAAGAATGATAGCTTACATTTATCTAGTGCTTTGAGGTTTTTAAGCATTTTCCTTATGTAGTGTAGGTTTTATGTCTACTATCATACCTCCCACAAGTAGTAAGAGTTCAGGTCTCCAAAAGGTCACTAGCTATTCCTCTCCTTAGAATTGTAGGGGCAACTCTGAGGGATTGTGGATTCTAAATCTTATGAGCCCCTAGCCAGTATGTTTCTTAATGAATTTAGCCACTTAATATTTTAAATATTAATTAACCTAAACTTGGGCAGCTGGGTGGCACAGTGGATAGAGTGCTGGGCCTGGATGCAGGAAGACTCAACTTCCTGAGTTGAAATTTGACCTAGGACACTTACTAGCTGTGTGACCCTGGGACAGTCACTAAACTTTACTAACTTCAGTTTCATCATCTGTAAAAATGAGCTGGAGAAGGAAATGGCAAACCACACCAGGATCTTTGGCAAGAAAACCCCGAATGGGATCATGAGAAGTTGGATACAATTAAATGACAACAACCTAAAATAGCTTTTTTGAAGGGATATTTACTGAGAAGGCATATAAGGATGGTGATTATGCCTTTGATTGATTAAATAAAAATGTCTAAGGATTGTTTGCACCAATTTTATACCTCCGATTAATTGGTTCTGTAACTTAGAACCATAAGATAACAATACTAGGGCACAATATATCTTGTTAGTTACATTAATTGGGGTGGGAGTGATTGATGTGTGGAGAAATCCCAGCCTTTTATCTTTGATTGCAGTGAGGTGGACCCCCATCCTTACATTTTACAAAATTATTAAGATCACTTGTGCAAGAGTTATCACTCCCAATTTATAGATGAGGAAACTGAGGTTCTGAGAGGTTAATGGAATTTAAAAAGCATTTATTAAAGACTCACCCTATATAAAGCACTATGCTCAGGTCTGGAAATACCAAGGCAATATTAAAAACAGTAAATAGCTTGTCCTCATGCAGCTAGTAAATGCCTGGGGTAGCATTTGAACCCATATCTCTTTGCTTGAAGTACAGCACTCTATCCACCAATACTGGTCTTAGCTGATTTTGAAAACCTTTGAGCCTAGTGTCGTCCAGGACAAGTCTAGCTAAGAACATAAAGACTCATTATCAGAGGGCTGGTCAACAGGTGCTGATTTTTTTTTCTGGTCTCAGTAATACATTAAACTATCTCTTAAGAAATGGATTCATTTTTAGAGGGAGTCTCCATCCGTGTAAAATTATGGATTTTTGAGTTCTTAAAGTGAGTACAGAGAGAGAGCATGCTCTGGTCTATGGCATATATCTGTAAGGAGCTGTGGGATTGAGAACAAAGGCATGCTAAACAAACAAAGGGATGGCTTTCTAATAGATATCCCTCCTGCCTCAAGTCTTTAATAGAATCCATTAATATCCATCGAGTGCTCCCGGAAAATGAAAATATAAAGCTATTGTGCATGTACATGCGGCAACTTAATGAGCCGGCTTTTCCCAGGGAAGCAGTAATTCACTAAATGGTCCCTGAGTGTCCTGAGCAAGTTAAAGCAGCTTCCAAAATTGCCCGAACTTACTCTTAGGGAGTCATTTACCCACTAGGAGACTGCATCATAAAATTCCTGCATGCATACGGTGTTGTACTCATCTCCATACCACTTAAACAGACAGGATACCTGCCCTCTAGGAGTTTACCTTGTTAATTTTTGTTGTCATTCAGTTGTTCATTCAGTTGTTTCAGACTCTTCAAGACCCCATTTGGGGTTTTCTTGCCAAAGATACTGGAATGGTTTGCCATTTCCTTCTCCAGCTCATTTTGCAAATGAGGAAACTGAGGCAAACAGAGTGAAGTGATATGCCCAGTGTCACACAGCTAGTAAGGGTCTGAGGCCAGATATGACCTCAGGAAGAGTAGTCTTCCAGGCTGAGCGCTCTGTGCACTATGGCCCCACCTAGCTGCCCTAGCTTGTTAATACTTGAACCTATTCTAAGTTACTCTGTCTGGAAGATGGCTTCCAAGAATTATCAGAGAGACAACACAACCAGATTACCTGGAACAGAACTAACTGAAAACCTCAAAATATTGATTTTCTTTTTCTTCTTGGTGCTCCAGTTTTAGGAGAAAGAGGCAAACTTAACAAAACCAGTTCAATACATTTTTATTGAACACCTTCATTTTGCATTGTTCTTGTTAGTTGCTAGCATCTTTCTTCAAACAATTTTGTGTTTACTTATTTGGATCCCTCAGGAGAATGCAAGCTCCTCAAAGGCTTGGAGGCCTTTCCATTTCTTGCGCACAGTAGGAACCTAATGTGTGCTTTTTAAATTTAATTCTTTTCTAAGTGTTCTGCAAATTTTAGTTGGAAAAGCAAAGGCTTTCCACCAGTTGGAATGGCAATGTGAAATGTTGAGCCAAGCTTTATCACATGTTTCTGTGGGTATATATCTAAATATATATGTCAATATATTTACACATATGCCTACTCATTATTTAAAAAGGGTACCAGGTAGGTTAATAGCCAACCAAAACAAAGAGAAACAGAAGTAAGCTCCTATAATTTTGTTCAGGACTGAAGGAGGGAGAGAGATCCAGGCATGAAGGGCAGTCACTGAAAATGTTCAATTGGGATATGGAGTATCTTTTACAAGGAACAGCAAAGAGTCCAGTTTTACTTGTTCATAGAATATGTGAAGGGGAGTAAAGTGTAAGTAGACTGTAAAGGTAGGAGGTGGAGTACCAGGACTTCCCTACACAAATGAAGTCCTAGTCTATGCAGTTTGTCCCAAAAATCTCAGGGCAATTTTAAGCCGTAATCCTCTGAAATTGAACTTAGACTCTTGGGACACCTTATACTATAAGTCATGGAACTCCATGATTTCAGAAGAATCAGAACTGTAAGTGATCCAAAGGGCAATGGAGAAATATACTGTGTTTAAACTAGGCTGTGGCATATACCAGTAATGACTTAGCTAACAAGAAGTGTAACAGTCATCCCAGAGGACATGTATGACTGGAAAAGAAGGTGGGCAAAGCATATGGGTATAGTGAAAGATTAAATATCATCAACTCCATATTTCACTTGGGGCCATAAAATACAAAAAGTTCTGGATGAAATTCTCCAATGTGGGTGGCAGATCCTCTGAAGGATCTATTTGGACACAGACAGGAATTACATGGGGTCAGAAAATAGGGTAATGTGATTTGCAGTGGTATCTCAGTGGAAGGAGTGCCCAGATCAATGAGAGTGTGTAGTTACAGAATTATAATTTGACAGATTATAATGGGCAAGATGGCCTGTGGGAAGTAGGGAAGGGAGGGGCATAAGGAGGATCAAGAGATAGGGAGACCAATTAATCGACTATTCCAGCAATCCAGTTGTGAGGTAAGAAAAATCAAATTAAAGTCAAAGGAAAATTTTTTCCTATCAGGGATTTATTTATAATAATAAAAGCCCAATGACTCTGGGAGGGTATGTCTTAGGGTCAGTATACATTCATGTCACCCTTCTAGACCTTCCATATTACATCCATAGGACTGAATAATGATCATAACAGTAGCCATGAGGTACAGTAATATCCTGAAAAGTCAAAGAAAGATTGAGTTATGTTTCTGATACCGCGGTATATTCGATGAAGCTGGAAAATGAGGCATTTCACAGAGAGCCTCCTCAGGGCTTGAGGGGTCAAAATAAGAAGTGTTTCTATATATAAATTAGAAAATTCAATCCACTGTCCCAGGACATTCCCTAAGCCTGATCCCAGTCAAGGCTTTGGTGTATGAGATTGATGGCAGAATTTCATTTGGAGATTTTACATCCCCTTGAAGCTATTTATAAACTTCTTGCTTTTGCCACACTGACTGCTATGCCAATCTGCACAAAGGCCTTGCTAAACTCTTAAAATGGCCTCAGTTTCCTCATCTGTAGAATGGCAGTAATATCACTTGCAATATCTATCTCACAGATGTGTTGCAGCAAAAGCACTTTATTGACCTTTAAGTGCCGTAAAAAATGTGAATTAGTATTATTACTAGATTGTACAGGATTCAAAGGACGAAATGCTCCTTTCTAGATTACTGGGTTGGGGGACAGCCGCTTTCTCTCTCCCACATGACAAATGTTTCCCAGAAGGTCTCATATGTATTCAACTCGAAGACCATCCTAACTCTATTTCTTATTAGATGCATACAATATGTAAGTAAGTTCATACTTTTTATAATGATACAAACATCCCCAAGGAGATGTTAGATGATAACACTTCAGTGATGTTTTAGAGGGGATTCTTGTTCAGAAATGGTAGAACTAGATGTCTTCTGGGGTCCCTTGCAACACTAAGATTATCTTTCTTTCTATCTATCTATCTAATAAATGTATATTAATGTGATTTTTTCCTTAAAAATGATAGAAGTCTAAGTAGATTGAGCTCCTTACTAAAGCCAGAGATTCCTGAGTTAATAGTAATTCTTCCATCGATGGATGTGTTTTGTGACCTTGGGGTTATCTACCCTGAAACTCTCCCTAACTCCTGCACTTGAAAGTAACTGCACTGATACTCTATTGAATTTTGTCCTTGAGGGTACTTGGTAGATTGTCTCATTAATAATTAGAGAGCTTTGAGAATGCAAGATGATGTGCTGAATAAATGGCTGTAAAAGGCATTTATAATCTAGTGAGATTTGAGAATGTGCTCATTTTTAAGGATAATTTGATCTAAGGAGGGGTATACACAAGAAGTGACATAAAAGATATTACCAGGAGATATATGATTGAAAAAAAAACATGTGGGCCACTCATTTAGAAAGAATGAAGGATATCAGATAGACAGACCTGCTGTTTCACCAGTACCTACATCACATTAAAACACTTAGAGTGAAGCATTGTGGGAGGATCCCACAAAGAGGGGATAGGATAAGAAGGGATAGATGGGTTAAAATCTGGATCATTGGATCTATTAAAGTACTGCTTTAAGATTGAGTTTTGTAATATATAGTTGCTCTTTCTACTTTGAATATAATAAGCATAATTGTTTGACACTATGATGATTTGCACTGACCTCAAGGCTACATTGATAACCTACAGATATGCTATGGTGCAAGACACTAATTTACTTTTTTAAAGGAATAAGGTTAATACAATTATGCTGAGAGTGAGTATTCCTCCTTCTCTTTTTCCTTTTCCTACTACTACCTAGCATTTATATATCATGTTAAAGTTTTTTAAAGCACTTTACAAATATCTCATTTAATACAACTTCAGGAGGTAGGTGCTATTATTTTATAGTTGAAGAAATTGAAGCAGACAAAAATTAAATGACTTGTCCAGGGTCACACATCTAAATAGTTAAGGCCAGATTTGAAATTAGCTCTTCCTGACTTCAGATCCAATGCTTTATCCACTAAGCCATCCAGTTGCCTAAGGAAGAGTGAACTATGTGCTCATCTCCAGCTAGAGGATGAAGCGGATTAGATTAAAATTTTCTTAGTCCTCACCCTTTTCAACCTTTTCAGTGTTTATCACTATTGTACCACTCTCACCCCATGGATACATTCTCCTCTCTGCATCCTAATGACACTATTCCCTCTTGGATTTCTTCCCATTTTTAAAGGCCACTTTTTATCAGTGTTCTTTTCTGGATCATTTTGCATATCATACCTCTAACTGTGAGATTACCCAGAAGTCTCTGTTCTATACCCTCATCAGTTCTCCCTCTGCACACTTTCACTTGGTAATCATCAGCTGCTCTGAGCTTAATTATTATCTCTACATAGATTATTTTCAGATCTATATATCAAACATATCACCTAAGGTGGCTATGTAGTACATGGAATAGAGCTCTGGGCCTGGAGTCAGGAAGAATTGAGTTCAAATCCAGCCTTCAACAGTTATTAGCTGTGTGGCTCTAGGCAAGTTACATAACCCTGTTTGACTCAGTTCCTCATTTGAAAAATGAGCTGGAGAAGGAAATGACAAACCATTCTAGTATCTTTGCCAAGAAAACCCCAAATGGGGTCATGAACAGTTGGACAGACTGAAACAACTGAATAACAACATATACCCAACCATAGTCACTTTCGTGAGGTCCAGGCACATACCATCAGTTGCCTAGTGAACATCTTGAATTGGATGTTCCATGGGCATATCAACCTCAACACGTCCAAAAGAAGAAGTCATTAGCTTTCCCTCAAAGCCTATCGTTCTTCATAGCTTCCCTCTTTCTTTTGCGGGCATTACCAGCTTTTCAGTCACCATAAGCCTCACTGTCACTCTTGACTCCTCCCTCATCACCCCCCTTATATGATCAGTTGCCACCTCCCATCATTTCTGTCTTGATGTCTCTCGTATTTGGGCTTTTCTGTCCATTCCCACAACCATCACCTGAATTCATACTTTTATCACCTCTTGCTTAAACTGCTGCAATTGTCTTCTAATTGGTCTTCCTGCCTCATGCCACTCCCAACCCAGTTCACCATCTACATAGCTGCTAGACTGATTTTCCTAATGCACACATCTGACTATGTTGTTCCCCTACTCAATAAATCTCCAGGTCTCCCCATTACTTCTAGGATCTTCTGTTTGGCATTTAAAGCCCTTTGCTTTCCATTTTTATTGCACAGCACCCCCTCTTTTCCCACTTCATAGTTCAGGCAAGCTGGCCGCTTACTGTTCCTCCTACATGACACCATTCCCCCCACTCTGTTTTCCATGGCTAGAATGTACTCCCTCCTCATCGTCATCTCTTAGAATCAGGTTTCCTTCAAGACTCAGAACAAGGACCACCTTCTACACAAAGCTTTTATTGATGCCCCTAACTGCTAAGCCTCCCCCTTAAAGTGCCTTTTCACTTTGTTTATATAAATTTTGCATGTATATGAACATATACACACATGTGAGTATATGTATGTATACGCACATACATGTAAACATATATTATACATATACACATATATACATATATACATACATACACAGACAGATAGATAGATAAAGAGAGAGAGAGAGATAGTTAGAAAGATAGATAGAAAGGTAGATAGTTGTCTCCCCTTATAGAAGGTATCTTGTGGTCAGATACTATTTCACATCTTTCTTTGTATCTCTGCTGTCTAGCACATTGTCCAGTACTGCTTAAGGAATATTGCTGATTAATTGGCTTCTAAGTTTTTTGTCAAAGTATCAGATAAGGAATATCACCCAGGTAGGCCTGGTTAACCAAGCAGGGATAAAAGAGAATGGATTGGCACTATATGTATGCAGTATGATTATTAAGAAATGGAGTAGGGAGCGGAGCCAAGATGGCAGAGTGAAAGCAGGGACTCACCTAAGCTCTACCACAAATACTTTTGGATACCTCTAAAGGGTGAATCTGAACAAATTCTAGGGTGGCAGAATCCATAAGGGGACAGCATGTGGCAGATTTCCAGTCCAGGACAACCTGGAGGGTGGACAGGAGGGTTCTGTTGGGTAATGTAACCCGAGGACTGCACCAGCATGGACTCAACCTTAGCAAGGCTGGAGTGGACCCCAGCAAACTGAATTGCTGGCAGCGGTGACTATTCCCAGACCTCTTGGCACAGGAGGGGGGTCTAATGTAACTGGGTGAGAGAGAGGTGCATTCATGAGCAGGGCCTGCAGCAGCCACAGTAGCGGCTACTCCTGGGGTTATCAGCCCACACACTGGGTATTTGAAAGTCACCTATATAAACTTCTGGGAGCTGAGATGGCTCAGTAAACAGTGAGTCACTCTCACCCTCCCTTGTTGACCTTGAGAGGCCCAAAGACTGTTGCCCCAGGAAAATTCCTAGAATGGTAGAGCCAGCAGAAAGATGGAAGTCTTTAACTCTAGCTCAGGAGTCTAGGGTATTAACAGGAAAACTCCGTCTTGCTATGGCTGAAGGGGACCAGTACAGGACAGGAGGTATCCCAGTGGGCCAGCAGCAAGCCCCACCTCAGCAGACTTGCAGGAGATCCTGAGCCCCAGCCTGGAGGAGCAGGCAAGTGCCAACACCAGGCACACACTACCTCCAGCTCAGCACCAGGTAAAATACCAGATCACTACAACATCCAACTGCAAGCACCTGAGCCCCCAGCATAGAAAACCAGTAACCAGACCCCTTTACCTCAGCACAAAAAGTTTGGGACAGTGCCCACTCAGCCCCAGATATCAAATTTAAAAGCCAGAAAAAAGGCAAACAACATGAGCAAGAATTAAAAAAAATCAGTGACAACAGAGAAATATCTTTGTGACAGGAAGGATCAAAACACCAATTCAGGAGAGGACAACATGCTCAATATACCCACATCTGAAACCACAAAGGGGAATATGAACTGGTCTCAAGCCCAAAATGCCTTCTTAGAAGAGCTCAAGTGATCAAATAAGAAAGGTAGAAGAAATGGAGAAGAGACATTCACTATCCATGGATATTCTTTGGAAGAACCTGACCCATGCCTCTGAGCCCAGTTCTCCAAACATCTCAGGAGGATCTGTGCCTATCTGTACCTTATGACGTCTGGCTTCTGAAACTCTTGTTGCCTAAAGAGCACACCAGTATTAAACTTGGTTTTTCTTTAGTGTTCTGCTGTGCCCCATCCCCCTCCACCCCAAATAACTTATCTGCCTCCATAAAACCAATTAAATTCAACAAGTATTTATTAATTTAAAATAAGGTAATTAAGCACCTATAATTCATTGCATTTTTCTTGATTTTAGGGATGCCAAAACTAAATGAAATAAACTAGAGATGTGGCTTACCTACAGCACACAGCAGGGAATCCTGGCTTTTCTCTGGTTATTTCTCAAAGGGGTTCTCAGCATCTACCATACACCACTCAAATTTTGTGCCACAGTGTTGAAATCCAATGGTTTCTTTCTATCCTGTGATTCTTTAAAAATAAAACAGCTGTGATAATTCGGGGTAATTACCTTCTTTGGACCTTCCTTTTCATACATACATACATATATACATACATACATGCATACATAATATAATGAAGAGGTTGGACTAGATGAAAGGCATCACAGTACAATGAGAAGCACAGAGGACCTGTTCCTTATTGTGTGTGTGACTCTAGACAAGTCACTAGACCTTTCTGGACCTCATTTCCTCATCTGTAAGATGAGAAACATTTTGATTAGATGACCTCTGAAGTCCCCATCTGTAAATTTAGGAGCCTATGATCCTGTGACCTCTAAGATCCCTACCAGGTCTAATGTCCCATGACTTTATTCTGGGAGTCTATAAACTTAGAAATATGGGGGGGGATAAATTGTGTAAATTAAGCAAATGATAATTAAGATACTAGCAGAAGGTAGTTAAGCCCATTTTATAGTTGAACTTTACCACTTTACTCAAAGTGACATCCCAACTAACCTTAAAATAATTGTGAGTATGAAGCTGAAACAGAGTGTTTTCAGTAATGATTAAACCTAAGGTTTATCTCACGCTGTTTAAAAATGAGGTGGATTAGTTCATTGCTCCCCTGAAAGTCAGGCATCTGATAGCAGTACATCTTCTGAGTTACTGCATTAAGATCTTGTAAATCTCCTTCCAACACCCGACTGCAAATAATTCATCGATGAAGAACGAAAGGACCTGAGTGTAGTAAAGTGGAATAGTAACCATCATCTGAATGGCTGTGGGCAGGAAGAAGTAAATCACAGGGAGACAAACAGCCAAGACAAGATCTGAATGGGTTAAGAGAGGTTAATCAAAGTGTGGTCCCACTCCGAGTCGAAAAGGGAGGCAGAGAATCACTGATAGGCTCCAGAGAAATGCAAAAGATAGAAAAAAAATAATCCTGGGAAGAGCACAGCAGAAAAAAGAAGGCACCATTTTTGTCGGCTTCCATGGGGTAGAATCACTTTAACAAAAGCACAGTAATGAAAACAATACTTTCCTTCACATTAAATCCTTTAATTTCCCCTCTATCTTTCCATTTCTTTCTTGCCTTGTCTTTCATTCAAATGTTTCTCTTTATCTTTTTCCTAGACTCCAGTCCTATTGGAATAACCTTGACCACAAAGGTTGGTTTGGAAACCTATCTTCCAAACAGTTGTGACTTCACCACTTAACCCAGGAGTTTACTTTTTTTTTCCAGGCAGACTATTTGGTCAATTTACTATCACATATTTGAATGTGAGGTATGTATGTTGTTCAGATCAGAGGGAGCTTTGTATTTGGAACTAGTATTCAATTGACAATTGGCCTTTAAGAAAATGCGATATCCCTTTTCCTCTTGGGAGTTCAGTTATTTTCAGGGTTTTATTTTTAAATATATACCAGTTAACATGTTTTGCTGTTAGTTAAGAAGGTTTCATGGATCCCGTGTAACCCAAAACAGCAGATGGTCATACTGCAAAATAACACATACGTAAATTGCATGGGCATTCAAGCCACAAATGCTACAAACAGACCCAAGAAAAGCAATTTTGATCAAAAAGTGGATTAATTTTAGATGCTTTTAGCAACTGAAATGGTAGCAACAGAAATATTATATCAGCATATGATAACTTAAAGGATTTATATTATATCATTCATTTCTGTTTGGTGGCTCTAGCAATGCTCATCTAAACTTAGAGATATACTTCCAAACACCATGCTATGAAATAGGATATAAATGGCAAAATCAACTCTTATTCAAGTTCTGTAATTTTGAAGAACCATACCTAATTAGTGCTAGAGAAAGAAGGCAGCCAAAGAAAATCGCTGTAAGTAATGTATGTGCAATTCACTACTCTTCAATCTGAATAAGATGATGACTGAAGATAGACCCAATATCTCAATTAATGGTGTCATATGTGTATCAGCAGATGAAACAGCTATTCCATAATTAAAAATTCAGTGATATCAAAGGGGGGGTCCCTTAGAGAAGCTACTCAATAGCATATCAGAATTTGATAAAATACAGAAACCAGATTTCTAAGTCAAAAGTTGATCTAAGTCAACTTTCTCCAAGTTCAAATAATCTTATATGTTTTTTAAATCATTGCTACGATCGTTTAATCTGAAATGGAAATTTCTGGTTTCTAGGTAAGACGTAACATGATATAGAACACAGAAGGCTAGACTTGAAGTTAGGAAGACCCAAGTTTAAGTTCTGTCTCTGACACATGTAAGCCATGTAGTTATGGACCTCGCAGCACCCCATGCAACTTCCTAAGACTAGAAATAAAAGTTCAGTCACTATCAGTGAAGGGAGTTTCCACACAGGAAATTCCTTACAATGATGAAAGCAGAGGTCCATACCATGTATGTAATACTTGTTCTGTTTAGGTTCACAGGTCAGAATCAGGAGCAATGGGTAGAAGTCACAAAGAGAACAAATTTAAACTTGATGCCCAAAGGGAAAAACAGAAACAATTTCTTGTAGGGTTGTTTTGTGCATGCCTACATCTCTCTTTCATGTTGTGTAATTACCTATAATCATATACCCACATAGACACATATATGTGTATATATTTATGTATACCTGCATGCATATATACAAATACATGAACCTTTGATTTCATAGATATAGGTGAGGGAAATTCTGGATGAAGTCTGGATGAAAGTCAACATCTTCCTTGTGACTTAGGAAAACTTTGGGCATTGAGAGGTATGCACATTGTATGATCACCCAGATAATATATGTCAGAGGCAGGGTTTGAACCCAGGTGTAGCCATAATGGCTTTTGTTTTCTTTGAATGGCTCAGCTTGCCTCATTGAGCCTCTGGACACTGTGGCTTGCTCTTCCGGGGCAGGAGGCCCGGGGAGCATGCCGGGAGGCAGACGGCTTCCTGTGTGGGGAGTCATGGGGCTGGCTGAGGGGAGGTGTTAGCTCCAGAACCTGGTCTACCCTAGGGGGAGGAGCCAACTCAGGAACCAATCGGCCCTGGTCATTTGGGCGGAGCTTGATGATGTCAGAAACCCTATAAGAGGGGAGAGGACAGCTTGAAGATTCTTCCTCTCTTTCCTTTTCCGGTTGGAGCCAGAGGCAGTTACAACGACCGTTACAGAGGCAGTTACGACCGTTACATCGTCAGTTTCAGTTGCAGCTTCAGTTTCAGAAACAGACACAGCTGAGGCAGGAGCTGCCAGCAGCAGAGCTGATCTACGGGAGGAAGCTGAACAAAGACTTCAGTCCAGTGGGTAATCTTATTACCATCAAGGGGGAAACATGATTTTGCTTTACGCAATCATGTTTCTCTGTAGCCTCCTGGTTACTCTTTCAAGGCGTACCTATTGGGCCTGGAAGATTATGACCAACATATCAAAATGGGGCTTCTGGTTCATGGGTTGGTTACTGTGGAGCCTAAATAAATGTTTTGATTCTTCTGCCTTCTACTTTGAGAGTTTCTTCTATCCGGCGATTCCGAACCTTTCAGACATGTTTATGATCCTCTTTGAGATTATAAACTCGGCCCTCCTGATACATTTGGCGTCACGAACAGGATCGCTAGGTATAAGATCTCTATTTAGAAGCAGAACAATTCCAGAGGAAGAGATAAATATCCCAGGATGGGAGGATCCATTTTATTCCTCCCTAGCAAAAGAATTGGCTAAAAAAGCTGGACCCTGTGAAAACTGGGAACCAAGGCTACGGAGAGGAGATCCTAGGGATTTAGAAAAGTGTTTACGAGAAGTTGGGATTCAGTCAGGGGCATCACTATCTAGGCAAAGCTGGATAGTGTTATCAGCCTACCGGCTAGTATACGAAAGATTGAGATTAAGTGAAAGACATGGGGGCACTCCTACCCCACAGGAAGAAGGGAAATCTCAGATAGCAGGAGACCAAACTGACTCAAATGAGAACTTTTCTATTAATGTGGCTAAGAGCAACAGGAGACCAAAAAAGCCCAGAGTGCATTTCAACCCAGCCCAGAAAGAGCCTGACTGCCTGCTTCGTCCTAGCCATGGTGGCAGAGGAAGTGAGTGGGGAGAGAATGAGACAATGTTAGGGGCTGAGGCACAAAACACTACTGGGGTTCAGGATGTGCCTCACACAGAGAATAGGAGATGGTTAAATGATCAGACAAGGGCTCGACCCATACAAAGGAGGAAGACAGAAACCCGAGGTGAAGATTCAGTTACAAGGGAAATTCAGGAAGATTTCTCACCGCAAGAGGTCACAGATATTTTGAGTAGATTCAGCCAAAGAATAGGAGAACCATTGATATCTTGGATGGTAAGACTCAGTGATCAAGGGGCCGGTGGAATATCAGTAGATGGGACAGACTGCATGAGATTCATAGGTATCAGCCATGATCCTCTAGTTCAACAAGCTTTTAGGGAACATCATCAGCAAGGAGATGGTGATAGCAGGACTACTCTGTTGGCATTAGCCGCTGTGGGATGCAATAAGAGATATGATACTGATTCTATGTGGCCCACTGAGCACAGACCCTGGTATTCACTTAGAGATTGTATCATGAGACTAAAGGAGGAGGTAATGAAGACTGCCATTATGATAGGAACTGCAGACAAATATTACAATGATCCAATGGGACTGTCTCATAGGAATTTAATAATTAGGACAGCTCCCCCTGCTTATAAACAACTAATTTTGAATTTATTGCTTGGAGAAGTAGGGAGCCGTCTTACAACAGTGATAAATAAGATTTTACAGTTATATGACTTAGGTGACTGGGGAAGGGATAGATCTCCTCGAGAGAGAAGAGTGTATAACCAGCAAACTTGGCGCCAAAGGAGAGTAACAAGGAAAGAAATGTTTACTACTTTATTGAGAGCAGGAGTAGGTTTTGAAATGATAGATGGAATTCCAACCAATGAATTATACAGAATGTATAGAGGACTTGATAACACGAGAGATAGGGAAATCAGAACTGCTCCTGCAAGCCTACAAGCCACTCAGACTGAAGGTGACCTTGTGTGATTAACGGATGAAAACTTGTACATTTGGGGAAAGGCTGGGAGGACAATCTTAGTCTATATCTAGGGTGGGATCCTCTTGGCTTCCTCATTATGTTCCTTTTGAAAAGAAACATTTCCCACCTGAGTTTGGCTCTGATGTTGGATCTTTGCATAACTGAAATCTCAACCAAACTTGAGATGATTTTATTTGAAGAATTGTGGTCCATACTTGTCTATTCTTTTTGTCCTTTGTTTTGGCTAACCTTGTTGCTAGTTTTGTTTCCTTCAGGCTTAAGCACCCTGCACTTTCCGGTGACTGCCTAAGCATGTAGCATTCTTGGAATTCCTGCCAGCTCGTTAAAGAAATGACCTCTGGAATGGGACTTTTTGGGGGCAGGGCCATCTCTACATCCAATTTCAGCATGAAGAAGCTATGGAAAATGAGACCTTCACCCCTCACCCCAAGATTTTGAGCCCCAATCGTTCAAGGGGGGGGGGGAAATGATGATAGTGTTCTGTTTACTTATTTTGTGTTATCCTTGCTGTGTTGTTTTATTGTTATGATATTATTGATCCTATGTAATGGATACAAGGATTTAGGGGTGGACATTTGAATTATTAATAATTATTTTGGGGATGATTGATTGAAAAGATTATTTTGCTGGGATCTAGGGGTGGATCGCATTTGAATCGTTAAACCAATGTTTAGGAATGTCACCAAATGATATGTTTTGCTTTATAATGAATGATATGTTTTAGTTTCCTTTGTAATTGAATCACAATGTATGTTCTAGGATACATGGCTGATTAGATTATGTATCCTATAACAAGGGGTGGAATGTAGCCATAATGGCTTTTGTTTTCTTTGAATGGCTCAGCTTGCCTCATTGAGCCTCTGGACACTGTGGCTTGCTCTTCCGGGGCAGGAGGCCCGGGGAGCATGCCGGGAGGCAGACGGCTTCCTGTGTGGGGAGTCATGGGGCTGGCTGAGGGGAGGTGTTAGCTCCAGAACCTGGTCTACCCTAGGGGGAGGAGCCAACTCAGGAACCAATCGGCCCTGGTCATTTGGGCGGAGCTTGATGATGTCAGAAACCCTATAAGAGGGGAGAGGACAGCTTGAAGATTCTTCCTCTCTTTCCTTTTCCGGTTGGAGCCAGAGGCAGTTACAACGACCGTTACAGAGGCAGTTACGACCGTTACATCGTCAGTTTCAGTTGCAGCTTCAGTTTCAGAAACAGACACAGCTGAGGCAGGAGCTGCCAGCAGCAGAGCTGATCTACGGGAGGAAGCTGAACAAAGACTTCAGTCCAGTGGGTAATCTTATTACCATCAAGGGGGAAACATGATTTTGCTTTACGCAATCATGTTTCTCTGTAGCCTCCTGGTTACTCTTTCAAGGCGTACCTATTGGGCCTGGAAGATTATGACCAACATATCAAAATGGGGCTTCTGGTTCATGGGTTGGTTACTGTGGAGCCTAAATAAATGTTTTGATTCTTCTGCCTTCTACTTTGAGAGTTTCTTCTATCCGGCGATTCCGAACCTTTCAGACATGTTTATGATCTTCTTTGAGATTATAAACTCGGCCCTCCTGATACACCAGGTAAATGTGTCTGTATGTGCATTATTGAAAAGTTTGAGAATAGAATTGTATCCTGAGGTTTTCTAAGTCTTTAAGCTTTCTTATCTGTGTATTGAGAGCAATCTTAATCTGAACAATTCCTTGGCATAGGGAAACTCAATCCAGGTAATTTAATAGTTCATACCTTTTGGAGCGAGTGCTTGGGTCCTGTCTCTTCTTAAAGAGAGAGCCCAGACTCAGCGAATCATTAGAGTTGACAAAAGTAAATAGAAAGCATTCCAATACCTAGCATGCTGGACTCAAGAATTAAAGTTGCTCCAGCTGCAGATTCTAAATCTTGGCAGAATCTACCAATATATCTTAGACAGAAATATGATACCATAAAAGTACAGGAATATAACTGCTAAAACCCTGTTCTGCCTCAGTCAAAATGCTGGCTTCTTTCCTTTTAACAGTGGTTTTCTCTTCAGTATTCATGGAATTGAAAGTGATTAAACCTCACCACCAAAGTAAGGGTACAGATTCAATAATGGTCTTTATTTCTCCTTCTTTCATAAGCCTCTCAAAATTTTTATGTTCCTGTAACATATGACACCACGAGGTGCATCCTTCAAAATGGTGACAACAGAATGGTCAGAGCAGTTGCTTTAGAGGAAGACCTAACTTCCTGCCTGAGTAAGATGTGTCACATTGGATCCTGTAGCCATGTGTTGGTGCAAGTAGACCATTGGTGCTGCAGACTTACTATCCCTAACTCTTCCTTCAAAAATATGACTTTAAATGAAATGCCATTATGGGTTAGTTTCATGATATGTGTTATGACTGGACAATTGGCTATGTGTAATTTCAAAGCCCTAGTGTTGTGTTTGGATATGAGGTGTTAATGAGCAGATTTGGGTAATTTAATGTTGGCTATACCTGAAGTAATTAGCATGGTATAATGGATGTGGCATGAAACTTAAGGTGGAAAAATGCAACCTTGAATCTCAAACTATACCTAGTAGCTGTAAAATCAGAGGCAAGTTACTTAACCCCTCAGAGTTTCAGTTGTCTTATCTGTAAAATGGGTACAATAATTGCTGAGATGGCAGAATGAAAATTTTGGCTTGAGTCAGTCTTCCCTTTGTAGGCTTTTGGTTAACTCCTCCTTAGTTCATTTTCCAGTTATATTTAGGGGAAATTGCTGATTCTGTTTTTGGGTACAATGTCTCCTGGCCTTTTAGATCCTGTTCAATCCTTAACACTTTTGAATCAGCAGCAATATTCACAAAAAAACTACTTTCAGGTATCAGAAATGGGATACCATGTGAAGAAGCAGTCTAACTTGTAGATAGAATACTGGCCTTAAAAGCAGGGAAACTTGGTTCATATCTCATTCCCTTAACTTATAGGCAAATCACTTCAGCTTTCTGACTCTCAGTTTCCCCATGTGTAAAAAGGGAATAACTATACTTGTGCTACATATCTTAAGAGGCTTACTTTGTAAACCTGCAAATGCCAAAGAAATGTCTTGTTTTTTATTTGACTGACAGAGAAACCCATTCACAGTAGTTGACTTGGCTATAGGATGCCAAGGTTTGCAAAACGCTTTATGCTGAAGAGGAAAGGGTTAACCAGAAGCCTCAGAAGGGAAGATTTGTCCAATTCAAATTTTCATTCTGCAATCTCAGCTGTTTTGCGTGAAAAGGAAACTTAATTATGACATTTCAATATTGAAAATAAAATTAGTTTGAATTTTATTCCACACTCTTGAAAGGAAATTATGTTCCATTTTTAACTAAGCAAGACAACTGTCGATTCATCTGTAGAGTGATAGCTAGTGTTATTTTTATGAAAATCTAAGTATGGAGAAGGCCTCTTCAGGGCCTTCTGTTCTTGTGGGTGCAACTTGGCATTCAAAGCTCATGTTTGCTCAAGCTTATGTGGACACCTGACTGTGCCACAGCTCGAACTATGCCAACCACCACCCATGTGCTCAGACTTTTAAATGACAATAAATATAGTAAATTATAGCAGAACATCCTGACATTTTTAGTCATATTCACATATTTGTGCCTACAACTTGTGGATGGACTAAAAAAAATGTTTATAGAATCTTCCTTGCCAGTTGAGCCAAAATATTTAGTGTTCTAAATATATTTAAGCCACATTCATTACATTTCCTGAAATTTATATAAATATATATGCATTACATATTAATTTACTCTCAAATGTATTATTAGCACAGCATAAAAATCACATAATGAATTAAATTTTAAAGACTATATAACCAGCATAGTTTCACTGCTCTTTAAATGCCTCTGGCAAGGATTTAATTTAGATTTAATAAAAGAGTTATTATATTATTTATTTGATTATAAATATGCTAATGTAATGCTATGCTATAAATACTTCTACTAATTAAATACTAGCTGACTTATCGTAGGTTTATCTAGGTGCAACTAGTATTTTATTAAGATGTATGAGTTGAAATTTAACAACTATGATCTTACTAAACTACCTATATTTAACAGGTAATAATCACATTATAGTAAAGTTATATTGAAATGCATTTTCTTATTGAACATTAGTTAAAAACTAATTCTTGGTAACTTATTTATGGAACTTCAACTGTTTAAGATATATTTATCTTAATAAAAATGGTTGTTATGCCCCAATAGATATTCATAACAATCCGTTGGTATTTAATTAACATATAATAACTCTCTCATTAAATCTAAATTAAACCCTTATTGGAAATACTCAATTTAAATAGTGCAACTGAAAAAAAATTACTCCAGAAAATCATATTGATTTTATCGGCAAGGCTGGTGGCCTGCAATGGCCTGTCTTATGGGAATTTAAAGCTGTTCAGAATAGTCATTGACATCCATATATTCAGATAATAAAGCATCAATTTTAAAAAAGTAATCAGGATGATTATTTAGTTCAAAATTCCAATACATTTTACTTAGCAATCATGAATGTCTGGAAAGCATGGGCACAAAGGGGCCATTCACACTAAAAGAAGGCATGGCTGATTCAAAGGCAGTGAACATTGGTTCACAGCATTGGAAAGGACTCTTCTTTTTTGCTAGCATTGGTCTTCCCAATCCCATCCTGCCCCCACCCTATACAGAGTGCTAAGCACCTCCATCAGAACAAAACAACATTGCAATCATTTTTCTGTGCTTGGGCTTCATGGTGGTACCTTATCATCTTGGCTCAGTTCTCTGGCTGAACTTCTACCAGTGTGAATTTTATCATTCATTTCTCTGTTACTCTTCTTGTCCTTTGATTCTCCCAGGCAAGAAATCAGTTGATAAAACATAAAGCATTTTTGAATCTGTTAGTCTGTAGATTGGGAATGACCTGTGGGTCACAAAATGACAAATTTTAATCACTATTTTCAGCATTCTTTGTGTATGAAAAACACAAATTATGTAGATGGGGGAACAGAGCCAAAGACTAGATAGTATGCTAAAAATATATATTGCAATTCTCTTCCTTTATTTGGAACCTTTTAGTCAATGATTTTGAAGCACTTTACAAACATTAAATGATTAGGCTTCTTAATAGCCCCGTGACACAGAGGAGTTAAAAGGAAACACTTCACTGCTAAAATGCAGACCTGTATTTATTTACTAGATTTTTAAAATTCACTTAGGAAGACTGCAGGCATTAAAAATCAATTTGAAATACAATTAAACTATTAGAGTATCCAAAAGAGATGAACAGCAACATTAAGTTGTGTCTATACATAGGCAAAATGAACAAGGGAGTTCAGGCAATCATCCAGACACTTAGGACAAAATACCCTAAACTTTCATATGAGGGCACAGAGGATTCAGGCTTGAATTGTTCATATTGCCATTCTCCACTCAATATCACTACTAAATAGTTTAACTACCTACCAGCACATCCATGGGGGCAGATATCCTTTCCACAAATCTCTAGTTTGGGGGGAGAGTTTTGAGACATTGAGAGGTTGTAACTGGCTCATGCTTACACCACTACCCTGACCAAGAAGAAAGATTTGTATCTAGATATTCCTGACTATCTGGCCTTATTTCTACAACAATGCCTTTCTGATCTAGACATAATTTCAAAACAAAAACAATAACCCACAAGACTAGGAATCAAGAATACCAGAATTCAGATCCTGTCAAATACAGTGATAAACTCTCTGTATGCTCTGTGAACTGGGATAAGTCACATAACTTAATTCAGCTTCAGGTCCCTCATCTATAAAATGAGGAAGTTTGACTTAAGGGTTTCTGAGGTACCTTCCATCTCTAATTCTGTGATCCTATGGATTAATGTCAATATGATCTGGCTTCTTAGTTTAAAATATTGAGCTATTGTTATAAAACCTAAATGACCAGAATTATATTGGTCTAAGTTATTTTCAAGATTTGCCCTCTCTGTGGATGGGGTGGTGGCAGCAATGCTTAAACCTCACTCTCATTGGAATTGATTCACGGAGAGAAGAAATAGGTATATAGATGGATAGATAGATAGACAGACAGACAGACAGGCGGGCAGGCAGGCAGACAGACAGACAGACAGGCATACACTCAGTTGGGCATAGAAATCTATTGTACATAATAGGGAAATAGGAGGTGAAAGGAGTGTAAGAGAAGGGAGGAGAATGGGAAAAGGAAGGGCAGATTAAGGGAGACTGGTCAGAAGCAAAGACTAAAGGTTTTTGAGAAGGGACAAGATATAAAGAGAGAGAGAAAGATTAACAAAAGAAAATGGGGTGGAGGGAAGTACACAGTGATAATGACTATGATTGTGAATAGAAAGAGCTCACCCACCAAAACAGAGGTGGATAGAGAATGGATGAGAAACTAGAATCCAACAATATGTTGTTTATAAGAGACATACTTCAAAGATACATATACAGAGTTAAAATAAGGGGCTAGAACAGAATCTATTATGCTTCAGCTCAAGTAAAAAAGGAAGGGGTAGCAAGCAAAAATAAACCTAATTGAAAGTGAGAATTAGGAAAAGTATATTTTGCTAAAAGATATCATAGATAATGAAGTAATATTACAAAATTACAGCAAGTTTTCCTGATAGAGACATCATCTCTCAATTATTTAGGGAACTGAGTAGAATTTAAAAAAATAACAGCCATTCTCCAATTGATAAATGGTCAAGGGATATAGATAGGCAATTTTCATTAGAAGTTAAAACTATCTACAATCATATAAAAATGCTCTAAATCACTACTGATCAGAGAAATGGAAATTAAAATAGCTCTAATGTACCACCTCACACCTATCAGAAATAGCAAATGCTGTAGGAATGATGAAAAGTAGTTACACTAATGAACTGTTGGTAGGGTTATGATCCAATGATTCTGGGGAACAATTTGCAGCTCTGCCCAAAGGGCTATAAAATGGTGCATACCTTTTGACCCAGAAATACTACTACTAGGTCTGTACCCCAAAGAGATCAGAGAAAAAGAAAGGACCTAGATGCACAAAAATGTTCACAGTGGGTTTTTGTTGTGTGTGTGTGGTATCAAAGAATTAGAAATTGAGGAGATGTTCATCACTTGGGGAATGGCTGAAGATGTGGCATATGATTGTGATGGTGTAGTATTATTCTATAAGCAACGACTAGGGTGGTGGTTTCAGAAAAAAGTGGGAAAACCTATTTGAACTGATGCAAAGAGAAGTGGGCAGAACCAGGAGTTCATTGTACATAGTAACAGCAATATTATAATGATAGTTAACTGTGAAAGTTTTAGCTGCTCTAATCAGTACAATAATTCCAGATAATTCCAAAGGACTCATGATGAAAAAATGCTATGCACCTCCAAAGAGAGAACTGATGAACTCCAAATGAAAACTGAAGTGAAATTTTTCTCTGTATTTTTCTTGCTTTTTGTGATATAACTAACAGGGAAATGTTTTGCACTATCTCCGCATATATAATTGATATCATATTACTTGTCTTCTCAGTATGCAGGAAAGGGGTGAAAGGAGGGGAGGGATTTTGGAACTCAAAATTTTTTTAAGTTAAAAATAAATAATAAATCTATTAAAAAAAAAGATTTGCCCTTACTGCTATCTCTCAGATTCCACAAATTTAAGGGACATCACAGAGGTATGTCCTCCAATGCCAGGTGTTATTAGAAGGTATATCATTGAAGGATTTATCACCTTAGGGCAACACTTGCCTAGTTCTAGCTTTGAAACACCCAGCTGTGTAAGGAACAGGCCTGGAAAAAGGGAGGAGAAATTGTGAGTAAAAGATTGTCAGATATTCTTGTCAGGGATCTCTGTGTGTTGGCTGACTGTGTCTAGTGATTGTTTAAGGAGTAGACCAAAAATATGCTAATTTCTAATTGCTCACATCTGAGCAGATTAGTGGATTCTAGCTTCTGGCACAGAGCAAGAGAGGGAGTTTATAGACCACCTTCAAAGCAGCCTTTCTAAGATGCTCATTGCACTCCAGACATCCCCAAACAGGGCCTAACAACATGATAAGATGGTATGACGTGCAAGCAGTTTTTAAAGTCAGGTATTTACAAGGGCAATCTCAAATAACAGTAGACTGATAAGAGATTCTGCATATTAAATTTATATTAAACTTCTGAATATTAAAGTTATACTTTTGTAAGGAAGTTGACAAAGTCTTTTATGATCCTTGTAGGAAAAAAATGGAGTAGTATGGGCTAGATAATAACACAGTTATATGGATTTGGAATAAGTTGAATAACCAGAACCAAAAAAGGTAATGATTAATGGATCAATTTTAACCTGAAAGAAGGTCTCTAGTGCAACTCCTCAGTGATTTGTGTAGTTCAATGTTTTTATCAATGATTTAGGTAAAAGCACAGCTAATACACTTACTAGATTTTACATGACACAGGCCTGAGAGGAATAACTAACAGATTGGCTAAAAGCATGAGAATCTGAAAAGATCTTGGCAGGCTAAATTAATGGATTGAATCAAATAATGAGATGGATTTTTATAGGAATAAATGTATAATCCTTCACTTAGGCCCAAGAAGTCAACTGCAAAAGCACAGACTAAGAGAAGTTTTTCAGGGTAACATGTATGAAAAAAAGATCTAGGTATTTAATAGGTTGTAAGATCAATACGAGGATACAGGGAGCCAAAAAAGAGATAGTAATTTTAAGAAGCCTTACTAAGATGTTCAAATGAATGACTCTACAATCTTTTAATTTCAGACATACCTTCCGAGAGTGAAATATCTTGTAAATTATAATATCTTTAAATAGCCTCAATACCCCACAATTTTATTGCTTCCAACATAGTTATGCTCCCTACATACTTAGTTTGATCTACCTGATTTCCATGCTGTCTCTTTAGTGCAGTTTCTTTTTCATATCTGAGAATGTGATGTTAAAGTCCAATGTGGAAGTTCTATCTTTGATGGTAAAAATAACAATATTTTAAAAATATCTTTTCAGATCTTTTCCATCCTTCTTCCTTTGGTTGTTCTCCTTCAATGTTCACCTTAAAAAACTTTTAGGGTGTCTTTGATTAGGTGAGGTCTCTTACCAAGCTTTCTTTAAATGGGTATTACCTTTTACTCTTCTTTATTTTATCATATGATACTACCATAATCTCTCATTTTCCTTCTCCATAGAATTTTTAAAATATGTTTAATCTTTTTTTTTCAACCAGTGTTGCCTTTGGCTAACAACTTTGCAAGAAAATTAACAGACTGCTTACTAAGGCAGCTTTTAGACTCTTTTGATCTCCTTGTATAACAATTGATTTACATAAGTTGAAATTCTTTATGAAATTGCTATAATCTATATCTAGGTCTTTTATTCTAACCATTAACCATTTTTCATTATTAACATTATTTTTGAAATACAATTGAATTGTTTCAATTACGTAGTATGTCTCTTAAAATTTTTATTTTCTTCTAGCTTTCTGCCAGTTTTGATCTTTGCTCTAATAAGTTGGTAGTCTTAAGGCACACAGAGAGCTAATTCAGAACTGACAAGCAAAACATCAGGAACAAGTAATTTCAGGTCCATTAAAATTTAATCAATTTCATTTTTGTGATGTTATTCATTGCTTTCGGTGTTCAGTGCCTGCCAATTCATTTTTCAAAGAAAGCATTCATGATGTATAAGTATGAGACATCTGTGAAGTGTACCACTCTTTGACCTCTCTCATTCCTTATTACTAATCCATGTTGTCCAATATATTTCTTGCAATCCTTGCCTATTCCCACCTTTTAATTGAAGTCACTGAGTATCAAAGTAAATGTTGATTTAATTTAGGGGATCATAGAGAGCTCTTTGTAGACTTGTTCTACCTAGTTATCCTCTCCAACAGATGGTAGTGCATAAGCTGCAATTATATTCACAGTGGTCCTTTTTTTTAACAAATACTGATTGTTAGTACTGTAATACAATATGACCAAATATCCCATGAAATTAAGTTTTTTATCTCCTTTATGTATAAGATAAACCCAACTCCACCATTTCCTTCATTTCCAAGGAAACTTGTGAGCTATCCTTCTATTACCTTGAATTTCTTTCTTTCTTCTGGTTTTGTTCATAATAGAAATATCAAGAATGATATGCTTCAGTTCTTCTAGTAAAGTATCCTTTCTTTGGATAAGCAATGTGCATTTATAGTACCAATAGCTAAGTAAAAGTTTATATATAGTCTAAAATTGTATTTCTTAACACTCTCTGCCACCTTTTCTGCTGCTCTGCTACCATTGTTGCAAAAGTAGAGGGGGAATACATAGGATGCGGGACCATTTTATATTTTCATTTGTTTCGTGAGCTCATCACCAAATGGCAATTTACTGCAGATGAGCACATGCATACTTAGTGAGGCTGGTCCTCTAAAAGTAGGTTCAATCTGTTGCCAAGACCATGCCATGATCCTTTCCAGCATGATAGGGCTTGCCAAAACTTATATTCTCTTGCCACAGCTTTCCAGAACATGGGTTTATCTCCATTTCCCAATGAGTGTTCAGTATAATATTTTATATTACATTATACACACAGTATAATATTTTACATTATATTACATATACAATTTACATTAAATTAAATTATTGTTATTGTTTTTTGTAGAAAAATATTTTTCTCTTGATGGATATAATTCAGATAGAAATGACACTGGGAAAGGTGGTATTGTACTCTTATTCTTTCATATGCAATGGTGTGGGTGGATAAGCTAACTTTTAATAATTGTTGTATAAAAGTATTAAGATATTAGCTCATGAAACCAAATAATGATCAAGATATCCAAGTAGAAACTATAACAAATGATTTTTTCTACCCTAAAACTACAAAAAAAAAGATTGGTAAAAAAATGATCACATTTGGAAAGAGCACCACTAACAAATCCAGCACCAGTGTGGGGGTAATCTTCCAGTGTGTTTAGAGGAAACAAGATTGGAGGGCTCCACTGACAAAGCCCCAAGGTGATCAGAAATGTCAAAGGGGTGCTTGAAGATACCACCTATTGATGTTCAAAGACCTGGTGGATCTTAGTTTAGGAGGTGAAGTTCAGTGTGAGAAAAGAGGTGAGCAAGGTAGAAAAAAAGAAAGTTAGACCACCCTACCTGAAAGTGTAGTAGAGAGTAGAGCTTAGCGCTAACACATAATTCAGGAATTAAACCTGGACGGGTAAGTAAATGCAAGGAAATTATGGCCAGCATCAAAAATTGTCATAGCTCTAAAGATCTACCTAAAGAAGCATAACAATTATAAGCAGAGACTCAAAGGGGAAAATGCATTTTTCAAAAGGACTACATAGATACCTAGAAGAAGCAAAGTAAGCTATTAAAATATTTATAAAGTTCTGGATGAAAGAATTGGAAGGAAAACAAATTACTTAGTAGAGAAAATGATAAACCATACCTAAGAAATAGAATCCCTAAAACCTATAAAAGACTGAAGAAAAAAATCAATGAGGGAACAAGATATATTAGAACAAAAAATAAAAGATTAAAAAAAGAAAATAAGCTATGGGATATTTAAAAAAATCAATGAGGATAGATAACTTAAGAATTATTAGATTCTCTGGTAACCAGGATTTTTTTGAAGCCTGGAGAGGAAATTTAACTCTTTATATAAAAATTTATGGTAACTCTTCTCATGGCAGCCAAAACTCTAAAACTAAAGAAGTATCCTCCTATTGGTAATTGGCTAAACAAGTTGTGGCATATGATTATGAATGTAATTGAATATTATTGCATCTTAAAAATGATAAGACAGTTTCACATGAAACTGAGAGAACCTCTATTAACTGATGCAGAGAGAAGTGAAGAGAACAATTTAAAATAGCAACAACACCATAGAGTGAAACAACTTTGAAAAACTTTAGAATTGATCAAAGAACTGGTAAAAAAAAAAGTACAAAAAAATTAAGAAGCATACCACTCCCTCTCTGATACAGATGTGATGAATCTAAAATGTAGATAAATTTTCAGACTTGACTAGGTTATGAGGTACTGAGGTATTTAAATTTAGGTTTTTTAAAAAATTTGCTCAATTATGGGAAGGTTAGGAGGAGGGATGGATGGATGGATGAATGAATGAATGAATGAACGCATTTTTAAGCAATAAAAAGCCTAGAAAATATATTTCAATAAATAATAAATTAAAATTATCCAAATATATTAGAACCAGAGGCAAAAGAAGGCAGAAACAATCTACTGATTACCTCTACGAAGGAACCCCAAAGGAAAGAGCCCCAGAAATGTCATAGCCAAAATTCAGAGCCCCCAAATCAAAGTAAAAATACAAGAATTTTCAAGAAAGAAGAATTTCAAGCACTATGGAACTACAGTCAGGAGCACATGAGACATGGAAGTTTCTTCTCTTGACAAGAGGAAGCCTTGGAATACAATATTCTAAAAAATAAATGAGATAGGCTTACAAATAACTTACCCTGGTGAATATTATTCTATGAGGTGAGGGTACAGAAAATGGATCTTTAGTGAATTAGAACACTTTCAAGAATTTCTTATGAAAAGACTAGAGCCAAGGAGGAACTTTGAAAAGCAAAAACAAGAGTCAAAAGGAGTATAGAGGGGGGGCGGAGCCAGGATGGCCGCATGAAGGCAGCCTCTTACCGGAGCTCTCTCACAAGGTCTGTCAGATTCCCATAAAAAAAGTGAATTTGAGCAGATTTGAGAGAGTCAGAAACCGCGAGCAGTCTGCGTGGGGCCAGTTTCCGAGCCGGGAGAGTCTGAAAGGCTGAAGACACGATCCTGTAGGCTCGGAGAGTTCTCGGTGCGGAGCTGCTCCAGACCAAGGCAGAAGCGGCTGGCCGGGAAATCCACGTGGGAGACGGGCTGGGAGAAAGCTGGGCGCCCGAAACCGGCAGAGATCCCCAGGACTCCCAAGACAGGACGGCAGTCTGTGGGAGCGACGAGAGGCAGCGCAACGCCACCAGCCGCGAAAACACCCAGTCCTGACCCTTGCAAAACCCAGGAACTCGGCTTCTTGAACTTCCGGAAGACTCAATGGCCAGGTAACCGGCTCTAACCCCTCCCCCCCCTCACCCAGAGAATTCCTAGGGAAAAAAAAAAAAAAGAGAACTGAAACAGAGGAGAGAGTAGCGGGGCTTCACAGGACAAATACTAGAAGCTCATTAGTCCCAGAGGGGAAGAGTCAGCAGGGGGCCAAGCCAGGAGCCCAGACATAACCTTGCTCCCCCAGGGGAAGCGCCAGTCATCAGCTCAAACAACAAACAGCTGAGACCATTGCTGAAAAGCAAGTGCTGGAGAGCACTCACAGGGAGTGAAACGCCAGGGAGCCAGACCCCTCTGCCACACCTCAGGAAACTGAAGGTTATAATTCTAGACTCACAACCCCCAGAATAAGAAAGCTGGGACAGAAAGCCCTGAGACTCACAGATAGAAATTCGTTGTAAAGCCAGCAAAAGGCAAACCAACATGAAGAAGAACACAAAAAAACCGAGGACAATAGATTCTTTTTATGGAGACAGGCAGGATCAAAATATCGACATAGAAGAAGATAGCAATGACACGGTAGATACATCAGATACCTCAAAAGCTAATATGATCTGGTCTCCAGCCCAAAAAGCACTGCTGGAAGAGCTAAAAGAGGATTTTAAAAACCAAATTAGGGAGCTAAAAGAAAATATGGAAAAAAGGGAGAAAAAATCCACTGATGAAATCAAGTCCCTAAAGAATAAGATTGGCGAAATGGCTATGGAGATTCAGAATCTAGAGAGAGAAAAGGACACCCTGAGAGGTGAAATCAACCAATTGAAAACGGAGGCTCAAAAGCAAAATGTAAACACTAACTCATTTAAAATTAGACTTGAGCAAGTGGAAGCTAATGAATCTATGAGGCATCAAGAAGTAATAAAACAAAACGTAAAGAATGAAAAAATAGAAAAAAATGTGAAATATCTGATCGGCAAAACAACTGACCTGGAAAATAGATCCAGGAGAGACAATTTGAGAGTTATTGGTCTACCGGAAATCCACGATGAAAAAAGGAGCCTTGACAGTATCTTCGAAGAAATTATCAAAGACAACTGCCCAGAGGTCCTAGAACCAGAGGGCAAAATAGTCATTGAAAGAATTCACTGATCACCCCCTGAAAGAGATCCCAAACTGAAAACACCAAGAAATATTATAGCCAAATTTCAGAGCTATAAACTCAAGGAGAAAATACTGCAAGTAGCCCAAAAGAAGCAATTCAAATATCATGGAACTACAGTCAGGATCACGCAGGATCTCTCAGCTTCCACATTAAAAGACAGGAGAAATTGGAATATGATATTCTGAAGGGCAAAGGAGCTGGGACTACAACCAAGGATCAACTATCCAGCAAAACTAAGCATAATTTTCCAGGCAAGGCGATGGTCATTCAATGAAATAAGGGAATTCCAGACCTTCCTGATGAAAAGGCCAGAACTCAATGGAAAATTTGATCTCCAAATACAAACCTCAAGAGAGACATAAAAAGGTAACCAGGGGGAAAAACCCCACAAACTTCATTAACCAATAAGCTTAGGTTGTTTACATCTTTATGTGGGATTATATCATCTTATGTATGTTTTTTATGTATATATATATATATACATATACATATATAAGTCATTCTTGTGAATGGTACAACTATTGTGACAAATGAAAGGGATATACATAGGTTGTGAATGCCTGTATAAATTAACTGATGTAAAGATATAAAATATAAATAAGAGATATAAAGGGAGGGCTATGAGGGAAGTGGTAAGGAGGTTGTAGAAAAGGGTAAATTACACCAAAGGAAGTGGAAAAAAAACATATCATAGTAGAGGGAAAGAAGGGAGGGAGAAGAGCAGTATTTGAGCTTTACTGTCATCTGATCTAGTTCAAGAAGGGAATAACATACTCTGATAAGTTTAGAAATCTAACTTGTCCTACGGGAAGTGGGAGGGAAAGGGGGGAAAAAGGGAGGGGGGAGGGCAGAAGGAAGAGGAGAAGTAGCAAGTGGGTAACGGAAATATAAGGGAGGGGAATAAAGAGGGAGGGTTAACTGAGGAAAGCGGCGGTCAAAAGCAAAACTTTGTTGGGGAGGAGAAGGGGAAAGGGAGAAATAAAAGCATAAACAGGGGGAATTAGGATGGAGAAAAAGACACAGATAGAAATCATAACCCTGAACATGCAGGGGATGAACATTCTCACAAAACAGAAGCAGATAGCACAATGGATTAAAAACCATAATCCTACAATATGGTGTTTACAAGAAACGCATCTGAAACAGGGGGATACACATAGGGTTAAGGTAAAAGGCTGGAGTAAAATATATTGTGCCTCAGCTAAAGTAAAAAAAGCAGGTGTAGCAATCCTAATCTCAGACAAAGCAAAAGTAAAGATAGATCTAATTAAAAGAGATAAGGAAGGACATTATATCCTGCTAAAAGGCACCATAAACAATGAAGCAATATCATTGCTTAACATATATGCACCAAGTGGTAAGGCATACAGATTCTTAGAGGAGAGGTTAAGGGAGTTACAGGAAGAAATAGACAGCAAAACCATAATATTGGGAGACCTCAACCTCCCCCTTTCTGAACTTGATAAATCTAACCTCAAAATAAATAAGAAAAAAGTTAAGGAGGTAAACAGAATTTTAGAAAAGGCACATATGATAGACCTCTGGAGAAAACTGAATGGGGATAAAAAGGAATATACTTTCTTCTCAAAAGTACATGGCACATACTCAAAAATTGACCATGTACTAGGGCATAAAAACCTCACAATCCAGTGCAGAAAAGCAGAAGTAGTCAATGCATCCTTTTCAGATCATGATGCAATAAGAATCATTTTTAATAAAGTACCATGGAAAATAAGCTAAAAACTAATTGGAAACTAAATAATTTAATTCTAAAGAGTGAGTGGGCCAAAGATCAAATCAGAGAAATAATTAATAATTTCATTCAAGAGAATGACAATAATGAAACAACATACCAAAACTTATGGGATGCAGCAAAAGCAGTTCTTAGGGGAAGTTTTATATCTCTAAAGGCCTACATGAATAAAATAGGGAAAGAGGAGATCAATGATCTGGGCAGACAGCTGAAAAAGCTAGAAAAAGAGCAAATTGAAAACCCCCAATTAAATACCAAATTAGAAATACTGAAAATCAAAGGAGAGATTAATAAAATTGAAACCAGGAAAACTATTGAATTAATAAATAAAACAAAGAGCTGGTTTTATGAAAAAACCAATAAAATTGACAAACCTTTGGCCAATTTGATTAAAAAAAAGAAAGAAGAAAATCAAATTACCAGTATCAAAAATGAAAAGGGTGAGGTCACCTCTAATGAAGAGGAAATCAAAACAATAATTAGGAATTATTTTGCCCAACTGTATGCCCATAAATTTGACAACCTTAGAGATATGGATGAATATCTACAAAAACATAAACTGCCCAGACTAACAGAGAAGGAAGTGAAATTTCTTAATGACCCCATATCAGAAAAAGAAATTGAGCAGGCCATCAACGAACTCCCTAGGAAAAAATCTCCAGGGCCAGATGGTTTTACATGTGAATTCTATCAAACATTTAAAGAACAACTAATTCCAATACTTTGTAGACTATTTGGGAAAATAGGTGAAGAAGGAGTCCTACCAAATTCTTTTTATGACACAAATATGGTACTAATACCCAAACCAGGTAGAGTTAAAACAGAGAAAGAAAATTATAGACCAATTTCTCTAATGAATATTGATGCAAAATTTTAAATAAAATATTAGCAAAAGATTGCAGCAACTCATTACGAGAATAATACACCATGACCAGGTAGGATTTATTCCAGGAATGCAAGGCTGGTTCAATATTAGGAAAACTATTAGCATAATTGACCATATCAACAACAAAACTAGCAGAAACCATATGATCATCTCAATAGACGCAGAAAAAGCCTTTGACAAAGTACAACACCCATTCCTATTAAAAACACTAGAAAGCATAGGAATAAGTGGAACCTTCCTCAAAATTATAAATAGCATCTACTTAAAACCATCAACAAGCATTATTTGTAATGGGGATAAACTAGATGCATTCCCAATAAGATCAGGGGTGAAACAAGGATGTCCATTATCACCCCTATTATTCAATTTGGTTCTAGAAACATTGGCTGTAGCAATAAGAGAAGAAAAAGAAATTGAAGGAATTAGAATAGGAAAAGAAGAAACTAAATTATCACTTTTTGCAGATGATATGATGATTTATCTAGAGAATCCTAGAGAATCAAGTAAAAAACTACTTGAAATAATAAACAACTTTAGCAAAGTTGCAGGATATAAAATAAACCCACATAAATCCTCAGCATTCCTATACATTACTGACAAAGTCCAACAGCAAGAGATGGAAAGAGAAATTCCATTCAAAGTTACTGAAGGCACTATAAAATATTTGGGAGTCTATTTGCCAAGACAAACCCAGGGCCTATATGAACATAACTATGAAACACTTTTCACGCGAGTAAAATCAGATCTAAATAAATGGAGAAATATCAGTTGCTCATGGTTAGGCCGAGCTAATATAATAAAAATGACAGTTCTACCTAAATTAATCTATCTATTCAGTGCCATACCAATCGAACTACCAAAAAATTTTTTTACTGAGCTGGACAAAATAATAACAAAATTCATTTGGAAAAACAAGAGGTCTAGAGTATCTAGGATATTAATGAAAAGACATGCTAGAGATGGTGGTTTAGCCACACCAGATATTAAACTGTACTACACAGCAGCAGTCATCAAAACTGCCTGGTACTGGTTAAGAAACAGGGGTGTGGATCAGTGGAATAGGATAGGTACACAAGTAGGTGAAATCAACAAGTTTAGCAATCTACTCTTTGATAAACCCAAAGAAGCCAGTTTCTGGGCTAATAATTCACTATTTCACAAAAACTGTTGGGAAAATTGGAAAATGGTAGGGCAAAAACTGGGCATAGACCAATATCTTACACCATATACCAAAATAAAGTCAAAATGGGTTCATGATTTAGGAGTGAAAGTTGATACTCTAAGTAATTTGGAAAAGCAAGGAATAGTTTACTTATCAGATTTGTGGAAAAGTAAAGAATTCATGACCCAACAAGAGATAGAGAGCATTACAAAATGCAAAATGGATAATTTTGATTATGTCAAATTGAAATGTTTTTGTACAAAAAAAGCCAATGCAACAAGAATTAGGAGGGAAGCAGAAAATTGGGAGAAAATCTTTGCAACTAGTATCTCTGATAAAGGCCTCATCTCTAAAATATACAGGGAGCTAAGCCAAATATATAGGAATACAAGCCATTCCCCAATTGAGAAATGGTCAAAGGATATGAACAGGCAGTTTTCAGAGGAAGAAATTAAAGCTATCTATAGGCATATGGAAAAATGCTCTGGATCGCTGCTGATTAGAGAAATGCAAATCAAAACAACTCTTAGATACCACATCTCTCCTGTCAGATTGGCTAAAATAACAAATCAGGAGAATGATAAATGTTGGAAAGGATGTGGGGAAATTGGTACATTGTTGCATTGCTGGTGGAGTTGCGAGCTGATCCAGCCATTTTGGAGGGCGGTGTGGAACTATGCCCAAAGGGCTATAGAAGTGTTCATACCCTTTGACCCAGTAATACCACTTCTAGGGTTGTATCCCAAAGAAATCACGCAAGCGGGAAAAGGACCCATATGTACAAGAATATTTATAGCAGCTCTCTTTGTGGTAGCCAAGAATTGGAAAGCAAAGGGATGCCCTTCAATTGGGGAATGGCTGAACAAGCTGTGGTATATGAAGGTGATGGAATACTATTGTGCCATAAGAAATGGGGATGATGCAGACTTCATAACAACCTGGAAAAACCTACACGACATAATGCTGAGTGAGCGGAGCAGAGCCAGGAGAACGTTGTGCACAGCCACAGATATGTGGATTCCGTGAGGACCAACCCTGACATACTGCACTTCTCTCAGCAACCTAAAGGGGCAAGGACAACTCCAGGGGACTCACGATGGAGAATGCTATCTTCATTCAGAGAAAGAACTGCGAAGTTTGAATACAGACTGAGGCACACTACATGCTCGCCTTTTCTGCTTCTCTTTTGTTTTTGTTTTTGGGTTTTTTTTTTTGTTTTTTTTTTTTTTGGTTCTGTTTCTTTTTTCTCATGATTCATTCCATTGGTCAAAATTCTTCTCCACGACTTGACTAGAGCATAAATTAATTCAATGCGAAGTTATACATGACAGTTATATGAGACTTCATGCCGTCCTGGGGAGGGAGGGGGGAGGGAGGGGAGAAAAACTGGAACTCAAAACTATGTAGAACCGTGTGTGGTAAACTAAAAATAAATAAAGAAAAAAAAATTAAAAAAAAAAAGGAGTATAGAAAGGTAAACTTACTTGAGTAATTGGAAAGAAATGCATAATGATGTAGTGCTAACATTCTAATATGGAGTCTCTCTTCAAAAAATTAATGTCTCCAAAGGGTATTATTAAATAAGAAAGTCAGAAGTCGTGGTGAGTGGATTTGCTCTGTTCTGAAATTTTGAAGAGGGGAAAGAGTAAGGAGGGTAAAAAGAGGAATATGCTGGTGAAGCAAAGGAGAAAGAACTTGTGATTTCTCATAGCTGTATTGTATATGAAGAATATACAACCATGGGGGAAGGTAAGAACAAGTCAACAGACGAACCTTTCAGATGAAACAAAGGAGGATATAATGTACATATTGATGTACAAATACATCAAACTCACTAAAGAAACAAACAGGGAAAAGGAACTGGAGGGCAGGTTAATAGGGCATCATCATCATTATCAAAGCACTTTACAAATATCTCATTTTCCCCCCACATATAAACTCTGGGAGGTAGGTGCTGTTATCTTAATTTACAGATTAGTAAACCAAAACAATTTACTCATATGTAAATTGAGATAATTTTTGTTTTGCAAACCTTAAAGTGTTAGAGTTGGACATGACTGAAATGACTCAACAACAACAACCAACAAAACCCAAACAGGCAGCAGTTTTATGACTTGCCCAGGGTCACACTGCTAGTAGGGTTTGAACTCAGGTACTCCTGACTCTGGATCTATTGTTCTATCTACTATATGGCCTTAGAATGTCTTAAACAATTGGAGAATGGCTGTATAAATTGTGGCATATGAATATAACAGAATATTATTGTGCCATAAGAAATGATAAAAGAGACAATTTCAGGGAATCTCAGGGAGTATGAACTTATTCAAATTACAGCAAGCAGCGTCAGGAGAACAATTTATACAAGATCAGAAACATTATAAAGAAAAACAACTTTGAAAAACTTAAGAACTCTTATTGATACAATGATCAAGTGTTTCTCAAAGGACCTATGAGCATGCTACCCACCTCCTGACAAAGGCATGGAAAAGACAAATTTTGGACCGGACCACTGTGTAGATTTGTTTTGACTGTGCTTATTTGTTACAAAGTTTGGGGGGTGGGTTCTCTCTTTTTTTCTTAGTTTTATTTGGAGGAAGGTGTTGAGACAGTGGGCTGGGGTGGGAATGGCAAAGGTAATGGTAAACAAAGGGGGCCATAGGAACTTTTTAATGCACAGAGGATGTTTAGAAGGAAGCATATAGGAAGAGGATAGTTTTTAAACTAATGTGTAGAATTTATTATATACTTTAAAAAGTGGTATGAAAAAAATGGGGCACCTAGGTGGTGCAGTGAATACAGCACTGGCCCTGGAGTCAGGAGGACCTGCGTTCAAATACGGCCTCAGACACTTGACACATGTACTAACTGTGTGACCTTGGGCAAGTCACTTAACCCCAACTGCCCTGACCCCCCCAAAAAAGTGGTATGAAATGAAGATCTGCTGTTTTACATAGAAACCTCTTTTTCTGTTCTGATATATATATATGTATTTGTGTGTTTATGTTATATATATATATATACATACATACATATATATATATATATATATGCACACACACAGAGAGACATACACAGAGTATCTCTCTCAGCATTTAGATTAAGAATTTTTAAAAAAAATTTAAAATGATGCAATCTCATATTCTATTGGGCCACTGAAAGTTTCCTCAGTACAACTCCAGTAGTGGTTAGGATAATTCACAACTCATCCTATTCCCATATGATTTAATTTCTTATTTTAGGTCTCTATTTGAAAGATTCTTATTCCATGCAGTTTGGGTATTATGAATCTTTGGTGTTTGTTGTTGGGTTACTTCAGTCGTCTGACTCTTCGTTACCCCATTTTTGGTTTTTCTTGGCAAAGATACTGGAGTGGTTTGCTATTTCCTTCTCCATATTTGGTATAATTATACCTATTAAAATATTCTTAAGTTTTTATAGATCAGTTTTACGTCTCAGTGATAGTCAATAATCATCTATTAAGCACTTATTATGTGCCAGATACAGTGATTAGTGCTAAAGATAGAAAGAAAAGAAAAAAAATGTGCTCTCTTCCCTACAAGGAGTTCACACTCTAAGAGAGGAGACAATATTCAAAAATTGTAATACAAAACATAGACAGTGTAAATAGAGGGTAATCTCAGATGGACAACACTAACAGTGGGGAGCAGAAGTGGGGAAGAGAGAAGAATCGGGAAGAGTTTCTTTGCCTTTAATGGAAAATATAGGGAGCCAGGGAATCCAGGAGGCAGAGATGAGGAGGAAGAGCATTCCAAGCATGAGAGAGAGCCAATGAAAAGGTATGGCATAAAAAATCAAAGCATTTGCTTATTTTATTTTGTTCCCAAAAAGCAAATTATCCCTTGATTGGAGAATGGTTACACAAGTCATGGTACAGAGATGCAGTAGAATGTTACCGTGTTGGAAGGAATGACAAATATGAAGAATTCAGAGAATCATGAGAAAACTCGTATAAAATGATAGAGTGAAGTAAGCAGAACCAGAAAAACAATACATACCATGAATACAACAATACAAATGGGAAAATAACAACAACAAAAGCAAAAACTACATACAGTTAGCCCTTCTGCATCATGACTTTCCCCATCACAGATTTGATATATCATGGTTTGGCATAAGAAATTAAATGGGAATTTGGGTGGTGGGGAGAGTTTTGCAGAAGCCTCAGATGATATGTGAAGGCCAACAGATGACACAGAAAAAGTTTAGAAACTCAGAAATGCATAAAATATACATATAGTATTGTATAATATCAACATATTTTATCTTTTATTACAGTAATAATTCATACTTCTCTGGTACAGAAGGAGAGCCAAAAAATTTTACACATATTTTCCAGATCAAGGGGGCACCACACACCTAACCCCTGTGATATGGAAGATATAACTATACTTATAATGACCTAGCTTAGACCTGGAGAAAAGTTGAGGAAATTTACTTCCCACCCTTCTTTGCATAAGTAGTGGACTATGGGTACAGAATACTGTACACATACATACACATATAAATATATATGTATATACTTATGTGTACATGTATATATATATATATATATATGTATGTACATATACATATATATTCAGACATGGTTAATATTTTAACTGGTTTGGCTCAACTCATTTTTCCCTGTATTTTGATTCTTTGTTATGAGGGATGGCTCGTTGAATGAAGAAGAGGGTACGGAAATGTTCAGAAATGAAAATGATAAAACAATAAAAACTACCGACAAAATAAAATTGTAAAAATTCAAAGTTTTTGTCATATTAGATTCAAACCAACCTTCTATGTGATGAAGTCTTTTTGCATTCTGACTTTGTCACTCAGATTTCTGTCATCTGCAAGTCTGGGGAAGCACATCACCTATGGTTATCTCTCTTCTCCAGAAAGATATCTTGAGAGGCTTTAAGTACTTTGCTGAAATCTAAATAAATTCTAGAACCATATCATTTCCTTTATGCACCAATCTAGATACCTTCTAAAAAAATGAATTTAGTCTAGAATGAATTTTTTTCTTGATGAAGCCAGACTGGCCATCTTTATTACCATTATTCAATCTTGTAGATATTCACTAACCATCCCTTTCATACTGCATTCCAGAATTTTGCTACTCCCCCTACACACTTTATTATTTTCCTTTTGAATAAGGAATATCTTTGCAGAACCACAAACCTGTCTCGAGTCTGAGTTTCTTCCAAATTCTAGTACTATCTATAAATTCAAATATCTCCTTTAGTTTTCCCTATTTGTTACAAATAATTTTTTGCATTGCGTGTGTATGTATGTGTCTGCAAACACACATGAAGTCCTGGGTTTAATTGCTAATGCCTATTTTGGTTTTTGTCTCCTATGACTTTCTGGGCATTTCTACTACTATTTTCCCCATACTCTGTAAGTACTCTAGTCCTCTAGTTATTCTATATTTTGTTTGTTAGATATATTGGCAGTTTGTCCCTCTTCCCTCTCCTTTTTTAAAGACTTTTATATTATACTAATAAGAATACATGTAAATACATTTGCATTAGCTCTTTTTATTGAAGATCACAACATTTATCCCAAGTATCCTTCACTCTTCCCTTCCCAGAGATCCATCCCATATGACAAATAAAAAAAAAGATTGCATAACTGCTGTATTGAAAAAGTCTGAACATATGTTACAATATGTAGTATCTGTTACACATCCCTACCTCCATGACGGGATAGCTTGGAAATATCTTCTCATATCTCTTTATTTGCATCACATATGTTCAATATAATTTTGTTACATTTACTTTTGATTTTTTGATGTCACTTCTCCATTTACATTGTTGCAATTTTGTTGCATATTGTTTACCTGGCTCTGCTTAGCTCACTCTGTATCAGTTCATAAAGGTCTTTCTTTGCTTCTATGTATTCCTCATACACATAATTTTTTATAGCACGATAATATTTCATTCCATTCATATACCACAATTTGTTTAGCCATTCCCCAAATGATAAGCTTCTACTTTGTTTCCAATTTTTAGCTATCATAAAAAGTGTCACTATAATAGTATGTGGGGGTGTTTTTCTTATCACTGGCTTCCTTGGGGATACAAGTTCAGTTATGGAGTCTCTGTTTCAAAAGGTGACATTTTAGTCACTTCATTTGCATAACTCCAAATTGCTTTCCAAAGTGGTCATACATGTCACAGCTCCCCTAACAAGGTATTACTGTGCCTATCTTTCCACAACCCCTCTAACATTGACTGTTGCCACATTTTTCTCATTTTTAAGAAGTTTTAGACTGTAAGATAAAACCTCAAGTTTGTTTTTCATTTCTCTTATTATTAATGATTGGAAGCCTATTAGCTCGTATTTGGTATACTCAATCCCTGGCCAAGAGTCTATCAGTCCTGTATTTCACACACCATGGTCCAAGAATCCAAATCTATTGTCAAACACCAACTTCTTAACCAACTATTCACATCCCAAATTTATCGTTCTCCTCTGAAACCTCTGTCTTCTATCAGTACTTTAATGAAATTGAAGCTAGATGATGGCTTTAATAAGATAGACCTATTCAGGTTAGACTAGTAGACTTCTGTGATCACTTTGAACGCAGAGATTTTATGATTCTGATTCAAGCTGCACTTGAAAGTCTAGGTATATGAAAAGTGAGGGAACTGTTTTCAGTGGCCTTCATTGTTCTTAGAATTTATTTTGTTGTCTGTCACCCCCCCCCCATCTATGAGTTGTGTTCAAATGTAAGATGAAGGTGAAAAATATAAGAAATATCCCCTTTACACTGTGGCTTATTAGAGACATAAAGAGCTCTGAGAAACAAAAAAAAAATATCCCTGAAGGACAGGCAGGGGAATAGCACTGAATGTCAAGAAGACAGAAATCCTTAGGCAAATCAATGCTCATGATGTGAGTCATGTGGTGAAAAGCATCTGCATGAGAAATATTGGTAGGAAAAACAGAAGCAATGTAATTGTGGGAGGATGCTACAGACTGCTCGGCCTGGTGAAGATACTGCATGACAATTTCTTGACACAGATAATAAAACTTGCATCTAGGTAGGTTGTAGTTATGGGAGGGAATTTCAACTATACAGACATCAATTGAAGTAATCCCTGTTAAAAACAGGACATTGGATGAAGTATTGTCTTTCCACTGAATCATTTTATTTTCAGAAAAGAGATACAAGGACAAAACCTGTATTTTCTTTGGTATAGGGAATTCCCAGGTGAGGATATTTCCTCTACCAAGACAGGTAAGCACCTTCTGTGCTAATTTTACAGAGCTGCCTAGAGTAGTAGTGTCAAATTCAAACAGAAACCAAAGCCACTGAACTGTACATAAGGATCCCTATGGCTACATAGTCACTTAGTTCTAAAATGTAATATTACTTATGTTTTATTGTATTTTAAATTTTATTTTATTATGTATTTCCACATTACATTTAAATCTGATTTGGGCTACATTTTGGAGTGTTGTTGGCCTGTGCCTGGTGTTTGACATCTCTAGCCTAGAGCTCTAAGAAATTGAATGGTTGATTTATCCAGGGTCATGTGGCCATTCTATATCGCAATTGGGATTTGAACACATTTCACTAGCTTCAAGGATACATCATGTTACCTCTCTTTTGCAAAGAGAAAATGGATAAATAGGGCTGGGGCCTGATGCAACACAATAAGGAAGATCCGGTGGGCAAAGTAGAAATGATAGAAATCTTGTGAGAAAATTAGCATCATTTTAGAGTTTCAGTAGCTAAGGAAGTGAAGACTAGCCATAATCCCTAGACTGATGTTTACCCCTAGACAGAAAAGAGAATTTCAAGAAGTTCAGAGAACTTGGGTCTTATTGATTACTCTAATTGCAGATACATGTGGGATTTCAGAGAAGTACAAGTTATGCTTGAACTGAAGAATTTGCTAGCATGTGTCTAATCAGAGTCAAAGGCCCCCACATGCCAGATTAAAGTGCCCTGAATCCACTCCTGTGTTGGCCTAACCTCTCACAAAGACCTAGACAAATGGGTTCCCAAAGGGACACATGAAACACCGGCGCACCTAGAGCCAACAAGGCAACTGACACGAAGAAAGATAGAAAACAAACAAAGCAAGATTAGGCTTCCCCCAAGTGAGGCTCCACTGAGAGCTCATTTGCCACGTCAGTACTCAGAATAGCACTCTGAGAAACTCTCGCAGAAAGCTGAGAGAGTTGCCAGTCCAAAGTAATCACACCCTGAGATTTTCAAAGGAACCAGGTTCATGAGGCAGCAAAGCTCACATGAATGAAATCTGTTAAGGCAAAAGGTAATGACCCTGATAAGAGAGAACAGTATCTTATGTTATGGAGACCAAGGTGACTATTGGGCCACAGGGCACAGGGCTCAGGAGTGAAGGTTTTAAAAGTCATGTATGAAAGGTAGAAGGATGCACAAATGACTAAAGATGAGTACAACAGTGGGATGCAATTCAAAAAAATGGTGTCAGAAAGGCTAAAATCTAGAATGACCTGAGCTTTGAGGAAAATGGTAAAGATAATAAAAAATTTTTATTCTCTGAGCTCAATGCATGGAGAACAAAGGAGGAATAGGCCTGCTGCTTGAGGAATATTAGGCAATGTTAACAGATGACAGGGGGAGGCAGAACTACTTAGCTCCTGCTTTCATATTCTCTCTTTCTCTGTCTTTTCCTTTCAAAGAGGATGATCTTCAAACTAAAGAGGTTAGATAGAAAAAGAGGGAGGTTAAGCCTGGGATAAGTGAGAAGGCTGCACCAGGTGCTTTGGATGAAGATTCCTAGGAAAGGCATAATGGTTTGTTAAAAGAAATCACAGCTTTGGTTGCCTAAATATCATTGCTAATGTTTGAGCAATCTAATAGGAAAGGGAGAGGTGCCTGAAGACTGGCAATGGGTAATATCCTGCATTTGGGGATTTTTTTTGAGGATTCCAGAAACCATGAATCAGTGAGCTTCACAACAATTTCCATCAAAATTCTAGAGAGGATTATTACATAGTGCATGAGCATTTAGAAAGAAAATTAGTGCTTACTGGAGCCAGCATGGATTCACTAAGAACAAGTTCATTCTCATGCACAGAATAGCTAATTAATAGGGAAACAAATTCAGAATTTAAACAGGTCTCAACAGCATGGAAGTGGAGCTAAATAAACTAAGGTAAAGTTTAATATGGATAAATATAAAGAACTGCACTTAAGCTTTTTAAAAAAATGTCTGCATAAGTGCACCATGAAGACTTCACTTAAAAGCAACTCATGTAAAATTTTTAAAAAATTTGAAAAAAGATTTGGAGGATTTAACTGACTGCACACCATTCAATATTGAGCTGCTTTTAGAAAGGTCATATTCCAAGGGTACCTTAGATGTTAAAAGTAAACAGCATTGAAATAACTAACAAGGAACATGTTAATAAGCAAGGACAAGAGAAGGCAAAAGAGACTGAACTGGGTTAAGGTCCAATAGGAAGCCCTACCACCTACCGGGGTGAGATAGGGTGATGGAGAGGACTAGTCACTAGAAGCCAAAGCAGCCCAGAGACCGAAGCATAGTACCACAGTACCACAGACCCATTCTCCCTGGGTTTAGAAGTTCTTGGAAGAGGGAGTGGAATTGCGCAAAGGAAGAATGAGCCTGAATTGACAAGATCAAGGAGAGAAGTCCAAACTCCTACATCAGGTCTGAGCACCAGATTGAGTTGCAGTGATAAATTCAAGGTGTGGTGTAGTCAACAGCAATTTGAATGGATTTTGAAATTTTCAACATAGGAAACTTTTGAGAAGCTAATGGGACCCTCACGGCACTGACCTTTCTGATGCTGGAAGGGGAACCATCTGCCTAGTCTCTCATACCTCTCGCATGACAAGGAATGCCATAAATCCTACTGGTCAGACTATACGTAGTGTTGAGTGAAGTTCTGGGCATAACATTTCAGTAGAAAATTAACAAACAGAAACTAGCCAGGGGAGAATGACCAGGATATTGATGGGATCTTCCCTCCCCCAAACATAACTAACATTTACATAGCATTTTAAGGTTTGTAAAGCACCTTACATATGTTATCTTATTTGTTCCTTGCAACAATCCCGTGAGAGAGTGTTATTATTAACCCCATTTTACAGATCTGGAAATTAAGGCTGAAAAATGTTAAATGACTTGCCCAAGGTCACACGGCTGGTAAGCATCCAAATCAGTATTTGAAGTCAGAACTTCACAATTCCAAGTAAATCCAACTGTGCCACCTAGCTGCCTGTATTAAACTCCCATCCACATAAGAGCTTCTTGAGGGCAGGCACTCTTTTGTGCCTTTCTTTGTATTCCCCAATACTTAGCACAGAGCCTGGCATGTATTATGTGCTTAATCAATGCTTATGGATTTGACATAAACAGTTAAAAAGATGTTTAGCCTAGAAAAGAAAATACACATATATGTGCAGGGGTGAGGGAGGAACAACTTAATAGCTGTCTTCAAAATTTTGAAAAGCTGTCATATTGTGTTAAATTGATTCTATGTGGCTGTGTTATAAAGAACTAGCAACAATGAACAGAATCCACATGGAAAGAGATTTAAGGCTCAACCCAAGGAAGAACATTCTCCTAATTAGAGCTATGCAAAAGTGGAATAGGCTGCCTTCTGAGACCAATCAACGCTCTTAAGCTTAGGCAAGATAACGGCTTGTAGAGGAGATTCCCTTCTCCGGATATAAGGTTGGACCAGATTAGCTCTGAGTTTCCTTCGAGCTCTGGGGTCTGGAGACATCCTCTTCCCTAATATATGTAGTCTCTTAAGATCAATGACTCTCTTCTCTCTGCACCACATAAATACTCTTGTTCCATTTTAAGTATTTTATGGTAAACTGAAACGATTATTACCAAATAAATTACTTAGGGTCATAGCTCTACTTGTGTTGTCAAGTGTAATTTGTTTAAATGAAGGTCCTTAGTTTATTATCATCATTACTATCTTCATAAGAAATTATATGCTCCAATTTAGGAAGTAGAGGAGAAATATGGGTTTTGTATCACTTTGAAAGCATCCACCTCAGTCTAGGTTTTCTCACTGTGACAGCTGTCATTACATGGAGGTCTTTTTTATAGGTGACAAATGATCACACTTCATATAAAGGAAATATAAAAGGGACTGCAATTAATAAATTTGCTAATAACTCTTCTCTGATTTGAAAACATTAGCCTAAGTTCAATCTTTGGTTATAACCATAAAGAAAATTTAGGTGTTCAGTGTTCAGGTAGGCATCCTGTCTACATATTCTTTTATGCATAATGCTGGGCTGATGAAGTTGGGAAGAATTAGAGTTCAAATCCAGTCTCTGATACTTACTAGTTTTGTTCACCCAGGCAAATTATTTAATTTCTTTCTTCTTTAGTTTCCTCATCTGTAAAAAAGGGATTATAATAGCATCTATCTCCCAAGGTTGTATATAAGGTTTGAATGTAATAATAGGTGTAAAGGTCTTTACAAGCCTTGAAGTAATACAGTCTCCTTGTGGCCTTCCAGTGGTTCTGTGAACCCAGCCTGGCAAAGTGCATGGCTCCTGATCTGAGCCTCTTGGCTTGTCATACCTTATTACCCCTTACCTGCCACAGAATAAATCCCACCAAACAACCCTGGTTTGAATTAGGTAAAATGTCCTGAACGTGCTCCCTCCATAGAACCTCTCATTCTAGCTTTTGTTCCCACATTATCCTAAGAGACAACTTTCTGACTAAATGGAAGCTTGGACTTGGGAAAGTCTACCAGTCTACCAGAACCCTAGTCCATGGCAATATAAGCTGGGACATGAGGAGAGTGGTTTCTTTCACTTTGTACACATGTTTTGGGAGATCCACATTCAACGTATCTCTGATGGCAATAAAATGAATTGGTTGCTATAAGAAAGTGCAGATTATGAAGCACTGGGGTCAGGCATCTTCCTAAGGGTTTATAGCTAGGAAGTGAAGCTTCTCAGTATGTTACTCCCAATGTATACTATAGGCTATGTACCAGTCTAACCTGGAGGTTACAAAAGCAGAGGGAATGATGGAGAAGTCCTCATCTGAGGGAAGTCGTCACCATCTCCATGGTAACTCCTTCTCCCCCTTTCTAGGGAGACAGCAGCAGCTGTTCAACAGCACACACCCTGGAATAATGCAAATCAGTAGTCAGTGAAACACTCTGAATCCATTTCAAATTGTTATATGCATGAGACTTAGGGTAAGAGGAATTAAATTAACCAAGCAGAGATTTGGCAAATAGGCCCATGTTAGCATCCATAGTCCTTTGCAAAGTTCCAAGGTGGAAAAAGTCCAAGGTGGTTAGGAATTAGCTCTGAATATGTCATTATTCTGCCTTGATAGGGTAATAGAGTGAAGATTTACTAAACAGGATTGTGAGAAATATGTCATTTTAGAGAAAGGACTAAGGCGGTAATACTTGGTAAGGAAAAAAATAGAGGGCAAGAAAGAAAATTGAAGCATAATAGATGCTACGAGAAATGAATAAAGGGACATTTATAAGGGGAAGAGAAATAGGAAGTAAGAGTATGAAAAGTGGGACAGCTAGGTGGCACAGTGAGTAGAGCACCAGCCCTGCAAATCCAGCCTCAGACACTTAACACATTCTCTAGCTGTGTGACCTTGGGCAAATCACTTAACCCCAATTGCCCTGCCTTTCCCCCTGCAAAAATAACAACAACAACAAAAAAATGAACCAACAGTATGAAAAATGATGATCCCAGAGTCTAACACAGGCCTGTGGTCAGTTTGCATGGATTTTACACTATTTAAACTCATTTTCCTCTTTATCTATTTTTAAAATCAGTGTTTTTGCTTTCTCCCCCACTTAATTCTCTCCTTTTCTTTCTTTTCCTATTACATCTTCTTAAGAACATGAAATTTGCCTTTAGCATCTTAATAATAGTTAATAACACAATAATAGCAACTACCATTTATGGGATGCTTTAAGGTTCACAAAGCACTTTACAAATATTATATGATTTTATCTTTATATTAATCCTGGGAGATAAGTGTTATTATTATCAACAATATGCAGATTAGAAAATGAGGCAAAGAGAGGTCAAGTGATTTTCCCATGGTTACACAGCTAGTAAGTATCTGAGACAAGATTTGATATAAGGTCTTCCTGACTTCATGTCCAGACCTTTATCCATTGCCTCACCCAGCATTTTACTACAGTGCCAAGAACAGGTGTGTCTCATTTTGTCCAATAATTACATTTCTGGAAGAGGTATCTATACATCAGGCATCCAAATGTTGGGTTTTATTTCTCAATTGACTTATTACCGATTTGGGGCATTATTCCTAAAGAATATTATGAAGTACATCATACTTTAGAGTGGAATAAACCTTTTTAAATGGCACATTTAAGAGAAAAATGTATTGATAACATTAATAATTAATAACATTAATAATTGATAATAATTGACATAATAGTAAATAACATTAAAATGTTATTCAAAAGAAGCCACTAAATTGAAATGAAAAGCAGCTAAGGTTGTTTTTAAGGTTAGTGCACTAGTTTAAAGGTCTAAAGGAAAACCAGCAATGTGAGCATAAATGAAGAACAGATCCTGGATTCAAATGTTGTTCAGTTTCTCTTCAATCTCTTTTTCCCGGCCCCTAGCACTTTCTGGAAGCTGTTGGGAGACCTTTGGGAGAGGAAGTAGGAGATGTAGAAACAAAGCAGAGGCCACAGTTCAAAATAGATTCAGGATATGAATATAAAAAGCATGTTTAATGAATTAAACCATTGTATTAATTGGAAAAGTAAGGAGAGAATCTATTTGCTACAATGAATTTTTTAGAACATTTGTTATGGCTCACACTAAATAAAGAAAATGAGACTTGCCAATGCAGGAAGAATGTCTAAACTAGTCACACAAACAGTGCCCAACTGGTAAATGCAACAGCAGGTCCACCATCCCCTTGAACTATTCTCCTTGATCTCTCTTTTCTTTCATAACCAAACTCCTAGAAAAGGTTGTATATGCTTTTTGTCTTCTCTTTCCTCCCTCCTACTCCCTTTTTAACCCCTCATAATATGGCTTCTATTCCCATCACTTGACTGAAAGTGTGCTTCCCTAGGTCACCAATCTTGATCACCAAATCCATGGCCATTTCTCCGTGGTCATCCTTCTTGACCTGTCTGAAGTATTTGATGTGACCTATCTGTGATTTCTTTCAGTGTACTCACTCCTTCTCTCAGTTTTCATGGTGCTATTCTTTCATAGATCTCTTCCTATCTGTCTGACTGATCCTTCTCAGTCTTATTTGTGGGATCATCAACCAATTCTAGCTTCTTTTGGGTGGGTGTACTTCAGGGATTCTCTTTTCTATACGTACTCCCTGTTGTTAATATTACCAGGCTCCTACAGATTCAGCTATGATTTCTTTGTGGATGACTCCCAGATCTTCAAGTCCAACCCTCCGCTCTCCCCTAAACTCTGCCCTTTCTTCTCCAACTATCCACTGGACATCTCCACCTGGATGTCTCCTAGGCATCTCAAGCTGACTATGTCCAAAAGGACTCATTATTTTTCTCTCGGAACCTATTCTTTCTCCTAACTTCCCTATTTCTGGTGAGGATACCTCCATTTTCCTACTCACCTTAATTCACAACATAGGAGTTATCTTTCCTTCTTTATTCTCACCATATCTAATCAGTTTCCTTTTTTTCTGATTCCACCAGCTCATCATCTCTTCTTCCATCATTGTCTCTTGTCTGACATCATAATCAGCATACCCCAGGATGTCTTCACTTCTCAGAAGACCTATTGCAACAGCTTCATAATATGTCTGCCTATATCAAATCTCTCCTCTCCCCAGTTCAGCATCCTAACAGCTTCAAATGTGATGTTGTTGAAGTGCACTTCTGACTCCATCATTCCCTTGCTTAAGAAGCTCCAGTGGTTCATCATTGTCTTTAAGATAAAACATAAACTCCTTTGGAGCTTTTAAAGCCCCGAATAATCTAATTCCAGCTTACTTCCCAAGCTGTTTATACAGTGGGATAGGAGGAGCACAGGCTTAGAGGTGGAAAGAAACTTAGAAGCTATCTAGTCCCACCCCCTGATTTTACAGATGATGAACTAAAGAGAACTCAGAGATCACATGACTTCCCCAAGATCACATAGATAATAAATAGCAGAGCAAAGATTTGAAACTTGGGTTATGTGACTCCAAATTCAGCACTAGATCCATGTACACTCCAGCCTGGCCCATAGTAGGTACTTTATCAATGCTCATGGATTGATTGGTCAGTCAGGGATCGGGTGAACAACAAATGTCTACCAGAAGGAGTCAAAGGCTAATCAGCGAGTTTAGCGACAGGCACAGTGAATCAAATAATTGAACTCCATGTGTACGGAAAATGAGAGCAGCCTCTGGGAGAGAAATAACCAATTGACCAACATAAGGAAATCAGCTGAGACTGGGGAATGTGTTAGTAGGCACTTCTACCCCTTCTGCTTAATGGAAACAGTCTTGTAGCAACAAGCACTTAGTACATAATTTTTGGTCCCTATGTTCAGACTACTATACATATACTCAGATTAATAAGTCTTCGCAAAGAGGAACAAAGATTTAGGGAGTAGTTGTCTGAAAATATTTGTGACACATTTAAAACAAGCATGCAATTTGAGTTTGAGGCCATTGGCCCAGAGGAACTGAAAATCAATGAAATTATCTTCTGCTTGTGTATAGTTCAGTTAATCTCCTGATTTATAGATTTTATATTATCAATGGCTACTCTACATAAAGAGAAGGTGATATAGAACTATTGAAAGAATGCAATAAAGGTTGGTGTGTTTTACTAATATTTATGAAATTCATGGATCACCATGAATTATACCAATGGCATATATCCAAAGGCATTTGCCAGTGTCATGGGGAATTTCCTGCCCAAAGCCCAAGAGATGATCCTTACTGACGGAGAGATTCTCCAAATACTCTAACCTCCCCCACTGTACTTATTTCATTTAACCCTAGAACAGTACAGGGCTTGCCTAATGAGACCTATTATAAAACACTAAGATTAGCTATCCACAATGAAAAAAACCTGTATAAAGAAGATGCTTTGCCAAGACTATAACGCACAGTTAATTCATTCCTACCTATGTCTTTGTCAGAGAATATAGACGGCTAATGAGTTGGGTCTACAATTGAATCTGTGAAGAAGAGATAATGAATGTGTGAAACAATATTACATTTACAATGATTTCAAGCTGTACCCCATCACAAAATTGCATCTGTCTAAGACCAACATACCTGGCAGTGTAAATAGCTATGAATCACAGCACTCCATGTTCTCAGAAGAATAAACTATCAGATTAACAAAAGGACCATGCAAAGAATACATGGTATGTTTAAATAAGTGTAGCAGCAAGCACCCTAGCACACCCAGGATGGCAGCTAGCACAGGTTCTTTGATCTGCTTTTCTAGGAAAGCCTGCTTAAAAGGGGTTAACAATCCTATTTTTAATCACATACACTAGTTCAAAGGAAAGGTCAGCACCATGAACATCAGAGAAAATACAAGCAGAGAATATACAAACAGAGAAAATACCAACAGAGAAAATACAAGCAGAGAAATTATCACAAAGACCAACAGACAGGGCTCTAACTGCCAGAATTAAAGCAATATTGCTATACACTTTATATACATCACTGGATCGAGAGAGCCTTTACATTTGAGCAGTTAGGGGGTCTGAACATATGGCTACTCAGAGTCTTGACCAGGAAATCAAAAGATCCTTCTCATAAGCGAACGCCCAAAGCAAAATACCAACTCAGAATATATATATACTTCTCACAGCCAGAAGGCATCACAATCCTCATGACTCAGTGCCTAATTAACTTAGTACTAAAAGGTGTGAATGCCTTCCTACAAGCAAGCCTCCTCATAATCAAGCTTCCCCTTTAAGCAAGTTCCTCCCCCAATGGGCTCCAGGTGACTCAGGATGTATCACAGCAGTGAGCTGGAGTTTTAAAACAACAAAACATCACGACTGAACAGTCACACTAGCCTATTAATAGACAGGGGAGATCTTCCCATTCCATTAACATTACAGTAAGTTGTAGTATATTACTAATGAAAATGTAAAGCACTTCATCAAAAACATACTGATGAGAAAAAGAAGTACATTAGTTACATAGTAAGAATGAGGGATAAAAGATGAACATCGTTGGAATCCATAGTATATCAAAAGAACCAGAAGACCCTCTACAGTATATTGGATAAACCTCTATAGGTTTATTGAAAACCTTGGGGAAAAAATGATAAGGGATGAGTGTATGTATGTTGTAATCTACAGTGGTAGAAAGCTACCCACACTCATGAAATCATAGAACCTTTGAAGCCATAGATTATGTTTATGTAATTTCCCCTAAACTTCTTCCTCAAGAACCGTTGGTTGCATGAATAAATCATAATATTACCAAGGGAAAGGTCACTAGGGTCACAGTAGCAGAGTGGGATTTTTTGCCCTCCTAAAATAAGTAATTTTTGTGCACAGACCAGGCAGGAGATTGAGCAGCTGTGGACCAGCAGCCATACTTCCTAAGGATAATAAACCTATTTTTAAGAAACAGAAGATGTGCCCATGGTATTTTCAAGCAGTAAAGGAAGAGAACCAAAAGTCTGAGGGTAATAAGATTGAGAGAAAAGGGCTGTGGAATTGATCTGGAAGCCCATAGCATACCTGTTAACTCCAATTACAGGATCTATAATGTTAGAATGTGAGTGTTTATACCACTCTATACATTTTAGGTATGGAGATATGTGTAATGATTCTTTCCTGGTCCAACTTCCCAAATAAGGGTTCCAGTCTCAGCCCTACTACTAACTAGCTGAATGACCTTCCCAAGTCACTTACTTCTTTGCCTCAGTTTTTGTTATTTATAAAATGAAAAAAAAATGATACCTGCCCCCTCATACGGTTGTTATCAATTAAAAAAAAATCTATAGAAATGGTTCCCAAGAGTTTAAAAGCATTCTATAAATATAAGGCACCATTATTGTCTTCTCTTCTGTATCTGCTTTGCCTAATAATTTTTGATACTGGGATGTTAGGGAGTATGCACTGTGAAAATTCTTCAATCATGTTAAAGAGTTATTTATAAAGCTCCCTGAGCCATCCAAAGAAAGGGACTTACAGAATTAAATTCACTAAATAAACCAACCAACAAACAAATAAATAAATTCATCTCACAGAGAATAAATCAGAAGATAGGAAGGAAATGGGAGATTAAAAAATATGAGGCAAACAACAATGAATATCTTTATTAAGTGTTACTTTTTCAAAATCACTACTTCTTATTTCCCCAACTACAAAATAATTAATAATAATAATAATAGGTTTCTACAAATTAATAATAATAACAATAGTAAGAGCTGTAAGGGGAAAACTCTCTGAAAAATAAAAGTTTATCTCAGCAAAAACTACATTCCCTGAAACTGGCAGGCAGACACATAATTTTGGAATTAAATGACATTCAATGATCACCACCAGCAAGCCACAGGGTAAACTGGGAGGATATAAAAAGCATCATAATGTTAAGTTTATTAATAACTCATATTTCTAAAGTCATATTCAAGACATAAAAAGTGATTTGGATTGCCATCAATCCTTTAAAGGCTAAATGCATTGCCAACTCCAGGAGGATTCCTTAAACAAGTGCCTGGAACATAGTAAGTCCTTAATAAAGGCTTGTTGACTGACCAACTGGCGGGCTTGATCCCCTGGTTAATATTTTTCTCTTGGAAGTCATACAACACTTTTTATTTTACCTCTCTAATGCGTTTATCATGTAATATTTTAAAATTATTTATAGGTTTCATTTCTCTGCTAGTGGACAGTAAGATCCACAAGGCCAGATTTTGTCTGATATAGACTTTGTGTCCCCAGAATACAGTGCACTACATACAGTAGTTGCTTATAATGTGTGCTGAATTGTTGAACGGTTGAACAAGGGAAGAGAAGGGGAAGGGAAGGGGAAAGGAAAGGAACAAGTATTTATTTATTGCTTACTATGTGTCATGCCCTGTGCTAAGTGCTTAATAATCTCACTTGCTAATGATAACAAATACTTATATACAAGAGTGAATTTTTTATATTTAATTTATTTATTTTCAGTTTTCAACATTCATTTCCATAATTTTTTTAAATTTTCTCCCCCTCCCCAAGATGGCATGTAGTTCTACACATACATTCCTATTAAACATATTTTCACATTATTCATGTTGCATAGAAGAACTATAATGAATGAGAGAAGCATGAGAAAGAAAACAAAAAAAAGAGAAAAGGGTCTGCTTCATTCTGCTGTCTGACTCCATGGTTCTTTCTCTGGATGTGGATGGCATTTTCCATCATGAGTCCTTTGGAAAAGTTTTAGGTCCTTGCATTGCTGATAAGGGCTAAGTCTATCAAAATCAGTCATCACACACTGTGGTTGTTACTGTGTACAAGATTCTCCTGGTTCTGCTCACTTCACTCAACATCGGTTCATACAAGTCTTTCCAGGTTTTCCCAAAGTCTGCCTGCTCATGATTTTCTTATAGCACAATAGTATTGTATTACATTCATATACCACAACTTGTTCAACCATTCCCCAATTGATGGGCATCCCCACCATTTCCAGTTCTTGACCACCACAAAAAGGGCAGCTATAAATATTTTTGTACATGTGGGTCCTTTTCCCATTTTTATGATCCCTTCGGGATACAGCCCTAGGACTGATGTTGCTGGGTCAAAGGGTATGCACATTTTATAGCCTTTGGGGCATAGTTCCAAATTGCTCACCAGAATGGTTGGATCAGCTCACAGCTCCACCAGCAATGAAATAGTGTTTGAACTTTACCACATCTTCTCCAACATTTATCATTTTCCTCTTTTGTCATGTTAGCCAATGTGATGGTGTGATATGGTACCTCAGAGTTGTTTTGATTTGCATCTCTCTAATCAATAGTGATTTAGGGCATTTTTTTCATATGACTATTGATAGCTTTAATTTCTTCTTCTGAAAACTGCCTGTTCATATCCTTTGACCATTTTTCAATTGAGGAATGACTTATATTCTTGTAAATTTGACTCAGTTCTATATATTAGAAATGAGACCTTTATCAGAGATGCTAGTTGTAAAAATTCTTTCCCAGTTTTCTGCTTCCCTCCTACTCTTGGTTGCATTGGCTTTGTTTATGCAAAACCCTTTCAATTTAATGTAATCAAAATTATCCATTTTGCATTTCATAATGTTCTCTATCTCTTGTTCAGTCACAAAATCCTCCATTCTCCATAAATCTGACACATAAACTATTCCTTGCTCTCCTAATTTGTTTATAGTATTAGCCTTTATACATGGACTGTATACCCATTTGTCCTTTATTCTGGTATATGGTGTCAGACAATAGTCTATGCCCAGTTTCTGCCATGCTGTTTTCCAGTTTTCCCAGCTGATTTTGTCAAACAGCGAGCTCTTATCCCAGAAGCTGGGGTCTTTGGGTTTATTAAACAGTAGATTGCTATTGTCATTGACTACTGTGTCTGGTGTACCTAACCTATTTCACTGATCTACCCCTCTATTTCTTAGCCAGTAGCAAGTGATTTTGATGATAGCTGCTTTATAATACAATTTAAGATCTGTTATGGCTAGGCCACCTTCCCTAGCATTTCTTTTAATTGATTCTCTTTATACTTTAGATATTTTGTTCTTCCGGATGAATTTTGGTATTATTTTTTCTCTATAAAATATTTTTGGTAGTTTGATTGGTATGACACTGAATAAGTAATTAACTTAAGTAGAATTGTCATTTTTATTATATTAGCTCAGCCTACCCAAGAGCAGCTGATGTTTTTTTCCAATTATTTAGATCTGACTTTATTTGTGTGAAAAGAATTTTGTAATTGTGTTCATATAGTCTACAGGAGTGATCATTGAATGAATAAATCAAAAGCCTACCTAGTTGGATATGATGGCATAGTAGGTTTTAGAAACTGCCCTTTTCTTTGCTGAAGTGGGAGAAAAGACATCTGGAGTCTAGTCCAGGTTCTGCCATTTACTAGCTTGGACAGACCTCCTTTTTTGGCCTTAAGTTTCTACAAATATAAGTAACAAGGACAAAAGCTATAACAATTGACACCTACATAGGATTTTAGTGGTTGCAAAAGTGCCTTATATACTATAAATTCTCTTCCAGTTCCCTAGTTCAGACCATGTCCTTTCAACTGCACTAAATGTGGTAGCCTTCTAATTGGTCACCTTGCCTCAAATGTCTTCCCTTTTCAATCTATCCACCACATAGCTGCCAAAATGATTTACCTAAAATGTAGACCTGACCATACCATTCCGCAACTCACCAAATTCTTCTGAGTCCCTATTGCATCTAGAATAAAATATAAGTTCCTCTACTTAGCTTTTAAAGTTTTTTCATAACTGGACCCCAACTTGCCTTCTGTTCTTTCTTGGCTCTGCTTTCAATGTTTTGAAATTGGCTAGCACACCTCAAGTGTCTTCTCACCTTGGAAGTTCTCTATTACTTCTCATTTTGGAATATTCTTGAGCCAGCTATGGCTCCTTTCTCCCATGACAAGGTTTCCCCCAGAATGTCCATTCTGAGTGAAGACTCAGGCTAGCCAACCTTCATTCTTCTCTTGACTCTGCTCCTGACTCTCCAGGCATAGGCACAATGTCCTCTTTTGGATCCCCCTCGCCAACTTCCCTGTCTTTTGGCTCTTTTATGTGTTTTCTCTCCCCCTTAGAATGTAAGCTCCTTGAGGGCAGGGGATAGCTTGGTTTTTGCTTGTATTTGTATCCCCAGTGCTTAATATAGTACCTAGCACATAGTAAGTACTTAATAAAGGTTTATTGACTTGATTTTCAAAGCATATTATTAGACATTGCCCTTCTTTCCACTCTCTATGACCCAGGAAAAGTGACATTCTTGCTGTTTCTCATGCACTGTATTCTGCCTTCTATCTCGCTGGCTTTGTATTGGCTATCCCCCATACTTGCAGATTCCTTCCCCTTCCTTGCTCCAGTTGAACTCTTGTTTCCTTCAAAGCTGCTGAAATGACATCTTCCATATGAAGTCTTCCTTAATTCCCCCCACCTTCTACCTCTCCTTCCAAAAAAAATCATAGTTTTATTTTGTAAATAGCTTGCATTTATGTACTTGTCACCTATTATAGAAGTAATTTTCTTGAAGATAAGAATTATTTCATTTTTGTCTTTGAATCCCTAGTACCTTGCATAAAAATTGTAACTTAATAGACACCTCAATAAATGATTTCAGCTCAATATCTAAGATTCTATGATCCCAAGGCATTATTTGACCTTCACAACAACAATCTTATGAGGCAATACTATTATCCCAATCTTACAGATGTGGAAGCTGAGGCTGAGAACAATTAAATGATTTGACCATAGTTACACAGCTAGAAAATGTTAGAGGTCAGATTTCTACCCGGGCATTTCCTAATTCCAAGTCTGATGTTCTTTCCACTACACACCATATTGCTTCTGTAAAATGAATGGATTGGACCAGGATCTTTAAGTCCCTTCTACCTTTAAAGTTCAACTCTTGACAGGAGGTTGTGTAAAGGTCATAAAAGCCAATTTTCTCCAGTTCATTAAAAGGTTTACATTAGTCATATATGAAGGAGCAAAGGCATTTTGTGAATAATTACGTATACTTGGAGTCTGTAAGATTAGATAGAAAGCCCAAGGTTACAATGAGTTAAAGAAAGGTTTAGGCTCAGCATGATTTTTGCCCTTGTGACATAGATCAACATATTTACTCTAAATCCTTTTATGTTAGCATTGGGAAGTATCTTAGAGATTATTTCATTCCACACCTTCATTTCAAAGATGAGGAAATTGAGACCCAACTGAACGGACTTGCCCAAGGTCACAGAGCTACCTACCCAGGACTAATGCACAAGTTTTCCTTCTCCCTCTCCAGGGCTGCAGTAATTGTGATAGGACCAGAGGTTGTTTTCTGTTTTGTTTTATTTTGTCTCAGCATCTCTGATTTCCTTGACTTCCTCCTCCCAGGCATCTTGATTGTCCCTTCCTTCTCTAATGCAGTGTCTGGGTCTGGGGGGGCCTAAAAGTCTTCTCCTTGTAGTGCCTCTGAGATTTCGTAGTTGATTGCTTAAGTGACCCTCCCCTGATGAGGTACTGATGTTTGCTATATTTGTACATAGTAAACCTTCCTTTGTTCAATAACTCCTGAATTTGTCCCAACAATGAAAATGGACTAAGATGTCACTGGGGTTAGAGCAGCCATAACAACCACGATACCTCCCTGATTTGGGGACATGGTCATCAGTGGCCTGTTGGTTTTTTCCTCTTCCTTGAGCTTTCCCATGACCTTTCTCTCTTTTTTGGAATGCGCATACTTTGCATAGCACTCAATTTTGGAAATATTCATTGTTATTTCAGTGCAACTTCCTGATCATGCAAACAGGCTGCCTACTATAAATCATGTAAAGTACCTGAAAACATGATTTATGGACTAAGTTATGGCAAACAGGGTCCTTTAATATTCTTAACCCTTCAGAATGTTTTTACCTATCACTGAGACAGTCTTTTTCCCAAGACAAGAAAAAATTAGTACCTATACCTCCTCCACCCTTTTTAAACCTCTTGTATACAATGCATTTTCAACATACCACCAAGTATTTTAGGTACACTAAAGAAGTTTGAATTCTTCTTTGAATTAATTATTTTGAATTCCAATGCTCATCACTTTTGTGATGCTAAAGAAGGTATCTGTTTAGGCAGCACCTCACTCTATAACTAAAGAACTGCCCTTAATGATATCTTGCTACAAATTAAAAAGAGCAAATATGGTGCAGTTTGTTGCAGAAAATTTTCCATGAAAGAGCCTAGAGAACTCAAGATGAAACTAATTGAAACCATATGACTTGTTGAAAAGGGATGTGGAAAAATGCTTGTAATGTGCAGCAAATGAACCCCATGACTCATTAGGGCTTCTATCGAGGAAGATGTTACTTCCACAGTTCATAAACTGCTCCTATATGTTTTGCTTCATGTCTACTAAAGTTACTCTTTCTTTGCACGGGTGTGTGGATATGTGTAAAGACACACTTATGCAACTATTTGCTATATTTACATATGCAAATAGAAATCATATACTAAGAGGCTTTTTTTTCCCTCCCCTTTGGCACAATATGTTATCGCTTCATCAAACCAACAAATTAAAAACAATTTCCAATTTCTTCCACAAATACCTAGTGGCTAAACATTATTAATGCATTTGTCTGAAAGGCACAAATTCAAACATTGCTCAGTTAGGGAAGAAGAATATACAGTGCTGATTGCTTGCAATCAGTTTCAGTAATCTATATTTTCTTCACGGAGGTGAAAGTTTATCTCACCGTCAAACCACAGCTATCATTTTGCCACTGCCATTCATCAACTCTGATATTTCTGAGCTTCAAATCATTGCTTTCTGGGGCTAGAAAGTAAGCAAACTGATGACTCTTTGTCTTCTTTGAACGTTCTCCCCAAAATAAAAAAAGGGCTACCAACAACATATGGCTACATCATCTGTCTGCAAAAATCTCTTAATAAATTATGTTTGCTTTCAGTCATCATAGATTCTAAGGCTTTTATAATTATAAAATAAGCCCAATAGCTCACTACTATTTTCAGAAGATTGAAAACCATTAGGGATTTTCCTCTTTTATTGGGTATGTGGTTCCCTCATTTTTCAGTGGTGCTGTGTCACATTTAGACTTTGTCAGCATATTACTCGTCCAACAATAATGCTTTTGACAAATTGTGGTGGTTGAGCAGGGGGTGGGGAGAGAAGGAATGGGAGGCAGGACTTTTCTTAGCTCATTCCTGCCTCAAGCTGAAGGACTGAATTTCATTTCACAATGGAAATGCTCAACAGTCACTTTCTTTCACCCCTTTTCCTTTCATATATAATCATTGCAGACAATCTTTTTCAGAACAATGCTTTGAAATCATTCCAGGTTTGAGAGAGTACACGAAAGTCATCAAGCAGAAAAATGCCTTGAAAAGAGATTTATGTGAATTCTTCCTCAGTACAATTACTGCAATTAGATACATGCATACCTTTGTGTCTTTAATATTCTCATTTTCCTGGTGCGATGATTAGAAGGAGTTCCTCACTTGAAATAGATCTAAATCTCAGGGTTTTGATGGCATTTTCAACTAAACAGGTTTGGCAAGTTGTGAATGAGGTAATGAGGACAGATGTCAAGGTCAATGTAATTACTAGCTTCTCATTAGGGTTACTATTTCCATAGGCCTCACATACAATCCTCAGTCCTACATTTAAAGTCCTCTATAATTTGGTTCCCAGCTACTTTTCCAGGCTTCTTTTGTAGTACACCCCTTCATAAACTTGGTTCCCATCAAACTGGCCTGCTGTTGCTCATAATAAGACATTCCATCTCTTATCTCTGTATCATTGCCCAATGATCACACTTGTCTGGAATGTCCTCCTTTCTCACCTCCAACTATAAGAATATTTAGGTTCTTTCAAAGCACACAATCAAATCTTAAACAAAGCCTTTACTGATATTTCCAGTTATTAGTTTGTTTGTTTTTTTCCCCTCTGTGGTGCATATGTGATCAAAGATCTTCCCCTGCCCATTCAATAGGCCTCAGGTGGAGCTAGTTAAGGGAAGCTTGATTAGGAGAGGCTTGTTTGCAGGCAGGCCCACACCCTTTTGCTATCAGGTGCTAAGGCCCATGCCCACAACCTTTTGCTATTAGATGCTAAACCCCAGGGCCCTAAACAATGCATATATACCCTGTGCTGGCCATTAAGTTCAAACTGGAAAGCTGCAAAGAGTGCAGACTAGAGAGATGTGACAACCAGAGAGCTACAGAGACCAGAGAGCTGTGAGAAGAAGAAGAAGACTAACAAGAGAAAACTGCAAGAGAGGATGGAGAACTGGCAGACATGTAGAGACAGAGAGAGAACTGGAAGAGCTTTCAGGACTGCAGGAGGATAGAACACAGGCAAGCAGACAGGATTCATGAGTGAGTATTTTCAGGAAGGTCTTAGCAGAAGGGAAGGTTACAGGATGGCTTGGCTCTTTGCTGTGATACTGTGTTTTAATATCTTTGCTGTTACATTGAGGTGGACTTACTGGTTCTGGAATACAATTACTGCTATGTCAAATTGGGGTTATTGGTTCTGGGATTTGATCCTTTGGTGTCTGAATAAATGTTTTACTTCTTCTGCCTTCTACACAGCGTCTCTTATACTTTGTGATTCTGAACTACATAAGCATATTCATGGTCACCATTGATATTATAAATCTTGCCTTACTGATGTACCCTCCTCCCCCCTAATTACTGTTTTTCAGTGTATATACTTTATGTTAACTTTCTTGAGTATATGTTACATCCTCTTAGGAGGAAGTAAACTTTCTGAGGGCAGGATAATTTCATTTTTCTCATTGGACTCCCAGTGCCTAGCACAGTGTCTGGCACATACTAAATACTAAATTTGTTTGTTGAATCAAATTGAATACACGGAACACCACAACTTTCATCCCAAAGATCCTGCATGTAAAAAATGACTTCGGAGGCTATTTTCATCTGTGTTTTCTGTAGGTGGCCCAATGTGAACTTCATTTGTTAAAGGAACAAAAAACCCAAGCCCACATTCTTGTTGACTCTTTATCAAATCCAAAGATGCAGATGTGAACAACAAAAGAAACATTTGGCTAGGTAGCTGAAAATGAGCTCTCTCCAAAAGGAAGCTCATAAAAATTATATTTATCCCTGAGAGAAGAGGCTGGCATAAAAGAGTAAGAATTCAAAGAGGAACTATGGTGTCAGGTTATTTGCATTTCTGATAGTCCTGAAATTATTAGATAGCAATTTTCTTTGATCTTTCTCCCTATCAGTCACCAAACGCCTTTACTTGGCGTTTCCTGAGCACTGGGAAAGGCCCTATTCTGAATGGCATTCATTTCTGGATTTTTATGCCTAAGTTGGTGGATGATCACTATATTTTAAAGCCACACAAGGATATACTATGAATAGTCCTTCAGAACTGCACACATACACACACACACACACACACACACACACACACACACACACCTTGGAGGAAATAAACCAACAAAAAAGGAGTGAGGTGCTGATTAAAAGGCATGCTTCAATGGAAAATTATTTCAAAGCCAAAACTAATAGGCACTGTCCGGCTAAACAGGTCTGGGGAGTAGTGTGGAAACTGGCAAATTATAATAAAAGACAAGGGCAGTAAAATTTTCTCTCTCTCTCTTTCTCATTAGATTCTTTTACAAGAGGCTATTCAATTTTAATGCATATTAACCTATTTCTTCCACACAACTAAGCTCCTCTATTCTATCTATCTGTCTATCAACTATCATCTATCTATCTGCTACATTGACTAAAATGAAGTTTAATAAGATGCATTTATATGTATATACTTTCATGTCATTGCCGTATACAGATATTCTAGTGAGGTACAAACGAGAACTCTCTTTTATCTGCCATTGGCTAACAGATTTCTGGAATTAATTGGTTAAAACAGCAGGTTTGTTGTTGCCTTGGGTTTGGCTCCCAGATTTGTTGAGCTCACTAATCTATGTGTCTGGGCACCTGCCTTTGTTTGAGCACCTAAGCCTTAGCCCCACCTTTTGAAAGTTGAGCCTAGTGTTTGCTAGTTGCTAAACTGCCATTCAGAAATCCATCCATTCTGTTAGGAACCAGAGATTTTTTTTTAATTCCTGATAAAATGCTTCTTAAACTCAACCACAAAAGGGGGGAAAAATCTCTTCCCTTTTTTTCCTTGGTGCTGACAGCTTGTCTCTCTCTATTTTTCATCCAAACAACTAGAGCTCTGTAAATCTTGTCCAGAAGACACAGACTGAAAGAATTAATCAAAGGGTTGTTTATGAGCTGTTCCAAGCAGATTAAATGTTGTGTTGACAACACAATTTGCAAATTATCTATCACCATCAACAGACACTCAGAGATGAGCCAAACCCATTTGGATACCTCAAGATGAAGGGGGACCACCTATTATTCAGGCGACTTTCCAAAACCCAATCTTTTCAAAAGAATTTTCTCTATTATAGTGTTCATTCTGTTCCTTGGTCCATTTCAGCCCAGAATCCAATTGTTATTTCCAGTATGACTAAATACAAAGTTTGCTAGCATGGCAACACTCAAATACCATGGGATCATGGGAGTGCTAGAGCTAAAAGCTTTCCTTAGAGATCATCTGGTCCAAATTCCTCATTTCACAGTTGAGAAAACCAAGTCCCAGAGAGTAGAAGTGATTTGTCCAAGGTCACATCTTCAGTAGCAGCAGGCAGTACAAGAAGGGCAATCTCCTGAGTTGTAATGATAAAGAAGATGTATACTAGACAGTCACCCATAGGGGAAATATTCCTTTTTTTTTTCTTTTTCAGTAGACATTGTTTTTATGGTTTGGTAGTTTTGATGGAACTATCTTGAACACAGAAACCCAAGGGATGGTTAAAATCTAAAGAAAAGACTATACTCAAGGTAGAGCTCACTTTCTGCAATGCATGAGTTCCAAAAAAAGTTGTGAAGAAATCAGTTTGGGGCAAATTGAATCATTTTGTAAATGTATTGGAGGACTTGACCATTTAATTCATTCTGGACCAAAGCAAATATTGACCCCCTCATTTATCCTGTGGGCAAATCCAGGTTTTTATATCTTGGGCTTATTTAAAGCAAGTTGCACCTACCAACCCATGATCATTGCTACACAGGCTTATCAAGGTGTTAAAGCATAAATGTAGATTTACACTCTTAAGAATAATTTTAAAGACCCAAGGAGTTTTCTAGCATGTTATATTTAGGGGGGAAAACAAGGTAGATTCCTCAGTAAGGTGTAATATTCTAAAATATTGACAAAGAAAGATTTCTTAATGATTAATTTCCACTAGGTTTGAAGAAGGAATACACAATTCAGTTCTTGTTGAAGTCAGGGAACCATAAATTTTAGGGGTGCTCAAGACCCCAAAATACCAATATGCCTGGTTCTCCTCGAATGAATTTGACTCAAGCCTTCTATCAGCCAAAGAAAAACAAAGTTTATTACAGATTTGCCACAATGGGTGATCTTAAGAAATCTTACAATTTGTACCGCTCCTTATCACAAGCAGGCCAGGTTCAATCTAACTGAGCTAGATTGAATTTGAGCCCTTTCATGGAGGCAAGATGAGACTTACATACAGAAAGATTGTGGGAGGGATCTAGGGTCGTTGTAGGGTGGTGGGAGGAGGAATTTAAGGAGGGTCTTGAGGAGAAGTCTAAGGAGGATCTTGATGGGACTGGGGTGAGGTTAGACTCCAGGAACCAAGAGAATGGGATTAAGGGTGGGAAGTAGCTGAAGGCTACCTGGAGTAACAGACAATATAGGGCTAGGCTAGTTTAAGGGTAACAGATTTGGCCATAGACACTTTGATAGGATCAAGGGTGGGAAGTAGCTGGACAATGGAGGGTTAGGCTAGGTTAAGAGTAACCTAGAGATTTGGGCCTAGCCATAATGAAAGGCTTATGGCCTCAGGCAAACTGCTCATCAAGTAGGAAGATACAAGGAGAGTTCAAGAGGGCTCCCACAGTCTAAACCCCATCATTTTCATAAAGTCAGTGTTAACCACTTCCCCTGTGGCCATCATTGTGCTAGGTGTATAAGTCCAGAGAAGAAGTATATGATGTCCTTAAGTTGTTAACTATCTTGTTAGCAAGACTGAAATAATGATCATAATAGTAACTGGCATTTACATAGCAATTTAAGTTTTTTAGAAGTTTACAAATATTATCTAATTCCATTTTCTCCATTTTACAGATGGGAAAAATGAGATAAACAGGTTAAGTGACTTGCCCAGGGCCACACAGAGAGTGTCTGAGGCTAGATTTGAATTCAGGTCTTCTTGACTTGGGGTCCAGCACTCTATCTTCTGTATCTGCTCAGATACAGATCATTTTAAGACAGTCTGCAATCAGGCACTTGATAGATGAAAATCAAGTGCCAAATTCTCCTGGCTTGTTGACCTCCCTCAGTTCAGCAATTATGATAGTTCTTAATTTTGGTGAGAGGCAGTTTAGTATGGTAGAAAGCATGCTGGATGGGTATTCAGAATACCAATTTGCCCTTCCCAGGTCTACTATTACTATCTGTGTAATCTTGAGTAAATCCCTTGACTTCTCTGGACCTCAGTTTCTTTATCTGTAAAATGGGCTAAATGAACTCTAAGATTCATTCAGGGTTCAATCTATTGGCATTTGATCACCTAATTGAGTAGTTCAGAATCTCAATTTGCAGACTAATGAGATTATTGTTGACTTCAAGACCCGGCATCATGCCAGCATCTATACAGTATGATTTGAGAGATATCAAAAGGCCTAGGCTTATAAGATTGGAATTAAGCCTCCTTCTCCTTATGTTGGACCTATTAGGATTATTCGTTTGGGTTCGATGAAGAAGTAACCAATGACTGACACTATCATTAGGAAGCTACTGTTGGCATGTATATAGGCTACCTGAGAAAGGTGAGAAATTCTGGGGAATATCCTTTAGCCTTCTCAGATCATAATGAATTCATTTATTTTTTCCATTGTTTAATAGGAAAAGATTCTGGCCTTTTGAGAATAAGATCAAGAAGGAATTGTGTCAGACAGAGGGAAGATGGATAAATAGGAGAGAAAAGTCCAAAGAGGAGGAAGGAGAAAAGAACAGGAGGAGAAAATAAGAGAGAAGAAATATACCCAGGTGGAAGTGAGGCCTTTCACAAGCCCTCATAATTTCAGTCTCTTCCCCACTCTTACTGCTTTCATGGTTATTCTGTACTTAGATGATTTGCATGTTTGTATTTCTTGCCATCTCCCCTGTTAGATTGTGAGCTCCTTGAGGGTAGGGATCACCTTTTGCCTCTTTTTGTGTCCCCAGTGCTTAGTACAGTAACTAGCAGATAGTAGGCCATTAATAAATGTTTATTGACCAATTATTATGCAGTTTTCCTAGAAGTATCTGTAGGATATTTTTCTTTCTTACCTTTCTTCCTTCACCAAGTATAATTAAGTAACTCAAATCCAACTACATGTAAGGATAGTGACATAGGACAAAGGTATTAGGAAAAGTTGCATTGATACATTAGAGGCTTTATTCTTATCAACATCAAACACAAGATTAAATATTCCATGACCAAAAGCCAGGTGTGGCATATCTCCACTTTTCCTAGAACTACCCATACCATGCCACTCACTATTTTTTTCTTAATTCAAGTTGCCATACAGCAGATTGCCTCCATTAAATGGGAGAATGTTTGCAAATACTTTGAGAAAGTTTAAAACACCATGAGGCTGGAAGCTATTGTTAGGAATAGCTGTGTCACTGTTCTATAGGGAGTTCCTAAAGTCTGGACACATAGGCAAAAATGCATATTTTCAAGAAGCGAAATGAATGAAATTTTCAACAACATTTTATTTAATTGGAATATTAACAAATAACATCCCCCTTATGATTTACATCATTTGTGTTGCAAAGGTTGATGTGCTTTGTAAGATTCACATGAACTCGATGGAGTAACTCTATATTGCTGTCAGTTTTAGCACATTCACTCTTTATGCGTTCAATCAAGTGTGTTGCATCTCTTTGTAGACTAACTGGCATGGCATGGCCTGGCCATCTCTGGTCTAAAGTCTGAGAACTACTTTTAGATATTCAAACCTTCTGAAAATAAACGCATTTCCAAAGTGGATATTAGTAATGTTCTAGCCAAACTACCTTATAACTTAAGAGAAATAGAACAAAGGAAAAACAAGCCCATTAGAGGGAGTCTGTTGGATGTTTAGGCTTTAACAACCTAGTTTTGATAACTTGGAAGGCAGGTTAAAGAGAAATGTTCATTTTTACTTGGAGGCATGTATATTCTGTCTTTCTAATAGTCTTGATGATTTTGAATGGCCCTAAATGTTTTGCCATAAGACAAACTCTTGGGAAATGGTTGGATTTGTACACGTTGTCATATTTCTATGACACTGGACCTGTTATTTCAGAGATATGCATTCTCCCTTCTAATAGTTCAAAACCCAGGCAATGCTTCCATAGTTGCTCCCATGTGACTCTTGACTAGGTGCTTCCATAAGTCTTCCATAGAATGTTCACTCAGAAAGCCAGAGACTTCCTCTAGATCCCTTGGCATTGTAAGTGTACCAATGGAATTGGTGGATTGTGTTTTGGTTAGATTTCATTCTTGATACATGACTGGCCTACTCCCCTTTTTAATCATATGTTTCTCTGACATCCTTTATGAGGTTTCTCTTGCACACAGTCTACAAGAACAATACCTAGCATTTTAAGGTTTGGAAAGCCCTTTATATATCTTAACCCACGTGATCCTTACAATGATTCTGTGAGGCAGGTGTGAGGCCGAGTGATGTTAAGTGACTTGCTCAGGGTCTTATAACTAGTCAATATCTGAGGCAGAATTTGCCTTTGTCTTCTTAATTCCAGGTACATCAAGCCATTTATGGTACCATTGAACTGTCTAATTCTTCGAAGATTCCATGATTCAAAGATATACAACCTCACTGAAAGGATTTTGTTTAAAAGATTGGCCTTTCACAGAGAAGCTTGATTATTAATATCAACCAAACATTTATTAAGTACCTTCCATATGTCAAGCACTGCAAGTCACAACTTTGTTGTTACTCAGTTTCTTCAACTGCAAAATAAGGGAGTTGGATTCTATGACTGTTAAAGTCCTTTCAAGCTCTTCATCTATGATACTATTGAATAGTCTCTACCTGCAAGGAGCTTACATTCCCCTGAGAAGATATAACTTGTTGCAATGGCAAGCAAAGTGGGACTTTTTGTTGTCTTTTGTTTTGGAGTGCTTCTCAGCACTAAGGCAATCAAGTGCCTTTGATTGAGTCTTGCCTTTGTTTGTAGGAAGGCCCACACCTTTTTGCTAGTTAGGTCACCAGAGCCGTGAAGCCCTCAAGGGGTGCGAAATGCTCAAGAGGTGTAAAGTGATCTTATCCTGAAGAAGGGTGTATATATACTCTGAGGTTAGCATTTTGTTTGGGGTTCACTCATTGGAAGGAAGAGTGTTGGTGTGGAGACTCTGAGTACCCGTTAAAGAGGCCCCTGGCTTTGAAAACCCAGATGTTGGTGCTTTTCTCTTTGGCAACTATGTATGTATAGCTTTGGTCAGACAGCTAGAAGCCTGTTTGTTGATCTGTGTTATTTGCTCTGTTTATATATTCTCTGTTTGTAATTTCTGTTTGTCTTTGCTCTGAAGTTCAGGGTGCTGACTTTTTCCCCTGAACTAAGTGAATGAGATATATATATATGTATATATATATATATATATATATGTGTGTGTGTGTGTGTGTGTGTGTGTTTAATTAAAGTGAGATTATAAACCCCTTAAAGTTGCTTTCCTTAGAAAAGCAGATCAAAGAACTTGTGCTAGCAGCCCTCCTGTGTGTTATTGGTCTTACATAGTCGCAGTAGCGGCAAGTAGTATTCTTGTTATACATGTACTAGATGCAAGGTAATTTGGCAGAGAAAGGCACAGCTAGGAGAATCAAGAAATACTTTATGCATAAGATGGTGCTCAAGCCAATTTTTTTTAAGAAAACAAGGAATTCTAAGAGTTGAGATCAGGAAGGAATGCATTCCAGACATGGGGGAAAGTCAGTGAAAATGTCCAGAGGGAAATTGAGTGTCATGTGTGAGGAATATCAAAAAAGGCCAATTTATCAGGATCTTAGCATATGTCAAAGGGAATAAAGCATGATAAGGCTGGAAAGGTAAGATTTTACATCTGATCCTAGAGGTGATATGGCACCATTGGAGTTTGAGCAAAAAAAGTGATACAGTCAGATCTGCTGTTCAGAATACTAATTTTAGAGCTACGTGAAGGATGAATTAGAAAGGGGAGAGACTTGAGGTGGGGGGGGTGCTATTAGGAAGCTTTTATAAAAGTCTAGGTAAGAGGCATTGTAGGAAGAACTAGTGTAGTAAGCATGAGAGTGGAGAAAAGGGGATGAATATGAAGGATGTTAGGAAAGCAGAACTCACCTGACTTGATAGTTGATTGGATATATGGGTCAAGAGAGAATGAGGGATTGAGCATGACTCTGAGGTTGAGAACCCAGGAGAAGGGAAGTTAGTGGTTCCTTCAACAGAAATAAGGCTCTGGTATATGCCACCATCATTAAGGCTGCCCGTAGCCAAACCCCAATAGAGAAAAAAAAGATTTCTTATAGCTACTGGGATTCTCCAGAAACATCCGTTTGTGGATGACTATGCTGACTGCACTAACTCCTAGAACATTTCATATACTCCTAAATGAAATCCACAATGACTCAAAAGAGTTAAGTCTTCCCTCTATCCACTCCAGAAAAACTAAGTTAGTGAGAATACCTAAGTGAATGAGAATACCTGTTGTCCATGCTATAATATGCAGTAGGATGAACAACACTTAAACTTGGCTTCCTGATAATCTGGGTACAAAAAGCCATGAGAAGCTCCAGCTGTTCCCTGATATTTACTTGATCTATGGATCACCATGGCTAACTCAGAGGTAAAGAAGTCAACATAGTGTCCTTGAAAAACATTGAGGATATGTCATGTCCTTTATTAAATATCCTTCCCCTTTCATAGCTAAATAAATCTCCTTTTGTTAATTGTTGTATCTTCTATGAGAAATTCATTTTGTTCCAGTACTAAACCTGAGATATAAGATGGACCTGATTAGGGGATATGGTGGCTCATGTCAGATGTGAGGGGTAAAGTGGTATGATTATTTGGTAAACAATTCAAACAAATGATTATTCATCAAGTACCTACTGTGCACCTAGAATTCTTCTGCCATTATTATAAGCCTGGGCACACCCACAAGGAAGGTATAATCTAATTAGAGAAACAGATGAAAAAATGTATATTAATTAGAGCCAATATGGCATGTATGTGTGTGTGTGTAGCTATATACATATAATCTAACTATCCACCTATCTATGTGTGTGTATGTATGTGTGTAGATAATATATGTAACTTAATTGTATCACATAATTCATATAGAATATATATCTAATTTATTTATCATATATGTACACACAGGTGTATAAATATGCGTGTATACCCATTGTGCAATACAAATGTAATTAACTTTATTAAGTTTGCTTGATGGTCACCATTCCCTGTAGCCAATTTTTTAATATAAAATGTTTATAACAACTGCTGCATATAAATATTGATCCACTTTCTGTTAAAGAATGCAATTTTACCTTAAGGTCTTTTTTATTTGTACAGTGAACTTTCAAAACCTCTTGTGGTTTGCCTGATAGGCCATTTCTGGCTCTTATCAAGGCAGTTTATGTCTTTGGTTCACAGCAAATAACCAGGGAGTGGTTTGTCAGATGACCAAAAAAAAAAAAAGGTCAGACAGGAAGCAGTCAATGACCAATAATTTTAGGCAATTCACTTTAGAAACAGAAAACAGGCTGGTAGGCCAGCTCCATGCATCTGCATCTCCAAGATCCTAAGTGAGTATTTGACACAGCCTTAGGAAGGAGAAGGAGAGAGTGACTTGCCTGAGACTTTAAGCAGGTTTTGTTTTGTTTTACCAAAGATGACGTTTGCCTCGAGAGGTTGAAGCATGAACTCTTGTCATTCACAAATTGGCTACAGAAAATATAAAAAGACAGGAAGAAAAGGTGATGTGCAATACAAAACAAAGAAATGTCAGAGACCAAGTTAGTCGTATTTTAGCTTTTTATTTGTTTTTCTCAACATAAAACATGTTGAAGCTCTGAGCAATTTGCAATATGACAAAGACTTGGAGAAGATAGGGAAGAGTGTAGACAGAGGGAAGGAGAGGAGGAGAAAGGGAGGGAGAAGAGAAGTAAGAGGGGAGAAGAGCGGAATAATGGCTTCAGCTCTAGTAGCAGCTAGCAGCACATGCTTTGGCCCAGCCTACGGGCCCATGGGCCTCTCCCCGGACTGGGGGGATCAGGGCATCTCCAATGGGACCACCATCATAGCCGTTCAGTTTGATGGGGGCGTGGTCCTGGGAGCGACTCCAGGACAACCACTGGTTCGTACATTGCCAATCAACTTACGGACAAGTTGACCCCTATTCGTGACTGGATCTTCTACTGCCAGTCCAGCTCAGCAGCTGACACCCAGGCTGTGGTAGATGCAGTCACCTATCAGTTGAGCTTCCACAGCATTGAACTGAATGAACCTCCCCTGGTTCACACAGCTGCTAACCTCTTCAAGGAGATGTGTTATCATTACCAAGAGGATCTCATGGCTGGGATCATCATTGCTGGCTGGGATCCCTGTGAGGAGGGGCAGGTATACTCAGGACCCATGGGAGGTATGATGGCTCAGCAGGGTTTTTCCATTGGGAATTCAGGTAGCTCCTACATCTATGGCTATGTTGATGCTTCCTATCAAGAGGGTATGAATGAAAAGCAGTGTCTTCAGTTCACTGTCAACGCTCTTATTTTGGCCATGGAAGGAGATGGCTCAAATGGTGTCATAATCCGGTTGGCAGCAATTACTGAGAAAGGAGTGGAACAGCAGGTGCTTATGGGGGACCAGCTTCCCCAATTCCCTGTTACCACCTATCCTTCAGTTTGAGATCTACTACCTCTTCCCTGTTCTCTCTGTACTACCCCCTCCCCCTATTCATAAGCCATCCTCAAATATATCCAAGATTCAATAAACTGTGGGTCAAGGGAGAAAAAAAAGAGGGGAGAAGAAGAAAAAAAGGAAAAGGGAGGCAGAAAGTAAAGGAGAAGGGGAAGAAGGCAAGGGGAAAGAAAAGAGGGAAAGAGAAGAGAATAGATTAAAGGGGAAAAGGGAAGAGAGGGAAAAGAAAACAGGGATAGAGAAGGGAAAAGGGAGAAAGAAAGGAGAAGAAGATGTGGAAATCTCTACTGTTTAATAGATTCTTCAAGTTCTCCAGGAGACTGAAAATTATGTGGGGGGGACACAGACTCCCTTCCTGTGATTTTGGTGACTGGGTTATACCTCAATGAAAATGATTTCATTAAGTTACTAGATCAGATTTGATTAAAATTAACAACTGGCATTGCCTGGCATATGAATAGAGCTTTTTCATGGGAAGAGTAAGAATACAGCAGCCTTTCCATTCTTATCATTTACAACCATATGAGAGCAATAAGAAAAGAGCTTCCTCCGTCCCCCAGCCGGAAAACCCGGCTTCCTAGATAAGAGAGGTTGTGTTCATCGTGACAAAAAGTGCAATATTGTGAAAGAATTTAGAGAAATAATAGGATCCACATGGAAATGCAAAGGACAATTTAACAAATTTGTTCAGGCATTAGCTTGTGTTTTAAGCTCCTCTTAGACACCAGTAGTCAAATTCATGATGCTATCTCACTGATTTGGGTCTTTCAGCTTTGGATAATCACATGTAACTATTCTCTTTCACTGGGAGAAATGGCATATAATGATCAAAACTCTCTGAAAGGAACTGACTGGGTTTCTGAACCTAGAACAAGTTTTCAGAAGATTGGGAGTTTATCCAAACAATGTAAAGCAAATGAACAGAGAGGCCCAGTGGCCTTTTCCTCTCCATCCAGTTTCAGTGGTTCCCTGTTGCCTCCAAGATCAAATACAAATGCCTCTGATTAGTATTTAAAGCCCCTCACAGTCTGCCCTCAACAAAGCTTCCCTGTCCCTTCCATGTTACCTCCTGATTCCAAGCTGATTCCACATTACTTTCTCCATGTTCCAGCCAAAATAGCATAAAATTCATCTCCCAACTCTGTGCCTCTGCATGGGTTGCTTCTCATGCCTAACATACTTCCACTGATTACTTTTTCCTCTTAAAACTTCCACTTCCCTTCAAAATTCTGCAGTGCTGCTATATTCTCACAATAGACTTTTCCTGATTCCATTGGTCATTAAGGCTTCCTTCCCCTGAAATGACCTTGTATTGACTTTGAATATATTTTGTAGTTACTTTCCTAGGTACAAGATCCCACCCCACCCCCAGTAAATATATATATATATATATATATACACACACACACACACACACACACACACACACACAGTCATTGAGGGAAAGAACTAATTTACTTTTATCTTCCTCTCCCTATTGCCCAACACATAGTAGATGCTTAGTAAATGTTTGTTCAATTGTATCTCACATTGAATATGTAAAATTAACAGTAGGGTCTTAATTTCTCTTTTTAAGTGAGTCTAGATTTTCAGATATTGGGATTGGTAAAAGCAAAGTACACTTGTAAAGAGCTTTACTTTTGCTGGGTCCCAGTTGGGAGAGATGGAAAAAGAAAGTGGAGCTAAAAGACAGAGATAGAGGAAAGAAATATTTTACTTATCCTGTCTTTCAGTTTCTTTAAGGTAGTTAATAGATCTCATTAAATGAATACGTCTAACAAACTCCACTCACCTATGCACCTGATACAAATTGGCATAGCTGTGAGACTCCGTTCCAACTGCCTACCCTTGTTGTGTGTGAGTACCATATCCAAACTAGGTATTGGTACTGAGTAGCTCCGATCTGGGGACCCTTCCATCCAGTCCCAGACACAAAAGATTATCTTATTTTGCATATGATAGACACATAATATAGATTTGTGAAATTAAATTTTTAGTATCATTTGTACAGAAACATTAGTTGAAGTCAAGCAAGCTATTAGATTTCCAAAGAAGAGAGAGGACAGAAAGTTCAGAACTTTGGGGAATATTCTGACTTGGAGGTGACAGGAAGATGTTAAATGAGCCAGTGAAGCAGAGAGATGTCAGAGAAATGGCAGGAGAATCCCAGGGTTTTAAACATGGCAGCAGAGTGAAGCATAATGCCACTCTTGTAGATGGTAAAGTTGGGTATGGTAGCCAAGTTTAGGGGGAAAGATAATAAGATTACCTGTAAACATTTTGAGTTTGAGGTGCCAATAGGACCTCCAGGTCAAGATGTTCTGTAACTAAGTGTATACAGGACTGGAGCTTGGAAGAGAGACCAAAGCAGCTAGAGATTTGGGAGTCATTTCAGCAGACATGAGGAATTAAACTATAGGAGTGACCAAGTTTGCCAAGGCAGAGAATGGAGAGAACAAAAAAGACAAAGGAAGGAATATGGGAGAATCAAGTGTCCATCAGTGGAATAAGTAATCTTGGGAAGAAGTGAGTTCCTCTTCACCAGGAGTCTTCAGGTGAAGACTGAGTAATCATTTTTTAGGGATGTTGTAAAGGGGATTCTTTTTCAGGTATGGGACCTCGGACTAGAGGACCTTGGAGGTCTGTTTCAACTCCGATATGCTGTAATTTTGGGATGTCATAATCTCAATAGTTGACTGTTCTTAGGATTACAGGTTCAGAGATCTGGTTAGTCAGCCAACAAATCCGTCAATCAAACAACATTGTGAAGTACTTCCTAAATGCAAGGCACGGTGCTAGAGATACAAAGGCAGAATAGCCTTTGCCTTTGAGGAGCTCACATTCTAATGAGGGAGACAACATATAAATAAATAAGTACATATAAATACATAGAGAATAGATGGAATGTGATCTCAGAAGGGAAGGCACAAGCATCTAGTGGGACTATAAAAGACCTCCTGCAGAAGATGGACTTTGACTTGAGTCTTGAAGGAAGCCAGAGAGACCAAGAAGAGGAGGTGAGGAGAAAGTATGCCAGGCTTGAAGGATAGTCATTGCAAAGACTCAGAGCTAGGAGATGCAGTGTTACATGCGAGGATCAACACATATGTAAGTAGGTGTATACTATGTGATTGCTGGATTGAGGAACTTGTGGAGAGGAGTGAAGTATGGTAAGACTTTTAGATGGGAAATATAGAAAGGGGCTATGTTGTGATAAGCTTTAAGTTCCAACCAATGGAAATAATATCCGATCTTGGAAGTCATAGGTAAACACTAGGGTTTATTGAGAAGGGGTTGGGGCTCAACATGATTCAACTTGCACTTTAGGAAAATAAACTTGGCAGCTGAGTAGAAGGTAGATTGGACTGAGGAGAGACTTGAGGCAATTAGAAGGCTATCACAATAATCCAAGAAAAAGTGATAAGTGCCTGAGCTAGGATAGTGATGATATGAGTTGAGAGTAGGGTATATATTGGTGAATTGTTGATAAGGTAAAGAGGACAAGATTTATTAATGAATTGGATGTGTGTAGTAAATGAGAATGAGGAGTTGAAGATGGTGCCAAGGTTGTGAGCCTGGGTGACTGGGAGGATGGTGGTGTCTTCAACAGAAATAGGAAAACTGGGGGAGGAGGAGGGATTTAGGGAGTGGGGGGAAGATAAAGAGTTCTGTTTTAGACATATGAGTTTGAGATGCCTACAAGGCATTTACTTAAATTTACAAAAGGCCTTTGACTGGAGTCAAGCTAGACAGGAGCTTGAGACCTAGAACTGGAATGGCCCTCAGAGGCTATATTCATACTCCTTTACACTTTTATAGGTGAGGAATCTGATGGTCTAAAACTGGCAGTGTTTTCCAAGATAAGAATCTATGTCAGTGCTTCAATCTTTCAAACTCAGTGTGTCAATTTCCTCCACTGATGCAGATAGCCACCATGCTATCACGTAATAGATGGTCTGTGAGATTTGATCTGACCAAAGAATCTGTCACCCTTTGGCCATCTTGGTCTTAAGCCCCTCCAAACTTACTGAGGCTGGATTTAGGGCAATAGACAGTCTGTTACCTGGTTAAACTTGAACTTTTTCCACTTGGTACTTTCCTGGCATAACCTCTAAGAGCCCAGGATCACTGTCATACCACATGAAGCATTCAATATGTCTTTAGGATAATAATGATAATGATAATACTAGCTGGAATTCCTTATATTGGGAATTTTTTATACTTTTTCCAGGGTTTCACATTCATCATCTCACTTTCACATTCATTATCTCATGACCACCTTGTGGGTAGATAAGACAGATACTAAATTTTCAGCCAATGAAACTGAGGGTCATAGAGATTAAGTAATTAACAATAGCAATAACATTTACATAGTGCTTTAAGTTTTGTGTACAGCTGGGCGATACAGTGTGTAGAGTACCCAATACTTACTAGCTGTGTGACAATGAGCAAATCAGTTACCCTGTTTGCCTCAGTTTCCTCATGTGTATATTGACCTGGAAAAGCAAATGGCAAACTATTTCAATACCTTTGCCAAGAAAACAACTGAACAACTTAAGAATTGTAATGAGCTTTGCAAATATTCTCTCATTTTATCCTCACAACATCCCTAGGAGGTAGATGTTATTATCTGTATTTTACAGATGAGGAAATTGAAGCAGACAGAAGTTAAGTGATTTGCTGAGAGTCACACCACTAGTGAGTATCTGAGGCTGGAATTGAACTCTGATCTTCCTAACTCCAGGTCCAGCTCTTTATCCACTATATAACCTAGCTGCCTTATTTGAGGCTTATGACTCCTTTGTGAGTTAGGTAAGACAAGTGTTCATTCTCCAGGTAAGGAGACTAAAGGTCATATGTTATTTTATTTTCCCAGAATCACGTTGTTGAGCAAGGACCAGAAACCAGTTCTCTTTACTCCCTGTCTTTCCATTATTCCACAACTCCCTATTCCACTTATGTGTTCCTCCTGACTTATCAAGGGAGTCTAGACTCTTCAGCACAAGAAAGATAGAGGAGACTTTATGATGTATGGTAAAGCACCATGATATAAACTATACGCATCAGTATTCAAGCAGACCCCAGGGACTATCAAATGTTGGCAATGTCCTTCTTGAGTAGTGACTCTCTAGAACCCCATTCCTGAGTAGGGGTGCAGGAGTAAACTCTCAGGTGGTAAGTAACCTCCCCGTATAAGGTCACAATGGGATACCTTACAACACTTCTCCCACTCTAGATAATTCCAGAATAAATGGATATATTACAAAACATCTGACAGACAGCCCATTCCAGAACAAGGACAGCTATACTATCATTAAGAGGGAAGGGCTGTCTCGACTGTGCTTTTGCCTTAACAACAATGCTTGACTTTGTCAGTGGGGACACATATGTAATACACCATTTACTTATGACCCATTGATCTTTGGGGCAAGTGTGATTCTGTGATTCTCGGGTACCTACAAAAATAATTGAACATTCAGTTGGTGGTCTGGCATTCAGCCTTAAACAAACGACTTTATGTTACTAGACCTCTCGGGCTCTTGGATCAAAAGCAACCTTTTTGTCTTCTTGCAACCTAAAATGTATGTTTGCTGACAGAAATGCCCAATTGAGCCACTATGGGCTTGAGGGTTGATTAAGTCCTTACTCTTGGAAAAGAAACACTTTGCCTGAAAACATTTTGGGGGTAGGGGGAAACGAGACACGATCAGTGCTGTCATGTTCCGTTTGTTTCTCAATTAAAGCAGTTGGCTCTGGTGCATGAGTGTGTGAATTATCATCTTCCTAACATTAAACACTTGATTTAAAGGATATTCCCTTTGAAGAAAGGTATAATTTGGGAATCATTTGAAGTCTCTAAGTGGTTGGAAACTGGGTTTAGCCAGATTTCTAGCTGTAAGCAAAAGTCAGCCTCTGACAAGAAGCTGTTGTACTTTATTGATGCAAAGAAGGTAAGTACCCTCTTGTGGGTTGCTCAGTTCAAGTGCATCCTGGTTGTTATTTGCTAACTGCAGAGTGCAATTCAGAATGTTTTTTTGGATACATTTCCCCATGTAATCTAGTTCTTTTAGTTAAAAAAAAATCTTTCTAATAACTGGGGGAGCCAGGGGGCTATTAAAGATAGGTTGGTTGCAACCTAGCTTTCATGACACAAGGATAGTTTCTCATTATTTATTCATATATAGTATTCTGGTAAAATAAAGAAGAAAACAAAGGCAGACAAAATTTTCAAGCCCAGAAACATGTGAAAGGAAGTGTGGCATAAAGGAGAGGGAAAGCTGGCTTTGGGGGTCAGAAAGATCTGGATTCAAGGCCCTCCTCTGATACTTACTAACTGAATGTCTATGGGCAAGCTATTTAATATCTTAGAGTCTCAGATGCAACGGTCAGATTCGACTCAGACTCGATGGAATGAAATTCAGCACTTGTGGGTCACTCAACAGTTAACAAAAGGAGATTGTTCAGCCATGTCATAGAAAGGATATTCAACAGGAATATGCCAGCACTCAACTTGGGTGGATACCCTTACGACCCTCACCCCCACATGGAAACAATCTGGTGAACATGACAGAGTTTGGCAACTCCCATGGTCTTGCGATATCTGCCAAGTCTTAATGGCCCTGACTCCAAAGGGTGAGACTTTTTTATGCTCTTAGGTGACCAAGAAGCCATGTATATGTAGCCAGAGGCTCCCAGGAAGCTACATCATAGGAGGTGCAGCTTGAGCCTTAGTCATATGGGCCAATCAAGTTCTGAGAGGAAAAAAATTCCCTTCTGGAAAAAAAACTAGCCTAGATTACAGAAGTAAAGAAGTTAGGGTATTTTTCCATTATACCTGACAAATCTCTAAGAATGAAAAATTAAAGATGAGTTGCTTATCTACATCAATGAATGAAGTTTCTAACAAAAATGAAATCATAAATTGAGATGTTGTTCCTCATCCCTGCCCCAAAGTTTATTTCACATATAGACTGACAAATTAAATCTTTGAACAATTTGGAGGTATATCAGGGGAGGGGAGTGAATTCTACTGAAACTTTGCAAAAGAAAAAGGCTTCTTAATGCATGAACTCTCCCTATATCAAACTCACCATGAGTGGATTTCTCTAGCAGCAGATGCACAACTTCTATATAATGGAAATGCTCTTTACCAGGATCCCTTTCTGCACTCTGGCTATGGTCCACCTGCTCCGTTCCTGTGGTCTAATTCCCTTCATTCTACTGCTTTTCCTATTCTTCCACAGCATCCCTCTTGCTGAGGTACTGTAGGAATCACCAATCCCTTACCTTTTACTTTCTCCGTGCAAGGGCCTGACCTTTGCTGAGCATGTGTGAAAGTTTTATGATCGTTTCCCATCCACTTATACCATGCCCTTTGATTGGCTGCTAAGCTGGAAGTGGAAATAGATATAAAAGACTTCCATGGTGAGCTTATGTGGCCCTCTTTTCTATCTCTTTGCGTTTAACAAGACTAGATGTTGAAAGCTTCAGGGGATTTAAGGGTCTCCCTCACCCAGATTTGACATGAAGTCCTGCCTACATACCCGTTTTGTTACTGAGAGGTGGTATCATCCCTATAAGCCAACTCTTCCCTGCCCTGGTTACCATGAATCCTTAGTTCATGGCTCTCTTGTGGCTTGTTGCTCTTGTGTCTGTTTTTCATGCCTTCGGTGAAGGAGAATTAGAGATATGGCTTAGGCTACAACTCTTTATAAACTCTGAAAGCTCAGGAAGGCCATTAGAGGTCCAGGAGACAGAGTCCATTCCAGAATTTGTGGTCTGCCAGAAGTAAACTTTGAGAGAGAGAAAAATGCTTTGTAGCAACTACTCTAAGTGGGACTCCACCCTCTCAAGGTAGTATAAAGGACAACGTATGGTTGAGGAGAATGGCTTGTGTTTTTGTTCTTGATATGTCTTCTCAGAAAATAACTTTAAAAAAAGCAATTTGGTCATTTGTTGAATGAAACTGGATATTAATCACTGGAGGGTATTAATGACATAAGGGCAATAATATAATACTGGGGAGAACACCGTTGAATGGCGACTTGAGGAGAAAACATTAGAAAAGAAGATACCCAATCTGGGATTTCCCTAAGATACTGAGCTACCTAGCATTGCTCTGGGAATCCAACTTTGTAGTGCATGCATGTGTTGGGGGAGTAAGTCCAAAATCTGTTTACAATGGTAAATTACGTTTCTATTGCAAATTTACAGCTACGAACTTCAAAAGTATAAACTGTATGAAACTCAAACATACAGTAATATTTTGTAACAATAATTTATAGATAAAAACAGATGATAATTTACAATTTCACAAAGAATTTTAAACATTTTGCAAAATTGTCAATCCTCTCCTTTTAGGCAAAGTGGTTCTTTGATGACAAATAAATAAACTCAGGACTAGAACAATTTATTTCTAGACAATATAAAAAATGATTGGATTTTTCCTTTTTATAAACATGTTTTTAAGGCAGAATCAATAAACGTACACATATAATACATATGACATGTGTATAAATGTATGTGTATACATATCTATTGCATGAGAGGATTTATTGATTCCTCTGATGATTTTTCTGTGGTTCCCTTGATGAAAATTTACTTGAAACATCCAACCATTTTGCTTTTGAAGGCCCATCACTCTTCTATCCCTTCCCTAGCCTTTGTTGGATGAGTTCTGTGTCTATCAGATAGTAAGGACAGCTTACTTGGTGGGACATAGCTCCAGGGAGACTAGGATGACTACTGTGCTTAGGCCTGTTCACCACTCTCTAACCAATCTGGCCTCCATCCTCCTCTCTGCTATTGTCTTTCTTCAATTGCAAGTCTGGCCCTCAGTGGTGGTGAAGCATTGGTGAAAAGCAAGTTTTAAGGTTCCTATCTTTTCCATTCCCATGCTACGGTTTTCCCCTGCTTTTTTATTTACTTAAAGTAACTACCTGAGGGAATGGTTAACTATCTCCTTCCTATTTTCTAATATATGAAGAGGTGGTTATTAACCACTAACAGGGATAAGCTGGTTTCATTTGAAAAATATGAGGTCACATCTTAGACAGAACTTATGCAGGGAAATTTGCTAAAATATATATTTGTAGCTTTTTATAAATCAATAACGGAATTACCTATTGTATATGCATTGAGTGAATAACATATATATATATATATATATATATATATATATATATATATATATATATATATATATATATATATATATATAATATATATATATATTCCACCCCAAAAGTTCTCATGGACTATTTGTGCCTGACCTGTGGTATAGCATTCTGAGTTTGTATGGGTCTGATCAGCCATAGTCAGATGCCTTGTAACTTGACTCTAACGTAGTTATGTCTTTCTGGCCCTCTTCGAGAATGGACAACAACCAACCAACATATACATATATGCATAAACATACACACATCTACATATACACCACAATATATATGCACATAGATACATGTACACACATATACATGTACATGCACATGTATACATATGTCCACTTATACACATGTACATGTATACCTATACTTATGTGTATATATATGTATATATGCATACATACATATACATGCCTATATATACTCACACTTTCTGATTGGGAGATTTGTTCCTAGGACTCTGATAAGAGAGGGGGTTGCTTCTAAGAGCCTTTGCATTTGAGTCTCTTCTCTTCCTTACTCTCAATCCTTCTACTGGATATTATCCTTTGTGCTATATAATGGCCACCATGAAGCAAGAGTCAAATATAGAAGTGTTTCACGTGTCAAGGTTTCTATCTGTCCTGGAATTGTGGATCCCTTGGCAAGAGATGAACTCTGGAGTCTTCCTAAGATTACTGCAGTTTGTGGAGTGAGGCTTCCCTGAACTGGCCCACGAGGCTTAGGGGAATAGAGGAGGACAAGGGTAGGAATACTATGAGAGTATCAGGAGTAACAGTTGGCTGGAGAATTGGAATTTATTTATTCATTCATTTTTAATAGCTACATTATGTCTTGATCTTTTCTATTTTCTCTTTCTGTCATAACTAAGTTTTCTATAGTTGGGTTTTTGTTGTTGTTGTTTTGAAGTGGTGATCAAGAGAAGCTCTTAGGTTTTTTCTCACTTTCTCTTCTGTGGATTCTCCAGGAGCTAATTCTTACATTATTTAGCAAATGTGAGAAAAGGAAGACTGTTCTTAACCAAGATGAAGTACATATACACACAAGTTTCTCTTAGATACTAACTCTTTCACATATAGATACTTTGCTTGTTGAAAGGTAGAAAAAATTACATTTGTGTGATGAAAACAGGTGAAGTTAGCTTGAGAAGATACAATCTCTCAGATAAAATATTGAGGAAAGTCACAGACTATTCTGTAAAATCTGAAAGAAAACTGGCTCTCAGATAAATGACAGAGCAATGCTTGAACAAATGATGACCATATAGTATTGTGGCTGATCGGCCCATTTGCATGTGACTGTTTTTAGAGTTTTAACAGTTTGGAAATGATGGGAAGATTATATAAGGACAGCAGAGGGCCATACCTTAGATGGAGGCCAATCTTTTAAGTTTCATTTAAATTAGAAATTGCTGCTTCCAAGGAGTTCCTGATTCAAAGCATTAGAAAATAGAGGCAGAAGAACAGAAATGAATATGAGGAAATTGAGTGCAAGAGGAGCCAGGAACAACAAACAAAGGAAGCAAGAAGAAATGCTTCTTACAGAAGACAGAAACTAATCTGACAGAAAAACTTTGCAACTCTTTGGCTAAGAGCCATATTGATTGGAGGAAAGGCATTGCTTTGCTGAGAGCTGATTGGTTTGTGGGAAGAGAAATGAATTCTACTGTTGTGACTGATTGGGTTTTTGCTCTCAATACAATCTGAGAAAGGGAAAACCTCTCAGAGTTGATGATTGTTGCTTTCTTTGGTTCTCTCTGGTTTGAAAGGGAAAACAGAGGTAGGAAAGACAGACCTTGGTATCTTCTTTGCTGTTGGAAGAGGCTTGGTTTTGCTGAAAATTGGATGTGTTCTACTATTTGAAGAGCTAGCTGGAAGAAGTCTAAATATGATCCTATCCCTATTTATAACTTGAGAAGGAGAAACCTCTCAGAGTCCCACCACAGATTTGAGGAGTTTAACAGTTCTTTGGCTTTAAGGGAACTGCTTGTCACTGAAAGTGTATAACATTTTCTCAGCACTCTGCTAAGGGGAGCTGTGTGTTAAAAGAATTTGTCACTGCTTCAGAGGCTCCAGAGTGAGGGAGAAATGGTTTTGTACAGCTGAAGACCTATGAAGACTAGTAGAGGAATAGAGATCAAAGAAGCACCTTGGGCTAAACCAGCGATGCATGGAGCAGATTGTTATCTACAGAGACCCAGGACATCAAGGCATGCCATCCGGGGTCATGACTTGCCCCAGGCAAATGATTTTCCCTACAAATTCACCTACCTGCAAATGTTCAGTCACCATGTGTCCAATCTCCCTCATATATCCTGGACACATTGATGGGAGAATGTGACTTAGGTTAATGGGTGGATTGCTGTATTTTTTCATTCTTGCTCTTGCATTCTGCTAAATAAATGCTATTATTATTATTAGTTTTGCCTACTATTGAAAAAATTTTATGAATATTTTTGCTTTTGCCTTGAATAGATATTTCAAGTTTAAGAGTTACTCATTCCCCAGTTGAGAAATGGTCAAAAGATATGAACAGACAGTTTTCAGAGGAAGAAATTAAATATATCTATAGGCATATGAAAAATTGCTTGAAATCACTACTGATTAGAGAAATGCAAATCAAAACAACCCTTAGATACGATGTCTCTCCTGTCAGATTGGCTAAAATAACAGAACAGGAGGATGATAAATGCTGGAGAGGATGTGGGAAAATTGGAACATTGTTACATTGCTGGTGGAGTTGTGAACTGATCCAGTCATTCTGGAGAGCAATTTGGAACTATGCCCAAAAGGCTATAAAAATGTTCATACTCTTTGACCCAGCAATACCACTTCTAGCGTTGGATCCCAAAGAGATCACACAAGTGGGAAAAGGACCCATATGTACAAAAATATTTATAGCAGCTATTTTTTGTAGTAGCAAAGAATTGGAAATCAAGGGGATGCCCATCAATTGGGGAATGGCTGAACAAGTTGTGGTATATGAAGGTAATGGAATACTACTGTGCTATAAGAAATGGGGATGATACAGATTTCATAATAACCTGGAAAAACCTACACAAAATAAAGCTGAGCGAGGGGAGCATAACCAGGAGAACATTATACACAACCACAGATATATGGATTCTGTGATGACTAACCCTGATAGACTTCGCTCTTCTCAACAATACAAGATGCAAAGACAACTCCAAAGGCCTCAGGATGGAGAGAGCTAACTACATCCAGAGAAAGAACTATGGAGTCTGAATGCAGATTGAGGCACACTTTATGCTTGGTTTTTTTTTTCCCCTTTTTTTCTGTTTTGTTTTCGGCTTGGCTTTTTTTTTTTGGTTTTGTTTCTTCTTTCTCATGATTCATTCCATTGGTCGTAATTCTTCTTTACAACTTGATTATTGTGTAAACAAGTTCAATGTGAAGTTATATGTAGAAGATATATCGGATTCCATGCCATCTTGGGGAGCGGGGCAGAAAGAAAATCTGGAACTCAAAATTATGTGGAACTGAGTGTTGTAAACTAAAAATAAAAAATCTTAATTATAAAAAAGTTACTCATGTCATTGTGATTGATTTCGTATAAATGGAAGCACAAGGGATGCCCTGCCCCACCTCATGAGAACTCTAGTAGAATTATTGCTAGGAACTATAGTGATGAGTAGTAAGAGTGGACGAGGATTATGCCTAGGACTGTGAGAGTTTGAGTGCCCCCCCCACTCTGGGAAAACCTCCAAATATGATTTTTGAGACTGGATGACCTTGGAGAGAGGGGGGGAGGGAGAGAGAGAAACAGAGGGGGGAGAGGGAGAGGGAGAGGGAGAGTGAGAGAGGGCGAGGGAGAGAGAGAGAGAGAGAGAGAGAGAGAGAGAGAGGCAGAGAGCGAGAGAGAGAGAGAGAGGGAGGGAGGGAGAGAGAGAAGTGCCATTTTCATGGGCTACAATTCTCACGTGGAGAGGTCTATGGTTATACCAGGACTATACTAACAGACTTGTCTAGGATTTATTGTGATGTCTTTTTCACTGGTTGGATTCCAAGGATTCTGCAGCTTGGATTTATTGAATTACTTAGTTTCAAAGAAATCTAATAGAGAAAAAAATAACAAACAGTCTTCTGATGTGTTTTTCCTGGACAAGTCAGATCAGTTTCAGTGACATAATTTTGATTATTTAAATATTACATTGTTATGAGTAATAATGATGTGCCATGTCTAGAGCACTGGGGTTTATTTTTTTGAAACAATGCAGATAGAGCCACATAGAGTACTCTTGAAAGGAAATACTATTCAACTTAAGAAATAAAGATAGTGGGGATATTTTATAAGATGCTACTGAAAATGTAAAGGAATGTGAAGTACTGATTAAGAGCTATGAGGAGAAAAATAAAACCTTATCCATTTTCCATAAATTATCTGAGGATGTAAACCCTTCTCAAGTTCCTAGTAAGATAGGGGTTTCAGAAAGTAATTGCTGTCTGATTATCAAACCTCTCACAGAGGAGGAGAGGATACTACCTAGAGTTAAAATGATGTTAATTAATGAAGGAGTATCTGGAGATAAATTATTAGAATTAACTTCAAAGAAAAAGTCATTTGAAATGCCAGATACAGCTGTAGATGTTAATAGGCTTTCTCATGCCATAGAATATAATATTCTATCATAGTGTGACTACAGACTTGGTTAGAACTTCCTTTCCCAGGGAATGACCCAGGTCCCCCTGGGAAAGAGACATGAGATATTTGTATTAGAAATGTAATGGGAGCCTTCCAACAGTGGCAGATACCCAACATGGAGAAAAGAGGTAAATTGTTAGAAAGTCCTGAAGGCACAGGATTTGAAATTTGTGCAATGCATAAAAGCTGCAGAACCTGAAATCACCTGGCAAGAGTTTTTGCAGAGACAAGAAATGCAATTTGGTGTTGGTGGGATGCCTCAGCATGCATATGCCAATTTCATTCAATATATTATTCTGCCAAAGGGAGAAATACCCTTTGAGTTTGTAATTTGAGTGGATGGTTGACTACAAAGACTCTCTTATGGTGAGAATCGCAGTAAAATATAAGGGAGTAGATACAATCAGACTGGATCAAGTATGTTGCCACATAGCACAACCTCTGAGAGCTGAAGGCATATGGAGTTGGACTTGCTTATAAACAAAAGCTGCCAAATTCTTGTGAGTTGTTAAAAAGAGCAAACAATTTTGAAGATTATCTGCCCACTGCAAACAATGAACATGTAAAAATTCAACTTAATCTAGCTTCAAAACATCAAACCATGTATAGACTATAGAAACCAAGGAAGAGAATATTATTATTATAGAATACATCCCCCTCTAGTTCCTTCTGAGATATGACCTCAGATTTTCAAATGGAGGTGCCTTCTCCCACTTAGTGACTCTTACAAAGGGGTAAGTAGAGATCATAACAACTCCTTCAAATCATTATCCAATATGGCAGGAGGTTGCTTCAAGCATTCCCTCAGGATATTATCCTAAGCTGTGGAACATGGGGCATAAATGTGGGAAAAGAATGAAAAGCTCAATATTTGCTTTTTATTGTTCCTTGCCTGAGAGGCTAGATGGGATTGGCTTTTGAAGGGATAGGATTATGTTGAGAGATGTAATAACCTGTAACTGGAACAAAAAGGGATTAACTAGGAAACTTTTTTTAAATTCATCACCTCAGAGTATGTCTTTGTGCCCTTAAATGCAAATCTCAACCTCTCTCCAGAATTGAGAATTTAGAGCCATATAAAACAAATTACCCAGGGCTTATTTAAATGTTTTATATATCAAGAGGATTCTTGCATCTATGAGACAGATCAGCAGACAAGTTTAAAAGGCCGGGAAAAGGCCAACTAACACATTAACTTCTCAAACCTACCTTTCTCTTCCAAAACCCCAACCTTCTAGTGTAAGAAGAGATGAAAATAGTACCAGTGTCCCCAAGTCTCTCATTTTCTTGCCTAGAAATTCAGTCATTAGAGATACATTGCAGGGTTTTTTTTCTAGCACTATCATTCACTGCCACATGAATCAGCAGAAGCAGTCCTAGCCGGCTATTTGCCACACCTTGGAAATGTGCTCCAAGAAGATCACACAGCCCCTGATTTGACAGGTCTCAGTTTTACATATGTGTAGTTCTGTACCATTCAGTAGGGAGTTACTAGTTACTCATTAGTGTGTCTCTCCTCTTCCTGGCATGAGTAGGAAGATTTATGTTATCCAGTGATGCCTGGGACTCCTACTCCCACAGTGTTTTTTAGAAACAGTTCAAATTCAAATGTTATGGGAAAAGTCTCACATTTTTGTACAATTGATGTGGTTCAGAGTATCTTTTTCCCTATCTCTTATGTGTCACCCTCTACCCACTAACCAGTTGACAATGGGTTTGATTCTCCTTTGACCAATCAGATTTTTTTTTCCTGGCTTCCTTCATAGGTGATTTCCATCTCTACCAATCTTAAAGGCAAAAATCTACCAAACAAACAAACAAAACCCAAACCCTTAGTTTTTTCTCTCAAGGTATCTCTATTTTTGTGTATTTACTTTCTCACTTTCCACTCAATTCTCAATCCATTGCCATCTGGCTCACATTCTCACTCATTCCAAGTACATCAGTAATTTCTATATTGTTAATCATAGGATCACAAATTTAAACCTGAAGTGGATCTCAGAGGTCATTTACTCAAACCCCCTCATCTTAAAAATGAAGAAACAGAAACTTAAAGAAATTAAGTGACTTGTCTAAGGTGACATAGGTAGTGAAGTGACAAGGCTAGATGTGAACCCAGGTTCTCAGATTCTAAGTACAATTGTCAGTCCTCATCCTTCTGAGTGCTCTGGTATTTGTCACTGTTGACCACACCCTTCTCCTGGATACTTTCTCCTCCTAGGTTTCTGTGACACTACTTTCTCCTGGTTTTCCTAATAGCTCTCATTTACAGAGCACTTTAAGGCTTAGGCATCACTTTACATACTTTACCTATCTCTAAGGCAGATCATATATCACCATTTTATAAATGAGGGTAAGGTTCCCAAAGATTAAGGCACTTTCTCAGGGACATGTACTTACTAAATGTTTGAAGTGGGAGCTTCCTGACACCAAGCCCAGACTTCCATATTGCTTTCTACATCTCTGATCTTTCTTCAGGCTTCTATTAGCCTATAATCCATGTCCTTCCCTCTATACATGGGTTTCCACAGGACTGCATCTTCGGGTCTCTCCTTCTCCTTCTGCACTCTCTGAGGGATTTCATCAGCTCCTATGGGTTCAATTACTGTCTTCACATAGATTACTTCCAAACCTGTGTAAATAGCCATAATCAATCTCCAGAGTTCTATTCTCACATTACCAACTGCCTGCAAGATATCTCTACTTGTATATCTCATAGGCATCTCAAATTCAACTTGTCCAAATTAGAATTGATTGTCTTTTTCTCAAAATTCTCCACTTCCTTTAATGTCTACATATCTGTTCAAGAGTCCTAGTAGGGCCTAGTTGGACCCACTGATTCAACATGGTTCACCTACCTTCAAAGGTCTCTAGGTGAGAACATCTGCTGCTTTAACATAAGATAAGGCTTATAAAAAATTAATGCACAGTTTCCCAGCTTTTGGCACAGTAGTATACTGATGACATGTCCAAATGCCACTCATATCTTCAGGTTGCATTTCTCAGCTGCTCCTCACCCATTTCCTGATCCCTTAAGTATACAAATTTTTTTCTGGTCTGCCCATCATGTTGAACAGTCTCTGAACATAAGTACCCTGCCTGGTCTCTCTTTCATTGTTAATTTCTAATCTAAAATTCCAGTTATTAAAGATTAGGTAGGTCCACATGACTGAACCATCACCCCAACTGAAAGGATATTTAAGTATCAGGTTAAATTCAGGCCCCCACTCCTAGCTTTTTGTCTTCTTCCTTGAAGACCACCTAAAAAAAGATGAGCATTGAATAAATATTCTGTAACTTGTCTCTGCAAAAACTAGGTAATTTTAAATTTTGCCTTGGCAAATTAAATAGGGAATTTTTAGCCCACAGTAACTGGCCATGCTTATTACTTTAATTAGATGTCTGAGCAGAACCTACCTCTGGTGGTACAATGGCACCACCTCTTCCTTACTCCCAAGATCTAATCAGTTGCCAAAGTCTTGTTAACTCTGTCTTTATAACATCTCACATGAGTCCTCTTCACTCCATTCATACAATCATCACCCTATTTCATACCTCATCACTTCTTACCCTAACTATATTGCTTTGTTCTTGTTTAGTTGTCTTTCAATCATGCCCAACTCTTCATGACCCTTTTTGGGTTTGGTTTTGGTTTTCGACAAAGATACTGGAGTGGTTTGCCTTTTCCTTCTCCAGCTAATTTCAAAGATGAAGAAACTGAGGCAAACAGGATTAAGTGATTTGCCCAGGGTCACACAGCTAGTAAGTGTCTGAGGCCAGATTTGAACTCATGAAAATGAGTCTTCCTAACTTCAAGCCTGTCACTCTATCCACTGTATGACCTAGCTTAGGCTCCTAAGTGGAGTTCCTACTTCCTGTCTTCCTACTTTGCCATTATCCTCCTCAGAATCAAAAAAGCAATATTCCTAGAGCACAGATCTGATCACATCACTCCTCTCTTCAAAAGAGTTTCCATGGCTCCCTACCTCCTCCAGGATTAAAAATAAACAAACCAATGAACAAAACCCCAAAGACTGCTTTTTGTTGTTTATTTGTTTGGCTGGTTCCAATCTATCTTTCCAAAAAGATAATCACATTACTTCTGGTGAGGCACTATATGTGCCAGCACAACTGACCTGCTTGCTGTATCCTGTATAACATCCCGTCTCTGCCTACATATTTTTGTCCAGGATGACCTCCACACCTGGAATGTTCTCTCTCATCACTTTTACTTCTTAAAAGCCCTAACTTCCTTTAAAATTCATTTGGACTCTCCTGAGCTACCTTTCTTGGTCCCCCAGGGGGTAGCACACTCTGCTCCCAAAATAAACAAATAAGCAAACCTCTGAATTGACTTTGTAGATATTTTATATTTCAGTATTGTATATCATCATTATTGTACACATATTATTTCTCCCCATGAAATAGATTTTGAGAACAGGGACAATTTTCATTTTTTTTCTTTGTGTCTCCAGTACTTAGCACAGTAACTGGCAGATAACTGGGCCTTAACAAATATTTTTTTGAAATGAATTTACTCAGTCTCCTTCTGTCTAGAATTCTTCATCCTCTTTCAGCTAGAGTGATCAACTCATATTTAATACACATTGCATTTATGCTTCCAGCAGGCAGACAAGTATAGCACAAACCTCATGGACCCCTGGTATCATTTCTTGGCTTTCTCTAATTCCTTTGTGAATCTCCAGATGATAGTTTATTATAATTTCAAAAATCTGCCTTCAGATTTTTTTTTAAATTGGGATGAGTTTTGCTGATCTCAAGTATTCAAGCACATTTCTTCTTCTCTAAGTTTTTTTTTTCCCCCAAAATTATCAACAATGGTTCCATGATTAAATCTGCAAGTAATTTCTCTGCCCTGGAGACTTGAACTCATTTAACGCAGCTAGGTGATCTTTTACTATCTGTTCTCCTATCTTGAGCTTCAATTCCCTCTTAGCCACATCTGTTCTACCCTTTCCAGATTGAAGATTGTTCTCCTTGGTGAAGATAACAGGAGCAAAATAGAAGTTGAATCATTTCCTTTTCTGTCTGTGATCTATTAACGTTACATCAGCGTCCCCAAATAGCGATCCTATCCTTTAGTGGTTCATCTTCTTGTTTCAAACATAGCCCTTCTTATTATCTTTAGGATTTTGTATATGTCTCAGTTCATCCTAAACCTTAGTCTTTCTGATGAAATGCATATGGGTTCAAGGCACCCTTTTTTGTTTGTCCTTATTTAATCTTATCTTCCACCTTCTAAAATTTGTGATGACAATCACAATAGCAACTCATTTTCATGTTGCGTTTTAAAATGTACAAAGTACTGAACTCACCACAATTTGAGGTTGGTGGTGCATGCTTTATTATTTCAATATTTTGTTCTGCTTTGCTTCAGTTTGGAGGAGATCAGACACCTTTTGGGCAGCTATGTAGTGCAGTGGATAGAATACTCAGCTTGGAATCAGGAAGACTCACCTTCGTGAATTCCAATCTGGCCTCAAGACACTTATTAGCTCTGTGACCCTGAGCAAGGCAAACAGGATTAAGTGACTTTCCCAGGGTTATACTGCTTAGTGTCTAAGGCTGGATTTGAACTCAAGTCTTCTTGACTCCAGGCCTGGAACTCTATCCACTTCACCACCTACTTACCCATATATCCATTTTTACAGATGAGGAAACTGAGGTCAAAAACAGTTAACTGATTTGTCCAGCATCTCATAGCTAGTAAGCCCCTAAAGCAGGAGATGTACAGGGTCCTTCCTGATTTCAATTCAGCACTTTTCATTTTGCCACCCAGCTACCTAAGAACTCCTACAGCACCTCTCCTCCCCTCTCATTTTAGCTCCTCTACTGTCATCACCTTGCTGTCACTCTGATAATGCATGACAGTCCCGTGGCATCATGACTGTCTTCCCTTATCACACTTGGCCTCTTCCCATCCAGCCTAGGATCAGCCCCTCTACAGCCAAGGCATTTCTCTGATTTCTTAGTCAGCCCAGTCTTGCTTTGGGCAAAGCCCAACATCTGATCCATAGAGAGTCTGCATCTGCAAAGGCAAGGTTATCAGTTGTATTGCTATTGTTCCAGTAGGCATTTTTTAAATGGTGAAGTTTTGCCAGATCTGCAAATTGCTGTCCACCTATTATGAAACATTTGAGACCTTGAAAGCTACTCTTAGCCTCAAATACCACCTGGACTCTTGTGTTTATTAACCAGTCAGGTAGAGAAACTTCTAGTATTTCTGGCCCAGAGAAAGCTATTTATAATCTGATTCCCCAGGTAAAACAGGCCTTAATGGGATCTGGCTTAGTGGGGCAGGCTACCCCTTATGTCAAACATGGTAGCATTCTAATGTGAAGGTGTTTCCCTGGAAGCTTTGGGAGACTTGGAGGTTTCATGATATCAGGACTAACTAATAAGATATGCCATTTCAAAGGAAGTATGAGGATCATGAAACACGATGCCAACTCCTTTTGCAGGCCTTGAGTCAAATCTTGGCCTGGAATTACAAATTTGGAATGAATTGGCTTGGGTGAACATGTGTATGCCAACAATTATTTGGTAATGTGTGCATATCCAGTCTTGCCGTTTTTCATAACCAGCCTTAGGGCACATTCTCCTGCTCTCACCAGCTTGGGAGATACTTGCTTTGGGGAGAAGGAAAAGGTAGACTAGTGAAAACTGCACAGGTTGGGGGAAAGGGGGACCCTCTACCTTTCCTTCACTTCTGTATGTGTCACTGATCATCTACCAGCAAACATCAGATTACCTCCTTTGGCAGCGTTACCAATACTCATCTCCTTCTACTATTTGGGGCCCCTTCTTCTAGACTGAAGATAGAGCAGGGGACCAAGCATACCAGATGGGTCCCTTTATCCCTATACCACAGTCTAAGGAGCATTGTGAATCAATGCTAAATATGCTTAGAATTTGTCTGAGCTAATGTAGCCCTTAATGAGTATTTAACCCTTCTTCTACAATGCTACTAGTAGGACAAACACAACAGTCTCCAAAGGGAGGAGTAAGGCTTGGGTCCACTGCTCTCCTACCATGGATGACGTTCTGAGTCATGACTCGGCTTTCTTCAAGATTCAATTGAAATCCCATGTTATATATTATCCAGTCACTAGGTCTTAACCCTCTGAGATGACTTTCCATCTCTCCTCTATCCATCTGGTATGAACCTAGCTATTTATATGCTGTTTCCCCAATTGGAATGTGAGATCCTCAAGGGCTTAGATTGTTTGTTTGTTTGTTTTCCTTTCTCTGTATCCCTAAGATTTAACAGAATACCAGGCACATAGTAATCAATAAATTCCTGCTGACTGACTGATGTAATGAATAAAGGCAGAAGACAACAGGAGACATGAGGTGGGGATGAAAACAAATGACTGGTGGCTTTAGGGGGCACTGTTTTTAGTACTTCCCTCACCAGTCCCCTTCCATTTGTTCCATCATGCATTTGTGTTATCAGGAAATAGTGGTAGATATGGACTTGTATTTTAATTGATATTAGGAACACCTCCCCATTCAAGTTGGCACCTTCTCTGCAATTTAAAGTCTTAGAGAGTTGACTAGAGGACCAAGAGGTTAGGTGGTTTGCCTAGGATCACACAGTCAGTATGTGTCAGAGACAGGGCATGAGCCCAAGTCTTCCTGGATCTGAAGCCAACTAAATCCACTTTGCCAGGCTGCTTCTAAGACACATTCAGGAAGCTGGGAATTTCTGATTCAAGTTATAAATAGCCAATTTGAGGTGAGTTCCAGACCATTTTCATGCATGAAGACTTCATTTTTATTCAACACCATCCCTTGAGACTCCTTGACCTAAGCCCATCTTTTTACATTTAGAAATTATCCTAGACTGGAATAGTTTTATTGGGTCTAGATTTCTTTTATCCAGTTTTGATTTTGGGTGACTTTAGGGTCAAGAACTGTCAATCTACACTACTCTGATCTTGTTGGGGTGGAGGTTGCTGATTCATCAGCATTTTCATCACATCAATAATTTAGTCTTTCTATTTACTTTTTTAGAAGTCCGCTAAAATAGAAGTGTTCAAGCCAAAGAACAAAAAAGACTCAAACAAGATCACATGCAAATGATAAGGTGCAACTCAGTTCCAATTAATTCCATCCCTCACAGTAATTTCTATTCACATTTGTTCCAAAACTACATGGATATTATGCAGAGGGTCAAATGGGGCAACTATATCCTTCCCTTGACCAATTCTAGAAGAATCACAGAACTAGGGAGTTTGAAGGGACCTTAGCAACAGCTACTTAGTTTCCCCCAAATGATTATTCATTATTACATTATTATACCTGACACATTGTCATCTGGTCTCTGCTGGAAGACTTTCAGTGAGGTCTCCTGGAGATAGCCCATACCACTTTTGGAAAGCTCTTATTGTTAGAAGATTTTCCTGATAGTAAGCAAACATCCAACAAGTTTGCATCAGTGGGTGAGCCATCTTTATGCCTACCAGAAGTTTGATAGCTTTCATCAAAGCTTCCAACACAGTAATACAGAAATAATTCTTTACCCAAGAAAGAAGAAAACATAAAAGCTTTAGGATCATAGATTGACAGTTGGAAGAAGCATCAGAGACCATATAATCCAATCTTCACCATTTGAGAGATATTAAAAAAATTAGTCCCAGAGGTTCACTTACAGAAGCTATAAATGGTAGAGTTGGGACTCAAACTCAGGTCCTCTGATTCCAAAACCAGTTTCCTTTTCACTGAACTGGGATGGATCCCAATAATACCAGACATTTATGAAGCAATTCAAACCTTTACATACACCAGTATACCAACTTCTCAAACAATTTAGCCAATGGGCCATCAGATGTACAACTACTGCTAGAGCAACGAGGGCAGTGTGCTTTTGTTTTCCTAAACTACTTTTCTAGAATAGTTGAGGCATCCTCTTATTTAAGCATGAACCTAATCTTTTCTCCTCTGAATATCTGTATGACTATTTAATTGACCCCATTAATTATTTGGTCCTGATGTATAGGTACATTTACTTCTAGCAATACATTTCAGGAAATATTCCAAATCTACCATATGTAGCTAGTTCTTTTCCCAATTGCACAAAAATCTCCTAGGACCTCTTCTGTCTCTATATTATTTAATCTCTTCTCGTAGGTTCAGTTTTCATCTATATGACGGTGACTTTTACTTCTGCATACCTATCCCTAGACTTCTTTCAGAACTTCAGTTCCAAATCACTGAGTGACTAATGGACATTTCCAAATGAATGCCCAGGAGGCATATCAATATATTGAAAACAGAACTCATTATCTTTTTTTTTTCTCCAAACCAGTCCTTCTTCCTAGCTTACCTACTTTTGTCATAAGCACCATCATTCTCCTAGTAACCCAGGATTACAATGTCGGTGTTATTTTCAACTCTTTCCTCTTCCTCCCCTTCTCCTTGTCCTACCCTATGCAATCTATTATCATTTGTTATCAGTTCTTTCTCCATAACAACTCTAATTTTAGGGGTGTAGAAGGACCTTTCCCATAACTTGGGTTTTAAATGCCATGGCCTAATCATTGGAAACTATGGCCCTTCTGATGCCCTTCTTTGTAGAGGCAGATTATTAGGAGTATGTAACTGCATATATTATAAAACTTAGTAGATGTGCAGATTAGTTTTGATAAACTGATGTTTCTTACTTTCTTACCTTTTTATTCTTTGTTATAAGGGACTGTCTTCTGGAGAGGAATTAGACAGTTATATATTTAGAAATTAAGATAATACAAAAACAACATATTTTTTTTTCCTAAAGAAAAGAAAAAAGTGCAGGCCTCATTCCATAGCCACATTGTATATGTCACACCTTGATGCACACCCCCAGGCACCCCATCTGTAGGAAAAAAAAACAGCTCAGACACTAGCAGTGATTGTCATGCTGATGCTAAAACACAGACTACCTTGCATTATTATTTTACTTTTCATGTACATGAATCTTATTTCCCCCAATGAGACTGTAAATAACTAGAAAACAGGGACAATGTAATTCTCCTTTGTCTCTCCCATAATGCCTTTATGTTTTGACACTGTCCAATAAATATTTGATTTACAAATGGACCCTTTATAAGTGCTAAAGTAAAGCTTGTGTGGGTAGAGACCCTGTATTCTCCACATTCAACAAACTACCCATAGTTCTCTCAACAGTTCTGTGCACATAATTGGAATTCAATACATTTGTCCCTACTTCTGATAATGGTATATCTTAGGATGGAATAGAGTTGTCTCAAGTCTTTTGGGGAATTTTTGTTGGTGGGGTGGTTATTTTTGGTCAGGGCCTATGGTTTTATCAGTTTAGGGAGCACCCTAGTGAAGAAACTTTCTTCTACCATTGCAAGTAAGCAGCTGGTTTATGACTCGTCTTTCCTGAAAATTCCTGGGGCACTGAGAGACTAAGTGATTTACCCAGAATCATGTAGTCGATATGTATAAGCGGAAGAACTTCAACCCAGGTCCCCCTGACTTTAAGGCCAGCTTTTCATCTGGAGTATAAACAAACAAATCGAAAGTCAGATATGATAATATATGGAAATTATTTTGAACATCTTAAAACACTATTAGCATAAGTTCTTATTATTTCTCAGCTCACAAGAATGGAGGCCTGCACTTTGGCTCCTTAATTTTATAATTAGTTCTGTGTCTCTCTTTAACAGAGGACTCAAAATTAACTTCCCTATAGTTACATCAAGTCATTGTAAGCTCTTCCATTAAACTGTAAACTCTTTGAGGACAGGGACTATATTTGGCCTCTTCTTATATCTCCAGTACTTAACAATACAGTATATGATACATAGAAAGCATTCCATATATGTTTATTGATTGACTGAATGAATGTTTGCCACAAGGGAGATTTCTAGAACTCAAGATGAAGGGTATTAAGTGAATGGCAAGAATCTCCAGGAGTGCTTCTTGTAAACTAGAGCATCGTTGGTTCGAAAGTTTAGAGTTGCTCATCAAATCCTAGCCCCTTCATTTTACAGACAGAAGCTGAGTGATTCATTTAGAGTCACACAGCTAGTAAGTGTCTGAGGTAGGATCTGGCCCCAGATCTTCCTGACTCCAAGTCCAGAGATCTATCTACTACATCATGTTGTCCCCCTTGTAGCTTAAATACAATTTGGGAACACCAAAACATCTACTCACTTTCAATTCAGTTGAAAAAGCAACATAGTGTAGTGGGTGCAGATTTGGACTTGAGTCTGGAAGACCTGGGTTTGAAGTTTGCACAAACATGTATGTATTAGCTGTGTAACCTTGGGAAATACTTAACCTCTGCTACTTGGTTTCTTTATGTATAAAATGAGAGGGACAAACCTATGAGTTTCCTTTTAATTCTTAGCAATGATTCTATGATCCTAGATTTCTGTTGTGTCCCTAGCTAGGTCTATTCATTTCCCTTGGGGTGGCTCCAATCTGGATCCCTCTGTCCGCATGGTTTTTCCTTGCCATACGTTTGGTACAAAAGATCGTAGAACTGTAGACTTAGAGGTGAAAGGGAAATTAGAGGCTGCCTAATGCAAAAAGGGAAGCTAAGTGGTACCTGAAGTCAGGAAGACTCAAGTTCAAATCCATCCTCAGACACTTGCTAGCTGTGTGACCCTGGGCAAGTCACTTAACTCTATTTGCCTCAGTTTCCTCATCTGTAAAATGAGCTGGAGAAGGAAATCACAAACCACTCCAGTTTCTTTGCCAGGGAAATCCCAAAAGTGGTCATGAAGAGTCAAACCTGACTGAAAAATTACTTAAACAAAAATGCAAACAAGGTGCTTTTGCAAATAAGGAAACTGCATTTCTGAGAGGTTTCATTACTTTAGTCTAAGATCATAAAAGGAGTAAGTGAAAAGCCAGAATTCAAATTCCAGGTTAAGAACTCTTCCCATTGTACCTCTCTATTTATTTTTATTTCTTTGTTTATTTCTATTTAAAGGGCCCTTGGGAAAGCTGGTTTGAATAAGGTCTGCTAATGATTTGCTTGGCCTGACCCAAGCATGAAGGCTGCTTTTTGTTTTGTTTTTTTTTTGTGGGGGCTTTTTTGGGTCCTCAGCAATTTTTTCATCAACATTCCTATCTATGATCTTCCTGGTAAGATCCTGATATAGGCAAAAATTGTTGGATTTAGCGTCAGGAAAGATTAGGGTCCCATCCAGTGTCTGACATTTACTAACTGTGATTTGGGGCAAACCAGGTAAGTTCTCTCAGCTTCCATTTCCTCATTTGCAAACTAGGGATTAAAAACACTTGCCCAAAAGCATGGTAAACACATCAGCCCCGAAACCTTGTAATGGATTGGAGAACTCTTTGCTGGGTTTAATAGCTACTTGTATGTTTCACTTGACTTATCTGAGGGTCTTTCACTGAAATTTATTCTGCCTGCTCTACTAGATCTCAGGGCAGAGACTGTATTGTGTTTACCTTTGCATCCCCCAGCACCTAGTACAGTGCCTTAGAAGAGCTCAGTACATATTTGTCGAATTGAATTGAATTAAATTGGGTTTGCAGCAGACTCTGGGCCCTTTGACCTGGGCCTAGCAGAGATAAATCAAGGATTGTTTTGTGCTATATTTATGTGTGTGACATGTGCTTGCTAGAATATAAACTCCATAAGGGCCTACACAATGTTTCATGAGACTTTGCCTTTACCCCAGTGCGTAACACAGTGCTTGGCACACAATGGGTGCCTAATCAGTGTTTGTTATTGAATTTCTAGGAATTGAAGTATAAAATTTTAGAACTGGAATGGCCTTTGGAGCTTTCTAATCCTTCTCTACCATTTCACAGATGAAGAAACTGATGCCCAGAGAGGTTGAGTGACTGGTTCTAAGCCACACAGCAAGTGGTAGAGCTGATTTAGCCTAATGGCAATCAGGCAACTAGCCTAAAAAAATTTTTTTTAAAGGAATGTATTTTACTTCACTTGTCTATCCCCTTTGGAGTTGATTTTCATGGAGTCTGATTTTAGGGAAGAAATAGCATGTTTGTTTGCTGTAGGCAAATACTTGTGTTTCCTCAGCCTAATGATAGGAGGAAAAACAGAAAGATTCCATGGTGACTAAATGTATTGGGGAAGTTGAGGCAGGGAGGAGGTGAAGGAGTAACTCAAAGAAATAGAAGCTATAAAAATGCAAATGGGAAACTCAACTAAATTTTTCCAAGTATCCAGATTTAGGAAAACTATTAACACTAAAGCCATATTTTCTAATCAAAGGAAATAAGTTGTAAAACTGTAATTAGTGACTATATTAACCATCTGATCGTCAGTCTTACCATACCCGTCCTCACCCTCCCATGCTCAGACTCCAACTGAGACACTTGTTCCCTGCAACATACCAACTTGTTTTTCAGCTGTTAAATAGCAAACTCCCCTTGTTCCTTTGAAATGTTCCATTGGTCTGGTTTGCCTGTCCTGTGCCCCTCCCACCCCCACATTCACACCCCAGATAAAGCAAGCATTCCATTACTAGGCTGCTGTGCTGAGACAGACCTTTCTACGGTATTTAATAATTTCTCTTCCCACATTGAAGGCCATTCTATTGATCACATTAAGAGATAATATTTGCTTTTGGGGTTGCATCTATTTCTTCAGTGCATTACTAATGCTTCCAGAGCAATTATCAAAGCTAATTCCTAAACGTTGAGCCATCACATTCCTCTACTTCCAGCTATAGGTTTTCCTTCACTTTTTACAAATAATGATTTATGCAAAGTCACCAAGACAGCTATTGCTTCCATTGCAAGGTTTATTATCTCCAAGATGAACAGACAAGTCATTAAGCGCTCATGGAAGGATTAGTGTAGAGAAAGATCACCGCATTGTGATTTTCTGGTTACATGGTTCAATACAATGATGGTTTAAGGAAGTAAAAGCCAATTTTAGCACTCCCATTATGAAGCAGTGTGTGTCATCAATAGGCAGTTATAAAAGCGGTAGTTGATAAGAATTTCCCCACCATAAAAGCCCCTTCCATCACATGCCCACAGAGTGAGTCACATGAAAATAACCTCTGAAGAAGGAGATAGAGGTTTCAGCTTTTATCTTTCCCTCTTACATTGTGTGCGTATGTGTGTGTGTGTGTGTGTGACAAAGAGAGAGAGGGAGAGAGAGAGAGAGAGAGAGAGAGAAGAGAGGAGAGAAGAGAGAGAAGAAGAGAGGTGGGGGGGAAGAGGGAGGGAGAGAGAGAGAGAGAGAGAGAGAGAGAGAGAGAGAGAGAGTGTGTGTGTGTGTGTGTGTGTGTGTGTGTAACAGGACTGTCTCCCATCTCTCCTTATTCTAATCCACCCTACAAACTGCTTCCCAATAAGTCTTACTAAAGCAATGTTTTTCACCCAACACTCCCCCAGCCCCAATTCTTCAGGACTTTCCCATGGTTCAAACAACAATATCCAAACTGGTTTGTGCAGCATTCAGAGTACTGCACACTCTGGCCCTTACCTACTTTTTTAACTTGACTGCCCAATAATCCTTTCTACCTACCTTATACTTTAGCCAAACTGGACTACTCATCATTCCCTTAAAATGCCAGGTAAGTCCCAAGCAAACCCCACTTCCTCTGTGAAGTCTTTCATGATGCATGGCCAAGGGGCAAGGTAAACAGAACTGTATATTGCCTGAGGCCAAGGGAGTTCTATTCTCATGGGCACATTTAGGGGTACCAAATTTTAATATGTGCACTCAGCGTTCTTTTAGCAAAGTAGAAAGAGGTGTGTGTGTAGGGGACCCACAAGGTTATTGGACAAGACATACACTGTAAGGAAGAGGACACTGAGGTTCCAGGCAACTGTGAAACAGTCTCATTCCATCTTTCTCAAAAATAAATCTTAGATTACTTACTCTCACCCCTAAGCAAGATGGCCCCTTTCCCTCTTTTGCCAAAATATCACTCACCCTTCTTCCCTCCATAAGCCACAAGTAGACTGTTTCTTCCCCCAAGTTGTGGGAAAGAGAGACTCTCTGAGGCCTCTCTGGTGGAGTGAGAAGAGGATGGGAACCTAAATACCGTGAATTGGCATAAATAACCTCTTAGTTCCTTTCCAACTCTGAGATTTTAAGCCTTAAGCCACTATTATAACTAACGATCCCTCCCATTCAACTAAAGTCTTAATTACTAGTTTTCTTTTCACTTAACAAATGACAAATCTAATCTCTAGGTACACTTATATCACTTCTCCCAGTTGATGCTGTTTGCCTCTGGGGCAGATTTCTAGTTTGCAGCTCTGGAGGTAAGGTTAAGGACTTACAACACTGCATCTGAGAAGCTTTAGTGAGGCTTCCAAACTCCCAATGAGAGCCATGGGAAGTCAATTCGCTGAGTACTCACAATCAATAATCAATGAATAGGCATTTATTAAGCTGAAAGCACTGTTAGGCACTGAGGATACAAGAGGAAAAGGAGTTTACAATCCTGCCCTCAAAGAGTTTAAAATCTAGACAAGGCAGGCAACATACACACACAAGCAGATGTTGGAGATAAGATGAAAGGTTTTGTGAAGAAGGTGGCCCTTGAGCTGAGTACCTTGGAAACAAGAGATTCTGAAAGGCAAAGGTGGAGAAGAAAAGCATTTCAAGCATGGGGGACAGCCAGTAGAAAGGTATAGAGACTAGAGATGGCATATCATGTACGAATAATAGAATGAAGGCCAATTTGTTTGGATCATAGGGTAGTAAAGTATAGCATAGCCAGAAAGTGAGGCAGAAGATATGTTGTGAAGGAAGAGAGAAAATAGGTAACTACTCTAATCATCTGCATAGATAATTAAACTCATTATAGTAAATGAAGTCACCAAGTATCTAATTGAATGTCATTGTCATAATAGTAGTGGAGGCAGTAGTAGTAGTAAAAGTAATCAATAAATGTTTATTAAGCTCCTACTACGTGTCAGTTATTAGTACATAGCATTTATATACTGCTTTAATGTTTGCAAAGTGCTTTACACGTTATCTCATTTTCTCCTCATAATCTTTAGGGCAGCTGTTATTATCCCCATTTTACAAATGAGGAAACTGAGGTAATAATAAGTTAAGCGACTTTCCCAGGGTCACCCATTTTATAAGTATCTGGGGCTAGATTTAAATTCAACTCTCCTAGATTCTTAAGTTCAGTGCTCTATTTTGTCACCTGACTGTCTTGAGTACTGAATATTATTAAATACTAAACAAGTGTTTGATAATGATTACAATGAATGTATTTTTATAAAAATACATAATTGTATTTTTTTCATCTAGAATTTCTATAGGGGACATGTTTTAGAATGTGTGTGAGGCAGTGGGGAAGGGACGGGGTGGGAAGGAGGATAGTGGAATGTCTCCCATGAGTAGTGGTACATAGAGGAATGAATACTGAACTAAAAATCAGGAGACTTGAGTTCAAGTATTTCTCTTTCTCTAACTTTAGGTAAAAAAGGAAAAAAAAACTTTGGTAAGAATTTTATATATCTACTTACTTATATATTAAATGACCAAAATAATTTTGGTTTTACCCAATTTATAGGATGTTGAAGACTCAAATAAGAATATTAAAGAGTTTTCAAGAATGTAATATGTTGGGGGCAGAGCCAAGATGGCGGCTGGTAAGCAGGGACTAGTGTGAGCTCCATACAGAGTCCCTCCAAAAACCTATAAAAAATGGCTCTGAGGGGGCGGAGCCAAGATGGCAGCTGGTAAGCAAGGAATAGTGTGAGCTCTGTACCGAGACCCTCCAAAAACTTATAAAAAATGGCTCTGAACCAATTCTAGAATGGCAGAACCCACAAAACAGCAGAGGGAAGCAGGGCTCCAGCCCAGGACAGCCTGGATGGTCTCTGGGTGAGGTCTATCCCACATGGAGCTCGGAGCTGGGAGCTGGGAGCTGGGAGCTGGGAACAGAGTGGAGCAGAGCCCAGCCTGAGTGGCGTGGACCATCCAGACCAGAAGCCGGGCGGAGGGGGCCCTAGCGCCCTGATTCAGTGAGCTGCAGCAGTTACGAGACTTCTCAACCCACAAACACCAAGACTGCTGAGAAGGTTAGTGGGAAAAGCTGCGGGAGTGGAAGGAGTTCGCAGTTCGGCTTCCAGCCCCGGGGGCAGCGGAGGTGGGGCAGCTACAGCTGTTGTTACTTCCGGCTCCAGGCCCACCTGGTGTGGGGAATTAAGCGGCGGATCAGAGCAGGGGTGCACAGCCTGCTGAAGATCTAAGCCCAGTTCGGGTTGGGGGTTCTTGGGGAAGTTGCAGTGCTGGTGTGGCAGAGCAGGCACCTCCCCCCCAAACGTGGAACATCGAACTCTGTAATCTACAAGCAGTTATACCCCACTGAAAAACTCAAGGGTCAAGTTAGTTGGCTGGGAATATGGGCAGGCAGTGAAAACGCACCGAGATTCAGTCTCAGACTTTGCATTCTTTCTTTGTTGACAAAGAAGACCAAAACATACAGACAGAAGAAATTAATAAAGTCAAAGAGCCTACAACAGAAACATCCAAGAAAAACAGGAACTGGTCCCAGGCCATGGAAGAGCTCAAAAAGGAGTTGGAAAAGCAAGTTAGAGAAGTAGAGGAAAAATTGGGAAGAGAAATGAGAAGGATGCGAGAAAACCATGAAAAACAAGTCAATGACTTGCTAAAGGAGACCCAAAAAAATACTGAAAAATACACTGAAGAAAACAACACCTTAAAAAACAGACTAACTCAAATGGCAAAAGTGCTCCAAAAAGCCAATGAGGAGAAGAATGCCTTGAAAGGCAGAATTAGACAAATGGAAAAGGAGGTCCAAAAGACCACTGAAGAAAATACTACTTTAAAAATTAGATTGGAGCAAGTGGAAGCTAGTGATTTTATGAGAAATCAAGATTTTATAAAACAGAACCAAAGGAATGAAAAAATGGAAGACAATGTGAAATATCTCCTTGGAAAAACCACTGACCTGGAAAATAGATCCAGGACAGATAATTTAAAAATTATTGGATTACCTGAAAGCCATGGTCAAAAAAAGAGCCTAGATACCATCTTTCAAGACATTATCAAGGAGAACTGCCCTGATATTCTAGAGCCACAGGGCAAAATAGAAATTGAAAGAATCCATCAATTGCCTCCTCAAATAGATCCCAAAAAGAAATCTCCCAGGAATATTGTCGCCAAATTCCAGAGCTCCCAGATCAAGGAGAAAATACCGCAGGCAGCCAGAAAGAAACAATTTGAGTATTGTGGAAACCCAATCAGAATAACCCAAGATCTGGCAGCTTCTACATTAAGAGATCGAAGGGCTTGGAATGCGATATTCCGGAGGTCAATGAAGCTAGGATTAAAACCTAGAATCACCTACCCAGCAAAACTGAGTATCATGTTCCAAGGCAAAATATGGACTTTCAATAAAATAGAGGACTTTCAAGCTTTCTCAGTGAAAAGACCAGAACTGAATAGAAAATTTGACTTTCAAACACAAGAATCAAGAGAAGCATGAAAAGGTAATCAAGAAACGGAAATTGCAAGGGACTTACTAAAGTTGAACTGTTTTGTTTACATTCCTACATGGAAAGATGATATGTATGATTCATGAGACCTCAGTATTAGGGTAGTTGAAGGGAATATGCATATATATATATATATATATATATATGTTTATGTATATATATAAGTGAATGTGTATGTATGTATATATCTATGTGTATATGTATGTATGTGTATGTATGTGTATATACATATATATGTGTTTTTATATATATATATATATATATATATATGTAAAAGAGAGAGAGCAGACACAGGGTGAGTTGAAGATGAAGGGAAGATATTTAAAAGAAATAAAATGAAATTAAGGGATGAGAGAGCAACATACTGAGAGAGGGAGATAGGGAGAGATAGAATGGGGTGGATTATCTCGCATAAAGGTGGCAAGAGGAAGCAGTTCTGTGGGAGGAGGGGAGAGGGCAGGTGAGGGGGGAATGAGTGAACCTTGCTCTCATCAGATTTGGCCTGAGGGGGAATACCATACATACTCAGTTGGGTATCTTACCCCACAGGAAAGAAGAGGAAGGAAGATAAAAAAAAATTAAAGGGGGGGGATGATGGAGGGGAGAGCAGATGGGGGTGGAGGTAATCAAAACAAACACTTTGGAAAGGGGACAGGGTCAAGGGAGAAAATTCAATAAAGCAGGATGGGTTGGGAAGGAGCAAAATGTAGTTAGCCTTTCACAACATGAGTATTGTGGAAGGGTTATACATAATGATACATGTGTGGCCTGGGTTGAATTGCTCGACTTCTTAAGGAGGGTGGGTGGGAAGGGAAGAGTGGAGAGAATTTGGAACTCAAAGTTTTAAAATCAGATGTTCAAAACAAAAAGTTTTTGCATGCAACTAAAAAATAAGATACACAGGCAATGGGGTGTAGAAATTTATCTTGCCCTACAAGAAACGAAGGGAAAAGGGGATGAAAGGGGAGGGGAGTCATAGAGGGGAGGGCTGACTGGGTAACAGGGCAACCAGAATATATGCCATCTTGGAGTGGGGGGGGGTAGAAATGGGGAGAAAATTTGTAATTCAAACTGTTGTGAAAATCAATGCTGAAAACCAAATATGTTAAATTAAATAAATAAATTTAAATTTAAAAAAAGAAGAATGTAATATGTTATGAAAATGAAAAGTAACCACTGCATTTTTAGAAATACAGTTATTAGAAATAATAATTATTAGAAATTATATTTTAGAAATCATTAGGATTAGAAATAACTATGTTTTTAAGATTATTAGAAATAGAATTAGACTATTATTAGAAATTTTTATTAGAAATTTATTATTAGAAATAACTATATTTTTAAGATCAAATTAAATAAGCATTTATTAAACACCTACTATGTATAAGGCACTGAGCCAAGGTGCTAGGGAAATGATGACAAAATGAAAAAGTCCCTGCCTTTAAGGACCTCCTCAGGCACAGGGATTGTTTCATTCATTATTTTTGTCTATCCAATACCTAGTACACTGCTTGGTAAATAGTTAAAATTTAATAAAAAAAACTTGTTGATTGATTATATTATAATGGATAACCTGTGTTCAAATGTATGGGTTTTTATAGTCAATAAAAATGGACCCCTCTTTAGGGAAGGGGCAAAAAACTCACAACCCTCCCTGGAACAATTCATCTTCCAGAGACTGGATCTATATAGGACAAAGCAAAGCAGAGGGCTGGTAATTAACTGATGAATTAAGAATGTGTAGACAGCCAATTTTGTCTGTTGCGAATGCTGCTTGAAAAGAAGAAAAAGCTCTGGTGGTGTTTCTTGGTGAATTATTGTCTGGTCATTAACACTATACAACAGAGAAGACTCTAAAAGCCTTTGAGCCTTTTACCTCCTCAGAAGTCTATTGGGTGGACTCTTTAAACTGATACAGTAGAAAACAATTTCATGAAGCAAACAGTCATCATTAGTTCACTGAATACTTCATGAAATTGGGAGGCAAATTCCTTGTCTGTTCAGCCACCCAATGATCACCAAGTTCCAGGGGAAAAGAAAAGAGATAGGAGATATGATTAACTCAGGCATGAATCATGTAAGAGCTCATGTGCTGTAAACATTAATGAAACCAGGCAGGAAGCATAAAATAAATTTAATTATTCCCAACCACCCAAATATTTGGTAGCCTCTATTTCCCTTAAGTTCCCAATGTGTATCATCTTTATTGGAATCCTTTTCAAGATGGAGGATGATAGTTGATGGGGTTAAAAAGATATCAGAGTGAAGGTCACATCTATGCCAATAGCAGTAGAAGAATATAGAACACTAAGGCAATAATCCAGAGAACTCGCATCAAAATAATGCATCCCTATGAAAGATTCAGATAACTAAAGATGAATAAGGGATTTTTGCTAGATTTTTAAAAAATTTTGGACCAAATTTGTGATTTCATCAGGGCAGGTGGGCAGAGGTGAGTAAAATCCCTCTACTTACACAGATCAGGAACCATTCTGACACTTAGAGTCTTTAAAAGTTGTTTGGGTAAATGACAGATTAAATGGTTTGCCAGGGACATACAATCAGTACCTGTCAGAGAAAGGATTTGAACCCAAGTCTTCTTTATCCATAATACAGTGGACTTAATGTGGTAGGCCCACCACCACAAAACCAAATCCCAGTCTCATTCTTCCACCTTAACCTCCAGGCTATAAGTTACCCTTTTGTAACTTACTTCTTTTCATTTAATGCTTTTCTGGATGTTTATTTTAACTGGATTCACCTGGTTAGACATATTGAGGAGAAAGAAGAGGAGCTTACGATTTGACTTGCCCCAGACCATCCAAAGGATGATCCAAATCCTTGAATCCCCAATAAAGACAACCCTACTAACCCTCTGCTCTGTGAGGAATGGTTATGTTGAAACTCTCAAACTATTCCCATACCTGCCCCATTCCTATTATGAATATCAAAAGAAATATTCACTTTGCATGGAACACTATGGTTAAGAATCCATTTAGGGAGAGAGGTTTATAGCAACCCCTCCAGTCATCCTAGAGAAAGGAAATTGTTACTAAGAGGAGAAATAGAAGGCTTGCACCACGTTTCCTGTGGGAGTGTTCAACCTCATTTTAAAGAGACCATTGTTATATGCAGAGAAACACTATAAAAAGGAGTGAACCTTAGCATCAGTTTCACTGTACTTCAACTTAAGAAATCTCCTGGGCTGAGATATAAGGATGACTAATGAACTAGAGGATAGCTGGGGTGTGTGATCTTTAATTGTACATTTCACTGCTTTTACTATTTTCCATTACAACTTTATAGCTGGCTAACTGTATTTTTCAAGAGCCTATGCTTGGAAGTAAGAAGAACTTGTTGAGAGGGGAAAAAAATTCTAAACTTTCTTGGAAACTTTCCCTTTCTTTATTAGAGTTTCTTCTTTCTCCCCTGAAGCAGAGAACATTTTTTAAAAATAAGCACACAGAATGGATAGATATTTTTTAATATCTCATGCTCATTTCCCCTTTACCTTCTGAAATATTTTCCCTTCTTATATTTTCAATAAATGGCAAATTTATGAGTCAGAAGATTGATTCCCAATTACTACAAGGGAAATAATTAAAAGTAACGGGAGTCACTTTCAGACAACTCCTGAAATCCAAGCATTTTATAGAGAATGAAGGGATTTGGAACTTTAAATAAGGTAAGAAGGGAGGAAAGGTAGTCCTCATTGTATATTGATGTCATTTTTACACACAGGAACTTGGTTTTGGAGCTGAAGGGACCTGAGAAGTCATCTCATCTAATCTCACATTGAAGTTAAAGGAACTAAAGCCCAGAGAGAAAGGGGGATTTGTTCATGCTTGAACCCTGGTCCTCTAACTTGAAATCCATTACTTTTTCAACTGTACCACACCTACAATTTGGGAATAAAACCCTATCTATATTGTGTCCAGACATGCTAACTCAGAAAGAGCATGGTTGTGATCTAATTAAAGCATCATGGCTCTAGGGATGTTATCTGGTCCAACTCCCTCATATTAGATTTAAGAAGTCTAAGACCCAGGGAGTTTATGTGAACCAGGATTCTCAAACCCAGGTCCTCTGTCTCTAGTTTGAAGTCTCTTTTCAGTGCACTGAAACTATAAATTTGGAATAAAACCCTACCTACATTATGTCAATGCCTACAAAGCCATATGGAAAGTTGATGTGATCTGGGCATTTTTTAACTTAATGTTTCTTTGAAGATGTATCTACCAGTCAAATTTAGAATTATTTTTGTAATACAGTGCCCAGCACTGTGCCTGGCTCATATTATGTCTACATAATAGATACTTTTTGATTTGTTGATCCAAATTATCTGGTTAAACACCTCAATTCTTTATTATGTCTGGGTAGTCTACATCTCCATGTGGTAAGTGACCTGTGCTGGAACCCCAAAATATTGTCAACTCAGTTTTCCAAGCTGCTCAGCATTAAATGGGAATGTCCTGCTCCTCTGTCTGAGAGGAAAAAGAGTTAAACCAACTATTTTTAAGCATTCCTGTAAACATTTATTAGATATTTATAGACACTTTCTCTTCCCAATTTTTTCTGAAAGCATACAAATCATAGATTCAGGAATCAAAGGGACCTGAAACCTTTATATGATACTTGATCTGATCATTCCCTCTAGACAATCTCCTATGATTCCCTTTCCTGCTTAACTTGCTTGAGAAAGCCATTAAAATCAATGCCTTCATATCATCTTTTCTCAGTCTCTTCTAAACTCTCTACAGTCTGGCTTCTGACCTCATCATTCAACTGTAACTATTCTCTCTAGAGCTACCAATGATCTTTTAATTGCCATTTCTGATTGTCTTTTACCAGTCCTCATCCTGCTTCACCTTCCTGTAACTCTCAACATGGTTGATCAGCCTCTTCCCTTAAATACTCTCTCTTCTCTAGGTTTTCATGACACTGCCCTCTCCTGATTCTCCTTTTATGTGTCTGGTTGATCTTTCTCAGTCTCTGTTGCTGAATCTTTTTCCAGGTGATGCCCACTAACCACAGATATCTATCTCCTTAAGAGTCTGTCTTGCCCATCTTCCCTTCTCTGTCTATATTATCTCACTGAGTTATCTTATCAGCTCCCATGGTTTCAGTTATTTTCTTTATGCAGATGATTCTTTGATCTTTTAATGCATTCTTAATCTCTCTCCTTGACCTTTAGTCTCACATCACCAACTGCTTATTTGACACTGAATTAGATGTCCTGTAGACATCTTAAACTCAATATGTCTGAAACAGAACCCATTAGTTTTCTTCCAAGACCCTCCCCTCTGTTACTGTCAAAGGTATCTTCCCAGTCATCTTGGCTTAGAACATTTTGACCATACTTGACTCTTAATTATACTCACCTCACTTATCCAATCTATTGCAAATGTTGTTATTTCTATATATGCCTTTCTTTCCTCTGACACAGTTTCCATGCTGGTGCACCTTCATCACCTCTCACCTAAATTATTGTAATGCCTTTCAGGTTAGTCTTCCTACCTTAAGTCTCTCTCCATTCCAGTTCACCCTCTACTCATCAGCCAATGTTATCTACCTAAAACACAGATATGATCATGTCACTTCCCTACTTAGTAAACTACAGTGGATTTCTCCAGGATCAAATATAAAATTTTCTACCTGGCTTTTAAAGCCCTTCACAATCTGGCCCATTCCTACCTTTTCACTCTTCTTATGGTTTACTCCCCCAAGTATTCCCTCCATGTGTTCAATTATCCATCATCACTAGTCTCATTAGCCATTAGGAATGTAAACAGTTTAACCTTATTGTGTTCCTTATGAATTTTCTTTCAGGTTTACCTTTTTATGCTTCTCCTTAGTCTTGTATTTGAAAGTCAAATATTCTTTTCAGCTCTGATCTTTTCATCAGAAATTCTTGAAAGACTTCTATTTAATTGAATATCAATTTATTCCCCTTGTAGGCTTATACTCATTTTTGCTGGGTAGGTTATTCTTGGTTGTGACCCTAACTCCTTTGCCTCTCAGAAAATCATATACCAATACTTCCTCTCCCTCAATGTAAAAGGTGCCACATTTTGTGTGATCCTGATGGTATTGCCATGATATTTGAATTATTTCTTTCTGTATGCTTCCATTATTTTCTCCATGATTTGGAAGCTCTGGAATTTGGCTGTAATATTCCTGGCAGTTTCCCTGATGATTTCTTGAAATATAATATTTGGGCCTTTGTTTTGATCATGGCTTTCAGGTAGTTCAATGATTCTTAAATTATCTCTCCTCAACCTATTTTCCAGGTCACCTATTTTTCTGGTGGGATGTTTCTTTTTTTTTTCTTTTTTTTAAATTTATTTATTTATTTTTAGTTTACCACACATGATTCTACATAGTTTTGAGTTCCAGATTTTCTCCCCTCCCTCCCCCCACTCTCCCCAAGACGGCATGGAATCTCATATAACTATCATGTATAACTTCGCATTGAATTAATTTATGCACTAGTCAAGTTGTGGAGAAGAATTATGACCAATGGAAGGAATCATGAGAAAGAAAAAACAGAACCAAAAAAAAAAAAACAACCCAAAAACAAAAACAAAGAGAAGCAAAAAAGGCGAGCATGTAGTACGCCTCGATCTGTATTCAAACTTCACAGTTCTTTCTCTGGATGAAGATAGCATTCTCCATCGTGAGTCCCCTGGAGTTGTCCTTGCACCTTATGTTGCTGAGAAGAGCACAGTATGTCAGGGTTGGTCCTCATGGAATCCATATATCTGTGGCTGTGCACAACATTCTCCTGGCTCTGCTCCGTTCACTCAGCATTATGTCGTGTAGGTTTTTCCAGGTTGTTACGAAGTCTGCATCATCCCCATTTCTTATGGCACAATAGTATTCCATCACCTTCATGTACCACAGCTTGTTCAGCCATTCCCCAATTGATGGGCATCCCTTTGATTTCCAATTCTTGGCAACCACAAAAAGAGCTGCTATAAATATGCTTGTACATATGGGTCCTTTTCCCGCTTGTGTGATTTCTTTGGGATACAACCCTAGAAGTGGTATTGCTGGGTCAAAGGGTATGAATGTATCTATAGCCCTTTGGGCATAGTTCCAAACTGCTCTCCAAAATGGCTGGATCAGCTCACAACTCCACCAGCAATGCAACAATGTTCCAATTTCCCCACATCCTTTCCAGCATTTATCATTTTCCTGTTTTGTTATTTTAGCCAATCTGACAGGATAGATGTGGTATCTAAGAGTTGTTTTGATTTGCATTTCTCTAATCAGTAGTGATCCAGAGCATTTTTTCATATGCCTGTAGATAGCTTTAATTTCTTCCTCTGAAAACTGCCTGTTCATATCCTTTGACCATTTCTCAATTGGGGAATGGCTTGTATTCCTATATATTTGGCTCAGTTCCCTGAATATTTTAGAAATGAGGCCTTTATCAGAGATACTAGTTGCAAAGATTTTCTCCCAATTTTCCGCTTCCCTCCTAATTCTTGATGCATTGGTTTTTTTTGTACAAAAACATTTCAATTTGACATAATCAAAATTATCTATTTTGCATTTTGTAATGCTCTCTATCTCTTATTGAGTCATGAATTCTTTACTTTTCCATAAATCTGATAAGTAAACTATTCCTTGCTTTCCCAAATTACTTATAGTATCAGCTTTTACTCCTAAATCATGAACCCATTTTGACTTTATTTTGGTATATGGTGTGAGATATTGGTCTATGCCCAGTTTTTGCCCTACCATTTTCCAATTTTCCCACCAGTTTTTGTGAAATAGTGAATTATTAGCCCAGAAGCTGGCCTCTTTGGGTTTATCAAAGTGTAGATTGCTAAACTTGTTGATTTCTCCTACTTGTGTACCTATCCTATTCCACTGATCCACACCCCTGTTTCTTAAACAGTACCAGGCAGTTTTGATGACTGCTGCTGTGTAGTACAGTTTAATATCTGGTGTGGCTAAGCCACCTTCTCTAGCATGTCTTTTCATTAATACCCTAGATACTCTAGACCTCTTGTTTTTCCAGATGAATTTTGTTATTATTTTGTCCAGCTCAGTAAAATAATTTTTTGGTAGTTCGATTGGTATGGCACTGAATAGATAAATTTAGGTAAAATTGTCATTTTAATTATATTAGCTCGGCCTAACCATGAGCTACTGATATTTTTCCATTTATTTAGATCTGATTTTATTCGCGTGAAAAGTGTTTCATAGTTATGTTCATATAGGCCCTGGGTTTGTCTTGGCAAATAGACTCCCAAATATTTTATAGTGCCTTCAGTAACTTTGAATGGAATTTCTCTATCTCTTGCTGTTGGGCTTTGTCAGTAATGTATAGGAATGCTGAGGATGTATGTGGGTTTATTTTATATCCTGCAACTTTGCTAAAGTTGTTTATTATTTCAAGTAGTTTTTTACTTGATTCTCTAGGATTCTCTAGATAAATCATCATATCATCTGCAAAAAGTGATAATTTAGTTTCTTTTTTTCCTATTCTAATTCCTTCAATTTCTTTTTCTTCTCTTATTGCTACAGTTAATGTTTCTAGTACCAAATTGAATAATAGGGGTGATAATGGACATCTTTGTTTCACCCCTGATCTTATTGGGAACGCATCTAATTTATCCCCATTACAAATAATGCTTGTCGATGGTTTTAAGTAGATGCTATTTATAATTTTGAGGAAGGTTCCACTTATTCCTATGCTTTCTAGTGTTTTTAATAGGAATGGGTGTTGTACTTTGTCAAAGGCTTTTTCTGCGTCTATTGAGATGATCATATGGTTTCTGCTATTTTTGTTGTTGATATGGTCAATTTTGTTAATAGTTTTCCTAATATTGAACCAGCCTTGCATTCCTGGAATAAATCCTACCTGGTCATAGTGTATTATTCTCGTGATGAGTTGCTGCAATCTTTTTGCTAATATTTTATTTAAAATTTTTGCATCGATATTCATTAGAGAAATTGGTCTATAATTTTCTTTCTCTGTTTTAACTCTACCTGGTTTGGGTATTAGTACCATATTTGTGTCATAAAAAGAATTTGGTAGGACTCCTTCTTCACCTATTTTCCCAAATAGTCTACAAAGTATTGGAATTAGTTGTTCTTTAAATGTTTGATAGAATTCACATGTAAAACCATCTGGCCCTGGAGATTTTTCCCTAGGGAATTCATTGATGGCATGCTCAATTTCTTTTTCTGATTTGGGGTTATTAAGAAATTTCACTTCCTTCTCTGTTAGCCTGGGCAGTTTATGTTTTTGTAGATATTCATCCATATTTCTAAGGTTGTCAATTTTATGGGAATACAGTTGGGCAAAATAACTCCTAATTATTGTTTTGATTTCCTCTTCATTAGAGGTGACCTCACCCTTTTCATTTTTGATACTGGTAATTTGATTTTCTTCTTTCTTTTTTTTTAATCAAATTGGCCAAAGGTTTATCAATTTTATTGGTTTTTCATAAAACCAGCTCTTGGTTTTATTTATTAATTCAATAGTTTTCTTGGTTTCAATTTTATTAATTTCTCCTTTGATTTTCATTATTTCTAAATTGGTATTTAATTGGGGGTTTTCAATTTGCTCATTTTCTAGCTTTTTCAGCTGTATTCCCAGATCATTGATCTCCTTTTTCCCTATTTTATTCATGAAGGCATTTAGGGATATAAAACTTCCCCTAAGAACTGCTTTTGCTGCATCCCATAAGTTTTGGTATGTTGTTTCATTATTGTCATTCTCTTGAATGAAGTTATTAATTGTTTCTCTGATTTGTTTTTTGGCCCACTCATTCTTTAGAATTAAATTATTTAGTTTCCAATTAGTTTTTACCTCATTTTTCCATGGTACTTTATTAAAAATGATTCTTATTGCATCATGATCTGAAAAGGATGCATTGACTACTTCTGCTTTTCTGCACTGGATTGTGAGGTTTTCATGCCCTAGTACATGGTCAATTTTTGAGTATGTGCCATGTACTTTTGAGAAGAAAGTATATTCCTTTTTATCCCCATTCAGTTTTCTCCAGAGGTCTATCATATGGGCCTTTTCTAAAATTCTGTTTACCTCCTTAACTTTTTTCTTATTTATTTTGAGGTTAGATTTGTCAAGTTCAGAAAGGGGGAGGTTGAGGTCTCCCAATATTATAGTTTTGCTGTCTATTTCTTCCTGTAACTCCCTTAACCTCTCCTCTAAGAATCTATATGCCTTACCACTTGGTGCATATATGTTAAGCAATGATATTGCTTCATTGTTTATGGTGCCTTTTAGCAGGATATAATGTCCTTCCTTATCTCTTTTAATTAAATCTATCTTTACTTTTGCTTTGTCTGAGATTAGGATTGCTACACCTGCTTTTTTTACTTTAGCTGAGGCACAATATATTTTACTCCAGCCTTTTACCTTTACCCTATGTGTATCCCCCTGTTTCAAATGCGTTTCTTGTAAACGGCATATTGTAGGATTATGGTTTTTAATCCATTCTGCTATCTGCTTCTGTTTTGTGGGAATGTTCATCCCCTGCACGTTCAGGGTTATGATTTCTATCTGTGTCTTTTTCTCCATTCTAATTCCCCCTGTTTATGCTTTTATTTCTCCCTTTCCCCTTCTCCTCCTCAACAAAGTTTTGCTTTTGACCGCCGCTTTCCTCAGTTAACCTTCCCTCTTTATTCCCCTCCTTTATCTTACCATAACCCACTTGCTACTTCTCCTTTCCCTTTTGACCACCCCCCTCCCTTTTTCCCCCCTTACTCTCCAACTTCCTGTAGGGCAAGTTAGATTTCTAAACTTATCAGAGTATGTTATTCCTTTCTTGAACTAGATCAGATGACAGTAAAGCTCAAATACTGCTCTTCTCCCTCCCTTCTTTCCCTCTACTATAATATGTTTTTGTGCCACTTCCTTTGGTGTAATTTACCCTTTTCTACTACCTCCTTACCACTTCCCTCATAGCCCTCCCTTTATATCTCTTACTTATATTTTTTATCTTTACATCAGTTAATTTGTACAGGCATTCACAACCTATGTATATCCCTTTCATTTGTCATAATAGCTGTACCATTCTCAAGAATGACTTATATGTATATGTATATGTATATATATATATATATATATATATGCATATATATATGTATATATGTATATATATTGCTATATGTATATATATATATATATATATATATATATATATATAGCTATATATATATAACATACATAAGATGATATAATCCCACATAAAGATGTAAACAACCTGCCCTTATTGGTTAATAAGGTTTGTGGGGTTTTTCCCCCTGGTTACCTTTTTATGTCTCTCTTGAGTTTTGTATTTGGAGATCAAATTTTCCATTGAGTTCTGGCCTTTGCATCAGGAAGGTCTGGAATTCCCTTATTTCATTGAATGTCCATTGCCTTGCCTGGAAAATTATGCTTAGTTTTGCTGGGTAGTTGATCCTTGGTTGTAATCCCAGCTCCTTTGCCCTTCAGAATATCATATTCCAATTTCTCCTGTCTTTTAATGTGGAAGCTGAGAGATCCTGCGTGATCCTGACTGTAGTTCCACGATATTTGAATTGCTTCTTTTGGGCTACTTGCAGTATTTTCTCCTTGAGTTTATAGCTCTGAAATTTGGCTATAATATTTCTTGGTGTTTTCAGTTTGGGATCTCTTTCAGGGGGTGATCGGTGAATTCTTTCAATGACGATTTTGCCCTCTGGTTCTAGGACCTCTGGGCAGTTGTCTTTGATAATTTCTTCGAAGATACTGTCAAGGCTCTTTTTTCATCGTGGATTTCTGGTAGACCAGTAACTCTTAAATTGTCTCTCCTGGATCTATTTTCCAGGTCAGTTGTTTTGCCAATCAGATATTTCACATTTTTTTCTATTTCTTCATTCGTTACGTTTTGTTTTATTAATTCTTGGTGCCTCATAGATTCATTAGCTTCCACTTGCTCAAGTCTAATTTTTAATGAGTTAGTGTTTACATTTTGCTTTTGAGTCTCCTTTTCCAATTGGTTGATTTTGCCTCTCAGGGTGTCCTTTTCTCTCTCTAGATTCTGAATCTCCGTAGCCATTTCACCAATCTTATTCTTTAGGGACTTGATTTCATCAGTGGATTTTTTTTCATTTTTTCCATATTTTCTTTTAAGCTCCCTAATTTGGTTTTTAAAATCCTCCTTTAGCTCTTCCAGCAGTGCTTTTTGGGCTAGAGACCAGTTCATATTACCTTTTGAAGTATCTGATGTATCTACAGTATCATTACTCACCTCTTCCATATTTGTATTTTGATCCTGCCTGTCTCCATAAAAAGAATCTATTATCCTCGGTTTTTTTGTGTTCTTCTTCATGTTGGTTTGCCTTTTGCTGGCTTTACAATGAATTTCTACCTTTGGGCCTCAGGGCTTTCTGTCCCAGCTTTCTTATTCTGGGGGTTGTGAGTCTAGAATTATAACCTTCAGTTTCCTGAGGTGTGGGGAAGGGGTCTGGCTCCCTGGCGTCTCACTCCCTGTGGGTGCTCTCCAGCACTTGTTTTCAGCAATGGTCTCAGCTGTTTGTTGTTTGAGCTGATGTCTGGCACTTCCCCTGGGGGAGCAAGGTTACGTCTGGGCTCCTGGCGTTAACCCCTGCCACTCTGCCCCTGTGGGACTAATGAACTTCTGCTATTTGACCACTGAAGCCCCACTACTTTCTGCTCAGTTCCAGCATTCTTTTTTTTTTTTCCCGAGGGAATCTCTAGGTGGGGAGGGGAGGGATTAGAGCTGTTTACCTGGACATTAAGCCTCCCAGAAGTTCAAGAATCCGCGTTTAATATGTTTGGGCTGCAAACTTCTGGAGACGGTATTTCACGGGTGGCATTGCGCTGCCTCTCGTCGCTTCCACAGACTGCCGTCCTGTGTTGGGAGGCCTGGGGATCTCTGCCGGTTTCGGGTGCCCAGCTTTCTCCCAGCCTGTCTCCCACGTGGATTTCCTGGCCAGCTGCTTCCGCCTTGGTCTGGAGCAGCTCCGCACCGAGCACTCTCCGAGCCTACAGGTTCGTTCCTCCGGCCTTTCAGACTCTCCCGGCTCAGAAATTTGCCCCACGCAGACTGCTCGCGGTTTCTGACTCTCTCAAATCTGCTCAAATTCACTTTTTTATAGGAATCTGACAGACCTTGTGAGAGAGCTCTGGTAAGACGCTGTCTTCATGCAGCCATCTTGGCTCCGCCCCCCCCTCCAATCTCTGGTGGGATATTTCATATTTTCTCCTACTGTTTTTTCATTCTTTTGACTTTGATTTTTCTTGATGTCTCATAGGATTATTAGCTTCCAGTTGCACCATTCTCATTTTTTAAGAAGTTATTTTCTTCAGTGAGGTTTTGTACCTGCTTTTCCATTTTGCTTATTCTGTTTTTTAAAGGAGTTCCCTTTTTGGTGAACTTTTGTGATTCTTTTACCATTAGACTAATTGTACTTTTAAGGTGTTATTTTCTTCAGTATTTTTTGTGCCTCATTTGCCAAGCTGTTAATTCCCTTGTCATAATTTTCTTAGATTGATCTCATTTCTTTTCACAATTTTTTTTCTACCACTCATCTTTTTCTTTAACTCTTTCAGGTGTTTTTGTTGGGCTTGCATCCAATTAGCATTTTTCTTTGAAGTTTTACTTGTGCTTGTTTTCATGTTCTCTTCTTCTAAGTTTTAAATCTTGGTCTTCTCTGCTATGACAGTATATTGCTATCATCAAATTCTGTTGGTTTTGTTTACTAATTTTTCAAGTTTATTTCTTGACTTTGAACTTTATGTTAAAGTAGGGCTCTACTTGCCTTTGGGTGGAGAGGTACCATCCCAAGTTTTAGACTCTTGTGTACTATTTTCAGAACTAGTTCTGGGGGGGGGGTCTATAAATTTTTGGTACTTCCAAGGTGGTCTTATCCAGGGAAAATTGGCGCAGGTACATTTTTCTCATGCTCCCCAATTTACTTATTATATCGCCTTTTGTATCTAAATAATTTATGCATTTTGACCTTATATCTTGCGTGAGATCTTCAAATTTTCCCAGTAATTTTTCTCAGGTAATGAATCCATACCCAAAAAGCTTGGATCTTTGGGTTTATCAAATACCAGATTACTATGGCCATTTATTTCTGTGTATTGTGTACCTAATTTATTCCACTGATCCACCACTCTGTTTCTTATCTAATACCAGATTGTTTAATGATTGCTACTTTGTAATATAGTTTGAAATGTGGTATTGCTGGGCCACCATCTTTCACATTTTTTTTTCATTGCTTTTTTATATTCTTGGCCTTTTGTTCTTCCAGATAAATTTTGTTATTATTTTTTCTAGCTCTATAAAATAATTTTGATAGCCTGATTGATATAACAATGAATAAGTAAATCAACCTATGAAGAACTGTCATTTTGATTTTATTAGCTTCACTTGCTCAAGAACAATTAATATTTCTCCAATTGCTATGTCTATATTTGAATGAAAAATGTTTTGTAATTGTGTTAATATAGTCCCTTGGTTGGTCTTGGCAGGTAGACTCCCAAGTACTTTACATTTTCTGCAGTGATTTTAAATAGAATTTCTCTTTCTATCTCTTGCTGCCAGTTTTTCTTGGTAGTATTTAGATATGCTAATTATTTATGTGTGTTTATTTTATATCCTGCAATTTTGCCATAGTTGTCAATTGTTTCAACTAGTTTTAAGTTGATTCTCTAGAGTTCTCTTGGCATGCCATCATATCATCTGCAAAGAGTAGTGAGTTTGTTTCCTCATCACAAATTTTAATTCCTTCATTTTTGCTTCTCTTATTGCTATAGCTAACATTTTCTAATACAATATTGAACAATACTAATGACAATGGATATTCTTGATTTATTCCTGATCTATTGGGAAGGCTTCATGTTTATCCCTATTACAGATATTGCTCGCTCTTGGTATTAGATAGATACTACTTATCATTTTAAGAAAGGCTCCATTTATTCCTATGGTTTCTAGTGTTTTAATAGGAATGATATCATATTTCATCAAAAGCTTTTTCTGCATTTAATAAGATAATTATATAATTTTTGTTATTTTTGTTATTGATATAGACAATCCTGCTCATAGTTTTCCTAATATTGAACTAGCCCTGCTTTCGTGGTATAAATCCCACCTGGTCAAAGTTATGATCTTGGTGGTATGTTATTGTAATCTTCTTGTTAGTATTTCATTTAAAATTTTTGTATTGCTATTCATTAGAGAAATTTGTCCACAATTCTCTTCCTCTGTCTTCCTGGTTTAAATGTCAAAACAATATTTGTTTCATAAAAGAAATTTGGTAGGACTCCTTTTTTACCTTTTTTCCCGAAATAGTTTACATAGTGTTGGGGTTACTTGTTCTTTAAATGTTTGGTAGAATCCACTTGTGAATTCTTCTGGCTCTTGGGAATTTTTTCTTAGGGAGCTCATTCATGGTTTGTTAAACTTATTTTTGTAAGATAGGATTATTTAAGTATTCTATTTCCCCTTCTGTTAATCTGGGCAGTTTATATTTTTGTAAATATTCATCTATTTCACTTAGATTGTTAGTTTTACTCATATATAATTGGCTAAACTAACTGTTAATAATTGATCTAATTTCATCTTCCTAGGTGATGCATTCATCTTTTTCATTTTTGATATTGATAATTTGATTTTCTTCTCTTTTCATAATGAAATTAACCAATGGCTTATCTTTTTTAATTTTTTTTTATCAAGACAGCTTCTAGTTTTATTTCTTAGTTCAACGAGTGTTTTTTTTTACTTTTAATTTTATTAATTTCTCCTTTGATTTTCAGGATTTCCATTTTAGTAATTAATTGGAAATTTTTAATAGTCCTTTTCATAGATTGTTAGCTGCATACCTAATTTAATGATCTGCTCCATAACTGATGTATGCATTTAGAGACATAAATTTTCCCCTAAGAACTGCTTTGGCTGCAGCCCACAAATTTTGTATGTATATTTTTTCTTCTCTTTGATCTTGGAGCCCCATAATTTTTCCAAAGAATTGTCATTTGGGGACTTCTTTTAGGAGGTAATTGGTAGATTTGTTCCATTTCTATTTATCCTCTGGTTCTAGGATATTGGAGAGTTTTCCTTTATAATTTCTTGAATTATTATGGCTATGCTCTTTCTTTGATCATGGCTTTCAGGTAGTCCAATAATATTTAAATGATCTCTCATTCATTTATTTTCCAGATCAGTTATTTTTCCCATGAAATGTCACATTTTATTCTATTTTTTTCATTCCTTTGATTTTGATGTCTCATGCAGTCATTAACGTTTACTTTCCAAATTCAATTTTTAAGGAATTAATTTTTCAGTTAGTTTTTGTACCTTGTTTCCTCCTTGGACAATTCTGCTTTTTCTTTTTTTGGGGGGGCGTAATATTTTTCAGGAGGTGAGCAGTGGATTCTTTCAATTTCCATTTTACCCTTTGGCTCTAAAATATCAGGGCAGCTCTCCTTGATAATTTCTTGAAAGATGATATCTAGGCTCTTTTTGATCATGGCTTTCAGGTAGTCCAATAATTTTAAAATTATCTCTCCTGGATATATTACCAGGTCAGTGGTTTTTCCAATGAGATATTTCACATTGTCTTCCATTTTTTCATTCCTTTGGTTCTGTTTTATAATATCTTAATTTCTCACAAAGTCACTAGCTTCCACTTGCTCCAATCTAATTTTTAAAGTAGTATTTTCTTCAGTGGTCTTTTGGACCTCCTTTTCCATTTGGCTAATTCTGCCTTTCAAGGCATTCTTCTCCTCATTGGCTTTCTGGAGCCCTTTTGCCATTTGAGTTAGTCTATTTTTTAAGGAGTAATTTTCTTCAGTATTTTCTTGGGTCTCCTTTAGTAAGTCCTTGACTTGTTTTTCATGGTTTTCTCGCATCACTCTCATTTCTCTTCCCAATTTTTCTTCTACTTCTCTTACTTGCTTTTCCAAATCCTTTTTGAGCTCTTCCATGGCTTGAGACCAATTCATATTTTTCTTGGTGGCTTTTGGTGTAGGCTCTTTGACTTTGTTGACTTCTTCTAGCTGTATGTTTTGGTATTCTTTGTCACCAAAAAAAAAGTTTCCAAAGTCTGAGTCTGAATCTGAGAGGGAGACCATTTTCTCTGCCTGTTCATGTTCCCCCAACTACTTGACCCTTGAGTTTTTTGTTGGGGTATGACTGCTTGTAGGGTGGAGAGTACTTTGTCCCAAGCTTGAGGGGCTGCCTTGATATTTTCAGAGCTACTTCTGCATGGCAAGCTCTGCCACACTAGAGCTCCTTCTCCCCCAAGAACCACCAACCAGGATTGCAGCTCAGATCAGGCAGGGCAAAGCAGGCTTTGCACTCCTGATCTAATCAGCCATTTAATTCCTCCCACCAGGTGGGCCTGGGTCCAGAGGCAACTGCAGCTGTAGCTCTGGAAGCAGCCTCAGAGGTGCACTACCTCCACTGCCCTGGGGTGGTGGCCCACCGGAAACTCCTTTCACTCTGCCCCAGCAGCTTTTCCCATTAACTTTCTCTGTTGTCCTTGGTGTTTGTGGGTTGAGAAGTCTGGTAACTGCCACAGCTCACTGAGTTAGGGGGCTATGCCTGTTCTGCCTGGGTCCTGGTCTGGTTGGTCCTGAGGTGGCCCATGCTGGGCTCTGCTCCGCTCTGCTCCCAGCTCCATGGAACAGACCCTTTCCTGTGACCATCCAGGTTGTCCTGGGCTGGAGCCCTGCTTCCCTACCCTGCTATTTCATGGGTTCTGCATCTCTAGAATTTGTTCAGAGCCATTTTTATAAGTGTTTGGGAGGGACCTTGGTTGGGGGGGAGGGGGTTAAGCAAGTCTCTGCTTTCCAGCGCCATCTTGGCTCCCCCGCCCCATTCTGCTTTTTAAGGAGTTATTTTCAACAATGAAGTTTTGTCCCTCTTTTTACATTTGGCCAATTCAATTTTTTAAGGTGTTATATTCTTCAGCATTTTTTGTGCCTCTTTTACTAAGTTTTGTTTTTTCATAATTTTCTTCCCTTGCTCTCATTTCTTTACCCAATTTTTCCTCTACCACTGTTATCTGATTTTGAAAATCAATTTTTTTTATGTCTTCCAGGAATTCATGTTGAGCTTTTGTCCAATTCACATTTTTTTTTCCTTTGAGGCTTTGCTTGTAGCTGTTGTGATATCATTGTCTTCTTCTGAGTTTCTATCTTGATCTTCTCTGTCACCATAGTAGTTTTCTGTGATCAAATTCTTTTTGAAATATATTCTGCTCATTTTTTCAACCTACTTCTTGACTTTCAACATAATAAATTGAACTCTGTGTGTGGTATGGGCAGCAGAATGTGGGGGTGGAGGTGGGGGACAGATTCTTCTAAACTTCAGGGTTTTTTTGCATTGCTGTTTTCAGAGCTAGTTCTTGGGGTTTGGAAGAAGACTTTGGTGTTTTCAAGTTTGTGGTACTATGTGGGAAGAGGTATGGTCACCCCTCTTCTGGTCTGTACTCTGGCATTTATCCAGAAAGGGCCCCTGATTGCTTGAGATTACCATAAATATTGTTCCTCAGGGTCCATGCTCCTAGAACCAGAAATAATCTTGCCCCTAAGGGCTTCTGTCCTCTTCTTAAACAAAACTCTTCTCTCTCTTAAGCAAAAGCTCTCCTCTCTGCCTTTGAACTATGACCCAAAAGTGGGTATAAGCAATGGAGTTGTCAAACAGAGTCTAGTCCTGCATCCAGGACCTGTGCTAGCCTAGAGCTCCCTTATAATTTCTTTCTGGCCAGTTGCAAGATCTCCTTACCATCTCTGGTACGGTATATGAGAGCTCCTGAAGCCATTGCTTCTTCTGTTGCCACCAACTAGTCCCACACTAGTGTTGCATCCAAATGGGCTCTCAGTTTCCACTAACTACTGTGTCACAGATCCAGCCTTCAGACCTCTTAAATTGTTTTGGGCTGGAAGAATGTTTCACCTTGACTTTCTGTTGGCTCTGCCATTCCAGAATTTGGTTTGAAGTATTATTTTAGTTATTTGGAGGGCAATATTGGGAATGCTAAGATGAGTGCTTCCTCTACTCTGCCATCTTAGGTCTGCCTTGGAAGAGGGATACTTTCTACAAATATGTCCCTGAATCAATGAGTATATAGAGCCAACAGCAACAGTAAGATGAGAGATGAGATCTCAAAAAGCAACATCATTTTTTTCTTTTCCATATGAGAAACTGGACTTCGAGGAATATGCTATATACATACATACCTATATATGTGTGTGTGTGTGTGTGTGTATACACATACACACACACACACATATATATATGTATATGTATATGTATATACATATATATATATATATATATATATATATATATTTAGACAAGCCTGTAGCACACAAAGAAAAAGGACTTCAACAATATTTAGCAAAAATCAAGTCCCTGCCCAATATATGGATTGTTTAATGTAGGCCAAGTTCTACCTACTCTGATCACTAGACCACATTTGACCACTGATTACTTTTAGAATGATAGAAAAACTTATAGTACATTTTGATGACTAGGATAAGAGAAGCTGATGAAGAAATTTCAGTTTATCAATGATGTTAATGAATGACAATGATCCTAAGTTGGAGTAATTGGGGATGTAGAGAGAAAAGAACTGGGAATGAATGACACAGAAAAATTCTTTGACCCAATGAGTTGGTTTTCCTCCCAAACGGGTCCAACCACAATAAACTTGTCAATGAATGAATGTCTTGTTGTGGCTGTTCCACCTATTATCTCTTCCCTATGACATGAGAAACAGTAAGGGATAGAGCTTAGGAGACAAGCCTTGGAGTAAGGAAGACCTAGGTTCAAGATCTTTATCTGACATATATGTACTGTGTGACCTGGGGCAAGACGCTTAACATTTCACTGCTCCATGAAAGTATCTAAAACAGCATGTTAGAGAAGAATTGGGGATTTGTATCAGTGGAAGAAGCTCTTATACTGTAAATTTAGAAAATTCCTAATCATTTCTTTATATTTTTAGTTGGGGTTGGGGTGGGAAGGAGAGGGCTATTTGGACCTAATAAAAATTTAAAAAAATATCAATGTTAAACAGGATTCTCTTCCAACTCACTCTCCTTCTTCTCTACATCCAAAATACGGAGACAAAGAGTACCAAAAGCATATTCAAATTCTAGCTCATTTTCATAATAACTATGTACTTGCTTTCCTTTTCCTAAAAGCCTTTTTTTCCAATGAGTCCTATCATACTGTGATTCACAACAGTAATGTTTAATATCCCCAAACACCTGTCTTGAGGCAAATAGTATAAAAACAATTAATATGCTTTCAAGTCCTGTAAATTACATATATGAAACTCATTATTTTCATTGATAAATAGAAGCTCCTGGATTCAAAGCTTGACTTCTAAATTCTATATTTGGAACTATTTTCATCAGTGAAATCCAGAGCACTGAAGTATATACCATGATCAAAATAGAGCCTACTAAAATTTGGGCTCCTCTTTTGATGATATCAAATCATGCTCACTTAATTATCATTTTGCTCCCAAAACTAATGAGCATGATAGCCAATATATAAGCAAATCAATTCTGTTATGGAAAACTGCATTCTGCAAATGAATGAAATCCCTCCTTTGGAAGAAATGATCTATCTGATGTGAGATGGCTTGGGAGATCTAATTTTTACTGAAAGGGAGGAAGGGGCAACTAAATAAAGGAGTAAAGTAATATAGGTACCTAGTAAGAGATCTGAATAAATTAAGGTAAAGAAAGGGAGCATCTGACTTTTGAGACAAGGAAAATTGAAACTGAACATTACTATAGCTTATCTTAAAGCTGTTAAGTCAGTCTAGCATGTGATGAAAAAGATCATTAATTTCAATGTAATTAAATATAATTAATAAGGTTCTCTAAAGAGTGTGTGGCTAAGAGATAATGTCAGGTCCTGGGTGTGACCTATGGGGTAATATTATCTCTAAATCATTTCAGTTCTGGACTCCAACACCGAAGCTATAAAATTCTAAATAGTACTCCTAAAATTCCTCTGTTACCTTTGTTTACTTGCTTAAAGAGAAGTAATAAGAAATAGTGGAAAGACCACTTCACTAGGAATCAGAAGATCTGTGGGTTCAAGTCTCAGCTCTGCAAATTGTTGGCCATGTGACCGTGGGCAATTAATTTCACCTAGCTTCAGTTTCCTCATCCACTAAATTGGGTGGGTTGGGATGGATGGCTTTGAAGGTTCCTCCCAGCTTTGATGGTTTATGAATCTAATTATTTCTCTTTGTGCCTGAGTTTCCTAGTCTATAAAATGGGGGTGATAACAGCATCTGCTTCACAGGGTTATTGCAAAACACCAATGGGATAATGTATGCAAAGTACTTTGCAAATCTTAAAGTATTATATAAATGGTGGTTATTAGTAAATCTTTCTTACCACCACAGATAAAATATATGGAGAGATAGTTCATAATTATGTGAGAAAAGCCAAAGAACTCTCTATGCCCTTTGATCCAGTTGGTCCCACTACTAAGCATATACTCTCAAATGATCAAAGCCTTAAAGAAAGCCCTACATATACCAAAATATTTGTAGCAGTACCTTTTGGAGTGACAGAAAATCAGAAACAAAGTGGGTACCCACCAAATGGCTGGATAAATTTTGGAATATAAATGTATTGGAATATTACTTTGTTCTTACAATAACAGATGTGAGGATCAAAGGTTGAGAACTGGAAGAGACCTTAGAAGTAATCTAGTCTAGCCCAATTGTTTTATAAATGACTCAACTGATGCCCAGAAATGTGAAATTATTTAACCAATGTTGCTCAGAAACTCTGACAAATATAGGAAAACATAGGAACTGATTCAGAGTAAAATAAATAGATACAGGACAATGTGAACAATGATTAAAATAACATCAGTGAAAATCAATAAGAAGAAGCCAAACTCTGCATAACTGCAATATTGGAATTATAGTGGGGGTGGAGGGTTGTGATAAAAAGATTCAACTTGATGTGTTCACCAAGAGGTGAACCTTTGCTTTATTTGGTTTATTTGATTTTCCAAGTTTTATAGAACAAATTCTTTTATCGAGGAGATTTGTTCTGTGACATTTGAATTCAAATGGCCACACTTGAGGACCTAGAGGGCCATGTGTGGCCTGGACAATGTTCCCCACCCCTGTAGAAGATGGAGTTTGTGAAAGACAACCATCTAAGTGCACTGCTTCTGGTGGAATTTCTGCAGAAAAACACATGCAGCTCACCATGTGTGCCTGACAGAAGGCAATGAACCATTAGTGGTTCCTGAGGTTGGAGGAGAAACTCTCCCTTCCCACCTGATTTTGCTGGGGGTGAGAGAAGGCAGAGAAGGGAAGAGATATCAAGCAACGACCTTGTGCCAGGCACTGTGCTAAGGACTTTACAAATATTTTCTCATTTGATCCTCACAATAAACCTAGGAGGTAGGTGTTATTATTATCTTCACTGTACAATTCAGAAAACTGAAGCAGACTTGTCCATGGTCACTCAGCTAGTAAAATCAAACTCAGGTTGTCCTGACTCCAGACCCAATGCTCTATCTACTGAGCCATCTAGCTAGCAGAAGACAAAAGGGAAATAGAGATAGGGACCCTGAGATCTCAATGAGATCTCCCTTCCTTTAAGGGAAGACTTAGAGGAAGTGCTGCAGAGTGAAATGAGAACTAGGAGAAGAATTCACCTAAGACCCACAGAAATATAAAGGAAAATAACTAGGAATATTTCACAACCTTGATCAAAGCAGTGGCCAAGCATAACTTCGGAGATCAATGATGAAGCATGTCAACCATCTTTTGGCAGAAAAGAGTTGTACTAGAGCCATAGAATGAGACATTTCAGATGTGGGCCAATGTATTTGTCTGCTTTGCTGGACTATACTTCTGTGTTACAAGGGAAGGATTCTGTGAGAGTTAGAGGGAGAGAACTAAGTTAATGGATAAAGATGCAAAATTTTAACAAGAACAAAAAGAAAAGTGTATCAATAAAACATTAAAAAAGAAAAGAATAAGAAATTTGGATGGGGACAAAAGTAAACGGGGCAATTTTGTTACTACTTTAATAAAATAAATATATATATATACATATATATATACAGACACACATATATACATGCATATGCATATATAATATTTATGCATATATATTTAAAACACGAACTATATAAAACAGAAGCTTATAGTTTAATATGCATTGCTTTTTAATTTTTCTTTGTATATTGAAATGTTTATTTTATTTCATGATAAAGTACACAATTTAAAAAAAAATTAAATCTTTTCTAGGCTAGTGTGAATGATGACACCTCTCAAAAAGATCTAAACTCCAAGAATCCAAGATAATCAATCCATCTTGGAAGTAACCCTCATCACTAAAGTTCATCCTCTAGGAGTGACAAAAGGGCATGTCCATACTCTTTAGAAAGATGAAATCAACATCCCTGGGCTCACATGGATTTATTTCAGTCTTGGGGATAAGAGCCAAATTATTCATCTCTCTTTGTCTTTTCATGCCCTTGTTATTTAGACCTGATCAGGTAATGTAATTTATTCTTCTCAACAAGGTTTCATCAGATATGTAGCACCTTCTAGGAGAGTTCTTAACTGTATTTTACCATAATTAGTTTCCTTTCAATCTTATGTCTTTTATTTTACACATTCAAAAACGTTGTTCTGAGACAGCAGTCATAGTTGAACCAGAATGCCAACAGGAGCCATCACACACACATACACACACACACACACACACACACACACACACACACACACACACACTAAGAACATCTGCATGGACAAATAAAAACAAAAAGTCCAAAGTTTCACTAGCCTGTAAATTCTTCATGTTGGTCAAGGAAGCGTCTTCAAAAACCTTCTTTTCATAATATCCAACCTTGTTCCAGAGAACAGATGCAACACAACTGTCTCCTTTCAGAAGATATAAAAGACCCAAGGAGCAGTTGCAAACACTACCAGATTTGCTTTTGTTTGACTGTTTTTCTTTGTTATAAGAAAGAATTCAGTGGGCATGAAGTATATATTTGGAAATCATAGGATCGTAGCTTTAGAGTTGAGTGCAACCTTAGAGGCTATCCAGTCTAATCCCCTCATTTTAAAGATGAGGGAACTGAGGCCCAGGGAGGTAAAAAATAAAGATAGAGTCACAGGCATAATTTGAACACAGATCATCTGAATCTAGAGTCAGTATTCTTTCCATCCATGATTCTCATGATTCTCATTATTCTCTCTCTCTCTCTCTCTCTCTCTCTCTCTCTCTCTCTCTCTCTCTCTCTCTCTCTCTCTCTCTCGCTGTCTGTGTGTATGTGCTTCTGTCTCTCTCTGTGTGTCTCTCTCTGTCTCTCTCCCTCCCTCCATCCTTCCCTTCCTCCCTCTTCTCTTTCTCTTTTCCTTCCCTCCCTCCCCTTCATCTCTCAACATAAAAGATATAAACACAAAAGGCATTGATGAAACATTGTTTTTTTTTTTAATTTACAGAAAAGTTCAGGGATATGAGTAAGTGACAGAGATGACTGGTAACCAAGTAGACCTATGGCAATAGTACGAAGAAGTCAAAAGCTGTGAAATCTTTTTTCACTGGATCAACAGTAGGGAGAAGAATGCATGACTCAGATCAAACTGAAAAATTCAGTCCCCTTTAAATAGAGCCCCTGCTGGTAGATACCAAAGAGGGGGTAGATGGTTGTTTGAAAACCACATTTAACTTTAATAGCAAGCCAAAAAAGAAACAATTTGAAAGGACGGCTTTGAGTATGATTATAGAAAGGAGTTTTAAGAACAGCCCAATCAGCAAAATGCCTCCCCAAAGATGTTCACAGTGAAGAGTAAATTCCACCCATAGCCACTGACTTGAGCTGCTGAGAAGAAGCATATTCAGCACTGAAAACAATCTCTAGGGATCTGGCCAACGTGAATTCACAGATGCTCTCTACTATGAGCCAGCTGGTCAGATCCCTCCCTAACCATAACTCTGGTGAAAACCAGAGTCCTCTGTTCACCCCAGCACATTTAATGATAGCAAAAGGAAAGCTTTGATAAAGCAGCAAATGTGTCCCATGACAAAATACACAAGCGATGGGCAATTGCTTTCATTCGAATTAGATATTCATCATGGCACCATGGAAGAAAGAGCACTGAACTTAGATTCAATGTCCTTTCACTGGCTGTCCCCCACACCTTGTGTGCTCTCTCATCTCACCTCCAGCTGGCTTCCTTGACTCAGCTCAAATCCCACCTTTGGCAGGACTTTCCTGGTCCTTCCCTTTTCTTCCTCACCACTCCCCTACCACACTCCTAGCACCTTCCCAATGAGATTGCCTCTCATTTACACTGAATATATCTTGTTTATACATGGTTGTCGACATGTGGCCACCTCCACCAAAATGTGGACTCTCCAGTAGAGACTATGATTTTTTCTTTTATTAATTATTTTTTTCAGGCAGTTAGCACAATGCTGAGACATACTAAACACTTAATGTGTGTTTCTTGACTGCCTGCCTGACTGAGTTGGAAGACGTGGCTGAGTCTTGGCCCTGACCTAAATTCAACATGTGACATCAGGCAGGTCACTCTTCCACTCTGGGTCTCAGTTGTACTGGTAGTAGCAGTGGTATTTTAGTGGTATTTTAATGGTATTTAGTAGCATTGTAGTGGTAATTATGGTGGTATTTTAAATCTGAAAAAAGAGGAAGTTGAACTGGATGCTCTCCATGCTCCCTTCTACCTCTGATATGCTATAATTTGAGAGAGAGTTTTTGTGTTTGGTGAGAAGTATGGATGATTGACGGAAGATATTAAGTGGTGAATTCAGGGCAATTTTGTATTGTACTTCTGTGCCACAACAACCTTCATCCTCCTCCTTTCTACCCACTAAAATTGTACTCATTCTGAAGTCTAGACAAGCCTTCCAGCCTGAAGGATGGCCACCCTAATAATACCATCCCACACTGAATTCTACCTTTACTGAATTCTGGTAGCATCTGACATATGCACCAGATATTTAGTAACTGTTTGTTCAAAATCTTGTATTATTCTAAGAGTTCCAAGTTCATCATTATCATCTCCCTAGTATGACTATGGGATTGCAAAGGTCAAGGGCCTTGTCTTAGGTCCACCTGGTACAGGTTTCAGAATATAAATGAGTTCATGTTGGGTTCTTAGATGCTTGCTGGTTGACATAGTAATCTCATGGCTTCATTATATGATCCCCAATCTTTAATTCTTGCTCCTTGCCCCTTTTTATCCCTTCTCATTCATCCTGTTTCCCTGTTATTTCATATCTGGCTGCTTCTTGTGCTCTGTTCAATTCTCAGCCTCTTAGTTCCCCTCCTCCTGACTGAGGATCACCATACTACAGCCACACTACAGCAAGGAAGTCGATGATTGTTCTACATCGGGAAGATGGCTTGAAATGGTAGGAAAGAAAAACTGGTGGTAGAGATGTTGTAATTTTCCTGCTCTGTGCCTCAGTTTCCTCATTTGTAAAATGAAACTGATGGAACTTGACAAGCCCTATCCAAAACAATTCAAAAAGCATTTATTCAGCACCTACTATATACAAGGTACTGTTAAGTATTCGAGATATAATGACCAGAACCCCTGATTCCCACCATATCTACCCCTTTGGGAGAAAGGAGGGACCTTTGATTGCTTTGTTCTTTTGCCTTAGATGTGGGAGACAAGAATTAAAATATTCAGAAAGAGAACTATTCTTTCCCCATTCACCTCCAAACCAACCAAGGAGTATAATGAGTAAAGTATTGATCTTGGAGTCAAGAAGAGCTAGAACTGCACCTAGAAGGGCACTTCAGTTAATCCCTCTCAGACTCAGTTTTGTCATCTGTAAAATACGAGTAATAATATCACCTACATCTCAGGGCTATGTGTGTGTATGTGTACATATGTATATATGTGTACCTGTGTATGGATGTATACCTGTATATGTGTGTACATGTTTTATATATATATATACGCTAAGACTTTTGTTACTACTATTACTATTATTACTCCCATTTTTAAATTTCTTTTATTTTTTAATTTTTTTAAATGAAACCAGTTTCATTGAAATAGTCATAAAAATACTAAAACCAAAGCAAAACAAGTTCATGAACTACATGCAAAGATCACTTGAGGAAACTGGTCTTAAGGTTTCAATTGCTTAACATCGATTTTTCCAAAGCCTCTGTTAAGTATGTGGTTCACAGTTTTTCTTTTTTTTTTTAAATCATTATTTATTTATTTAATATTTTTAGTTTCTAGCATTAATTTTCACAGGAGTTTGAATTACAAATTTTCTCTCCATTTCTACCCTCCCCCCCCACTCCAAGGTGGCATATATTCTGATTGCCCCATTCCCCAGTCAGCCCTCCCTTCTGTCACCCCACTCCCCCCCATCCCCTTTTCGCTTATTTTCTTATAGGTCAAGATAGATGGTTATGCCCCATTGCCTATATATCTTATTTCCTAGTTGCATGAAAAAACATTTTTTGAACATCTTCTTTTGAAACTTTTAGTTCCAAATTCTCTCCCCTCTTCCATCCCCACCCACCCTCCCTAAGAAGGCAAGCAATTCAACATAGGCCACATGTGTATTATTAGGCAAAACACTTCCACAATACTCATGTTGTGAAAGACTAACTATATTTTGCTCCTTCCTATCCTATCCCCCTTTATCCAATTTTCTCCCTTGACCCTGTCCCTTTTAAAAAGCATTTGCTTTTGGTTATCTCCTCCTCCTATCTGCCCTCCCTTCTATCACTCCCTTTTTTATCTCCTTCTTCCTTCTTTCCTGTGGGTTAAGATACCCAACTGAGTGTGCATGTTATTCCCTCTTCAGGTCAAATCTGATGAGACTAAGATTCATTCATTCTCCCTCACTTGCCCCCTCTTCCCTCCCAACAAAACTGCTTTTTCTTGCCACTTTTATGTGAGATAATTTACCCCATTCTATCTCTCCCTTTCTCCCTCTCTCAGCATATTCCTCTTTCAACCTTTAATTATATCATCCATTCATATTCAACTCACCGTATGCCCGCCCTCTCTCTCTCTCTCTCTCTCTCTCTCTCTCCATATATGTGTGTGTATATATATATATATATATATATATATATATATATATATATATATTTTTTTTAAATTCCCTTCAACTACCCTAATACTGGGGTCTCATGAATTAAAAACATCATCTTTCCATGTAGGAATGTAAACAAAACAGTTCAACTTTAGTAAGTCCCTTGTGATTTCTCTTTCTTGTTTACCTTTTCATGCTTCTCTTGATTCTTGTGTTTGAAAGTCAAATTTTCTATTCAGGTCTGGTCTTTTCACTGAGAAAGCTTGAAAGTCCTCTATTTTATTGAAAATCCATATTTTGCCTTGGAGTATGATACTTAGTTTTGCTGGGTAGGTGATTCTTGGTTTTAATCCTAGTTCCATTGACCTCTGAAATATCATATTCCAAGCCCTTTATTCCCTTAATGTACAAGCTGCTAGATCTTGTATTATTCTGGTTGTGTTTCCACAATACTCAAATTGTTTCTTTCTGGCTGCTTTCAATATTTTCTCCTTGATCTGGGAGCTCTGGAATTTGGTGACAATATTCCTAGGAGTTTTCTTTTTGGGATCTTTTTCAGGAGGCTATCGGTGGATTCTTTCAATTTCTATTTTACCCTCTGGCTCTAGAATGTCAGGGCAGCTCTCTTTGATAATTTCTTGAAAGATGATATCTAAGCTCTTTTTTTGATCATGGCTTTCAGGTAGTCCAATCATTTTTAAATTCTCTCTCCTGGATCTATTCTCCAGGTCAGAGGTTTTTCCAATGAGATATTTCACATTATCTACCACTTTTTCATTCTTTGGTTCTGTTTTATAGTATCTTGATTTCTCATAAAGTCACTGGCTTCCACTTGCTCCAATCTCATTTTTAAGTTAGTATATTCTTCAGTGGTCTCTTGGACCTCCTTTTCCATTTGGCTAATTCTGCCTTTCAAGGCATGATTCTCCTCATTGGCTTTTTGGAGCTCTTTTGCCATTTGAGTTAGTCTATTTTTAAGGTGTTATTTTCTTCAGTATTTTGGGGGTCTCCTTTAGCCAGTCATTGACTTGTTTTTCATGGTTTTCTTACATCACTCTCATTTCTCTTTCCAATTTTTCCTCTACTTCTCTAACTTGCTTTTCCAACTCCTTTTTGAGCTCTTCCATGGCCTAAGACCAGTTCGTGTTTTTCTTGGAGGCTTTTGATGTAGGCTCTTTTACTTTGTTGACTTCTTCTGGCTGTATGTTTTGGTCTTCTTTGTCACCAAAAAAAGATTCCAAATTCTGAGTCTGAATCTGAGTCCATTTTCACTGCCTGGCCATGTTCCCAGCCAACTTTCTTGACCCTGAGTTTTTCATTGGGGTATGATTGCTTGTACAGTAGAGAGTACTTTGTCCCAAGCTTGAGTGGCTGTGCTATTGTTTTCAGAGCTATTTCTACACAGCTAGCTCTGCCATGCCAGCGCTCCTCCTCCCCCAAGAACCACCAACCCAGACCAGACTCAGATCTTAAGCAGGCTCTGCACTCCTGCTCTGATCCACTACTTAATTCCTCCCACCAGGTGAGCCTGGGCTGGAAGCAATTGCAGCTGTAGTTCTGTAGCTGCCACCTCTGCTGTGGCCGAACTGTGAACTCCTTTCACTCTGTCCTAGAAGCTTTTCCCACTAACATTCTCTGTTGTCTTTGGTGCTGGTGAGTTGAGAAATCTGGTAACTGCCACAGCTCACTGATTCAGGGCACTAGTGCCTCTTTCGCCTGGCTCCCAGTCTGGTTGATCCGGGTGCAGCCCACGCTGGGCTCTGCTCCACTCCACTCCCAGCTCCGTGTTTGATAGACCTTACCCAGTGACCATCCAGGCTGTCCTGGGCTGGAGCCCTGCTTCCTTATGCTATTTCATGGGTTCTGTGTTTCTAGAATTTGTTCAGAGCCATTTTTTATTGGTCTTTGGAGGGTCCTGGCAGAGACCTAGGCAAATACCTGCTTTCCAGCCGCCATCTTGGCTCTGCCCTATTACTCCCATTTTACAGATGAGAACATGTATATACACAAATAGATAGATATAGATGTATGTATAAATATATTTATACAATGTATAAAATAAAGAAATATAAATGTGGAGAGGGAAAGAGAGAGAGAGAGAGAGAGAGAGACAGAGAGAGACAGAGAAGGAGAGAGAATGAATTCAGAGACCTTCTCTCCCCAGCTACATAATCCAAACCATGAGTAAAAATTAAGGAAATTTCTAAGTTGCATTTTACAGAGAGGCTTTCTACGTGTCAAGCTTAATTATTTCACTGGCTTTTCTCTTTCTACTTATATAGATACCACTAAAATCAGCATTTCCGTATAAGAAACACTAAAACTAGCTTTCCCATAACTTTATAGTCAGTTATGGTGAAAAGATTTGGATGTGCATTTCATCCCTGCTGGGAGATTATATTGCAGAGCAGTGTGCCCATATTGTCATATTGTCATTAGGCACTAAAAGCATAATACCTTTGGCCAGTGTGTATGGAGGGGGCGAGGAGAAATAGCCTGTTGTCGACCAGACAGGACGTTTTGGAGACAGCAATCATAGATTTCATGATCTGATTATGTGGCAGGGTGAAATTCTACCTCCCAGCCTCCAGGTAAATTGAAAAAAATAATTTAAAGGGAAAGTATGAAAAGAGGTCATTTTTATGTGTGAGGGGTTATTCTCCAATACAGGACCTGACCAAGTAGGAAGTAGTAGGTAAAATATAAGCTCAAAGGATTTAGAGTTGGAAGGGATCTTAGAGGCCCCAGTCCAAACCCCTCATTTTACAGATAAGAAAACTAAGACACAGAATTTCAAGTGACTTGCCCAAAGTCACACTACGAATATCCAGGGAAAACTCATTCAAATATTTTCTAGGCAAGTGGCCTAGGCTCAGTAATTCATCACTCATTCTTTCATCCTATTGAGTTGTTGGTCCAAAAGAAGCATTTCCTTCCTTCTCTTCTCCCCTAAGCATCTAGGACCAAGGTCTATTTTGCTCTGACTTCTTGTTTCTGCTCTCTTCTCTGCTGGCCTTTGCTGATTCAATGGTTTTATCTCTTCTTAGAGACCTTAGAAGCAAAATATACTGTGAAAGCTTTGGGGAGCTTGAGGTGGAGGAAAGGAAGGAGGAAGCTTTCCTTTTAAGACCTGGCCACGGGCCATTCTGTTTTCTTTCCTGTCTAGCTAAGGTCACCATATAATTCCTCCCATTCTCTTTTCTTCTTCCTCCATAACTTTTATGGTGTTTGGTAAATGTTAAAAGACCTGGAGGGAAGCCTCCAGTACACTGGACAGCTCCTCTCTAGAGAATTTATGGAAGGACATAGATAAGAAATGCATGGGATAAAAAAGATGTGGATAGGTTGAAATCTGCATCAGCAGAGGAGATACCCACATAGATGAGATCATGGACTCACTGAAGTACTAAGGAATATATTTTGGGCTTCAAAATAATTAGGCCATGTCAATTCAGCCCTGTGTAGGCTAGAAGAAAGGCTACTCTATAATCAAATTCTATCTTCCTTGTTCAAATATATGTGTATTTGGATTTTTAAAGGGACGTGTTGAAGAATATATTCCCCATTTACAGGTGGCATTTTGGGATGGATTTACATGTTTGTATTAAGCTAGAGATTTCCTCAAAATACCACAAGCCTGTTAGTTTTATGTGATTTATAAATAAACTTTGTCTCCTAAGGAAATCCTCCTTAACTTGTTTTGAATTTCATTAATATTGCTTAACTGTCCAATTGCCACAACATCCAAAAGATTTGGGCACATTGAGTAGGAAGGGGGAGCTGAGGAATTCCAGTTCCCACCAATGTTAATTAGCCAGATTACTAAATAGTGTAGGAAAGTAGGAGCATACTGGATTTGGGATGAGATGACCTGAAGTCAAATTCTAGCTCTGCTAATTACTATGAGTGTGATCTTGGTAAGTCCTTAACATTTCTGAGTCAGAGTTTCGATATATGAAAAATGAAGGCTTTGGACTAGAACTTCTTTAAGGTCCCTTCCAACTCTAAATTTACCATCCCATGATCCCCTCTGGGTCCCAACTTCTCATCTATAAAATGAAGGGAGTGAACTTGGTGATCTTTAAAGTCCATTCAGGGTCTTATTCCTAAAACCCTCCCTCTGGAAACTAGCACTATGCCTTGCATATAGTGAGTCCTCTGAAAAAAATCAGTTGAGAGGCAGCATAGTATAACAGAGGGTTGATTTGTGAAATAGAGAAGTCCTTGGTTAAGGTCCTATCTCTGATATTAACAAGTTATGTGACCACAGGCAAATCATTTAAGCTTTCAATACAAGAAGAGACTAAGATGATACAATCCAGATAGTTGTCCAGTCTGTATCAGTGAAGTGAATATGGCAGCTAGGTGGTGCAGCAGATAGAATGCCGGGCCTGGAATCAGGAAGACCTAAGTTCAAATCTGGTTTTGGACACCTACAAGCTGTGTGACCTTGGGTAAGCAACCTCTGTCAGACTCAGTTTCCTCATCTGTAAAATGGTGATAATAGGAACACCTACTCTTCAAGGTTGTTGTCAGAATCAAATGAGATAATTATAAAGTACTTAGCACAGCACTTGGCACATAGTAAGTGTGTAGCAGTAAGGCAATAATCACAATATCAATGATAATCGTGAATATGCCTATGTAGTTCTATATTGCAAGGTATGAGAGACTATCCACAAAGAAGGTAAAAGAAGTATAACATTTATTCAAACACCAGAAAATCATATCCCACAACCAACGAAATGTTCAGCTCCCACAGCCATTCAGCCCACTTTATCATAACAGCAAGGAACTTAAAACACCATATCACAACTTGGAGCCTCACCATCCCAAAACCTCTCAGACCCCCTGCTGGCATCTTCCCCAAAACAAACTCACAGTACAGCTAAGTCAGCCTGTTCAATTCTAACAATCACAAGGGTGGCTATTAGCAGTCATTAGCAGCCATAACTGCTCTCTCTCTCTCTTTCTCTCTCTCTCTCTCTCTCTCTCTCTCTCTCTCTCTCTCTCTCTCTCTCTCTCTCTGTCTCTCTCATACTCTCTCAGCATTTCTTGTGACATAACTTCCTTTTCCTGTCAGGAAGCTCCTCCCACCACATGTATCTTAGGCTTCCTGTGATGTAAGCAGGTCACATAGCCTATTAATGGGTGGGAAAGATCTTCAAATCTAAATTGCTACTACAAAGTGCTATATAAAATATTAGTTATTATTATTTGCCACATTGAGAATTCCTTACATGGATAATCATAGGTCTGGACCAAATGTCTATGTGTACGTGTATTTGTATATACATACATATATATGTGTAGACATATGAATAGAAATATATGTGCTTTGCAGCATGACATAGTAGATAGAAGGCCAGACTGGTGGCACTTAACTCAAAATACATATATATATATATATATATACACACACACACACACACACACACACATATGCATATGTCCATACATGAATATGTATATTTGCTCCACACCCACGCGAACATATTTATCAAGTGAGTAGCTACAAAAGGTCACAAAAATGTGCATCCATACCAACTGGCAAAAAATCTAAATGATCTCCTCTACCTCTCACATTGTTCGGTTTTGTTGATTTTTTTTTTGATGGAGCTGATACTCTGAATACAGAAAGCCCCTTTCCAGTCCTTTCTTCAGATGATTAGATTTCTTAAACTTGCTCTCTGGAATGTTTATGTCAGCTGCTGCTTCAAATGTTTTAATCAACCAAATATTTGGGTTTTCTCCAGTGAAAGAAAGATGATTTGAATATCTGGCCAGAAAACCTAACCTGTAATTAAGCTGAGTACCTTAATGCCTTTGATATTCCTAAACTGATGCCTCACTCTAGGAAAGCCTTTCAGAAGCAGCCAGTTGTGATACATGAATATAGCCATGGCTGACAACTCCTTCCAGTGGAATAAGCAGTAGAAGTCATTGTTGCTATTGGAAGAATAAATATCTGCTTTCAAAATCACTGGAGAAATCAATAGTGTTAGGTCATGACCCAAACAATGTACATGGGCAAATGCAAGAGAGAGAGTCTTGGTGCCAGTCCAGCCAGAAAGAAAAATTGGGTAGCCATTGTGAACTACATAATGGCTCTCAAATTTGCTATTGAGACTAGGAGTTTGGCCTGACTATCCACACAAGAAAAATTAAGTGGATGAATACATGAATGCCTATTGCTAAGACTACAATATGTATTGAATAGAAAACCAGATAAAGGTGGTCCATCAGTATGTTATGTATATGTGTATGCATGTGTGGATAAATGTATACATATCTTGGTTGGATTCTGGATGGATTAAGAAATGGGCCCAGAATTTACTAGAAAGAAGAGTGGGATTGTTTGCCTTTGGAAAATTGTCCAGTGCCTTTAAAAATCCCAAGATTTTCCCTGAAACAAATACCTACTTTTTTATTAACAATTTTTTTTTTCAGTAAGAGGCAGGATGCCATGAGAACCCGTTGGCCTTGGAGCCAAGGTAATTTGGGTTCAAATCTTACACCTATGCTAGTCATAGGACCTTGGATAAATCACTTAATTTCTCAGTATTCCAGGGCACCTTCTAAGATCATAACACAAAACAGTTGCTAATCTTCCCTGGTAGAGGGAGTTTCTTTACAGGAATTCTCAAGAAATAATGTCTAGAGTGTGGACGCACACAAGTACATGCAAGCACACACACATGCAACACTGCTACCACTACTACATATATATATATATGTATATATATATATATACATACAAATTTTGCAAATTTCAGAAGTGTCATCTGCACTTGGGGTCTCCTCCCTTTAATTGAATGGCTCCTCCCAGAACCCCCTTTTAAAAAGGGTACCCAGATCAGAGATCACATTTCCTTCCAGGTTTCTTTCACTTGTCTGAACTTTTCCATCATGCCTCACCCCATCTTCTGAATTTCCTTATAGGAATTATCTTCCTTATAAAATGTAAGCTCCTTGAGGGCATGGACTGTCTTTCAAGGGACCTTAGAGACTAACCATCCAATTTTACATATGAAGAAAATGAGACCCAGAGAGAGGAATCAACTGGTCCAAGGTGATCCTTGTGGCTAGAATTATGCTTACAACCCAGGCTGGTCCAGGTATCCCATTCTCCTCTCTGGATGACCAAGAACTTTTTCTACAAGTTCCCTAGACTGTGCCCCAAACACCGGACCTTTTTTTCTTTTTTGACTTTGTCTTCTGTTTAACTTACCTGCTCTGTGTTGCTTTTCTAGCCTAGAATATGGGGACATGTCTTGCATAGAATATGGGGACATGTCTTCTACCTTGAGACATCTGTGATTCTATAATACAATCGAGAGCGAAATCATCATTATTATCTGGTTAGTTACACAGTTTGAATACATTCTGAGGCAGCTAGGTGATGCAGTGGCTAGAGTACTGATTTTGGGGCCAAGAAGACCTGAATTTGAATCCTGTTTCAGAATATGCCAGCTCTGTTCCCTTAGCTGTAAAATGAGGATAATAATAATAACTACCTCATAGAGTTGTTTTAGGGATCAAATGAGATAATGTATGTATGGTGCTTTTTAAACCTATAAATATATGAATTTTAAGTATTATGCAAATAGCTATTTTTTAAAAATTAAAACTTAAGGAATCGTAACCTTAGAGAAAATTCATTCTCACTACACCACAAATGGAAGAAAATTATTTTTTCTTGAAAATTACTTTTAGCTTCCATTTTGAAGCCAACATAAACTGAACCTCAAAGCCAGACTAACAATGCAAAGATCCTTAATTTACATTTAGAAAAATATATTAAAATCTCCATACACATATGTATGTACTTATTGGGTACAGCTAAATAGCCTGATAACAGAAGGCTTGGAGAATGCTAGCAGTAGGGAAGTATTGTAAGTGGGAAATGTGACATTAGTCTGACTCTTTAATTACAAGCTGTTTGCACCATGGGTTCTGTATTGATGAATTTGTGTTTGTGTGGGTATTGGTTGATCCTGAAGTATATAAAGCTCCTGAACAGGCAAAACTGAACCAACTTCAGTATGCCTCCAAAACAAAGGTTAAGCATTTGGTCCTATTTTCAGCATTTTCCATTAGGGAGGCAGCATAGACTGATGGAAAGCCTCTATTGGACTGGGAGACAGATCACCACAGAAGACCTGATTCTCTCCCTTCCAAGCTATGTGACCTTGAGAAAATCACTTAAATTCTTTTTATCTAATTTTCTCCCTAGGAAGGTGGAGGGTAAAAATATCTGTTCTATCTACCTCATAGGATCATTATGTTAATCAAATGGTGTAACTTGCACAAAATACTTTGAAAACCTTAAGGCCTTATATACATGCAAGTATTATTATAAGTGCCTGGCACAGAGTAGGTGCTTAATAAAAGTGCTGTGATTTGTTATACCTTTTGAACCTTACAAGATAAATGGTCTCTGGACTGATTCTGAAGTCAGGATTATCTGGTTCAAGGGTTAGCTGGTAAATGTTTAATATCTGGTACTACAGGAAAAAGGAAAATGTATGAAGGACACAGTTTTCAGTTTAATTGGCATTATTAATATTTTCCTCATCACTTTCTTAAATCTATATAATCAAGCCCCTATTTGTAGCACTATTGATTTCCAAGGTATTAATGCTCATGCTGAAAATTTAACAATTAGCTCCTACTGAGTCAGTGTGATCCATCTCCAGACCACCAATAATCTGGTTCCAAGTCCTGTCTTTGACACATATTGGGTATGTAAAAACAAAGTCTATTTACATGCCTCTCCTGAATTGCTGTTTGTCATTGAAGGATGGAGTTTCTAAACTGGGAATTCATTACATGAATGAAATCAAAAGTCTAGGTGACTCTACCCCAGCTACACTCTCTCCAAAAACAAAACAAAAGAAAGTAACTTTGGAAAAATAAATGAATGGCTCCTCCACACATTTTCTTGTCTATTTGTGAGAGCAATTGAGTTTGTCTCTACCCCTAGTTACATTATTCCTTCAAGGCTATGCTCCCTTCTTGTACAGAAATGACCATTTTTTTTCTAATCTTATTTTCTCTCTTCCCCAAGTACTGTATATTCAAAAGGTGTTCCCCATCATGTTGATTCACCAAGGCTTTCAGTTGGGTAAAAATCCTCTTTAAATGAGGGGCTTGGATTCCGTAACTTCACAGCTGCTCCCTGATCTTTTCCAAAACAATTAAAAAGAAAGGAAAACCAAAAAATATTTGTAAAAATCAAATTAAAGTACAGAGCTGACGGAGTTGCAGCTCCATGAGTCCATTTGGGCTGCCTGCCAAGAGTATTTTTAATATAATAATCACTCATCCATAGACCCATAATAATTGATATTTGCAATTCGATAATGCTTCTTAACAATTTTTTATTTGTTTCCGATCTCCCAGTTTTTCTCCTTCGCCCTTCCACCTGGCAGGCCCTGTGTCAGCATATTCATGGTTCTTAATGACCCTCTCAGCAGCTACTGATCAAAGTCAAATTTTAATTATGATTCTAATTTTGGAAATTTGGCCCCTTTTAAACTGAACTTCTAGAAGGGAGTCAGATCTAAACTTGGAACAGCTCACAAGAAATACATCAATTTTAGGGCTGTTTAATTGGAAGTTTGATGAGTTTTCTATTCCACACTTCCTAACAATGTGTTCTGAACCAGGTGACTACACCTGCAAAATGCAAAATATATTATGAGAGTTGATCAATCTGGTTTAGGAAGAGAGTTCTAGCCATTTGGAAAAGGCTGGTGCCAAAGTTCTGTGGGGGAAGAACTTAGTTTCAAGCATTGAAATATTAGCTTTTATTCATATATATGCTGCCTTTCAAGACTTCAATACTTGTACTTCCTTTGCCTTTTATTCTAGATTCCAAAAATGACATTTTAGAATCCAACAATTTGACCTGGACACATCTTTTGATTTGTCAACTTCTGGCCTTTGCTTGGACAATTCTCCTGACAAGTGTGTAAGGCCAATCTGTCCATGAAAGATCTGTCCCGCCCATTGAATAGGCCTCAGGTGGAGCCAACAAAGGGAGGCCTGATTAGAGGCAGGCCCACACCCTTTCACTAACTAGGTTTGAGGCCCTGGGCCCCACACATTTTTGATAAGTAGGCTCTGAGCACTTGGGCCCTGAACAGGGCATAAGAGCTCTGAGGTTGGAGTTTTGCCTTTGGGGGCACACTTATTGAAAGAGTGTTGGTGACAAGACTCTGGGTAAGCTGTTGAAGCAGCGCCCCCCAGCTTTGAAAACCCAGATGTTGGTGTTTCTCTGGTAACTATGTATTGTGATTTGGTTAGACAGAAATGTTGGTCTGTTTATACTGTCTCTGTTTATAATTTCTGCTTGTATTTGCTCTGAACTTCAGGGTGCTGGCTTTTCCTCCTGAACTAAGTGAATGGTATATGTATGTTTAATTAAAGTGAGATTGTTAACCTCTTAAAGTTGCTTTCCTTAGAAAAGCAGAACCTGTGCTGGCAGCCCTTCTGTGTGTTCTTGTTGTTGGCCTTACACAGTCACAGTAGCTACTAGCAACATTGTTGTTACAAAAGGTGGGATGTGCTGGAACCAGTTCAAAATAGCTCACAAGAATGAATTATCAAATTTTCATGGTGAGCATTTACACCTCACAAATCGGCACACACTATAAATCAGAATTTGATCTATTGTTTACTCATTTTCTGAAAGAATATGGAGAAAACATTAATAGTACAGATCAAACTTAAAAGTATGTCATTGATATTTTGGGGGTCGGGGAGAGCCAGTTGTTACACATTTAGTAGCATACCCTCTATTTTTCCCCCATTCTTCCAAGTGCATACAAAACCCTAACTCCTCTGTGACCTCTTTGCTAATCCACCATCCATAAGTAATGAAGAAAAGAGCAGAAGTGTTTCATTGATTGTAGTAATTTGAGCTTTCTTCCCTACTAGAATACAAGTTGCAGATGAGCAAATACCATGCTTTACTCTTCTTTGTGTTCCTCGGTATCTTACATAATAAGTATCGCGTAAATATTTGTTAAAGGATAGAATTGTTCTTAAGGACCATTCAAATGATTCTATAAATAGAAAAAACACTTCTCTTATGATGAAGAAAAAGTAAACTGACCTTAAAGTATCCCTGTTTCTCATCCCCTTTCTTGAAGACTGAATGGTTCAAAAGGATGGAAATATGATCTGCCTAATGTCACAAATTCTTGATTAGAATGGAAATATTCAGCCAATCCACTAGTGGTATCTCATGGAAATATGTGGGTTGGTGATAAGATACATCTACTCTGGGGTAGCTAGGTAGCATAGTGGAGAGTGCGCTGGGCCTGAAGTCAGGAAGACTAATCTTCCTGAGTTCAAATCCACCCTCAGACACTTACTAGCTGTGTGACCCCAGGTAAGTAACTTAACATTTTTTGCCCCAGTTTTGTCATTGGCAAAATTGAGCTGGAGAAGGAAATGGCAAACTACACCAGTATCTTTCCCAATAAAAGACCATATTAGGTCACAAAGGGTCAGAGATGACTGAATATGACTAAACAACAACTTTGATTTGGTTCCTGAGGATTTTAGGAACATGGAACAAAAATAAACCAACTTAGAAGCCACTATCTCTTGGAATTGTGGTCAGCCACCCTCTGTAATGTCCACAGATCAATCTGTGATTCCAAGTTTGTCTCCACTGATCTATCCAGTCACTAAGGCTCCTGGGTAAAACATGTCACTTGTTTGCTATTGCTATTGTTCTATACATAGCTACCCTCCTAAACTCATCTCAGGTTTAGTGCCTCATTAGATTGAATGACAGGAACAAAAAAGGAAGTAATCCAATACAGTTTCTCCATTACAAGGTTGTGTTGATGGGCTGTAAGCAGAACGTGACAAAATCCATTCTTCAATGAATCTTTCGATGATGGAGCTATTACTGCAAGAGATCTTCTGGATGGATGGCACACAAGGCAACTGCAGGCAGAAAATAATCAGGTGCTCCCATGTAGCATTGATTTCAGCTAACCAGATGGGCATTTCCTTCATACGAAACTGGTGATTATTTTAGACTCAAAGTGTGCTTAAGTTTAAAACCATTCTATTCAGGAAAAGGGCCATCCCTTTGGACCTTAAATGGTGTGTTTGTGTGTGGGGGTGTCCTTTATTTTTCTCTAAGGAAATTATATTAAAATAACTTCTGCTGAATTTTAGTACTACATTGACAGCTCCATCAACTGCATTGTGTTTTATGAAATGCGGTATCTTCTGGATGGATTATTTCTAGGACTTAGAGGAGCTAAAGGAAGAAAGTGATTAAGATGTTTCCTAGAGAGGAAATGGGGAAGGCTGAACTATAGGGATCTTTCTAAATCTACTATCAACTACACGGTTGATTTTTCCTTGGAATATGATTATTCCAGTACTACAAACTCCAATGGATCTGTGGTCTCATCATTGTAGGCCATTACTCCAATGACATAGATTTTTGATGTCTCTATGCCTACACAACTTTGTATATTTTCCCATGAGCCCATCTCAGGGGATCTACTGAATGTTATGTAAGCTTTCTTACATTCTTCTGAATTTGATACCAATGGAGCACAGACCCTATTTATACCTCACACTTGCCATGTAAACAACCCATTTTTCCCCAGTCATACAATACTTTGATGACATTTTATACCTAGCTTATTCTGAATGATTTTTTTTGTTGGTAACATACCCTGCTCATGCTCACATTGCAGAAGCACTAATGGGTCCTAGAGATGGCATTGCCCTTGGAATTGGCCTGTTTCACTCTTCTTAAGTGAGACAAAGCTTTGTTCCTCTTTGCCTTTTATTTTTGTGGCATCTGTTAAGCATTTTTATATCCAATATGGTCAACTGGTAGGACCAAAACCTAGAAGCACGAGGGGGCATTTCAGCTGAAAAGAAGCATCCTCTCTTGAAGCATCTTTATTGTTTGTGAGCTGTTTGGGTATTGTTTCAGAATAAAGACAGTTACTCAATTCAGATGCTGTACCGTCTTAGGTGGATCCAAGTTATCCTGCGTCAGTGAATAGCAGCTTAGATTTAACTACTCTAGCAACTGGAGACATCAGCCTACTTACACTGGATCCAAAGTAGTTTTGCTTTGCTCTCAGTATCTCAGTATCTTTGCTGCTGTGTTTTGGGTTGAATTTAAAAGAAATTACCTCCATGCTCAGAGACATGACATAAGATTTTATTTAACCAAAAGATGGCCTTCCCTGTGTGTGCCCAAAGAGTACTTTTCCACTGTGATTTGTATATTCCATAAGATTATGGATCTCAAACACTAGATTTATAGCCCAAGTAGCCAGTACTTACTATGAAATGCTTATTATGTACATGGAGCTATAATAGGAGAAACAAAAGACTTAAGACATGATTCATTACACTAACAAATTTACATTCTAGTTAAGTAGATTTATATATACATGTATACACACACACACATATACGTATATACACACATTGGGTTCATCTACCTCTAATGCTTATTACCCATGTGACCTTGAGCAAGTTACTTAACTTTGCCAGCTCTCAGTTTTCTCATGTGTAAAATGACTGAGTTGCAGTAGATCATACTTGAGGTCTCTTCAAATATTAATCTATATTCCCACGAACCATGGAAAATAACCAATGATATTCAGCTTTAAACAACTATCAATTGATTGGAATAGAAAATCATTGTTATAGGCTTTCAGAAGAGGGAAAGATGATGACTCCCAATGGGTGTTCAGGAAACACTTTATTGTGTATATAGAACCAAAAGTTGGCCCCCAAAAAAATATTTATTAAGGAACTGTTTTGTATCAGGCTCTGAATGCCTTACAAATATTATTTCATTAAATCCTTACAACAACCCTGTGAGGTTGGTGCTATTATCCCCATTTCACATGGGAGGAAACTAAGCAGACAGAGATTAGGTAATTTGCCCAGGGTCACATAGCTACTAAGTACCCGATGCTAGATTTGAATTCAGTTCTTCCTGACTCCAGGCCCAGCAGTCTTGCCACTGCATTAACTAGCTGACTCTAGAAGTATGAATAGGATTTGAATAGTTGGAGGGGAAGGAGTAGTGAGAAAACTAAACAAATAGTAAGAGAAAAATACAGCTGATATTCATATAGTATCAATGAATTTTACACACATATTCATCAGGTTGTCACAATAAGCCTCTTTAGAAGGCATCATCATTATTCTCACTTTATAGATGAGGAACTGAGGCTGAGGGAGGCTGCAGGACTTGCCCATGAGTAACCTGTGCTAGGAAAAATTCAAACAGGTTTCTCTGATTCCATGTCCAGTGCTTTATTCACTATGCCTCAACCCACTCCAAAATCATAACAGCAACAAGAAGAATGACATTTATGTAGTACTTTAAGGTTTGCAAAGCACTTTATATACATTATCTGATTCGGACCTCAAAACCAGATATTATTACCTCCATCTTACAGAAGAGGACAATGAGGCTCACAAAGATTAAATGATGACCCCATAGCCACACAAATTAGTAATGTGGGATATAAATCAAGATCTCTCCAGATTACCCATTCCAGTGCTCTTGCCATTCTATTTGGGTACCTCTCCAAGAGAGTAAGAGGCTCAAGGAAAATGTGTCAAAGGCCTTGGAAGCCCCTGCCATACCTTATGATTAATACCCAAATCCTCATATTCTGGGATGAGATCAAGGAAGAAATAAAAATAACTCAATGTTAGGAGCCTTGAACACTGTGAGGATTATGTCACCATTTGACTTTTTTTAAAGTTATGAACAGGTTGTGATTGGGAAATATAAATGTGAACTAGAATCTTGGCAAATTAAGGATAGAGTTAAACAACTGCCAAATGCTTTTCATTTAGGAATAGAAATGCAATGATGGTAGAGGAAGAGCTGAAGATTTGGTACAGATGTTGCTCAAGAAGTCATCAGAGTATTCTGAAAAGTCAAGAAGTCTTTTAGGGGATGAAAACAAGGATATAACTATACCCCTTTTGGAAAAAAAACAACCTTGTCCAACCTTTATGGAGACAAAGGCCATATCTATGCCAACTGTGAAAGTACATGACATAATAAAATGAAGACAGGCACAGCTGGGTCAGCTTCGAGGGCTCAGAATTCAAGGAGAAGAGGAGCAACAGAGTTGGTAACATCTGCCCAAATGAATGAAAGGGAATCTCCTGGGGCTATAAGAGAAGAAGGCAGGAAGAGGAATATTCAGGGAGAGATAGGGGATAATAAAGAAGATGGATTTCAGGTTGTGGTGAGGATAAAAAAAAAGAATGAAGAATACATATAAAGCAGCTGAGGATGAACAAGAAGTATGCTATGAAAACAGCAGGGGAAAGATGGATCTTGCAGTGGAAATAAGACAAAATATTTAGCAAACAACATTGACTGTAGCTCACAGAGACTGGAAGGAGTGGATGGTTTTCAGATAAAATAATGGAGGCAAATACTAGAGAGAATAATAGGTTCACAGTCAACAGAACCAGTTCCCAAGAGAAGGAAGAATACCAGAGAGGAAAAAACAGTAGAATCTGAGATAAGAAGATTGATGTGAAATACAGATCCTTAATGGGAGTGAGACTAATCATTTTCAAAGGAAGGCTTGGAAGATTAAATGAGCACACAACCTAAGGAGGAAAGTATAACACGAATAGCCTGAGAGTGAAGGAGGCTAAAGATGCAATGAATAGAGAGCTCCAGGGGAAAAACTAGAATCAAGGTTGAATATTATGAGGTCAATTAACATTTGCGAAAGGACTAGATTTGGGATTCTTCCCGCTAGTCAAAGGGGGGGGGGGGAAGTAATGCAAGTGTCAGAATTTTACTTATCATGAAAGGTATCTAAAATAAAAGAGATATAAATTGGTAGATACAGGGGAATGATGACTAATTGGGAAAGGGGAAGAGATCTGATTTTAAGGGTATGTATATCCCCCTGTAGTAGCAATTAAATTTGAACATCTTTCCCACCCATTAATAGGCCATGTGATCTGCTTATGTCACAGGAAGCCTAAGACACATGTTGTGGGAGGAGCTTCCTGACAGGAAAAGGAAGTTATGTCACAGAAAATGTAGAGAGAGAAAGAGAGGGGGAGAGGGAGAGGGAGAGAGAGGGAGAGGCAGAGACAGAGAGAAAGACAGACAGACAGACAGAGACAGAGAGAGACAGAGGGAGAGAGATATGTTATGGCTACTAATGACTGCTAATGGCTGCCCTCATCATTGTTAGAACTCAACAGGCTCACTTAGTGGTACTGCGAGTTTGTTTTGGGGAAGACCCCAGCAGGGGGTCAGAGAGGTTTTGGGATCGCAAGTCTCCAGTCTGTTATATGGTGTTTTAAGTTCCTTGCTGTTGTGATAAAGTAGGCTAACCAGCTGTGGGAGCTGAACATTTGGTTATGGGATATGGTTCTCTGGTGTCTGAAAAAATGGTTTACTTCTTCTACCTTCTCTGTGGAGAATCTCATATACTTTGTGATACAGAACTACATAAACATTTTGACAATTATCATTTACATTGCTATTATTTCCTTACTGTTTCACCCTGCAAAAAAAATAATAAATAAAAAAATACTCATTGAACCTCAGAGTTGGAAGGGTTCTCCAAAGTCATCTGCTTTAACCTGTACTTGCATAAAAACCCACTCTACAAGATCCCCAAGTCTAATGAGGATGACATCCATTGCTATTGAGGCTGCTCATTCTACCTTTAGATAACTGAGAAAAAATTTCCTTATATGAAGCTGAAATCCACTTTTCTTTAATTTCTCCTACTGCTTCATATTCTGCGCTCTAGAGCCAAGCAGAATAATGTAGTTCCCCATTCTGTATGTGGGACTTTCTTATTATTAATGACTTTCTTTGGAGTATATGCTAGTATTGGGATCTTTGGGTTAAAAGGTATAGATTTTTTGGATTAAAGGGTTTTTAATGTTTCTTTCCAAGTCTGAAATTCCATGAAAAGGGCGGATAAATACTGAAGATCAAAAAAAAGATAAATAGCAAACAGTCATATAAAGGAGACAACATAGTATAATGGGAACATATCAGTGGAGTGGGTGTCAAGAGACTTAGATTCTAGTCCAACTTTATGAATCACATAAGAAAAATGGATATCATTACATTGTAATCAATCTCTTTTTTTCTTAGAAACATAAAATCATTCTCTTTGTATCACTTTCCTCATATGAAATTTAGACAAGAATCCTTGTGCCACCTACCTGGCAGGGTTACTGTGCTTTTAAACCTGAAAGCTTTAGCAAAAGGTGAGATATTATTGGTGTTGCAGCTGTAGTTATAGGCACTTGGTTTTAAAAAAATCAAATCAGGGGCAGGTTGGTGTTGCAGTGAGTAGAGCACTGGTCCTGGAGTCAGGGGGACCTGAGTTCAAATCCTGCCTCAGACACTTGATACACTTACTAGCTGTGTGACCTTGGGCAAGTCACTTAACCCCAAGTGCCCTGTCTTCCCCCCTCCAAAAAGAAATAATATAAAAAGCAAATCTACTTACAAATTTACCATACCTTATGATTAGTACCCAAATTCTCATCTTCTGGGATGAGAAAAAGGAAGAAATTAAAAAAAATAATTCAAGGTTAGGAACCTTGAACACCGTGAACACAATGTTGCCAAAATTTTACCAAAATTTACCAAAAACTTTTGGAAGTGGGATACAATGGGAATAGCACAGGATTGGGGACAAGAGGATATGGGTGGGTTCAAATCTGAGCTCTGTCACTTACTATCTTTGACATCTTGAGGAAGTTATTTGGTCTTTTGGAGTCCCAGTTGGGTAGCTAATACTTAAGTTTCATTGAAACAGTGTCGTCGAGGGTTCTAATTCATTATTTTACACTAGCTCTGCCTTGATAATGGTCCAGTATAATGCCAAGTATGATCTGAGCATGATTTTTTTTCTGGGTGCTCCATCATCCTGTGCTAACACTTTGCTGTCAGAATCCTGGTTCTGTAACTCTTGGTGTAATAGCAGCCACTTGAGAAAATTTGCATTTATTGTGACTTCTCAGGGCCTGTGGGGACCTTTCAAAGTTCATAAGGCTGGTGCCAGAGGAAAGGAAACACAAAGGAGAGACACAGCAGCCACCAGGCTCTGGTACACCCCATTATAGTTCATGTGGATGATTAGATTATTGGACAAAATTCAAATAGGATCATAGCATCATAGATGTAGAGTAGAAGGGGATCTTAGAGGTCATTTAGTCAAGCCCTTCATCTTGCAAATGAAGAAATTAAGGCACGGAGAGAAGTAACTCATGCAAAGACACATAAAAATTAAGGGGCAGAGCCAAGGATCATCCCTGTCCTTTTATTCATTTCATGTGACCACATTATATGTACCTTTTCATTAACTAAGGAGTCTTACATACTCTTAGCCTAAGCATAGAAGATACCATGTGGGAGGATAACTTTAAAGAATGCTAAATTCTGAACTACCCATCCAAGTGCTTTTTAAAAACTCAGCAAACAACAAACATAGTAAGATTTTGCACTCTAAAAAAATGAGATGAAAAGTAAAGGTAGCTAGATGGCACAGTGGATTAAGTGTTAGACCCGGAGTCAGGAATGGCTCGTTCAAATCTAACTTCAGAGACTAACCAGCTCTGTGATCCTTGGCAAGCTAATTAAATGCTACCTGCCTCAGTTTCCTCATCTGTAAAATGAGAATAATGATAGCACTTACCTCCAAGTGTTGTTTTAAGGATATAATGAGATAATATTTTAAAGGGCTTTGCACATTTTAAAATGTTCTATAAATGCTTTATTCTTATTGTTAGTATATAGAGCTTCGCAAACCTTAAAGTGATGAGAACAGAAATGTTAACTACAGCTATCATCATCATCATCATCATCACTCTTGTGCTCTTTTATCAGTTATGTTATCAGTTATTTAACCATGTGTAGAATTTTACTTGTGAAAATCTTCCTGTCCTCTTTCTGATTTTCATCAAATAGTCTCTTGATTAGTATTTTCAAATGCTTTATTTTTAAAATATTATCTTATTTTTGAATTAACAAAAATTTGCTTTCTCTCCTCCCCCAATATTGGAAAATTAAAAAAAATCCTTGTAACAAAGACAAATACTTAAACAAATTTCCACATTGGCCGCATCCAAATAGGTCTCATTATGCATCTTTCCTGAGTCAAAATGTGGTTAGCATATTTCATCATTGGTCTTCCAGAATTGTGGTTGGTCATTGCATTTATCAGAGTTGTAAAGGTCATCGAAGTTGTCCAACCTTATAGTGCCATTGCTGTTACATAAGTTGTTACTATATACATTTTTCCTGGTTCTGCTCACTTTGCTACGTGTCAGTTCATACTTTTTTCCCGGGTTTTTTTTCAGATTTCTCTGAAACCGTCTCTATATCATTTCTTAAAGCACAATAGCATTCCGTTACATTCATATACCATAATTTGTTAAGCCATTCCCTAACCGATGGGCACCCCTTCACTTTCTAGTCCTTTGGCACTACAAAAAGGCAATGCTCCTTATTAACTTCTACCATATTCCTCCATAAGGTTCTGAAAATAAAATTACCAGCTTTACATTTAGCTGCCATATCTCTACACTCAGATCAGGGATTGAGTGATTACTAGCTGAAGCAGTTTCTATATTCTGCTGTCCTCATTTTTGCAGTGATTTAGTTAAATTGGTTAAACTGTTATAAAAAAGTAACAGTCAGTGTTGATGTCTCTTTCATTACTCATTTCTCTTTTTTCAGCATCAGCAAACTTCTAATTGCCGTTTCTTTTGCCCATGTTTATTCTAATTGATTATTTATTTTGATTTTTGATCCTATAAGTTGGTGGTTTCAACTACATGCAAGTCATTTAGAAATGGCTCCCACCTCCATAACCAATCATTTCTTATCTTTTAAGATCTAGTCAATTTCACTTTTTTGGAATGTGATACTTGCCATGCCTAGTGTCTTCAGACTTTTACTGAAAGTATTTATAGTATATAGGCAGGAGATTACTGTATAGACTTCTGCTATTTGATTTTTTTTTCATCTTGTTCCACATTTTCCAACGTATTCTTTACTTTTTCTACTCATGAACAACTTTTCACTGAAATTGCCAAGAATATATGGACTGAATGTGGAGGAGATGGTCGTAGAACGTAGCTCATGAGGGAGAAGGGCCCGCAGAGGTCATCTAATCCAGTGTCCTCATTTTACAAGTGAAGAATCTAAGGCCTAGAGAACTTGGGTGACTTGCCCAAGGTCACCCAGGTAGGGAATATTTGAGGCAGGATTTGAATCAATATCCTCTGACTCCAGAGAGAGAGCAATTATCATTATTTTCATTTCATAGATGAGGAAATCAAACCCAGGAAATTAAGTGACTGCCCAAATTTGCCAAGATTCAAGCTTAAGTATTCTATCTTCAATTCCAATGTTCTATCAACTGCGCCTTGTTACTTCAAAGTGAAATGGCCTATTTTTTCCCTCAAGAAATTACTAATATAGATTAGGAAGCTAGGTATATGCATGTGAAATAGTTAAATAATAGGTGATCAGTGGAATCCACTTTCCATCTATAGTTCTGTTTGGTCTGAATTCTTTAGAACAAGGACCACCCCTACCCCACCTCCTTGGATAAGCTGATCATCCCCAATAAACTGATCACCAGAAATTGCCTCTACCTCAACTTTGGAGACTCAGCACCTTCCAACTCCTCTCCGATTAAAGGGTTGGAAGGTGAAGCATTAAATTCCACCCAAAGTTTTCCTTTATAGAGGGCAGAATTTGGACTTTGCAGCTCACTCCACTTTTCATCTGCAACATGGCATGGTTCAAACACCATGGAACAAGACACCCACATAGCAAGTATCCTTTAGTGTCCTTCCCCTAACCCTTTCTAGCTCCCTTTTGTGTTGTCTTCCTCCATTAGATTGTAAGCTCTTTAAGTGTAAGGATTGTCTTTCTTTTCCTTATTTGTATCCCCAGCACTTAGCACAGTGCCTGACACATGGTAGGTGCTTAATAAATATTTTTAATTGAATTCAACCAAATCAATACAACTAAAAGAAGAAAAACTGTTGAGCAGCAAAACTGACTGCATCAAAAATCATCTGAAAATGCCAGACATTCAAGATATATATGGACTGAAGCAAAAATATGACTAAGATTCCTCCTTCCTTATAAAAGTGGTCAAAGGGTATGAATAGTTTTCAGTTTATATACAGTTTATCAACAACTGTAAAATGAAGTCCCCCAAAACACTAACAAGAAGAGAAATGGAATTAGCACCCCCTTGAAGTTTTACTTCATACCATCAAACTGGCAAAGATGAAAAGGTAGAAATGATAAATTTTGGAAGGGTTGTGGGAAGACATACAGCAATACACTATTTCTGGAGTTATGAATCGGTCCAACCATTTTGTTACTATATAGTTGAAAATTGCATTATAGGCATGTCATGGAATAATAATACACCATAAAAATGACAAATTTGAGAATTTCAAGGAATTGTGAGACTACTTGAATGCAGGACAAATGCCTGTAATAATTTAAATAAAAACAACGCTAAAAAATTCAAGATTCAGATTCAATGCAGTAACTGATCTTGGTTCCTGAAGACCTTTGACCTTTAATAAAACCTACTTCCCTGCTCTTGACGGACAGATGGAGTGGAATAAGATTTTTACAAATGATGTCAAATTTGTTTACTTTTCAGGTCAGTCTTACTTCGCTGTTTTATTGTTAAAGGCTTATTGCAAAATTTTTAAAAGAGACAGTAACAAAATATATCAATAAAACATTTTTAACAGGGCAAGGTGCGGTATGATAAAGTATAAAAATGTAACACTTTACAGAGAAGGCCTATTATAGTTGAGAAAAAAGAAAAGCCAATTTGGTTTGGTAATATTCAGAAAAATTCGCATATAGCCCACAGGACCTTACTGGGTCCCTGAAAAGTAAGTGGCAAGGAATTCACAAGGTCTTATAGCTGGATCACCCACTAAGTCTGCCTACCTTCCTCACCAGTTACAGATAGGTGTTTGGTCAGATTTCCCCTTGATGGGAGTAAGCAAGCTGGAAACATTTCCTTATCTGTCCATAACATTTTTTTTTCTTCTATGGAGGATGCTGGAGGCAGGAAGAGGAGGAGTAAATAGGTTGAGAAGAAAAACTGGGTAGATTATGTTGTATTGTTTATTGCAATATACATTTCACTGAACCTGTTTCCTTCCTGTCATATCACATCCTGCACAGAACCTAAGTTGTCCACTATAATGCCAAAACAGATCCTGATGATGCATAAACTTCATTTTCCTTCATTTGCCAGTTTTCTTTTTTTTTATTTAACTCATCTGCCCACATTGTTTTCCCCACTCAACATTTCTAAAGGCTTTCTCTTTCTAGTCCATCTTTCACTGTAAACATTTTCTGGCATTTTGTAGAAAAATTGCTATAGAAAAAAAAACACTTGTGCTCTATCACACCTGGCAGAATGACATATTATATCAGGTTTAATGAAAGGTTGCCATCAAGTGTTTAAAGGCTTCAGCTACCCAAAGCTTGGGGGCTTCCATTGTTCATTTTTTTCAAAAAATGTTTTTGATGCCCTGTGGGGGTTTTTGTTTGTTTCTTCATAAAAGTCACTTCACAACGTGCCCCCCTTACCCAATGAATTCTCTCTTATAAGAAAAGTAGTTAAAACACAACAACAAAACAATAACAAAGCAACTTCATCTACCATCATGTGCAACATTCCACTCACATGGGCCCTTACCTCTCAAGCAAGAAGAACAAAGTATGTTTTGTCATCTGTTTTTTAGGACCAAGACTCATCATTGCAATTTATCTGCATTCAACTGCCATTTGGGGATGTTTTCATGAAGGTTATCAGCCAAGCTAAGTAGGAAGAAAATCACGAGAAGGTTAGCTATCAGGTGATGAATCTCTTTGGCTACAGCAATGATCAATAATCATATTTCAGTCCATTATCTAGTTACCCTGAGTAATTCTTTTGGGATATGAGTTAAATGAAGAGTTTCAGGACCTCCTTAAATCTTAGAAACTATGTGGCATCATTCTGAAAACACAGTTTTCATATACCTGTGCTAATGAAGATTGGGTGTTAGAACCCAGTAATCCCATGTGTTGGACAATATAAAATTCATTTATGCATGGTTTCAGAATGTATGGTATGATTTCCTTCCAGGAGATTTATCTTGTTAATTAAGTGTGATTAAGGCTAATATTCAAATTGCTTTGCATTTCCTTAAGAGACACCAGCTGGTCTTTATTAGGGCAGATCGCAGAATCTTGGAGTTAGAAGAGACATCAGAGATCACCCAGTCCAAGCCATAGTTCAGCAGTAATGTCTCCCTTGTGATAAGTGATCATTTGAAAGACTTCCAATGATAGGAAATCTACAACCAATTGAGACAAGAGGACTGGTGGGGGCATTCATATTCAATTCAATTCAAAAAGCATTCACTAAGTTGTAAGGCACTGAGAGGAAGGTGCTCACAATTCAAAGAAACAGCAACATCAATAAAGTAATCCTCCCTTCAACAAGCTTTATACTTTATTAGAAGAGAATGTAGGAAGGGATAGGGTACAGCATGTATAGCAACGAGTTCAAAATAATTAAAGAAGGAAGAAAACAATAACCAGTAGGGAGAACAGGGTCCTTCATGGGATTCCAATGTGTTGTCTCCCATTGTTAGAATGTGTTCTTTAGAGCACCCAGACTGTTATTTTTGTGCTCCTCACAATGCTTTGTACACACTAAGAGCTTAATTAATATTTTTAATTCATTCATTCATTCAGTGTAGCTTATGATAAATGTGAAAAGAGGAGCAAGAACAGGTGAATGACTTCCAATGGCTAATTGAAGAGTACTGAAGTAATGCAACATTTCTAAACTGAGTCACTCAACACTTGCCCAGAAGATAAAAGAATTTTCTCAAAAACTGTAGTCAGTCTTTAGTTTTGGTAAGTTTGGAAACCACTGATATAATTTTAATACAATGGAATGAATACGGGTCACTCACAAATCCCCAAAGCTGGCCCCAAAGAAAAGCATTTAAATGATGATGAGATGACTTACACACTGTGCCAGGTTGGCACAGCTTCAGGGTGGCAGCAGCTGAGGTGTGTTTTAAAAATAGAGTTTCTTTAATTGGATTTAAAATCAATTAAAACCCCATTAGAAACATAATTGTAGTGATAGAAATCATAAAATGATATCTTTTAAAATAAACTATAAAACTGAAGGAGCTTGAATAATTAATGCCATGTACCATGCAGATAGTGCCATACCTTTCGATCACTGTCTGACCAGATGTGGAGAGTATGATTTTCAATTAAAGAAGTGCATTTGGAAGAGGATACTGATGTGGGCCCAGACAGACCATGAGGAATGAATCTCATTGCCTCCCCTCTGGCATGACAAAGTCCACACCAAGGGAGCTGAGAACAGACAGGAACACTGAAGTGTTTCAGAAGAAATATTTTTAAACTTTCCCTTGAACCATCATCCAATCCAATATTTGTGGATTCTCAGCCATATGCCCTGCATTCCATGTAGGAGCAAGCTCTTTAAGGGATAGAAAACATAGGCCAGAAAGGAACAAGATATTTATCTTGAGCCCATTATAAATACAATATTGCATTATCCACAGCTTTAATTAGGGTAGGGTAACTGGGATTTTGCCTAAGGAAACCAAAATTAGAGGATATAGACTCATAGTGTTCTGTGGCCTTTATCTCGTCCCACCATACATAAATATTCTAGCACTCTTCTCCCTCCATCTCTCTCACTCTTAACTGAACTTAAATTTTTGATTTTAGGATTTTTTTTTCTACTGTCTTGGGCACATTTTTGTAAAGCTTTCCCTGGGTGCCGGAAATTCAGAGTCTACACTGTGTAAATGGAGAATATATACATATTTGGATGGAGATTCTTCCAGTCTGAGTAGTTCAGGCAAGAGGAGTGGAGCCAAGATGGCAGAGTGAAGCCCGCATGTTTGCTCAGCACTCCAAACATATCTCCTCTATAACAATTTTTAAAATGTGCCAAACTGAATTCTGAATGGCAAAGCCAAGAAAAAAGTTAAAGTGAGTCATTTTTCCAGCCCAGTATAGCTTAGGAAAACAGGAAGTGAGGTCTGCAGACACTGTGTTGGAGGCTGGTTGGAGAGTGGCACAATGAACAAAGCATTGGTTGTAGGCTGTGTTGGGAGCAGCAATGGTGGGGAGTATCCCAGCATTCAGGGATGTTAGAAAGACTGAACATTTGATCAGAAAGAGATGGCAGGAGATCCCTGTACTAACACTGGGAGCAAGATCAGGTGCCATTTGGCAGTTTTTGTCACCCATTACCAATTCTGGGTCCCAGTTCCAGAGTGGAGAAGAGTAATCACGACTCTAATGGAGCACAGGATCTACCTGGGTAAGGACTAGAATACAGACTATATCTCTTCCCAAGGCAGTGACCATATCTCTCCCCAGATCATGCCACTTTGGAAGCACCAAAACTTTCAGATGCCCACTGAGCTGTGAAAACAACAAAAGGACCTTAAAATATTTTTTTAATTTTATAATTTTTATTTAATATTTTAGTTTTCAACACTGATTTCCACAAGATTTTGAGTTGCAAATTTTCTCCCCATTTCTACCCTCCCCCCCATTCCAAGATATTCTGATTGCTTCATTCCCCAGTCAGCCCTCCCTTCTGTCACCCCACTGCCACCCCATCCCCTTTCCCTTACTTTCTTGTAGGACAGGATAGAGTTCTATGTCCCATTCCCTATATATCTTGTTTCCCAGATGCATGCAAAAACAACTCTTTTTTGAGCATCTGCTTTTAAAAATTTGAGTTCCAAATTCTCTCCCCTCTTCCCTTCCCACCCACCCTCCCTAGAAAGGCAAGCAATTCAATATAGGTCACACATGTATCATTATGCAAAACACTCCCTGAAATTGTCATGTTATAAAAGATGAACTATATTTCCCTCCCTCCTATCCTGGCCCCCTTTATTCAATTTTCTAACTTGGCCCTGTCCCTTTTCAAAAGTGTTTGCTTTTGATTACTTCTTCCCCCTATCTGCCCTCCCTTCTATCACCTCCCCCTTTTTTATCCCCTTCCCCTTACTTTCCTGTGGAGTAAGATACCCAATTGAGTATGTATGTTATTCCCTCCTCAAGTCAAATCTGATGAGAGCAAGATTCACTCATTCCACCTCACCTGCCCCCTCCCCTCCTCCCACAGAACTGCTTCCTCTTCCCATTTTTATGTGAGATAACTTACCCCATTCTATCTCTCCGTCTCTCCCTCTCTCAATATATTCCTCTCTCACCCCTTAATTTTATTTTATTTTTCTTAGGTATCATCCCTTCATATTCAACTCACCCTATGCCCTCTGTCTATATATATGTATATTCCCTTCAACTACCCTAATACTAAGAAAGGTCTTGTGAATTACACATATCATCTTTCCATGTAAGAATGTAAACAAAACAGTTCAACTTTAGTTAGTCCCTTATGATTTCTCTTTCTTGTTTACATTTTCATGCTTCTCTTGATTCTTGTGTTTGAAAGTCAAATTTCCTATCCAGCTCTGGTCTTCTCACTGAGAAAGCTTGAAAGTCCTCTATTTTATTGAAAATCCATATTTTGCCTTGGAGCATTGTGCTCAGTTTTGCTGGGTAGGTGATTCTTGGTTTTAATCCTAGCTCCATTGACCTCTGGAATATCATATTCCAAACCCTTTAGTCCCTTAATGTACAAGCTGCTAGATCTTGTATTATCCTGATTATGTTTCCACAATATTTAAATTGTTTCTTTCTGGCTGCTTGCAGTATTTTCTCCTTGATCTGGGAACTCTGGAATTTAGTGACAATATGCCTAGGAGTTTTCTTTTGGGGATCTTTTTCAAGAGGTGATTGGTGGATTCTTTCAATTTATATTTTACCCTCTGGTTCTAGAATATCAAGGCAGTTTTCTGTGATAATTTCTTGAAAGATGATATCTAAGCTCTTTTTTGATCATGGCTTTTAGGTAGTCCAATAATTTTAAAATTATCTTTCCTGGATCTATTTTCCAGGTCAGTGGTTTTTCTAATGAGATGTTTCACATTGTCTTCCATTTTTTCATTCGTTTGATTTTGTTTTATAATACCTTGATTTCTCATAAAGTCACTAGCTTCTACTTGCTCCAATCTAATTTTTAAGGTGGTATTTTCTTCAGTGGTCTTTTGGACTTCCTTTTCCATTTGGCTAATTCTGCCTTTCAAGGCATTCT